>NC_083276.1:94477113-95153660 GCF_963506605.1 Zootoca vivipara | reverse complement strand
ATATTATCACAAGTTTATTCTGTTATATATGTGATTTTTTTAAAAAATTCTTTTTTAAAAAAAATGTTATGCATATACGTGTGTGTGTGTGTGTGATATTTGCAAATATCTTTAAAATATTTACTAATCTAGAAAAATACAGTTTTGCATTACTTCTTTGCTTTGGAGTTGTTTAATATTATAAAGAGCATCAATTGTATTTTTATTTTTCAAGTGCTCAAAATGAGTGCCCTGTATCTTTCTCTCCCTCCCCATATCTACTTGATTTCCCATTCTGGTTTTTATTGTTTCTTCTGACATGTCCATACATTCTTGCCGAAGACTGTGATTGTTTTGAAGCAATGGCTTAAGCAAAAATATAATACCCCATAAATCAGTATAATTACTGAGGTGGCTTCTTACATTCTTTGATCCCCCCTCCTCCTTGTTGCCTCACCTCACTGTTCCTAATTTGTAATGACCGCTGCCTGCATTAACGAGGGGCGGCAGCTTTTGTGTGGTCGTGCGCAGCCCCCCCGAGACTACTAGACCCTCAGCACCCTGAGCTGGATACCTGGAGGTTCCTGCCTAGCCTCATCAATTAGCCAATGCGGCCCTATATGGTTGCCGTTGAGGGACCGGGAAGGAATTTCCCTGCATTGGCAGTTTCTCCTTTCCTGTAGCAAAAAGTCACAACTTGGGTGGTTTGTAGGCCTTGGGCAGAATCCTTTAATGTATCTTCCCTCAATGGGGGGGATGAAGTGGTGACCCATGCCCCCCCTGCGGCGGCGATCCCAGGGTTCCCCGTTAAAGGGGTTATTTTGAGGAGAGGCACTGGCCATATGCCAATGGGTTGCCAGTGCTGTCCCCTACAACGCGGCAAAATGTGGGGTGGGCTCTCTGCTTGAACAGACATTCTCCAGAGTCAGGCCAATCCCCCCACACTTTGGATAACCCTGATGTTCCCCAGATCCCCGGCTGGGGACTGGGAAGGATAAATGCCCAATGCCTAAGCCCAAGGTCTTCCTGCATCTGAGAATTTAATAAAGTTGTGGCCAATTTTAATCCCATAACACGTTGTCAGGTGTCATTATTCCTCCCGGGGGTTGCCTGAGGCTTGGGGGGGTCTCCCCCTGTCTGCGCAAAGAAAAATACTGGGATGACAGAGTCACAGCTGCTAATTAGTTGCTTTTTAAGAAGCATTGACAATGCCTTCAAGGCATCTGTGGTTTCAGATTCATTGCTCTGGCCAACCTGAGCCACATCAGTATGTGCAGGTCAGTGGCTTCCCCATTGGAAGTGCTTTGCATTTACATCATTCTTAAAATTTGTACAGATTGTATTTCTATTTTATGTCTCTTGACAAATGAGGAAGCCAAGAATGGTCAGTAGTGGCTTGTGGGGTGGTGGTGTTCATCTGGCTTCGCAAAGCCATGCCTCATGGCAGGTTACCAAGTGGGAAGGACAAGGCAGCGGGGAGCTTGTTGCAGCATTGGATTGCTCTGCTGCTACACCTGCCCTGTGCCAGGCTTCTTGCTTCCTCGCTTCCTCACACCCACCGTAACAAGCAGCGGCATACAGCATTGGGAAGGCAGGTGAGCAACACCATCCCACCTACACAGGTCTGGCAGCCACTAGGAATTATTGCATTAAATTGCTAATTAGAGATGGAGAAGAAAATACAGTGGTACCTCTGGTTATGAACTTAATTCATTCCGGAGGTCCGTTCTTAACCTGAAACCATTCTTAACTTGAGGCACCACTTTAGCTAATGGGGCCTCCCGCTGCCATCGCAGTGCCGCCATGCGATTTCTGTTCTCATCCTGGGGCAAAGTTCTTAACCCGAGGTACTACTACCAGGTTAGCGGAGTCTGTAACCTGAGGTGTTTGTAACCCAAGGTACCACTGTAATTCTTTTCACATTTTAATGAGAACCCTGCCCAATTTGTACTTTGTACAAATTTGTACAGAAACACAGCTCTTATCTGAATTTTGCAAAGTAGTTCTCGGTCCAAAGAATGCCTATAGAAATACTTACTTATGTGAAATGTGCTCTAGAAGATGTGTATATTCATGAAAATAATGTACAAAAATGTACTTTATTAGCCCCTGCATAGAGTGCATTTGCAGCAATCCAGGCTTGAGGAGAAATGCCCAGGAAAACACGTATCGATTTTCATGTAGACTTTCGATTTAAAATAAAATAAAATAAAGCAAATGTATGTTGACATGTGGCAAGCCAAATCTAAGACTGGAGAAAGACAAAACACAGAAAATCTTAAAATTATAGCTTCATTCTTCCCATCCTAAAATTATTTCTTTGTTCTAGGCAAGCTAATTGGCCTACACATAAATGATCTGTTGCCAGTGTTTCTTTTCTTAAAAAAAAGTTTAGGGGTACTGTCATTTTCATTCTCATATTGAATTACTGCCCCTCAATGAGGCCAAACTTAGATTCACGAAATGTTTAGGAGTATGCATACCCCTGTATACCCCCAGAAAAAAGCACTGCCTGTTACCTTTTCTTATCAGCATGTGGAAGGGAAAAGGAATGTGCTGAATCTGTTAGACTCATTCACTGGAAAAAAAATGCATTGTACGTAATTCCTTTGTACTTTCCTGCCTCACTTTGAGGTGCTTTGAAGAAATTCCACTTTGGCTTGAACAAGCCCAAACTTTTCAGAACGGCCCTGCTTTGGTACTTGATTTGGGATTCATCCAAATCTTTTGCACATTCCTAATTTATAGAGCTTTAGCATTTGCTCTGTCACCCAGACCACTACTGCACCTTTCTTTAAACAGAACTACTTAAAAATATTTATAGAAAGGTCAGCAGGGGTATAAATGTTATTTTATCCTCACTCCCAGAAAGCATATGTTGAGATGTATCCGGCGTCTAATATCTTATTTCAAGAGTTTTAATAGGAAAGGTGAAAGCAGTTTATTTTAACCCCTTGCACCAATATGTCAATGCAATGGAAAATATTTGTAGCATTAAAATGTAAATTTGCTTGATGGTGCTTGTTATGGATTTCCAACTTGTTCAGAAAAGTAATTATTCTGGAATACCTGCAACGTAATCAATACCTAGTGGTCTGAAAATAGGAGTGATGACAGTGATTTGGTTTTGCTGCATTTGACAGAACTGCAGTCTATTCTCATACCTTTTAAAAAACATCATTTCTGAGATAGCAGCAGTAGTAATAGACATATGGGCAGAATAACAAGTGGCGGAAGGTTAACGAATCTCTGTGAACCAATAAAGTATTCTGATGAGCTGATAAATCGAATGAGTAACAGAATTCTCTGGAAGCTAGCCCCTAACTTGGAAAATTACTTGTCATGGCAACAGGCAGGTATCACTGCTGAGATTACAACCTTGGAGCAAAGAGATTGATCTAATTTGCACAATGAATGAGTCTTACGTATAGGAAATCTATAGGCAGTTGGCAGTGGTGAATGGTTAAGAAATATAACTAGTTCAGACCTGGCTAATCTTTTTCAATTCTAAATTAAGAAGTAAGGACATTGTTTCCAGAAAATGCAGTGTGTGGCAATGTAAAGGTCAAAATATATTTTGCTTCTCTTTTGGGAGGCTTTTATATAATTACCTGTCCCCTTCATTAAACTGCATGTGAGGCCATTCAAGAGTTATCTGTCCTGATTTTTAGAGAGGACGTGACCTTCCTTATGGTGGAGCAAGGTACCATGGGAAGGAGCACAATTACGTATTCTAGTCAGGTTCAAATGAAGACCATTAAAATAACGTTTTATTCCTTTTAATTCTTATTTCTGTGAGCATGAAACAGGGCTTAAAGCAAGGAAAGGACCATCTGAGAAACTAGAATAAATGATTAAATATAGAAATAGATTGTGCTTGTTTGTTTATGCATGATATTTTTACTCCACTTTTCAGACCATTATCATCATCTCCCAAAGCAGCTTATGCCAAGAAAAGGAAATGAGACAGGCCCTGTCATGAGGCTTGATACTGAAAAAAGACACACAAGACAAGGGAAGATAGCGAGGGAAACATATATTCTGATCAAGGGTCCACCAATTGTTTCTTTGCAAAGCTCTTTGCTGACCATTCTCCACCTCTGGCAATCATCCTTTTGTTCAATTGCAAATGTATTCAGAACTTCCAGTGCAGTAAAGGAGAGGAACATTCCTTCCAGGTAAGGCTACCTAATTCAGCTTCTATTGACTTTTTCCATAGTACACCATTTAAGTTGACACATAGCTTTGCTAATATAAAAAACCCCATCACATTTTCCCCCACTGTTTTCTCTATTATTATACCTAATATATTAAGTTATTTTGGAGCTCTTCATAATTCCTTTTAGTTTTTGTCACCCTGAACAACTTGGTGTCATCAGCAAACTTGGCTCCCTCACTACTCAGCCTAAACGCTAGCATCATCATTCTTCAGCTTTTGCCATATGCTGAAGACACACCTTTTTATCTTGTGCTTTGTCAGCTGAGGTAGTTTGTTTTATGGGGCCCATCTCTTTTATTGAACTTGGACTGTTCTATTCCATCTGGAATGGTTTTACTTGTTTCATAATTGTAATAGTTTTATCTAGCTTTTTTTAAAAAAAGATTCCATATTATAGTGTTGTAAACCACCCGGGATTGTTGCGGTGAAGGGTGGATGAGAAATCTTATAAATAAAAATAAATAAGATTAGAATAGCACATTCCAAAGCTGAGGTGCTATAAGGGTTGAGTTTTCTTGCTGGTGATATTTATATAACATATTTTATTCATACATATACAAACACACATCACAAAGAATTGCAGCTGCAGGGCTTTTATTAAACAGCAGTGAAACAGGAGTTAACAGAGATTGATGACCTTTCTGAAAACAAAGCAAACACAAAATGTAATGAATATTCTTTGGAAAATGTGGCAATCTCTCACATGAACTGTTTCCGAATAGAATAATTTACTATAGAAATATGCTAAGCAGGATCAGTCCTAAAGTAAGAGATCCACAATTCTGTTTGGGCCTCTTCATTCACTATACAGATAGAAACAAAAAATGTACTATTTATTTAATTAAAGCATTATCATCCTCCATCTTGTTGAAAAGATGCCCAGAATAGTAGGACTATGGACCAGTCCATTCCATTTGCCCAGTGTTCCTTCCTGCACCTAATATTGACCAATTCTCTCCCGCTCCTGTAGGCTTATATGATACAGTTTACATTGTTCAGTAGATCCCCATGTTACCCTTGGGGGAGAATTTTTGGGGGATAGAGGGGCTGCAGGGCAGGATGGGTTGCATGAGTTATTTTCCTCTTGCATAACCATTGGGTACAAGCTAGGTGACTTTCAAGATGGCTGTAGAGAACTTTTAGCAGACTTACCACCTTACACTGTAATTGTATACTATTTATTTTACATCTGGTTTGGGGAAATTTTTTTGGCTCACTGACCCAGATCTGACCAAGCCAGTGTAGACATCACTGAGACAGATGTGCACATATGCTGGGAATGTGGGCTTGGGAGAGCACATCTTTCTTTGAGACTCTGTCCTGCCGTTCCCAAAATCTCCCTGATACAGTGATGGAAGGAATTGAGGTGTCACTGCTGGTGGGTGTAAGTTGCCCACAAGTCACTTCCATAAAGCAATGTGCTCAACACACAAGCCTGGCAGACCTTCATCTTGGTATTGGTCATTAGCATCACATTCTCCCATAGCATTTTGGAGAGGCATTGCCATAGCTGCCTTGCCAATACACATGTGAAGCTCAGTGTCAATGGAGAGATTGCTGGTTATTGTGGAGCCCAGGTAGACAGCATCATTTACCACCTCAATGCTGATATGTGGGGTGCTGGCAACATCCTGACTCAGGATGTTGGTCTTCATCAGGATGGTGGTAAGGCTGAAATCCCTGCAGGTTTGGGCAAAATGGTTGATGAGTCTGTGTAGAGCTTCCTTGGAATGCACTGTCAGGGCAGCATAATTTTGAAACAACATCTCTTGGATAAGAACCCACTGCACTTTTTTTTTTGGTGTGGAGATGTGCCAGGTTGATCAGACCACGGTTTCTCCTTGAATGGAGGTACATACCATCTTCAGTCAAACTGAAAGCATATGAGAGCAACAGAGAAAAGAATATGCTGCAAGAGAGTTGCTGCAAGAATGCAGCCCTGCTTCACCTGCTGTTTATAGGGAAGATGTCCGAGGATGAACCATCATACTGGATGGTGCCATGCCTGTTCTTATGAAAAAATACATATTTGGCTCTTTCAAGACCAGATGTCATTAGGGGTTTTGTGCATCAATCTCCATTCCACTTTCATTTATGACATTGCTTTTTGTGCTTGTAACATCAACAGAACGGCTTCGTTTTCTGCAGTGTCATTGCATTTCCAAAGGGACAGAACCAATTCTCTGAGGGATTCTTATGTAGAAAGAAGACACATACATTCATTTTTCTTCATGAAGTACTGATTTGCAGAGCGGGAGATAGAGAGATGGCATACCATATGCAGCTCTGTCTGAAATGAACATACCGGTAGCTTTCCTGGTTTGTGATTGATAATGGAGTAACACGACTTCCGGTGAAGCACTCTCACGAAGCAGGTCAGGGACGGATCGTCCGCTCTCAGCCGAGAGTAAGGGGGGGGGTCGAAAAGGCGATTTGACCCCTCATAAAAGGTCTAAGAGGATAGTTTAGACCTGAGGTGGCCAAGCGGCGCGGAAACGGGGGTCTCCGAGGCTTCCAGCACTGAAAAGTGGAGGAAGAAGGGAGAGATCCCCAGCGCACAGAAGAAAAGCGCCATCTTAGCTGAGAGACGCCGCGAGTACCTGGTGAGTGGTGCTAAATTCCCTGATACTAAAGCCGCTTCCCTGCCCCCAAAATTATGTGGACTTTGCAAGCTTGAGCTAAATTAACGGAAGACTGGAAAGAATTATCAGAGGAATAGTAAGAAAAAGTGCAAGGACTAAGAACAATATAGCACGAGCGCAACGAGAAGGGGGGGGCAGGTGAAGGAGAACGATAAGAGAACTAACAGCGGCATAGCCATAAACGATCTGGATACAGGGGCTCCGCGCAAGATCGACGTGGTGAGTGCAGTGAGAACTTCATACCTTGAGCTTTTGTAGTGAGGAGGAACACGAGAGCTAAGACTATTATAAGAGGAACAGCTGGTGGATTTGCGAAGAAAGGGGAGAGAGGAGGGACAGAAAAATCCCACCACCTTCCCCAGTCTAAAGTAAATGAGTTAACCGCTGGCGGGCGATGAGATATTGCCTTAAAAAGAGTGTGAAAGGAGGTTGCTAGCGGTGGAAGACCGGGAAAGACTGAGAAAAGCAAGCCCAAATATACGCAGCAGCGGAGAGGAAGAGAGGGGGAGAGGAGGAGCAGGAGGAGTACAGCGAGCAGAAGGCAGAGGGAGAAGTGGAAGAAGTGAAGAGAACTGGAAGAAGCAGGAAATCGAGGGAGAGCGCAACGTGGAAAAGATTACAGGGCTTTTTGAGGTTTTTTAAGAGCCTTAAAGCGGATTTAAAAATGGCGACAGATAAAAGCTGAATCATCTTCCGTCTTCTTCACCGGGGGGAAGATTACAAAGTCGCGCGAGAGAACGCTAAGCAAAGGACAAGGAAGAGCGACACCTTCTGGCCAATGCGGAAATAGACTAAGGTTAAATTGACAACGGGGCTGCAGTCTTTTTGATTTCAACTGTAACCCACACAGAGACAGGAATTGGAAGAAGTAGGGAGATAGAGATAAAGAGAAGTCCAGTTGTGTTTTTGGATTGGAAAAACAGGTTGAATATAAAACTCTTTAGAGGACAGGAGGATATATGAAATGGAAAAAAAATGATGAATTAAGAAAACTCCAATCTCCCCATGTGCCCCCAGGTTTAATGGGAGAGGTAGAGTTAAAATAAAGCCTGATAAAATAGGAATTTAGAAAGGGGGGCATCAGAGTGCTTTGGGTATTATCTAATTTTCTTTTTTGAGATAATGAATTTGAGATAATGAATTTCTCTTTGTATAATTGATTCTTCCCGCATAATTAATTTGGTATTATTGATTGATTGCTCAGAAATATATAAGAATTATTAATTAAGAAGAAGTGGTTATAGTAATTCTAAATAAGGAAAATATTGGATTGGAGGTATTTTAATAGATAAATTTGGTGCTTTTTTTTTGTCCGACATCATTAAATGTTGGGAATATCAGCAGGAAAGATTGATTATACACTGGGACAGCAATTTATTAATTCTTTATATTGCAAAAATAGAACAAGAAAAATGACATCTACAAAGAAAACTCCATCCCAGACAACAATTACAGCAACATTAACAGGAAGAAGACAGTCAACGGCTGAATTGGACCCCAATGCAGACCTTCGGGAGCTGATAGTAAACATGAATAAAACAATCAATGAAAAATTAGACAATATGGGCCTGAAGATAGAGCAGAATTCAAAGATGATTCAAGAGCTGTCGGGCCAAATGAAGGACTTAACAATAAAGAATATGACAATAGAAAAGACAGTGACAGAATTGGACACTAGAGTGGTCAAACAAGAAGAAGTACTGAAAGAAATGACTAAAAAATTGCAGCAAGAGAATAGGGATTTTAAGAGATCCCAGGAAAGTTCAGGTGCACAGATGAGCAAAATAGAAAAGGCGCATGAGGAGATGTTAGATCAAATTGCTGTATTAGAGATGTATCAAAAAGAAATGGTTTTGAGATTTCGCGGCGTTCCTGAGACGCCGGGAGAGAATATAACAGAAAAAATAGTCAAGGAACTAGCTGACGGTCTAGATGTACAAGAGGAAGATCTGCTGCTAGATGTAGATAAGGTGTTCAGAGTAAGACCCGACCCAAAAAAGCAGTTTAAGGGCCCCGGAGACTGTTTGGTTTATTTCAATTCGAGACTTCTGAGAGATAAGATAGTGCAGAAAAGGAGGATGACAATGGAGGGACATAACGTGTTGGTGTATAAAGAAATACCCAAAAGAATTCTGAAAAAAAGGGAAAAGTATAAAGATTTAACTGATGCCCTAAAATCGAAGGGTATTAGGTTCAAGTGGCTTTTTCCTGAAGGTTTGACTTTTACAATTAAAGAGAGGAAAAAGTTTATCAGGACTGTAGACGAAATGGATAAATGTAGAAGGACTTATAGAAAGGAACTGGGAGGCGAGGGGAATTTGGACAGAGAGGAAGAACAGGGGGAGGAGGAGGGTAGTACTTCTAGCTGAAGGGAAATTGCTATTTTAATCTTATGAATTTCTACAAATGATTTTGTGAGGATATCAATAAATTTTGTTGAATATTTTTGTCTTCAATTAATAGAATGAATTTAAATATAATTTCATGGAATATCAATGGACTCAATGATAAGAAAAAAAGAAATAAAATAGAGCATATCTTAAAGAAAAGAAAATGGGACGTGATTTGCCTGCAAGAGACGCACATCGCCCAAAAACATGAGCGTGTGCTAATAAATAAGAGATTAGGGAATGAATTCATAGCGTCTGATAAAGTAAAGAAGAGGGGAATAGTAATGTATATCAATCCCAAGTACGAGACCGAAATTAAATTTAGGGATGCAGAGGGAAGAATATTGGGGGTGCAAATAGTTAAGAATAATAAAAAACTATTGTTAGTTGGCATTTATGCCCCAAATAATAATCAAGGATCCTTTTTTAAAAAATTACAAACTATATTATTAGATTATATAAATGAAGATTTGGTGTTAATGGGAGATTGGAACGGAGTGGTATCGGTGGAAAAAGATAGATCAAAAGGAAAGCAAAGGTTAAGATCGGGCAGATTACCAAAAATTTTCTTTGAGCTTACAGAGGAATTTGATTTAGTGGACGCATGGAGGGATAAAAACGATAGCGAGGAACAATTCACGTTCTATTCAGATTCGAACAAATCCTTCAGTAGAATAGATGCCATATGGGTCTCGAGACAATTAATAACAAAAGTAGCGGGAATAGAAATTATGACAAAATCAATAACCGACCACAATCCAGTGAGAATGGAAATCAAAGAAATGAAACAGAAAAATAAAGGTTGGCGAATGAATGAATGGCTGCTAAATGATGAGAAAATAACTGAAGAAGCACAAAAAGTAATGAAAGAATTCTTTGATTTAAATTTGAGAGATGGGATAGACATTAGAACAGTCTGGGATGCGGGCAAAGCATACATAAGAGGCTTCTATATACAGCAGAATGCAACCCAGAGAAAACTGAGAGAAGCTAAATTAAAGAAAATACAAAAAGAAATAGAAGAAAATGAAAAATTGTTAATAAGATCACCAAAAGATAAGATATTAAGCCAGAAAATCAAATTGCTTCAAGCACAATTATCTACATTATTAGCTGAAGAATTGGAAAACAAACTAAAATGGATTAAGCAAAAAACATTTGAATGGGGAAACAAAACAGGGAGAATGTTAGCGTGGCAAATTAAAAAGCGGCAGAAAGAAAGGTATGTAAATAAAATAAAACACCAAGGGAAAGTATTAGAGACAGAAGAGGATATAAAAGTAGAATTTCTTAGATATTTCAAGAATTTATATTCTAAAGGATTGGAGACGGAAAAGGATGTGGAGAACTATCTCAAGAGGAAAAACATACCCAGGGTAAGTGAAAGTCATATCAAAATATTAAATGGCCCAATTACAATGATGGAGGTGCATCAAGCAATTAAAAAGATGAAGATTGGCAAAGCACCTGGGCCGGATGGTCTGGCAGCAATCCATTATAAAAAATTAGAGGAATCTTTGGCTATACCATTAAAACGATTAATGAATGAAATTATGAAAGATGGCAAAGTACCAAATTCCTGGCAAGAAGCAACAATAACTTTGATTCACAAACAAGATACGGACAGAGAGCTAGTACAAAATTATAGGCCCATTTCCCTTTTGAATAATGATTATAAAATCTACGCGGGCATTTTGGCCAATAGATTAAAAGGGGTGTTGAAGGATATCCTAAACGAAGATCAAGCAGGGTTCTTGCCAGATAGATACATTAAAACAAATATGAGATTAATCATCAATTTGATTGAATATTTAGATCTCCAGCCGGGTAAAAAAGCAGGCTTTATGTTAGTGGACGCCGAAAAGGCTTTTGATAGTATCTCTAGATGTTTCTTAAAGAAAGCTTTAGAGAAGGCCAATATGGGGACGGATTTCTGCAGGGCGGTAAATGCCATATATGAGAGACAAAGGGCCAATATAGTAATCAACGGAGATAGGACGGATTGGTTTCAAGTAGAGAGGGGTACGAGGCAGGGCTGCCCCCTATCTCCGTTGTTATTTATATTTACACTGGAGATACTATTGAATAAATTAAGAGAAGAGGAAGAAATAAAAGGCATAAAGGTGGGGAAGGAAATTTTCAAAACGAGAGCCTTCGCAGATGATGTTATAATAACGGTGGAAGACCCTGAGATAAGTATAAGCAAGGCATTGGAGGTAATTAATGAATTTGGGGTAGTATCAGGGTTCAAATTAAATAAAGAAAAAACAAAGTTATTAGTAAAAAACATGCAAGAAAAAGAGCAAAAGGAATTAGAAACCAAAATTGGATTAAAAATTGTGAATAAAGCCAAATATTTAGGTATAAATATAACGATGAAAAATATAAATTTGTATAAGAATAATTATGAGAAAGTGTGGGGCGAAATTAGAAGGGATTTACAAAAGTGGGAAAAATTGCAATTATCAATATTAGGGAGGGTCTCAATAATTAAAATGAATATTCTGCCAAGGATGTTATACCTATTTCAAACAATCCCCATTATTAGAGAGGAAGGATGTTTCGAAGTCTGGCGAAAGGATATAACGAATTTTATATGGCAAGGAAAGAGACCACGGATTAAATATAAATTATTAACAGAACGAAGGGATAGGGGAGGGTTCTCATTGCCAAATTTGAAATTATATTATGAAGCAGAGTGTCTAATTTGGATAAAGGATTGGATTAAATTGGGTGAAAATAGAATTTTAGATTTGGAAAGCTATAATTGCAGATCCGGCTGGCACGCGTATTTACATTATGAAAAAGAGAAAGTAAATAATGAGTTTTTAAACCACATATTAAGAGGGGCGCTATATAAAGTGTGGAGGAGATATAAGAGATATGCGGAACCGCTGACGCCTTGGTGGATATCACCAATCGAGGCATATGCCATCAAAAGATTATATAATGAAAAGAATTGGCCAAGGTATAGAGATCTAGTAAAAGAAGAACAAGGTAATTATAAATTGAAGGGATATGAAGAATTAAAAAAGTTAGGAATAAGCAATTGGCAATATATACAGTTAATTAGTGTTTTCCAAAAAGATAAAAAATTAGGGTTTATAAAAGAAAGTTCCAAATTTGAATTAGAGGTCATTCAGAACCAAAAGAAAGTATTATCTAAAACATATAGTTTACTCTTAAACTGGGATCTGATGGAGGAGAGCACGAAAGAGGCAATGATAAAATGGTCAAAAGATCTTGGCCATACAATTACTATCGAACAATGGGATAAGTTGTGGGGTCAGGACATCAAATTTACAGCTTCTAACAATTTAAAAGAAAACTTCTTGAAAATCTACTACAGATGGTATTTAACACCTGTGAAACTGGCGAAGATTTATAAAATCAAATCCAATTTGTGCTGGAGATGTAGTAAAAAACCGGGAACTTTTATCCATTTATGGTGGGAATGTGAGGAGATAGTAAAATTTTGGAACAATATACATGAAGAAATGAAAAGAATGATGAAACGATCAATACCAAAAAAACCAGATATGTATTTATTAGGTTTGTTAAATGAGGAAATCCCTAAAGAAAATATAAAAGTATTCCTATATGCAAGCACAGCGGCAAGAATGCTAATAGCAGCAAATTGGAAATCTATTAGGATACCATCAGTAGAAGAATGGATTAATAAATTGAGTGAGTATTTATTATTGGCAAGATTAACAGCAGCTGTAAGGAATCAGTCGAAGCAGAAATTAAGAAAGGAGTGGGAAAGTTACGATGAGTATATGAGGAAATATTGTTCGAAAAAAGATATGTTAATATGTGTAGACTAGGGATATGAAGGGAATAAAAACAAAATAACTAATTGGAAATTTAAATAGCAGAGTGGAATTATATTGGAAGAAAATGCACGAATGAGTACAAGAATGGAAAAGGAAGTCGAATTAGTGCGGAGGGAAGTATAGAGGGGAGGGGAGGGGAGGGGAGGGAGAGGGAGGGTAATGGGGGTTGTATTTATGTAAATGATGGATTTTATCTCATTTAAGTTTGTTATTTCTTTTGTTGTATATTTTGAAATCTGAAATAAAGTTGTTCTTAAATTTAAAAAAAAAAAAAAAAAGATAATGGAGTAACACTGTAATCTAATTGGAGCAGAGAATGACTTTGGTGAAAGAGCCCTATTGATTCTGTAAGATGATGTAAAACCTGGTAGCTGAAATTGTTGGGGGTGTTATATGTTACTCAGCTGGATTCATTGGAAGAAAGATGAACAACATCACTACAGAGTTCCTTGCAGTTTTACAGACACCCCCAACAAATACTAGGCTAAAAGATATTCATGAGATACCAATTCAGAAATGTCAGTCCATAAGATCTCAACCTAAGAGATTCTTCTGTTGCGCAACCTACCACCTCTCTCTGATGATTAGTTCTGGAAACAGAGATTGCTCCTCACACCTTTGCTCCAGTATGCCTCAGAAGGATGGGTAAACTGAAACTTACTTTCAAGTGAAAGCAAAGGAATTAGATGCAGTAGATGTATCAAGCACTCTGCAAGGCAAACTTAAAAACTGTATATGTTGTATACTATTCTGAAGAGAGTTGAACACAGAATGATAAAAGGCACAGGATTGGTAGACAGGCTGTCAAAGTTTTGGGATATGTAGCAATGAGGGCTTAAAACGGGTGGGGAAACTTTTCCTGCCTGTGGATCACATTCCCTTCTGGGCAGCCTTCAAAGACGCGCATGCAATTGATGGACAGAGCCAGAGGCAAAAGTGGGCAGAGCAATGAATTCAATTTTTACCTTTGCACAGTGGGCTACTTTCTACACCAGGCATCCCCAAACTGCGGCCCTCCAGATGTTTTGGCCTACAACTCCCATGATCCCTAGCTAACAGGACCAGTGGTCAGGGATGATGGGAATTGTAGTCCAAAACATCTGGAGGGCGGAAGTTTGGGGATGCCTGTTCTACACACACACTTGTAGAAAGTCCTCAATCCTATTATTATTATTATTATTATTATTATTATTATTATTATTATTATTATTATTATTATTATTATAGAAGTCTGCATACCTTGTTGGGAGCACACTCAGAATCCCTCCAAAGTATGGCAACTTCAAAAGTCAATCAAATTTGGATCATTGGTGATAAATTTGCCAAACAAATGTCCTGTTCCTCCTGTCTTCCTGTACCTGCAATAATAGGGGTTGCAATCAAATTATTTGCATGTGCCAAAGTACGGCTGAGTTCAGTTTGGTGGGTTACAAATTGTGCAGCCTTCGTTTAAGATAAGGCCAAAAGTATACTGGGTGGCATTTAACTAATGTTTACTCAGAGGAGACCCATTGAAATCAATGGACCTAACATAATCATGTTCATTAATTTCAGTGGGTCTACTCTGAGTAAAACTTAGTTGAATACCATTCACTATTTACAAACTCTGACACTATACATATATATACATGATTCCAGAAAGACTACATCAGATAAGCAGAAATTATATATGCTGGAAATGCGAGCCAAGTCTTGGAAGCGACTTCAATAGCTGGCGGTTGTGCACAAGGCAAAACAGTATTGATTTCTGATTGAGAATATAAGAGAGAAACAAAAGCACATCTAGATTTAGAACATGCTTTATTTTTACTGACAAATATATATATATACAGCAAAGAGAATAAATATATAACCATAAAAACAGGTTAAACAAAATTCAAGGCCAACAATAATCAGTAATAGCTCAGCTTACAGGGTTTAAAAGTAAAAGAAAGAAAGCAGAAATGTAATAGATTTGCACAGAATTGGAGTTTTATTCATTGACTAGTGGAACAACAGGGCACCTTCATCACGTGATCATAGGTTTGGTTTTGCTGAGACTATATTATTTAATGTAATAGCACAGCTGTAAAGTGTAATGTTTCCTGTATTAATTTCTTGTTGAAACCAATACTTAACATAGTATGAAGTTGAGCAATGTTCAATATTTCTCTTTAAAAAAAATCAAAATCCTGTATGATTTTTAAAAGTATTAATCTGGGCTGCAGGGTAAAGGTAAAGGTAAAGGTAAAGGGCCCCTGACCATTAGGTCCAGTCATGACTGACTCTGGGGTTGCAGCACCCATCTCGCGTTATTGGCCAAGGGAGCCGGTGTACAGCTTCCAGGTCATGTGGCCAGCATGACAAAGCCGCTTCTGGCGAACCAGAGCAGCACACGGAAACGCCGTTTACCTTCCCGCTGTAGCGGTACCTATTTATCTTCTTGCACTTTGATGTGCATTTGAACTGCTAGGTTGGCAGGAGCTGGGACCGAGCAATGGGAGCTCACCCCGTCGCGGGGATTCGAACCACCGACCTTCTGATTGGCAAGCCCTAGGCTCTGTGGTTTAACCCACAGCGCCACCCGTGTCCCCGTGCAGATAAGGGTAGAAGGGGCTAAAAATTTGGGCACCAGCGCCAAAGGGCTGAAGCTTGAACCTCCTGGGCCATCGTCTAAGGTTTCCCCTGGATGTCACCCTAGACAAAGCCCTCCAAAACTCTGGGTACCTGGAGAAGAGATCCTGGGATATGCCTTCCAGGAATGATTGGAGCCACTGAAGTATGGTGCCCTTGCCCTTAACTTCAAGGGGGGTCAGATGGATACTGAAAAAGCCATTGATGGATCCAGAATCAATGGGATCTTACTTTCCTTACCAATATCCCAGTGTACAGTACATTGTTCTTCATGATGCCCAAGGCAAACTAAAGGTGAAACCTATACATAGATACCTGGGGATTTGTCCTGTTGAACTCAGTGGGCTTACTTCTGAGTATACATGCACAAGATTGCACTATAATGGATTACACCCAAAACCAAACTTGAAATCCAAAATTAAAAAGATTTAGATTCACAATTTCCTCCAAGCATACCTGGAGCTAGGGAGGCAAGAAGTTATCTTGGCTTTCTGGTTCTAAACCAAGTTGGTGTTAAAAATGGAAAGCATATATGTATTCTCCCTTTGTCTTATTTTAATGATAGAATAACTTGCCAACTTTCCTAGGAACAGAAGATTTTATCATTTTATTACAAAACTAATAAAATGTTGTAAAAAAGGAAGGTGTTATCAAAGGCAAACTTTAAACAGTAGATTTTAGTCTTCGGTGCTTCAACAGAAAACATTTGTATGCATGTATGTGTGCAATTTTTTATATATTGTTTATATTTAGTAAGGTTGAAATAATAACATAAGCAGCTTAATTCCAAAATCCAGGTTTGGGTAACTGTTGCATTTTTAAAATGTAGAGATCAGCCAACGCTTCTTTTCCCTATACTGTACTTATCTAGAGGGTAACCTGACACCTGCTTAAAACCAGCAGAGACTAATCCAATTAAGTTTGCAATCTGCTCCTCATTCTATCTTGAGACTACCTCCTCAAGTGATTTTTTAAGCCCCCCCCCCCCGCCATACCCTCTTACTCCTAACCCTTATCATTCAACCTGATTAAAAGGTGTGGTGAACATAAAATCTTGCTCTGTATTTTGTGACATTTTGGTTTACCCTAATTAAAGTATTGCCCAAGTGTAAATTGCTCAAGGTGATTTTCTCTGTTGGCAATAAACTGTGTCTTTTTTCTTTTAAAAATTATTATTAGAGCAAGATCCCCTTCCACTTAGGGCAGCCTAGAGCATATAAAATGATATTTTCATTAAACTGTAAGAAACAATTACAAAAGAGGCAGGGTTGGCAGTTTTAAAACATCATAAAAACACTCTCTTCCTTGCCTAGTTTAAAGCAGGTTAAACACATGTAAAATAAAATACCACAAATTAAACAGTACTTTTGTTTAAAAAAATCTTATTGTGCGGCAAGCATGAATCTGAGTTTGTGCTGTCAGCATACATGTCTATTGCACAACTAATCCATCTTAAAAATTTGTGATGAGTGCACAAATTTTATTATTCTCCTTTTAATGCCCTAGTTCAGCTCATTAATTTTATATCTTTGATGACTGGCTAATGCTTACATTTGTCCTTCTAAATATGTAAATATATGTATGGAAAGTGGTGGGCATTTACATTTAAGGTATGAATAATGGTAGCATGTAATTTTTATTTTTATATATGACCAATGGTTTCTAACAAATAAATTTGACTGACTGGTTGACTAAAAGCACATAACTGATTAGTCATTTATTAATTCATTCAAAGTCAAGAAAGCAGCCCTAGTGACCTTAGGAAAATGTTCTTTAATTTTTTTCCCTGGTGAGACCTCTACTTGCAATGTAAATATTTATAGGTATCCCAAAGAGGTTGGCCAGGTTGAGAGATGGAGACTGGTCTCAGCTTAGTGACCTGACTGTATATTCAAACTCTGATCTCCCAGGTCCTACTCCAGCACTCTGACCACTGCACCACACAACCTCTCCTGCATGCTTGTTCTTCCAGTTAAAGGCCCATTTTGTCCTTTGATATGTCACCATTCTCATTCATTCAAAATGAGCCTGAATTGATTCAGCATGTGAAATATGAGGCTATGTATGAAGTGTGGTGCCTTAATTTTAATGCATATGCACTGGGTTCATGGTGGTTAAAACCTTTTAAGTCTAGTATCCTGAGAGCAAGGAGAAGTCTTCTAGTAATGGTGTGGGTATTTTAAAGCATGACATCCAATGGTGTTTATCCATCAGTGAAATAGACATAGTTGATGGAACAGATTACCCCTTTTTCCTGCAGCCTCTGTGCACCTCCCAAACCTGCTCCAAAATTGGGGTGGGGGGAGGGCAGCACAGTAGGCTGTAGATTTCATGTGGCTGAAACCATGAGCATTGCAACTCCAGTGCCCAACTGAGCATATTGACAAATTTTAAAGCCTAAAACCCCTCTAAAAGTCAAAATAGGAGCACCATTAGGAGAGTCCTTTATGAGGGGATAAATCACAGGAATGAATGATTTTCTTCTCTCTTGCTAAAATGTAAGAAATTAATCTGGGAAAGCTGAATTGGGAAAAGGTTCTGGGAGCTCTTTCAGCCGCATCAAAGGAAAGTAGTATCTTGCTATGACAGGAGGGGATGATTTTCATTTTTATATTTTGTAAGTATAGCAGTGGGGAATGCTTACTTTTTGAACATGCCAAGTAAGCATTAATTGGTCTGTGAATAATCGGCTTTTTAAGGGGTAGACTCCTCAGCACATCGTGGGTCATTCAAGCGTGCAAAAGATGTGAGGCACTTTAATATTATTAATTGCTAGCTAGCTGATTAGATTTACACAGAATTGTCAGTCCTTACAGGCCCAAATAATCATTCCTCGCAAAATAAAATTTACAATGCCATTAAATTTATCCCTAGCAGGTTTTCCAAAGTGAAATCTCCCAACAGCAATAAACTTTTATTGCATGTTTAATTTATTTCTCCCTGAAGTCAGGAAATGTCTCAAAGACGTATGTTGGTGCTCATTGGTATTATTCCTTAAATATACATAAACATATTTAATCTATTTCTTTCATTTTGCTGCATCTCTTGAGATTAAGGCAGCTTCCAGATGTTGCTCCTAGGAGTGATGTAAGTGGGGAAATTGCTCTGGTATTAAAAATGCCTAATGATCTGCTTCTTCTTGAAGAATTTTGGAGCTACCTTGGCTGCTTGTATGTGATGATATGTCCTTTTACTCCAACCTCGTTGTTTGAATGTGTAATTGCAAACTGTGATGAGAGTACTCATCATGTAAAAACTGCAGACTGGGAGTGCCTCTAAATTACTTATTAATAGAGGGAGATATCAAGCATTGGTCATACTCAAAACATGCCCATTTAAATCAATAGGTTTTAAGTTACTTAAGTCCATTAAATTCAGTGGGTCTACTGACTGAATTTAAAACCCAAGTAGAGTCCAACACTTACTATGGATTATAAGGTTTTAGGGCAGTTCACAGAATAAAATTGTGCCACCCAAGTTAGCAAGAACTAGAATGGAGAACAAATATTGCTGATCTGAATTCTCATCCAGCTACAGTGATATACACCAAGCTTTAAATAAATGTCCTGCATGTTTACTCAAGACCAAGAAGTCTTTGTTGTTGGAAAATTTGTATCAACAACAATTAATAATTCTTGCAGAATCTGATTTCTCACAATGTTTTCACTGCTCTGCTACAAATTGCCTCCTGTAATCTCACCGAATTCCATAATATTAGGTGCAGCATAGAGCAAAATAAGCATGCATGTGATAAATACATTCATGAGATTGCACCTGAGAGTAGAACTGCATGCACAAATACATCTGGTGCTTTAGATTTAAGTGAACAGTGATAACTTGTACTGTATGTTCTAGTGTTGTGAGAGATGGAGAAAAACAATGAAGCTGAATTTTGAAAGATTCAGGAGAGAAAAAATAAAGTATTTCTTAATGCAGCACATAGTTAAACTATGGAACTCAGTCCCACTGGAGGCAGTAATGGCCACCAACTTGGGTGGCTTTAAAAGAGGAGCAGACAAATTCATGGAGAAGGCTGCCGATGGCTGTGCTCTGCCTCCACAGTTAGAGGCAGGCATGCTTCTGAATACCAGTTGTTGAAAACCACAGGAGAAAGTGTTCTTGTGCTCGGATCCTGCTTGTGATTTTCCCACAGGCTTCTCATTGGACTAGATGGGACACTGGCCTGATCCAGCAGGACTCTTCTTATGATCATCTCATTGCCTTATACTGAGTCAAACCATTGGTCCATTCTAGCTCAGTATAGCCTGCACTGAGTGGCAGTGCCTCCTCAGGGTTTCCAGCAAGAACTTTCCTACTTCTACCTGAAGATGCTGGGGATTGAACCTGGGACCTTCTGCCTGCAAGGCAGATGCTCTGCCACTCAGCCACTTGAACATAAATGCATGTCTGTTGTCTCGCTTATATTAAATAATTGTGTATCTCCTTGTTGGTCAGAGGGCTAGAATTGCAGAGCTGGAAGGAACCCAGGGGTCATCTAATCCACTAGTAACTTTATGCCCACATCATTCTGAATGCGATCCTGTAAATGTCTCAAGATTAGTGCAGGCAAGATAATAATAAGCCAGATATCTACCAAGATGTGATTTGGGAGGCATTCCCATTTCGCCATCAAGAATGTCATCTTTGAAAATGGACTCTATTACTAATCTAATAGCTAAACTGAATGCTAAATTGAAACATAAAAATCAGCAAAGGTTTTTTTTCCTTTGAGTGAGGGAATTAATTAGAAAATTATCAGTCAGAATGAACTGAAGTACAGATTGCTGAATTATGTTTGTTATCTCAGTCTTAAGAGTGTTTTAACAGAAAAGATAAAATTAAATGAAGGCAGCAACCCAGTGAAAATCAAGTTAGAAAAGGATGCATGCTAATAGATTTCTTTATACCACAACACAGCTTTTAAAGAACTATTGAAGAAAGCAGAATTATCATCTGAGTAAAGAGCAGCTTTGAAGAGATGCTATCTATGTGGGCTTGCCAACAGACCAGAAAACAAAACAAAACCCTGGATTGGTCCAGTGTCTTGTTTGGCTTGGTGGGCACATGGCAGAAAAGTGATAAGGTTGGTCCTCCACCTCTCTGCTTTACAGCTAGTGCTTTTCTCTCTCGTGGTATGCACTGGTATGCAGAACCAACAACTCCCCCCCCCCCCCGACACTCATCCTCATGGGGAACCATGGCATAAACAAAGCCCTGCTACAGCCCGACCACTGCTGCCGCCTCCCAGGGCTGGCGGAACGTACGAGTCCCACTCCCTGAGGAGTGCAAGAGTGGGCAGCACAGCATCTGAGGTGCTTCCCCTGCTGAGTTCTGCACTCTGCTGCTGGCAGTGTGCATCCTGGTTGTCTCGCTGGCGGTGGTCGTGATGATCCTGCCAGGCACAGGAACCACCAGTGAGTACTGGCACCTTTTTTCTATAACCCCCCCCCCACCGTTTACAGCTATGGGCAGCTTTCATGCTGGGAGTTGCTTACAAACTTGGGTTTGGGA
Source organism: Zootoca vivipara (assembly GCF_963506605.1). Classification (NCBI taxonomy): domain Eukaryota; kingdom Metazoa; phylum Chordata; class Lepidosauria; order Squamata; family Lacertidae; genus Zootoca; species Zootoca vivipara. The sequence continues at coordinate 95,132,470 of NC_083276.1, read as the reverse complement.
GGGAATGGTATACCAGATCCAGCACAGATTCATTTCCTGGAATAGCCATGCTAGCTTCCTGGTGAGGTAATGGCCCTCTGAGTAAGAGCCAGTAAGGTAACAAAGGAAATGGCTCTGTGCAAGGTGACAAATGGGGGGGGGGTCACTCTTCCTCAACTCTCTGGTAGTTAGAAAGAAAAAGGCTAGAGTTGAGAGTTTGAGTTATGTGAGCTCGAATGTAGAAGCAAGGTTGCAGGCTGGGCAGCTGGTAGACAAAGCTATATACCTGATTTCTGAGGGATTCCAAAGCCGTGGCTGTTGGGGAAGCAAGCCCCTCTCGGAATGCCAGGGACTTGGAGCCATGATCTAGGAACCTTAGGAGATTCATTAGGCTTGAAATTAGCCTAGTGAACAACCATTGGATTACAGCATCCCACTTCAGATATGGAAAGGAGAAGAGTACAGCATTGACATGTAATTGGCAGGCATCTGTGAGTCTCTTGTGACTGGTCTCCTTGATAGTATTAGGCCGCCTCAATAAAGCAGAACCTGTTAACAGTAACTGCTGCTTTCCAGAGCCTGGGCCAACAACGGATCTGAGGGATGTTGTGCTGAAGAAAACACTAGGCTTGGATTCAGGTGTGGCTAACCGTGTGATCCTGGGTATAACCAGTAAAAAGACAATGATGGAGGGACCAATGGTATAAAGCAGCTTCCCTTATCCCAGTGTTCCAGATCATTTAATGGTAAAAAACACACTAAACTATGTTAATGGTAAAAAACACACTAAACTATGTTCTCTAGGTTTCAGACTTGCAGAAGAGCAAACAAGACATAGAGGCATGAGCATGATGCTATAATGCAAGCTTGACTGGTGTGTGTGTGTGTGTGTGTGTGTGTGTGTGTGTGTACATTTGCCACATTGTTTTTGGGGGAAGAGGGGGAAGGTTGTTGCTGTTATTGTTGAGCATAACCATTTTGAGGGAGAAAAGAATCAACTGCTAGTGAAAAACGGACTTTTTAAAATAACAAAAATAAAGATGCCATTCATCAAATGGAAATGGTCATACCACAAATTAAAAAGTATTTTTTAAAAGTTAGCTTTCTTTAAAATAAATAAATCAGTGCTCTAGATGGGATAGTGTATCACTGGCTAGAGACCTGGTAAACTAGCATCAACCTTTGAGACTCGACATTTTTTCTTTGGACATCTGCCTAATAAAATCATTGTCTTGTGCTGAGTTATCTAGTATCTCCCCTCCTCAATGGCATTTCTGTGATCCACAGGACACCCCCCCAACACACAATTTGTGCATGTCTTATTATTATTATTTGTTTACTATGTTTTCAAGACTTCTTCCTCGCAATGATCATTAAATTGCTCTTTAAACTTCCTTGGATTGCGAAATAAGTGTGACAATTCGATGCTTGAGCCATTTCAAGAGGAAAATTAGGGGCTAATTGGCATGCATGAACTGACACAATTTTTCCTTTAAATAACTCTCATGCTAAATTATATATATTTTCAGTTAGGGCTGATGCACACAAACTTCCCTGAGCCTGGCTTTTAAGCTTATGTTTAGAGCCAGTGTGGTGTAGTGGTTAAGAGCGGTAGACTCGTAATCTGGGTGCTCCTCCACATGCAGCTGCTGGGTGACCTTGGGCTAGTCACACTTCTCTGAGATCTCTCAGCCTCATTCACCTCACAGAGTGTTTGTTGTGGGGGAGGAAGGGAAAGGAGAATGTTAGCCGCTTTGAGACTCCTTAGGGTAGTGATAAAGTGGGATTCAAATCCGAACTCTTCTTCTTCTTCCTGGTTTAGATAATGCTCAAGCATTTCAGTATTGAGGACAGTTTTACAAATGTGGTTTTTGTCTTTATGTTGGCATTCTATCTTCTAGTCACTAGTCTTATGCTAAGGCCAACTGGTCTTGGCTCTGACTCAACAGCTGAACCTACTTGTCCACCCTATTCCAATGGCTCTTGGGACACATTACCTGCTATGACCTTGGCTAGCTATACACAGTCTTGGCTCTGACTGATTCTGATGGAACAAGTTGCCACTTCCACACATATTCTAGATAAGCAGTTCCATTCCTCTTTCCTGTTTGATAGCCCAGTTCCCCTTAAGTATCTGAAAGTGTTCATAAGATAGCTATCACAGAGAGACATATGGGACAATGTGGACTCCTACACATGCTTGGGAGTGAAAATTTGCTTTCTGCCCAGCCAGCTAAGACATCTGCCCTTCATTGCAACACACTGGGTGTATTGTACTTATTTGTATGCTGCCTTTCCACAGTGAACTATGCTCAGGGTGGTTCACAATACCAGAAAGTTTGTACACTTCACTAACAGTTGCAAATTGAAATAATCATAAAAATAGTCGCGTACACACACACACACATGCATGTAACATTATTAAATGCAGAATCCAAAATACACAGCCCTAGATTTCACCCTTCATATTGCACCCTATGCGTGTCTGATTTTATGCATATATGCCTTATTAAAAATGATGTTCAGAGTGTAGATAGATGGCCATGGAGATGAGGCAGGCTTTCTTGGAAAGAGAGGAAACACGCTTTTGTTCTACATCTTGTACAGAATTGCACATGTGGGCAAGAGTTTAGCCAATCTATTTTACAGAGGCTTTGGAATCATACTGCTAACAGATTAACTTGTGCAAGTGCATGAGTATTTAAAAGCAAATTGCAGTTCTTAATCATTTGGAGCTTACAGTAATGCAATGAAGCTTCTTTATTTCTGTGGTAAGATTGAGTGCTCCTTGGGTCTCTATAGTTTCCAGACTACCTTGAGATTTTGTAGTTCTGGAAAGGCGGGTGCATCAAACATACTGTAGTATAATTTTCACAGTCTGGTTTATAAGACATCAGTGGAATAAATCACAAGTGCTGGATGCAGAGATGTCTGGCTGAAACGGAACAAAAAGTCAGAAGACACATCAAGACTGTGCAAACTGGGGAATGTACAGTAATGAGAATCACTCTCCTAGATAGACTATGGAAACATTCAAATGAATTTGACCTTGCACTTCAGACTTGTTTGGAGTAATCCAGGGTGGCAGTGGGGTCATAGCTGTGTGGATGCACTAGCAGAAATGCACTTGAACCACTTCTAGTTGCCCTGCCCCATCCAGGCATGCCTGTGCATGGGGTGGGTCAGCCAGGTAAACTTGCCCTGGGTCTTGGAGGGAAAAGCTGGACGGGGAGCCCTGCTAGGGGCTGGCTGCTTTTTTGTTTGAATTTATAACTTTATTCTAACAGGACTCCTGCCCTGGACCTCATACAAGGTCTACACAAGCCTGCACCCAGGTAAGCTGCAGAGGTGCTGGGGTCTGCAGCTCTCTCCCACTACCTGCCTCCGCAAGTAAGCATGGATGCACTTTCCAAATGCCATGGGAAGTAAAGACAGGGGCAGTGTTAGAGTCTGGAGCACCCCCTCTTGAGATAGCTATGTATATAATTTCATTTCATTTCATTCAAAATGTGGTAAGCCAGTTCTGCTTTAGGTGAATGCAGCCAAAGGCCTTCCCTGACAGCTGGACTGTTGGGAGGTATGTGCTGGTGTGCTAAACTATGCTCCTGTGGTCCAGCCTGATTTGCCAACCATTGCTAATTCTCATCATTAACCTCCACCCCCCAGGACTTGCCGGCTCTGCTTCCCTCCAACTTCCTATTGTATTGTTGTCTTGCCGTTATACTACATTTGTTCAGGAAGCCCACCATTTTTCTCAGCACTGCTGCCAATCTGCTGAATGAATGGGCACAAGCTTCTCTGGTTTGTCAGGACAAAGTGAAGGATGCCTCATAACTGTGTCATCTCTCCTGAGGTAGTGGAGTGGTTATAAATGAGCTATCCAGTAAAAGGAGAATCAACCCCATTTACACTTGTTCCCTACCTCATTAGGTGCTACTTTGAGAGCTTATTTTTGTAACAATAGCTGTCAGGCAACAACAGGATGACTTTGGTTTAAATGTCTGTGTGAAGAACTTACTGGTGGGGGAAAAGTTGTGTTGAGAAGCTGCTCTTGATATATTGAGACTGCTGAAAAGTTGTGAGGTGAGAAGTACATGAGGATGGCAAATGTGTGGTGTCAAAATTATTGATTAACTATGTGGGGTGTGTATGAATCTCTATCTCTCTCATGCTCTCAAACACGTATGAATGGTAATCATTGTGCTAGACCACATAAGGTGAATTACAACTAGGGAATAAGTCACACTTTAGAAGTGGAAGGTAGTTAATGAAGTGACTTGTTACATTTATTTATCTTTTCACACCATCCTTATAACACTGTGTTGTTCCTAATGGTCTCAAGGCACTTTAACTTGGTCAGCCAAGAGTTAAGGGAATTTGCTAAATCCACAGCAGCAACAAAGAAAAGTGTAGAAAAATTATTAGTGGCTATTATGGGATATAATATAGGGCACCTAGCAAAATGCAGCCTGATTTAATTGACAAAAAGTGTCAGAGAATAAAGAATGCAGATCAATAATTAATTTTACCTTCATTTTAATATTTTAGCCCTAGACAGATTTAGTGCAGGCTGGATGTAGTAAAAGCCTGATTTAAATTCTCTTTCTTTGAAGTGTTATGATGGGACTGTAAGAGATGTTTCTCTCCCTCTCCATATCGCCAAATTCCAATCCATATAAAAACCTCAGAAAACAGTCCATCTGGAAAGAGGCAGATATAATCCTGAACACAGACATTTAGTTCTGCATCTGTCATTGCTGGATGTCTAAATAAAATGGGGAAGCTGCATATAGCTGCACAACCTTGTCAAAAATTAACATGGGGACATGAGCAGATTTTAGATGACTTTCAAATAAGAAGGTGATGTGTGATGGACCTTTTGGCTGCTAAATACAGAACTAGACACCAGGCAGTTTAAACAGAAGGAAATAACCAATGCAGGAGGACAGAATAATGTTTGGTGGTCATTATAACAGGTTCTGAAGCAATCTATTATGTCAGATTTGTGACCTACATTGGCCAGGCTACCATCTGAGATGATGAGTGTGTTAAGTCTTTGGGGGGCATCTTCAACCTTGGGGGAGAGCACCAACCTTCTTTAGGCCCAGGGACACACTTAGATTTTTGAGTGAGCATCACCCTATGATCACTTTTCTCCTTCCTCCCCTGGATCAATCCCCTCGTTCACCTTTCCAAGGAAGTCAGACCCAGCAGAACAAACCTGTGCTTTGGAAAACACACAGAGGTGAAAAAAGGTGGAAATGAGCACCATTCTTCTGTGGGAATGTTCAGGAATGTGGATGAGGAGATATTGTTTAATATATCCTATCCCCGCTTGCGCTAGCAAGCACCAAACTTTAGCAGAGTAAAAACATTCCCCTTTTGCAAAATGCACAGCAGAAAAGCATTTGCGCAGGCTTGATTTAAGCCTATAAAATAAAGTGTATTTTCCTGGTATTTCCCCCTTTTTCCCTCTTAAAAGAAAAGACACGACACAATGCTCTTAAAAGTATAAAAGATGTTTACTTACAAGCATCTCGAGGTACAGCACACTCAAGAGGTAGACTTGCTTAGGTAAAAAGTAATATATACATTGTGAAGTTCACTTATAGGAAGTGAGACTCCATCTCATCTCTCCCTGGGCTAGAAGCCTAGAGGGAGACTCACTAAGATGTTGCTTCTTAGATGTGTGTAGTCCAAGAGGTCTGGTCCAAGAGAAGGAAATGGCTTCTCGCTAGTGAATTTATCTGCCGCTTCCCCAACTCATTTGCATGTGGAGGAACAGGAAACCAAGCTAGTCATGTGATCCTCCACAGTCCTCCAAGTGGACTCTCTAGGGATTGTTGTAACTCAGGGGTCCCCAGACTTACCGGCGTTTGGGCCGGTTCCCACTGCGCCGATCGTGCGGCGGGCCGGAGGACGGGGGAGCGCGCGCCTGTGCGGGCCGGCGGGCGGGGGAGTGCGCGCCCGTGCACATGCGCACGGGCGCTTACTGGCGCGGCGGCGCGCTTCCAGGGTGGAAAAAGCGCTGAAAATCCGTTGTGTGCATGCGTATGGGCCTCCCCCGACCCGGAAGTGCACCAGAAATGACCTCTTCCGGGTCGGGAGAGGCCCATACGCATGTGCACAAAGGATTTTCAGCGCTTTTTTCCCAACCCGGAAGAGCGCTGCCGCGCTGCGTGCCGTAAGAGCGGGCGGCGGGCGGTGGGGGTCGTCGCAGGCCGGATTGGCAGGCCAATTGGGCCGCATCCGGCCCCCGGGCCGTAGTTTGGGGACACCTGTTGTAACTTGACTGCACTTAACCCTTTGCATCCCACATCTTCCAACTTCCTCTTCTAGCTCTACGTTTTTTTCAGGGAGAAAAGGGTTACCACCCTCACCATCTCATGACAGAAGGGACAGTGAGTGGGAGGGCTCAGAGCAGGGGTCAGCAAACCTTTTCAGCAGGGGGCCAGCCCACTGTCCCTCAGACCTTGTGTGGGGCCGGACTATATTTTGAAAAAAAATATGAACGATTTCCTATGCCCCACAAATAACCCAGAGATGCATTTTTAAGAAAAGGACACATTCTACTCATGTAAAAACACCAGGCAGCCCCCACAAATAACCCAGAGATGCATTTTAAAGAAAAGGACACATTCTACTCATGTAAAAACACGCTGATTCCTGGACCGTCCATGGGCCGGATTGAGAAGGTGATTGGGCTGCATCTGGCCCCCGGGCCTTAGTTTGGCGACCCCTGGCTCAGAGTCTTTCTGGGTGACAGGGAAAGACATTGAGGGTGATATTACACTCACAGCTACCGTGTTAGACCCCTGCCTTAGGATAGATGTTTTGATGTTATCTGTGGCAACAGGAGAACCCCATCACTCCTACTTCCTCAGTGTGCACTTCAAAAGGGAAACCCATGCAACCCTTTGTGATGCATGTGGAAGCTCAGCAAACTTTCACTTTACATGTTACCCATAAAGTGTGAAAAGTTGACATGGAAGGGATCTCTTGCTATTGTGTGTAACATCTGAGACTGGATTTCAGAACTCTGTGGACCCTATGCCTAGAGATAAGAGTAAGCATCTGCACAACAGCAGTCCTGCACCATCAAGCCAACCACAGCCTACCAGCCACATATATTGTATGGAGCCAACACTGCCTCACCCTGGGTTTGCAGGGCAAACAAACAAAAAATTATAAAGCATGTAATCCCTATGCATACCTGGAAGTAAGCGCCAATGAACAGTGAGAGATACTTCTAAGTAAACATGCTGGGAATGCACTGCAAGCCATAGATGGACTACATGTTGCATTTTGTAGGCTATATGTTGTACAGGCCTCATCAAAGCAACACTATGCTGACACAAGAAAGCATCTAGAAATGGTGTACCAAACGCTCAGGATTTGTTTTGTCCCTGCACTCTCCTGTCAGCAGAGAACATTGATCAACAGTACTACAGAACGCCAAATTACAGGGTGGGAAATTCAGCTTGCAAAATTTATGTCTTCCTGGACTAGTTTCCCCACCCTGCCCTTTAACGGATATGATGTGATATATATTGTGCCTTACACCTCAGGTTTTGCCTTCTGTTGCATTCTGCAATATTCATCCCAAAGATACTCAGAACGCTGTTAAAGATATCAAGAATCCCAGCATGGAGTTGAGCTAAAAGTGCCCTGGCTGTAATTGCAGATTGGAAATATTCTCAAGTCTGCTTTGCATAATAGTTCAAACCATCTCTGGGCCTTTGAGTTTTGATGTAAACAGAACATTAGTGTACACCAAGGCAGAGGCTCATGCTGCAAAAGAGCTCGACAGGTACATTTGGGCTAAGTTATAATGACTGCACAGAATTGAATTTTAGTGCTTGCATTGTGTTTATGTATATGAGCATTATGATTTAGAGCACCAACATCTTGTATTTGTCTTATTATGTGTGCGAATATGAGCTTTGGCTTATTATGCAGATGAAAAATAATCACCTGTCTTGTACACCTTGAATAAATCATCCAACCAGAACTGCTATTGATGTTACATTGTCTTGCGGTTGTTTTGAATATCAAAGTGAAGTTAATATGAAAACAATTTTTATTCCACCCATTACCATTTACCTTAAATCCTTATCATCGTAAAAATATTCTCTTCAAGCTCCAGTGGGATGTTGACAGCTCCCTGCTCCCTAATGTCACTTGTGGATTTGTCAACATACAGCCATCACTTTACTTCCTATTATATGCAATAGAAATAGATATGTGAGTTTTTGACATTTTTAATTTCCTTTTTAGCAATTGTATGGTCATTGTTGGTGGCCTAAATACTGACATGTGATGAGGAAAATCTACTTGCTGAGCAGCTTTCAAAGGTTAAAACTCATGTCCAGAGTCATTGCCATGCAGAATAATTTTCTGACATGACCCTCATGTGGAAACAATTCCTGAAAATCTTGTTCAAGACAGTACAACAGATATAATATGATCCAGACTTCATTCAGATTCTCCCCCTCTTCTTGTCACCTCTTTCTAGGGATGAAATAATCTGTAAATGTCAGTCTCTCATTTTCTAAACTTAAATTCAGTTCTCCACATTTCACCTGCAATTTGTGATTTTTTAAATAAAAAAATACTCATGAAAATTCTACAGCATTTTAGTGTGAATTTCTCCTGCTAAACACATTTACGCACACAGCTTTGACTAATGTACAATTATTTTCAAGCAATTCCTCATAATATAATGCATTTTTGTATGCTATCTTCACTAACATATTGATATGCAGTTTCTCCAATACAGTGGTACCTCTGGATATGTGCACCTCCGGTTGCGTATCCTTCAGGATGCGAATGTGGCAAACCCAGAAGTATTTTTCCAGGTTTTGCCACGCACGCACGTGCAGAAGCGCTCTACCGCTGTGCAAGCATGCACAGAAGCAGTCCCTTCAGTTGCGGAAATCTCGGGATCCGACCGGCGCTCTGGAATGGATCCCGTCCGCAACCGGAGGTACCACTGTATATACATTTTTGTATATATTCTTCCTTTGGAGAACTGCACCACCGTAAAATTCCCATGTGGGAATTTCGAACAATGTGCTAATATGGCTTTAACTGTGAACTGAATTGAATTTCTTCTCAGTCCCTACCTCTCACACAGTTTCTTGGATGAATGGAGGACCCTTCATATTCCCAGTGTGGGATGTGGAGGTGTCAGCTGTATAGGAAGGGAGAAATCAGCATGAGTTGCTCCTTCCTACCAGTGGGATCTTGCCACTGGATCAAAAGACTCCTGTGGACAGAAGAAGCCTTGAATCTGATCTAGCATCTGTTGTAGTTAAAGTGGGCTGAATATAAAATGTGCATAAAACACCATGTAGTGTGCACAAATGTACAGCATAAGCAGGGAAGTATGGTTTTACATACAGGTGAAACTTGTAAAATTAGAATATCGTCGAAAAGTGCATTTATTTCAGTAATGCAACTTAAAAGGTGAAATCAATATATGAGATAGATGCAAGTTATGTCAAGCCTTTATTTGTTGTAATTATTTGTCATTAGGCGGGTCAATTATAAATGGAATGTAATTAATAAAATGTAATAGCTATGTTTATTTTTGTATTATTGTAACTATTTGTTTTATTACTGTGGAATTTCCAAAAGAAAGCATTTGTAAAAATTAAAAGAAAAATTAAAAATAATAAGTTGCATTACTGAAATAAATGCACTTTTCTATGATATTCTAATTTTCCGAGTTTCATCTGTAAATATTCCTAGCTTTCAGACAGTATTGGGGACTTTGCGTGCATGTTCATTCATTTTGGTTGCATATGCACACCCTGCAGTTAATATGGGAAATGCTCACAACCATGCAGGCATGTGGCTGCCTATATCATTTTTAAGAGTTACCACCAGTGCAGGTTGCTAATGTCAGCAGCGGGAGCTCCTAGCCAATCAACAGACAGCCTGCATGTTGTGAGCATTTTACACATTTATGCTACAAATGTCACACTGGGGACTCATAGTCAGCAGCTGCACACTCAAATGATGCCAACTCTGGTGATCCTCTGACTGTGCTGACATAATCTCAACTAATAAAGTATTGGGGGTCTCCTCCTTTTCAGTCTCCATTCAGCAATGGTGGCCTCTTCCTAGCCCTTCTTATCAATCACACCACCTTCCTGGCCAACACTGCATTTTAATTCTTTGCATTATTTGGATTACCAGCCCATAACTAGAAATTCAGTATTGATCAATGATCAGCCATTGCAGTTTAATTTGTCTAATGGTCAGCAAGTGCCAACTTGGTATACTGCCGGCTGAATTTGATTATATTTCAGACAGAATTAAATGAAACTCCTTTTGATCAATAAAGCAGATGAAGAGCTTCAAGTTAGTCAAGCTTTGATTATATAGACATGTACCACATATCTTACTGGAAGCTTATTTTACTAGGGGCTGGAAGTCTAGGTCAGTCCAGTCAATGCTAAAGATAAGTTGCTATGCAAGAGAACTCTAGCTTGGGAGCTATGGTGAAACTGCCTTAAAAGAGTACAGACTGAATGTAGACATTTCTTAAGAGCACTGTTGAAAGTACCTTCTTGGTTTAGATTTTCAAGCTTGTTGGGTTGCACCTCTATTCCATATTTGATCACAAAGCAGGTAACATGGCACTGCATTAATCATGTAAAGCCACAACACACCCCAGAATTTCCTGCCTCTCATTGGCCTTGCCTATCATCCCTCAGGACCAAGGATGGGAAACATGTGGCCTTCCATATGTTGGGCAACAAAGCTCCCCTCATCAATGACCATCAGCAATGCTGGCTGGGACTGATGTGAGCTGAAGCCCCCAAACATCTGGAGGGCTGCAAATTCCCGCACTCCTGCTATGACACTTAAGGGAATTTCCTTGCTGGGCACAGCATGGGATTACAAAAAGGTGGAGCTGGCATACACCATTGTGATTAGATAGAAGAGTCATAATGTAGGTACCTAAGAGGTTCTTCTATGTTTCAAGCAGTGGAGTGTGGGGATTACACGAGGAAATTATGCAGGCATGTGTGGGAATGACTGAGATCTGGTGCTGGCAAGCCACACCGATCTTTGAGAGTGTGGGCATTAGCACGGCAAACCGGCTAATGTCAGAATGGGAAACACGTGAAGAAGGACAGGTCAGAGGCTCAGGTCAGCAGGGCAACAGGTCACAACAGAGCTAGAAGGATCTAGGAGGATCTGGACAGAACTGGATGAATCAGGACAAACCAGATGGGTCAAGCCAAGGAGGGCAACACAATGGGAATAGGGAGGGGGTGTTTACAGAGTGACATGTGCTTGGAGCATGGACAGAGGGCATGGCAAAACAACACGTGGGCTATGGAGGATGTCTTAGGGAGTGACCGGTTGTGACGTTACAGGAAACATCACCTTGTATGGGACTGCACTGCTGTAAATGGCTAGAAGTTACACTGTCGTTGTAATGATTAACTGTCATCCTGAGCTTTCGATAAAAGGAAGCGCTGGAGCTCTGCTCTTGGTCGCCTTCCCATTGAGTTCAACCTGCTTCGAGTCGTGTCGTCTTTGCCCCAGACAACAGTGGAGAAATAAATACTACCTAGCATTTATGTAGTGCTTTTAGAGTTTTAAGTGTCAAAGCTTTGGCATGCTTTCCTCATCTAAATCCATTCTTCTGTACATCATTTCCATCAGAAATTGAAGATACTTTTGTTTGAATTGGCTTTTAGCATATAATATCGTTTAGTTCTATTGCTGCTGGTCCCCGCCTTTTAAGAGGAGAACACCAATTTAGCCTCTGTACTATTGGTTTTCTTCATATTGGTTATTCAGTAAATGAATCAATCAATCAATCAATGTCATTTGTACATTTAGGATTATACTGTACGGTTTTTATCCATATGCTGTAAGCTACTTAGGGTCCAATAGCTGAAAGTCGCATATAAATTATTATTATTATTAAAACACACCAATTGTTTTAGGTATCCTTTATGAAGAATCCTTTTAAAGTAAGCAAATAATGTGAATGGATGAATGACTTATATACTTGTTCTTCCTGCTGTCTTGTAAACATGCAAATTTGCTTGGTGACAGTCTTAATTAATAGCACATTCTTGTCTGATAACAATGAATCACATTAGGTTAGTGGAAAAGCACATCCTTTACATGCAGAAGATACCTGTTTCAATTCCCAGTATATCCTAATAGGGCTGAGAATGTCTCCTAAATGGAGATCCACTGTCTGTCAGTGTAGACAATACTGAGTTAGGTCGACAACCAATAGCTCCAATGCTCTTGTGCTTTAAATTGGTAGCAGACTTAGCATCAGAGCTAACAGGAATGGGTTTCTCACCTACAGTTTGTTATGAGTGGTTTGTCTCTTGCACCATGCTTCTGGCTGCAGATTTGTTGTGCTATATTAAAATGTGACCTAGTTCACCCATCCTCTTTACCTTGCCTCTCAGTTTCCCTGCATAGTCTCAATGAGTCACCCAAGAGATGATATAGTTGAGATCAACATGCAGGGGATGTTCAGCCGGCATGTCTGCAATGTGAAATACTGCATTTATAGCCTCACTCGGCAGCCAGTGTAATTAGGATACTAGCAAAACATTTTTTTTTTACAGAAAATACTTTGAGGAGAATTACTGGGTTGGGCAGATAAAAAAAATGTTGAACTCAAGTGAGGCTTATAACATACATGACGGTGGCAGGGAGGAATCTAGCATGTGTCTTAATGTTATTTTGTAATCACTGGACAACCCCCAGAATCCAGGTGATTTGCTTTGTAACTGAAGTATATATCTAAAGAGAAAAGTGGGCTGTGAATATTTTGCTTCCTTTGTTTTGTGGGAGGGAAATACAGCTTTTGGGAACTGCATGAAATGTTATTTCTATACTTAGCTCACCTTGTTCCTAGGAACAGAAAAGACCACAATTTTACGATGGCAACATTCTGCTACAGGATACAAGCCAAATTTTAACCCTGGATTCCCCACCCACCCCTTAACTTGCAGATTGTTTTGTTTTAGTAATTGGATTTATTAGTAAAATAAAAAAATTCCTTCAGTAGCACCTTAAAGACCAACTAAGTTTTTATTTTGGTATGAGCTTTCGTGTGCATGCACACTTCTTCAGAAGCATGCACACGAAAGCTCATACCAAAATAAAAACTTAGTTGGTCTTTAAGGTGCTACTGAAGGAATTTTTTTATTTTACTTCGATCCAGACCAACACGGCTACCTACCTGTAACCTGGATTTATTAGGGTGAACTGAGGAAGAGTCAGTTCATGCATGCAAGTTAATCACGTACAAATAAAAGCAAGTTGTGACTTACATGGATGTGTGAATGTACCATCACAAATTACAGACCACAGGTAGAGTGTAATGTTGTTTCATTCACACATTCAACTTTCATAAAATGTGGAGTGATGAGACAACTAACTCATAGGCTTGGTTCAGACATAGACTAATTCATACTTATTCATAATAATTTATAGGAATGAAAGGTAATTCATAAACCAACTGATAGGTCCAGTTCAGACATAGTTGGCATCCATGGTTTCCCACAACATGAATAGTAATTTCCAATAAATTAAAAAAAAAGTTCTGTCTTTGAGCTTGCACGCTCCTCTCCCCACCCTCCCTCTTTTACATGCCAGACGAGACAGATGAAAACTTCCATTTCACTTTTAACAACCACAGTTCCCTACAGTTATTTATTTAAGCTATGGTTTGAGAACAAGTCAGAATCTGAAATAACAATTTGATCCTGGGTTGTATCTAATGATAGTTTTAAACAAACTACAGTAAATAGGAGAACTATGATTTGTTTAAAAGTTGTTGCAACGGGTCAGTGCTTCTGGCTGTTAATCAGAAGGTTGGTGGTTTAAGCCCACCCAGAGATGGCTGTGGGCAAGATTCCTGTATTGCAGGGGATTGGATGGACCAGGGTCCCTTCTAACTACAATTCTACAATTATATAAAGCGGAAGCTTTTGATCTCTTTCAGTAGAGGCTTGTCTCTATAGCAGGGAAATATGTCTACCTATTATGGCTAAACTGGACCACAGAGCGCCTCCTTAGCACTCAGTGGAGTTGAACCATGTTGATCAGATCCAGAAACATCCAGAAGTGGTGACCTGATTCATCAAGAGGGGAAAATGATGACTAGTACTTTATAGGAATTGCTTTTCAATTGAAAGTGGTTGCCACTATCCTACTGAAGCTGGTAGAGATCCTTTCAGAAGTCTCCCATGATAATGAATCGAGCTAAGTGGAAGCAGTTGAATGAAAATTGTATGTAGCCTAAATTCACTTTGACATTCAAAACAACCAAAAGTAAATGTAACATTAATAGTAGTTCTGGTTGAATGATTTATTCAAAGATGTACAAGGCAGGTGATTATTTTTAGTCTGCATAAGCCAAAGCTCATATATATGCAATGAGGCAAGTACAGGTTGCTGGTGCCCTAAATCATCCTGCTCATATATGCAAACACAACACAGGTATCAAGATTCTATTCTATGCAGTCATTATAATATTGCCCAAATGTACCTAGCAGGCTGCTTCACAAGAACCTCTGCCTCAGTGTACATAAATGCTTTATTTGCATCAAAATTCACAGGCACTTCTACAGTCTAGAAATGGCCAGCACTATTATGCAAAGCAGGGATTTAGGATATTTCCAATCTGTAATTACAGCTGGGGCAGTTTTAACTCGACTCCCTACTGGATTTCTTGTATTTCTTTAATAGCATTCTGAGTATCTTTGGGATGAATATTGCTGCATGTAGCAGAAGGCAAAATCTGAGGTGTAGGACACATTATAGATCACAACATATCCATTAAACAAACAAAAAACAAAAAACAAAACCGCCCCTTGCCCCCATGGTAATAAATTTTGCAAACCAGTTTTCCACCCAATAAACTATACATTATAAATGACTAGAAAACAACTTTTTCCCAGCAGAACTTATCTCCTGGAAGGCATGGAGGCCCCCCCTTTAGGGTGGAAACAATATCTAGTGAACAGTTTCACAGTTCTTGC
Source organism: Zootoca vivipara (assembly GCF_963506605.1). NCBI lineage: Eukaryota > Metazoa > Chordata > Lepidosauria > Squamata > Lacertidae > Zootoca > Zootoca vivipara. The sequence continues at coordinate 95,117,450 of NC_083276.1, read as the reverse complement.
GGATATACTACTCTCGTTTAAACCTAAGCAGTCCCAAAGCTATGAGGTTGATGTGTTTAAGTTTCAAGTTCTAAAGCTGATTAAATGTATTTAGATAAATACTGTCCACATGAGGTTCCTGTAAAAGTTCAAAACAGAATCCTTGCATTCAAAGGATAGTTTTCCTCCTTTGTCACTCGCTCATTTTTGTAAACCTGTAGATTATAAATATGGGTTTGATTTTTATTGAGGCTGAAGAGTGTGCTTTAAACATGATGCTTGTTTAGTTCTTGCTCCAGTACTACTGTACCAATAAATAAGTGGCTGCATTCCGACATCATGTTTTTAATCCTCCATGCCTCCTTCTTTCATACTTCCTGGCATGCTCATTCAATGTGCTTGAAGTTATGTTTGAACTGTAAAACAATTATTTGAGTGAGCCCTCAACATGAAATGGCAAACCAGGATCAAACTATGGTTTGCAATCTTGGTTTGGAGGGCTTGCTCAAATCATAATTTACACACAACAGTAAACTATGGTTTGATCAAACCAGTAAGTGATATGTTAAATTGCACACATGCAGGGAGAAGCGCATAGAAGAGGAGGGAACTTGTGAGCACAGGGCTTCTTGATCCTTCACATCATGGTTTTGAGGACTGGAAATGTGAAATCTGAATGCAGAGTAATAACATAACAATTTAAAGGTCTGTGGGTTAAGCACCAATCTTAGGCAGACACTGTCTCTTTACCTCATCTTAGGAAAGGTGTATCAATGTCTTACCTCCTAATTATATACTGAATATGTAATAATGGATTGTATTTGTGCTTATCTAGGAATCTTTGTACTTTGTTTCTGGTACTATTTAACAGACAATATTAGGATAAGAAAGAGGCAGACCCACACAGCCTAGGATAAAAGTCTCTTTTTGTTAAGCACTGCAATGCAGTGAACAGCAGTTTACCAGATGTTTCACTACTGATAGTGCTTTTTTCCTGGGGGGGGGCAAGGGGGTGCATACCCCTAAACATTTTGTGAATTTAAGTTTGGCCTCATTGAGGGGCAGTATTTCAATATGAGTAGGAAAATGAGAGTACTCTTAAACATTTTTTTTAAAGAGAAAAGCACCGACTACTGATATCACAAAACTACATCCATATCACCCTTTGAGAATCTGTGTCTGTTTCCCTTTTTCTTCCCTTGGTACTGTACTTAAAACCTGACATGTTATCCAGAGTGTGGCATATTTGTGATGGAGTGTCACTATTACCAGCTCATTCTTTAATTAGAGGTCAGATATGCTGGCAGAATCTCTAGTGACTCTAACCCAATAACCATTGGCAAGTTTGATCTATGAGAGAGTCAATCAATATTCTCTGGGCCACCACACATTGGAATCCGATATCTGGTTTGTTTGCCAGTCTCTTCTCATTTGTCACTCAGAGAAGGCTACTTAACAAGTGTTTACATTTAATTCCTCTTTAGAACAGAAATACATTTAATATGTAAAAGTTGCTCATTTAGCTGGTATAGTGTGGATTGAGAAGTCCCTGGTTCAAATCTTGTAGAACAACTCAGCCTCAACCTATCCTCCCTAGTTAATCTGCTACAATCATAATGGGCTTGCTTTGGTAGTATAATATTACTGGCCTATTCATTGCTGCTGCTACTGATTGATTATAATGCTAAGGATGGGTATTGGACTACTTCACATTTCTACTTAGCATGCCAGAAGTCTATAGGTTTAGGTAGGGGTGTGTGATGCTTCTCATCATGAATAAAAACAACTATAATCAGAGTAATCAGTGGGTGCCTGCAGATAACAGTGTCCCTACCAGTACTTCCTATGGCACCCACATAAGTGACTATTTCCTCAAAAAATCGTGTTCATACTCAGTTGCTGTTTACACAGGTTCAGCCTCTCATTGAAGACACCATCCCAAAAGTAGAAATTTTGGGTCAAGCCATATCCAATGGCAGCCATTTCCTACAGTATTTGTCATGGCTCCATGGTAGCCATTTTGTGATATGCTATGCCCCAATGGCAAATGGCAGCCATTTTATGACTGGAGCCCACAGCACCATAGCTGCCAAGTTTTCCCTTTTCTCGCGAGGAAGCCTATTCAGCATAAGGGAAAATCCCTGTAAAAAAGGGATAACTTGGCAGCTATGCACAGCACCCAAAATCCAAATGGTCCCGCTTGTCCAAAAAGTTTGAACTATATGAAGTACCTATTTTGTTTAGGAAGCATGTTGCTGAAACAAAGCTGTGTGTGATGGATAGTACCAATTGTACTTGAAATTCCTGGACCGTGATATAAGTATAGACATGCAAACTCCTTAGCATGACATACTGAAGTTTGGATACCAAGATTAAAAATTGAACCTTAGCTCTAGAGGTTAAATGCTTGGTACAAGTAGAGCACTTGACCCTGAGATAATCTTTTAATTTTATGTCTACAGCCATTAGTTACTGTACATAATAGCTACTATCTACCATTTGACTATTTATTTCAATAGGTGCTATCTGACAATTGAGGCATGAGCTAATTATAAGAGAATTTACATAGTCAATACGAATGCATCAAATAAATTAGGGGCTGTGCATTTATTGTGGAGATTTGAGTTAAAAGCCAGGAAACAATTGTGTATGCAGGAGTGAATGGGTGCTTTTTCTGATTTGACTGGATTTCATTATACTTTGGAGCCCTCAGCTGATATATAAACGTTCTGGACTGTGGGAGAAGAAAGTTTTAAAACACATCTGAGAGTGAAACGAAGGCACCAGAGCATTTAATTCTCCTCATGGTCTGCTCATTGATGTCCTTGAATAATTGAGAGTAGCTTCAAACTCTGCATTCTTTTTACTCTATAGTCATTATCAAATAACATTTGGTAATTCAGAGAATGTTAGTTATGCTAAGGCAGCAGGCTTATACTTACCTGGAAGTAACTCATGGGCGTACTGAGTGAGAATGCATTAGACTACATTGTAAGACTCAACCTTACTATATGTTTATGGACCACTTATAAACGCCATCTCCAACTCCTTGAAAGATTCCATCAATGGTGTTTCCGAAAATTTTTACACATCACTTGGGAAGACAGGCGAACTAATATCAGTGTACTGGAAGAAGCAAAGATCATCTGTGTTGAAGCAATGATTCTTCAACATCAATTTCATTGGTCTGGTCATGTTGTGTGGATGCCTGATGATCGTCTTCCAAAGCAAGTGGCCTCCACTGTCACTTATGGACCCATTGTTAAAACAGTGTTTATAGAAGACAATCTTACTCGGCTACGAGTGATTGCCAAAGAAGAAAGAAGTCTTGCTGAACTCAACAGGGCAAGGTAGTTACAACTTACATATATCCCACTGTTTCCTTGGGGGTGGGTGTCTATAATAGGATACACAGTGATCCTGCATAACCTGGAATTTTTTTAAAAAATCAATAAAACCCATTTATTCCCATGCAACTGCATTACAGCATGGAGATTCTTGACCTTACATCAAGCACCAAACAATTCCAATTTCCATTCAAAATTGCCATACCTGGGGTCAGAATTAAGCAATTTCCCTCCAAGACTGGGTTTTGCTTCTTACTTTGAAAAAATGATATATAAATCAAAACTGGCATTGAAAAATACTACTTTTCAATTAATATTTGCACATTTTATGATTTGTGCACATGAAACTTTTTGAGAAAACTAAGTGTTCTTTCTTTGGCTGCTAGGATTTAAAAAGCTCTATTCCCCGTAGAGCTACAGTTTCCACAGTGGTTCAACCATCAGTCCCTCTTCACAGGAAAATCTGGGAATTGCACCTCTCTGTGGGGCATAGGGGGTCTCCTAACAACTCTCAACACCTTTAGCAAGCTACAGCTCCCAAGATTCTTTGGGGGAAGCCATGACTACTTAAAGTGGGATTATAGTGTATGGTGCGAGTGCAGGTTGGCCCCTGCGAAAGGTACAGGCATTGGGGGGGCACAAAAATGGCTCAGAGTGGCTAGGAACCAGTCTGTCCATTCCCTGGGCCGCTTTTCTGCTGCTCAGTGGAGAAATCCAGTTGCTGTCATGGGCTGTCCAGCAGTCCTGCAGGGGCTCTCCCCAGTGCTATAAGAAGTGTGAGCAGAGTGCTCAGTGGGGCTCGAAGGGAAGAAGATAGAGAGAGTAGGTGAGAGTTGCAGGAGAAGGGAAAAAGAAGTAAGGGAGTAAGGAGACAGAAGGGAAAGCAGCAAGTGGAGGGAGGGAGGCAGGCTGGACTGACGGAGGGGGAGGGGGAGGAGCAGAGCAGACCTGACCTGACCCTGATGGCTGTTGTCTAGGAAACAAAATAAAAAAAATCCTTCCAGTAGCACCTTAGAGACCAACTAAGTTTGTCATAGGTATGAGTTTTCGTGTGCATGCACACTTCTTCAAATACACTGAAACAGAAGTCACCAGACCCTTATATATAGTGAGAGGGTGGGGAGGGGTATTACTCGGAAGGGTTGTGGGAATGGGTGATTGACTGATAGATGTGGTAAACCTGTTGACGACTTTTAATGACTGCAATTGGTGAGATGGCTAAAGATAGCCTTGTCATGTATAATGAGATAAGAATCCAATGTCTTTATTCAGACCAGATCTCTCCATGGTCCTAAGTTTGGTAATAAGTTGCAGTTCAGCAACTTCTCTTTCCAATCTATTTCTGAAATTCTTTTGTAATAAGACAGCTACTTTGAGATGTTGTATGGGAGATTGAAGTGTTCTCCTACTGGTTTCTCTGTCTCTTGTCTAGGAAGTCACTGGTGGAACGTGAAAGGTGATGAAAAGCAAACTTTCTGGTCCATGGTTTCTCCTGCTTTGGAGGTGCCAATACCTTTCCTTGCCAAGGGAGCAAGGGAACCTAGATATGTTTGGCCTTAGAAAAACCCTGTAGACCTTTGCAATAAATATGCAAAGGTCTGATCTGCAGCCTGTACACTCAAATGTCTAAACATGTATTATGCATTGCACTATACTTACAACTAAATCCATTCCTAATAGAGAAAGCATTATTTCCAAAAGCTGTTTCATACTTATGACATATACACATCCACCTGCATAATCCACATTCAAAAGTTTAGGAGGACTCTCTCAAATAATAGACAGAAAATCTGTACATGCCTGGAGTCATATTGGAGAGAAAGTGACAATGTTTTTTTCCTTTCAGATTTCGCTCTTGCTCCCACAAGCAGGGAGTCAAAAATATATAGCTTGAGTAAGCTAAGACATGGGAAGAGAGACCCCCTGCAAAGATAGTCAGAAAAGAGACTTAACGTTTAAATAAGGTCTGGTTTACACATTGCTTTGGATTCAGACTAAGTTAGCAATCAGGTTGGGCATGACTGGATTTACATGATCTCTGTGCCAATTACAGCTGATGGCTTTGTTCCGAACTTCAGCCTTCTGACTTCTTTTGGAGGAAAGGGACCTTTAGTGTTTCCCATGGTGTTGCACATGTCTCCCATGGAACTGGATTTCCATTCAAGCAGAGAATATCATTGGCACAGTGACAACAAACTGTATTCTGCCAAAAGCAACTGAATTGCCTATATACCTCTGCTAGGTAGCTGGTCCCCTGGTGGATGAGTAAAACTATTTATTTTCCATTGGGGGATGCTCATAAAAATAGAATAGACACGCACTCTTGAGGTACAGTACAGGAATTTACAAAGCAATTCCCACAATTTACCAGTGGTTGCAGTTTAATGCTTAGAAGTAATTTTGTTCTCTGCTTGTGAGAGGAAGATCAAAATGCCTGGGGGCAGCTATGATAACAGCATGAAAACACACCACATGTTTCAACCAAGGCATGCAACCAAGGCATTTAACCATTACCCAATGCCAACAGAACACATTCATGTGAGTGGATGGCATAAAACAGAATGTGTTTTTTTTCTGCTTCTCTTTCCTCCTATAGCTCCATCACCACAACTCTCCAGAGCAGGGATGAGGGAGAAATTTCAGTTCACATTTAAAAGTAAATCAACTTGATCCACACTGTCAGCAACAATACACAAACTGAAACACAGCCACCTTTTGAAATTCACATTTCTTTAAATTGTATTTCTGCAGCTAAGCATTATGTACACAAAGTTTATATGAAGATAAAATGTGTATACACATGCATATATTTGGGGGAAACAGAAAAATGCATTCTATTAGGGAAAATTGCTTTGCAGAAACATGTATGCTAGGCAAAATTGCACACACAAATGTATATTGATTATGAGAAATTTACCTTGATATGCTGATGAATTTTCACGAGGACTTGTTTTAAAATGCGAACTGATGTGGAAATGAAAAACTGAAATTCATCTACAGTATTCCTGATTAAGACCACCAAAAAGTTACAAAATCATGGTAACCTTTCGAGTTTTCCAGAACTCTTCATCAGGCAAGATATTACAGAAAACAGGGAGTGGGGGGAAAGCAGGAAAATCTAACATAAAGAAATGAAACTGACAGATTGACCCATCCTTACTCTAGAGCAGATATTTTAGGGGTCTACAAAATGGGGTACAGGAAGAGGAAAGAATTACAAAAAAATGTCCTCCTTGTTCCTCCAGCAAGATTTCTTCCCTGGACCAAAAAGCCTGCTGTAGACAGAATGACTCCTTTGCTTCATGGGAGGCAATCCTAAGTCTGGATCCTAGCCATGTGTCCAGATAGCCAGAGGTTAGAAGAGAACCTTTTCCAAATGGAAAAAAGATGAGAGGCCAGTGGTTTCTTTTCAACTTTTATTTGCGCTGTAGAACCAATGGCAATTTATATACCTGTGATTATATGTGGCCATTTATTCTTTTCTGCACATTTTTGTGGAAGCCTTCATTCAGTGATGATATTGATATGGAGAGGAAATGCAATTGACTTAATGGAGTCACTCTAAAGATAAATGAGACCCCCATGTATCTCTGTTTGGGACTGAAGTCTACTTGGCAAGTATTATGCACCTGGAAAATTAAATTCCAAATGGGAGATGTATGACTCATATCAATTTAAAACCCAGGCGAAAGTGGTAATTGCATGAATGATAACAAGTAATTACTCATAGGTAATTATAGATGTAACAAAGTTTTGAATGTCTTTAGAAAACAGAACTGTCTAAATTTTGCATTGACTTGCCTTGTTCAGACAACAGAAGTGTGGAAAGAGTGCTGAGGGGAGGATAGATTGCAAAGAGGCTAAATTAATTCTTTGTATCAGTCTTCACTGTGGAAGATATTGAAGCAATAACCACATATGAGCAATAGTTTTACATGAAAGCACTTGAGCAGCTATGTCAAGTGGAGAGGAATACTGATGTTTTAGAACTAATTGGCAAATTACAAATTAGCAAATAATTAAGGTTGGATAACATTCACTTGAGAGTTCCTAAAGAACTCAAATGTGAAATTGCTGATCTTTTAACAAATATATGCAATTTGGCATTAAAAACCAGCATCCTTACCAGAGGAACGGGGAGCAACCAATCTAATATCAATTTTTAAAATAGGGATCCAGGGGGGATCCAGGAAATTAGTGACTTCTTTGCCTACACTTTATCAGCCTAACTTCTGTCCCAGAAGTTTTACTTTCTAAATTGGTATAAAGCCCATTACTAACAGCTCCCTTATTATACATGTAAGCCAAAATCACATACGCATATCCAAATGCTTTCATGATTGCTTGTGAATCTTTCCCCTACTCCAGTTAATGCGTACACCCTGCCATTTGGAAGTTACGTTGTTCCCCCTTTAATTGCCACAGCAAGTAATGCAGAAGACACTCCCCACACCTAGCCTGACATTTTGGGCCATATTTCCTTGTGATTTGATGAATCCATCACAATGTGATTCATGACAGTCTTTCTGCATTACTTGCCGACACATTTCATCACTATTCCTTTCATCTTTTTGGCCTTTGGCAAAAGTTCTGACAAGGTCAAGGGGAAAGCCTTGTCAATTTCATGGATGACAACTTCCTGCTCTGAAAAGGAAGAGAAGCCTTGTGTATTTCACCCAATCAGAGTTGATTGATTCTGCCTTTCTGCCTGCTTCTCTCTGACTCTGGAGTTCAGTGAAACTGCAGTGATGGCTAGCAAATTTTGGAGTTTTGGGAGGGGGAGCACTTTAGAAAGAATATTTGTGCTTTCTGTATTATTTATGCATTAAGCATGCACAGCTTTAGCACACATTTGTATTTTCTTTGTACTTGTACATACATTTGGACACATTGTTCTTCCCACAGCCAGTTTGTGAGAGCCTTCTGGCAATACAATCTTGGAATGTCAGAGGGGTAGTACCATTTTTGAGGCCATAGGGGCTGTGACCCACCAGAGTGCCGTCTTAACCATGTCATAGTGGCTTTGGGACAGCCCTCCAGGTTATGCTGGCACATATATTATCCATTGTTTGCACCAGCTGAAGATCTACATTTTCTGCCAGGCATTTGACATTGTAGGGCCATCCTGGGCTTCCTGTTTCTGGCGGTGAGAAATGGCTGACTCCCACACGATCGGACCTCAGCCGTGCTGGTAATTCAGGGTTGATATGGGGGTAATTAGCCCTGGCAGATTCCCCAGGGTGGGGGAGGACTGTCTCATAGACCCGCAGACCATCCGAGATTGCCAGCTTGCATCAAGGTGCAAACAGCAGAACGCTGGGTCTCAGAGCACGACACAGCTGTCACTCTCTGAAGTCACTCTCATAGCTGGAAATATCTGTTTGATAAAATAATTAGATTTGGACAATAAACATCATCATCATATCAGTTTATTGTGAGGACCATGCCTTTACACAAATATCTACACAACAATAATTTAAAAATATTAAAATTCATTACATACTATCCCAACAAAACCTTCATCCCACAAAACAGGAAAAAACAACAACCCAGCAACGAATTAAACAGACGAAGAAGGGGTCGACAATAAACAGACATAGTCTGGACCGAAGAAGACTGAGAAAAAAACCTGCAGAACTACACAGCCCCTGGTGTTTAAGCTCGGTCTTCAAAGAGATTCTCATCATAGTGTTTGGATTACGGAGGTGATTGGTACGTTCTTTTCTTCTCCTTCTCAATACCTACAAATGTTTTTCTATGCCAAGCCTCATTAAGAAACCTTTTCTTAAAAAAAAAGTACAGATGAACTTCTATTTATAATTAAGTACTCAATTGCGCAGCTTTACTGAAACTTGAAAGACTTGATAAAGATGAAAGAAGAAACAAGATGGCACTTGTTAATATGACGCAGCATGGAAAAATGAGAATTCCTCCCTTTTTTGAGGGAAGTGGGAGATACTTGCTGGCTGACTTTATAATGATTTGAGACAACAATTTGGGATATACAGTGCATCTGATTGCAGAATTTCTTCATTAGGAGCGAGAGAGAAGACTAAATGGATGTCTAGCAACCCCCCTTCTAGGGCCCAGAGGGGGGGATTGTGTGGTCTCTGGGAAAGCTGATTGATTGCCAAATGACTTGTATCTGTGCAATACAGTTCATTTACATTGCAATATTGCAAACAGTATGCTCAACAATTTAACTTGGACAACAGCCCGGATTGGAATAATTTAACAACATGGGAGTTGCTGCATCATTAAACTTCAAACGATAGACTTGGGCAACAGCCCGGATTGGAAGATTGGAATGAAGTCAAGAAAAGCTGCACTGGCAAATAGACAGTTGAAAAAATATACATATACAAATAAAGCTGTACTCAATAGATGGAAGGATATATGATTTTTGACATGATTGAGAATCACATAGCGAGGGATGGAGAACTTTAGAGCGTTAAGATCAAAATGTGTAAAATATGAGAACAACAAGAAGAAGGCAGGAATGAAGATACTGGATATATACTTCAGAGGTCCAGACTATGGGAAGCCTGGAAAAATCAATAATTAATCATTTGGATTGTAATTTGGTTGTTCTTTATTTTAGTTTATTGTTCTTAATTGGATTATGATTATGATTTGATGGATGTGTTAATTGGCTGTTTTTATTGGGAAATCAATAAAAATGATTTTTTTTCTTTTTTAAAAAAGACCTTGTAGGGCCATCCCATATATGAGCTATATTGGCAGCTTTAGCTTTTGATTGTGTTTGTCTTGTCTTATTGGGTTTTAAATTGTTGATACCCCTACTGAGGTTTTTTTTTATGATGAAAGGTCAGTTAGAAATGTTATGAATAAATAAAATAAAATAAAATCCTCTAGCACCTTCAGGGATCATCAGTACCAAAATTACTACCTTTTTCAAAAAATAAAAATAAAAATAAATGTTCTTTGTGAGGTAAAACTGGAATTCATAAACTTCTTAGTCCAAAATTTCCCTTCCTTCCTTCTTTCTTTTAAGAGCAACCATGTAATTTTGATTTTAATTATAGTGTTAATTTTGTAACTATGCTCCACTTTAAGAATCTTTTTGACTGACAGGCAGACTAAAAATTACTAATAAAATAAAATAGCTGCGTTAGCATTGTTTTGGACTTTTCAGGCAGGGAAGTGCATTAATGTATGCAGAATGCATTTTTCTCACTACTTAGTAAGGAAGCCAGGTATTCCCTAACCCTCTGGGGACCATATCTACTGAATCAGTAGTTCAAAATATCATCTGGGACTTTACTTGTAAAGAAATGCACTTCTCTAAATGTCTTTCTTCAATTATCCCATATATAACTTAAAAATAATAAACAGGTACATTCAGAAATCCTCCTGGGCTCACAGTAAGTGCTGAGCCAACTAACATCCCAAATTATTTTTTGGTGGCAAAATAGGGCCATAGTTTTTGTTTTTGGAGTGGTGTAAATTTCAAATGCATGAGAAGAAATTCACATCAGAACTACATCAGAAGAAATATGTTTAGGACTCCCCTGCTAGCCACCCCTATTCTACTAATTCAGAGCAGCAGAGACACAATCAGTTAAACTAATAATATTGTGTGTAATTGTAAGTTCATTGAGCTTGCAAGCCAACAAACCCTCTAGGACTGAATACAGTCGGTAAAGCATAGTGGTATGAAAGCATGCATTTCCTAAAAGTGATCTTCAGGTTTTACAAAGTGCTCTTTGGGCTTTTCTGCTTCCTGCCAATTCTCTGTTTCCTGTGCTCACACTGTAAATAATAAAGCTGCAGTTGAAGGGATAGAGGCGATTCTATTTAAAGAGGCACCAGGGGAATCCCTCACTGGCATCACTCATGCAGTCATAAAGACCCTGCTCATTGCTCTTGATCCCTTGTGGAGACATCTATCCATATAATTCCAATGCAAATACAGATGAAAGCATGTCCAGTACGTTTTATGTGCTGACTAAAGCTTTAAAAAAACTTTAAAGTTCATCCAGCTCACTGGTTTTTCCAAATGCACAGTTTACAGATATTTAGCTATCATTGGCTAGGTCTCATTATAGCTATTCTAGGTAGTTGCTTATTTAGAAGCTTTCTAACCTGGTCTTTATTAAAAATAAATCCAGGATGGGGTAACATTTAAAAAACATAATAAAACTTAAGTTATAGTCAGCAAATAAAACTTTTAAGGGTGGAATTCAACATTGTGCTATGAATTGTGCATTTCAGCTTGACAGTTGGAACAACCCCCCCTTCTCCTCTCCTCGTGCTGTTTTGGGGGGTTCCCGAACCTCCCTGAGCCAATTTCAGGGGGTGCAGGGAGAGGAGAGGAGAAGAAAGCTCCATTTTTCAAATCCTTGCACAGGTTGTTAGGTGACTTGCACCCTAAGAGTTGGTGTATTTGCAGCTAGTTCTTGCAATGCAGCCAATCTCTTCTTGCGAGAAGTTGGCATATGTATTGCCTAAGCCTAGCCAAACCATTCATTTTGCTATACTATTGACACAACTCAATGTGACATGCACAGGATGTGTTGGGCAAAGTAAGCAGGAAAAAACATGCACATAACCACGTACTTACCATGATGAATTCCAGCAATCGATAATGTTGGATTTCTTAGCATTAACAAAGTGATTAATAGCAATGGATAAGAGCTTTGCTGTTGCCAGTGTCTTAGAATATTTGTTACTAATAAACTCATCACGGTCCTTTCCTAAATCCGGGGTCATTTTTCTGTGCTCATGAGGTGTTCAGTACTCCTCTGTTTTTTAATTTTAATTTTGCAGTTGACACCAAGCTTGGCTCAAGAGTTAATCCCACCCTGGGACAGCCAGATGCGGTCAGGCCCCTCTGCTTTCAGTGTGACAGAAAGTAACAAGCACATAAAACAAGGTTACTTATACCTGGCACAAGTAAACAATAGCAATATGCACATGGAAAGAAAATCAAACTGAATCCTGCTGCTCTAGGTGTCTTCACCAAAGCAGAGTGGGTAGGCGAGATATACCTGACTTGTTTTGCAGGGCTGGGAGCCACTAGCATACAGAAAACCCACCACTTGCCTCGATTACCTTGGATGGGTGACTCCACTCTGGTTCCAAGAATCACACTAGCCAGTACTGTCTGCCCCCACACTTAATTGTATGAGAAGAAAGCCACTAGGGCAGTCCAGAGGTAGCCAATGTGATGCTCTTCAGATGTTGTTTGACTACAGCTCCCTGACCCCTGACTATTGATTATGCTGACTAGGGCTGATGGAAATCACATCTCATAACATCTGGAGGGCACCACCTATTTCAGCCACTGGTCCAGAGTATTTGGGCCAATGAGGACATCAAAGTGCTACAGTTCATTCATTTCCATGCTGCTCTCAAGAAGAGCACAAAAGAGTTGTGCCCTTCTCATTATTTCTTTCATGATATTTATATAGCACGTGGTTGTAATAAACCCTCAATGTGGTTTACAAAAAGAGAGAGCCCTTCTTCAGGTAAGCCTCACTTTACCCTTCCAATACATTGTTCTTTCATGCCTCCCCCCCCCATTCATCCTGCACAGAAACTCCAGTTATTCCTGCTTAGGATACAGTGCCACTTCAACCATCTGTCAGTGCAGGGTAGGCAAAAGAAGAAGACCTCCCCACATTTTCAACCAACTGGGGAGCATAGCAAAACCTTCTTAAAAAAATTGGCCTACATGTGTCAGCTGCCTCTTTCAACCCTATCAGAAGGCCAGATGTCATGGCACCAAAGCAGAAACCCTGGGAGAAGATACCCTAGCCCAGGCATCCCCCAACTGTGGCCCTCCAGATGTTTTGGCCTACAACTCCCATGATCCCTAGCTAACAGGACCAGTGGTCGGGGAAGATGGGAATTGTAGTCCAAAACATCTGGAGGGCTGAAGTTTGGGGATGCCTGCCCTAGCCTCTAGCCAAAGGATGAAGGAAAAGCTGCTTCTCTCTCTTTCATCCTTCTCCTCAGAGGCTAAGCTACGGAGTGCAGCACTTGCATACATTTTGTTTCTCTGACATGGAAAAGCACTAATATTTACTGGACAGAATCTTTCTGCCTTTAGTTTGGATACTGGCCACGTTGCAGGCACTGTTTCTACTTGTGCTAGATTTATTCTCAAGAATACAGCTTCCAAATATTAATTGGCAGGATCTTGTACTGTAGAGCAGTCTGGGTTTGCCTCTGACATGTTGTGCATGATCTGTTGCAATAAATATACACCAGATAGAGCTTATGCAATTGACACAAAATCTTGTGCCAATCTCCCATTTAGAACTTCACTGTAGATCATTTTTGCACTGTAATTATGATCCGCTTTCTTCACAATCCAGGCATATATTTCATAACCCCCTTTCCACCTCAACTGTCAAAAAGATTTTTCAATTTTTTAAAATAAAAAAGCCCATTATCTGCCTCCATTCCTCAAACTCTTTTCCTGCAAAAGTTAGTTCAGGCACTAAGATCTGCTCTATACCTTCTACTGTGCAGACAGATGCAAATAATTCATTCAGCTTCTCTGTAATCTCCTTGTCCTTTTTACTCCTTTATCATCCAAGGGTCATACACCCTCCCTAGAATGTCTCCTGCTATAAATGCATTTAAATAACTTTCTGTTGTTGGCAGTGCTATTTTTCTAGAAAAAGAGGTGCTGGAACTCACCATGAACGTCTCCCTTGTTCTGTTATAATGGCATTGATGTCCACCTGAGAGGTGCTGGAACTGAGCTCTGCCAAGTTCCAGCTGAAAAAGAAGCACTGGTTGTTGGTCTTAATGTTTTTAGCATTGCATGAAGGAAGCATTCTTGACTCTAATACCATGTTTTACTATGCTTGTTAACCACACCAGCATCCTTTCAACTCTTGTGCCTTCTTTGATGTACAGAGCATAGCTGTCAAGTTCTCCCCTTTTTAAAGGGAAATTCCCTTATGCTGAATAGGCTTCCTCGCGAGAAAAATAGTCATTTCCTTGTAAATGCACAAAATCGAGAAAAAAAATTGTAAGTTGACTACCCAGATATACAAGCTACTTCTTGTGCTAGTTTTCCAAGTGCCTGTTCAGAAATACTTGTAAGTTGAGAAATGTTTGGTTTAACTTTGCCCTGGAAGCAAGGTGATCAAATGCATACCATGAAGTTAAAATGACAGTTTCTGATCTTTGTAATGGATTTGTAGTATGAAACTGGTATTAAAAAGTAATGTGTGTATTGGCCTTAAGACAAGGGCCAACACCAGTATCAAGGCAGTATGTGTACCTAGCAGAAATTACGGCTTTTAAAAACAAAACAACAACCTCAACTCTGCACCAAAACCTACTTCTGACCATTATTTTGAAAAGTAGCCTGCCATGTGATTCTGAAGGAGGAGTGCTGTGCCTTTCTCTGGATCATGGACAGAGGTTTTAAGACCTGTGGCTTTTAATCTGGTAGAAAGCAACATCTCAGAGGTTGAATACATATGACTTAACTTTGAAGTTAAGTGATAACTTTCTGCACTGGACTTACTATGACATAGGCCATTTGACTCAAGCATTCACCCACATTGTAAAGAGAATTGTACCACTATCCTATTTCTCTGATTGGGTGCAGATTTGTAGTATGATTCTCTTTTCTCCGTGTGGTTGCATCCTTGAGATGAATGGTGCTACATGTGGCTTACATTGCCCATATCACCCCCAGAGAAAGCTAATTTGGCTTCTGCTTTACTCAGCCAGGGCCTACTATAGTCTACATTTATTCCCCTGCAGAACACACAGTGTTTACAAGTTTTAACTGATGGAATGTATTAAAATTAAAGTTGTTTTTCCTTTTTTTTTTGATAGATGGAAAACCTGTTTGGCCTAATAAATTGTACGTCTTGTGATTATACAACACCCCAAGCTCTCAATATGGGACTTGTGGTGCATTTGAATAATAAATGAATGCATATGCTATTTCCCTTGACATTCTTTTCTTGCTTTTTTTCTGTTGCAGGTAGCTACATGCTAAATTGATCCTCCTTACTTCCCTTTCTTGCAAATTCTCTCATTAAATTAAATAGTCTGAAAAGAGCACCCATTAAACATTCATTCCTTATTAACTAAGTGGTCTAAAATGGAGGCCTCTGAATGCTTCCATAATTAATTGTGTAAAGCTGGAAACCAAGTTAACAGGGAGCAAAACAGTATTATTTGGAAACATTCTACAATTAACTGGAAAGCTATTTACTGAGGACCACAGAAGCGGAAATATTTTTCCTATTCTGCAAAGGCCATTAAAAGAAAGCCCCAGAGGTGGAAAAAGTATTCCAGGTCCCCCTTCCCCTCCCGTTAAAAAAGCAAACAAAGCCTAAACTTTGGGTGTGGCCATTTTGGTTAGCTCATTTTTGGAAGCAATATCATAAGGGGACTTTAAATAAAGAATCTGTTGTAGGCTTGGCTTAGGCAACTGAAGATGGGGTTAAATATATGTTATATTTAATTAATATAATAATTATAATATAATTATATATATAAGAATATAATATTATATTATATATAATAGTATTATATATAATATAATATAATAATTATAAAATATAAAATGTTGCAATTTCTTCTGCACTCTGTCTCCACCTCATGGTTTTAACTCGGGAATGTTGCAGTGGTATAACACTGTCCTGCCTCCAGTTTGGACTTAATGAGTGATTTCACAGTACAGTATAGGAAAACCATCAGGGTTCCCATCCACACAACATTGGAGCAATACATGAAATGTGTGCTTAAAATAAATAAATAATCATTTGTAAAAATTCCTGCACTTGACTGATTGTAAAAATTCCTAAACCTGGGGGAAATTAAGGAAAATCGGTAGTAGATATATAAATTTAATATTGTATATTGTTGGGGTGGGTGAAGGCATTAAGGAAAAAAATTCATGTCATTGAGAGAAAGAAAAAAGCACCCTAGAGGCTACAATCCTATACACCAGAGCTTTCCAAACTCTGTGTCGTGACACATTGGTGTGTTAGCTGCAGTGGGCTTGGAAAGGGTTAGTTTAACCTCTGGTTTTCTAGTAAAACGGAATTACTGTGTTACAAAATGATGCAAAACTGAATTACTGTGTTGCAAAATGATGCATGTCCCAAAACTGTGTCACCAACTTGAAAAGTTTGGAAAGCTCTGCTATACACATTGCAGTCATAGCTCTGAAGCTAAGTCTTATTGAACTCAGTGGACCTTATGTCTGAGTTACAGAATTTACAGAATTGCAATGTAACACTGTTCTGGGCCACCACCATCACCCTCCACCAATGGGGAAATTACATAAATAAAGCCCTATCCCCACACTTTTCTGTTGACACTTCCATTAATAACAGGGGCCTTGGGAGATATGTATACTGTAACTGATAGGGAGTAGCACGATTGAAGTGTGACAGGAACACAGCTTGGATGGAAGGATTTTCTCTAAAGTCATTAAACTTACAGAGTAATGTATCTAAAATTTGCCATCCTATGAGAATGCAGGATGGTCACTGTTTATAGAAGCTGGGCTCTCTTCTCTGGGCACTGCATATAGTTTTTCCTCATGCAGAAAGTTCTGTAATGCTGTGTGTCAAATACGCTTAGCAAAGTGCAGCCCATCTGCTGAGCACATAGCTAGAAATGAGCCTGCTTGCTCTGAGTAGAACCACCAGCATATAGGCACATCTGTAAAAACTCTGACCTCCAAGGCAGAGACTATATGCCAATATTGGCATGAGAAATAACCATTTTATAGTTGATTGATTAATTTGAAAAACATTTAGCCCGTTTTTCAGCTTAAAAAGCTCCCAGACACAGCTACAGTCTAGTCAGGGAGATTTCTCAACTTCTGAGGTTGTTTGAGGGGAATTTGTTTGATTTAGGTATTTTCTTTAATGTGCATTGACTTGTCTATACTTAATAGAAGGGTAGGAGCCATGAAGGCTGGGATGACATCCATAAACCTGCACTTAATTTAAACAATTTTGATGAAATTTTGAGAAACAGGAAATATGATTAACATTTTAAAATATGCTACTTTTAAGATCAGAAGAAGTGGTCTTGTATTGAGTCATATCATTGGCCCACCTAGTTCAGTATTGTCTATATCAACTGGCAGTGACTTTCCCCGGTTTCAGGCAGGGAATATTCCCAGCAGTAACTGGAAAAAGTGACAAGTGAGGTGCTGCAGGGTTCTGTCCAGGACCCATTGTTGTTCAACGACTTTATAAATGATGTGGTTGAAGGAATTGAGGGGATGTTCATGAAAATTGCAGATGACACTAAACTGGAAAGCGTAGCTATTGCAGAACCGTAATTCAAGATGGCCTTAACAGATTGGAGAACTGGGCCAGAACAAAATGAATTTCAGTAGGGACAAATATAAGGTTCTACACTTAGCCACAAATAACTAGCTGCACAAATATAAGATGGGGGACACTGCTTGATGTGCAATGGCTCTACTTGATGATGAAGCCATCAAGCAATAGAACATGCATCTGTGAACCAACCCTCTGTGCCACCTGATCATTATCACACTATTCAATAAAATAAATCAGAGCAACTATTTAGAGAATTCACCTGTAAAAAGTTGCCAAATGAACTGAATGCATATTTCAGTTTTAGTTAGACATTTCCTATGCATTATTTTTTCTCTGGGTAAGCCTAATTTAACTCAATAGAACTTGCATGTAAGCACACTGTCAAAGCAGTATTCACAATCTCAAGGCAAACTTGTATGCATTTCAACTCTAATTTGGAAAATGACGTTGGGCCAAGGTGGGGTTAGGTAGGGATGAAGTCCACAGGATGTGGATTTGGAAAACATATATATTCAGCATTAATAATGTTCAAAGGAAATACATGCAAAGTAGATTTCATGCCTCTTTCAGCTTGGCGCTTTTAGGCTCAGAGCATAAATTGACTGCTGGTGCTGAAAGCATGTCGTTCTGGATTTTTCTTCTGTGGTTAAGTACTTTTTTATTGACATTAGCCGCTCTTCGGCTGATTCTGCAAACTGGGTATATAGTTCTGCAAAAGTCTCAAATTGCATACATATATGTCGTTCTGGAAGCTGTTACTGATAGTGGCAGGATGCTGATGAGGAGTCCAAATACTTGTAGAAAATGGCTAGAAATTTACTGAGAACTTTACCATGGTATTGTACCTGCTTGCTGTTCCAGGGTCAGGAGAGAAAGGGGGAGTCATGTTATGCTCATGGAAGTCCTTCATGCACAGTTGGTTACCATTCTTTACACAGCCAGCAGAATGCTCTGAATTAAAAGTAATACTTGATCAATTTGCTTTTTGATTTTGAAGTGGCACAAATTGCAGGTGCTTTTCAGGTTCACTGCGGAACCAAGATATGCTAGGAGTAAAAAAAAAAGTCTGTTGAATTCTGTAATGTCTCATTACAGCCAGGTTAGGATGACCACCTTGGCTGTATGAAATGAAATTTTGTTTTTCATTGAAAGTTAAGTTGACAACACTCATATGGCTATCTGAACAGTTAAACAGCCCCAACTATATTGTGTTAAAATGCCAAAGACCTGTGTGTTGGAAATTGTTATTCACATGAATTGTGGTTTGGTTGATATTTATTGCTTCAGTGAATGATCATATTTTGACAGACAGTGGATTTTTCTTTCCATGAACTTCCATATAGATTCTTTCTTAAGGTTGCTGAATTAACATATTCTTCTTGTTTTATTTTGCTTCAGGAATGCTAATAATTACATTCCACTTGCATTTAATTGGGCATTTGGGTTTTAAAGCTAGAGATGGTTTCAGTTTGGGGTGGGGAAGTGTTTGCTGTGGCTTTGATTTAAGGTTTTTCATTCTGCTTTTCGAATACTAGTAGGAGGGCAAGGAAGACAGCTTGAACACTTAGAAAATGAGCTTCTGTGGTGTAATTTATCTTGGTCACTGAAACAGAGAGCTTCTGCAAACCTACCTAAGCAGTCTTCAGTTGTTTTGAGTGGTATTTTAGCCACCTAGTTTGCTGAATCATGTTTGTTGAAATGCACAAGTTAGGAAGTCTGGTTTGTAGCCAGGATCCAGAAGAGCTATAACAATATGGCACTGGTAAGCCAGCCTTGATGTTGACTGACAACTTTGCACCATCAAACACCAATATGTTAAGGGGGCTGGTGTACATTTGTGTGTGGCTGGCAAAACCTACAAATCTGAAGCAATAACCAGTGTTAATGTAAGTGAAAACTCTGTAGCCATTGGGGTAAATAAACCCACAAGGTTGGTTGAATCACACTTTCCTTGGGTGTCAAGTGTTTGCATAGGTTTATACTGCTAGAGTACTAGCAAAGATGAGATGCTTGCAGGAGGCACATGATTACAAATCCAACCATGTAAGCAAATAAAATAGCAATACAGTAATGCTTACATTTGTGTGGTGCTTTTGTAGTGTTCTTTGCACTTATACAGGGAGTAGCTGGAAAAAACATGTCCTTGGGGGATTTTTAGTTTAGAAAAAGCTGCATAGTAGGGTGGTGGTGGTAGATGTGCATAAATTTATGCATGCTGGGAACTTGGTGTGATCTATTAAATATGAATTATGTAAAGATTCAGAACAGAAGAAAGCAAGTACTTTTCCACAGAGATAATGCGCAGGAGCAGCCAATATGGTAGGGCAGTACCATGGCACCACCTTCCCAGCAGCGGCATTGCGCCACTTACCAGCACTGTGCAGGGACAGGGAAGAATGGTGGCATGGAAAGGAATGGGTGGGGGACACTGGCAGAGGCAATCCAGTGCTCTTGCCTGTGTGTCCACATTACTACCACAACCTCAGCTTCACATAGCCCCTTTTCTGCACCATCACAATAAGCAGCGGTTAGGACACCCTTGGTGTGTGTCACTGCTCCACTACATTGTCTATTCGTGGTGATGCCACTATTAGGTTGCATTCCTAACTCAATTTACCTGGGAGCAAGCCCCATTGAATTCAATAGGACATATTTCCAAGCACACATAATTAGGCTTGCACAAATTCATGGAGGATAAGACCATCAGTGGCAATGAATTATGATTACAATAAGTTACATCCAGACTCAGAGGCAGCATTTTGTGGGGAGGGGCAGAGGGGCAGAAAGCAGGAGAAAATGATTTCACTCTTCCTTTTCTTGGGGGGCACCTGAAGGCACCTGGCTGATCACTGTAGGAAACATGGTACTGGATCCAGGAGGGCTCTTCTAATTCATACATTGGTGTGATAAACCTTATTTGACTTGCAAGGTAGTAATTCCACATTTCATCCATTTTTACAGCTGGAGAGTTAATTGTGTCAGTGTTATTTCCTGTGTCATGTGAGGTTCCTCCTAGTTCCTACATAGATCTTTTAAAACTGATATCCAATTCTATTACAATGCTTTTGACAGTCCAAGTTAAAGAGGAAAAATTAATATTCTCATACTCAAGTGTGGTGCAGTTCAGTTTTCTGTTTCTGCAACATTTTAGACCCTGTTGACCATTACTACTGCCTTTTTTTGCTAGTTTTACAAGCACATTCCAAGCACAATGTAGATCTTGAAAGATCTACATTGGCTCCCAGTACGTTTCCGAGCACAATTCAAAGTGTTGGTGCTTACCTTTAAAGCCCTAAATGGCCTCGGTCCAGTATACCTGAAGGAGCGTCTCCACCTCCATCATTCTGCCTGGACACTGAGGTCCAGCACCGAGGGCCTTCTGGCGGTTCCCTCGTTGCGAGATGCCAAGTTGCAGGGAACTAGGCAGAGGGCCTTCTCGGTGGTGGCGCCTGCCCTGTGGAACGCCCTCCCAACAGATGTCAAAGAGGAAAACAACTACCAGACTTTTAGAAGACATCTGAAGGCAGCCCTGTTCAGGGAGGCTTTTAATGTTTCATAGATTATTGTGTTTTATTTTTCTGTTGGAAGCCGCCCAGAGTGGCTGGGGAAACCCAGCCAGATGGGTGGGGTATAAATAATAAATTCTTCTTATTCTTATTCTTATATTTATCTTTTTCATATCTTCTCATTCATCTCTTTCCTACTGAACTGACGATGAGCTCAGTTGATTGTCTACAGTCTCTGGCTACCAATTCATAGCACCTTAACTTGAATGTCCTGAAATGTAATTCCACTTTCTTCCAACAGACCCAAGGGATTTACAAGCCACTTCCTGAATTGTACCTTTCTGTTGTGTCTCAGTGCTCTTCAACCATAGCTGCCAAGTTATCCCTTTTTTAAAGGGATTTTTCCTTATGCTGAATAGGCTTCCTCACGAGAAAAGGGAAAACTTGGCAGCTATGTCTTCAACTTGCCTTGTTACATATGCCTATAATGTCTAATCCAATTAAAATTATATTTCTGCCAAAAGAAAACTTCAGTTAGCACTGGGGGGTGCTCCAGGTGACAAATCATGCAGGTTTCTTTTTCACATTCTGTCTACTGTTTTGTCTGTCAACAAGCTGCAGTCTTTTTTCTGGAGTCACCGTCCAGTGCAATGTATATTGTATTCAGAAGTTAGTGACACTGCATTTTCTGGGACTGTAGATTTGGCTTTCTCTATTTTCCAATCTTAAATTCAGTTTTCTACATTTCTTCAGCATTTTTTTAAAGCTCCTCATGAAAATTCATTCGCATCTTAGTGCAATTTTCTCCCAGTAAACACAATTTTTAATGCAGTATTAACTAATATAAGCGTTTTTGCAGTTTCCTCCTAATATATTGCACTTTTGTATCCCCCCCTACATGAATATATTCATTTTAATGCACATTTCCCCCTAACGTGAATTTTTGCACGCATTTGCTGATTAGAGAACTGTAGCACAAAATGTGAAGATGTGTTAATTTCAAAGGATAGCTATGTTTTGGTTTGTGTATTGGTTTGGAAAGTGTGAATTAGGTAAATTTCCATTAAAATACAAACAAAATCAAATTTCTGTCCCACCCCTAACTGGAACTCACTCCCAAATCAGTTGTTTATTCATTGATGACATCAACAGCAATCCAAGGGCATGTTTGTAATGTTTTGCCATATGGCCATCTTTCTGTTTTCCCCTGTAGGGGGACTAGATGCATTTGTGTAGAAGGCTGCATCTTTCCACTCCTACATGACAAAATGGACCAGGCAAAATTCCCCTTTCTATACAAGTATGAAAAGTAAACTAGTTCTGTCTTCCTTTGTTTTGGATCTGTGTGCCTACCCCACTCCTTTAAACAAAATCTAAAGAACTGAATATGCCATTGAATCTACTGCTTTGACTCACCTAAAGTTGGGACACTGCCTATTTATGAGTCCCCAACCCACCAATTGAAAACCAGCGAAGAAAACAGGTCTGTGGAAGGACAAACTATTTTATTTACATGTCAAGTAGTGAGATTTTATAATCCTCTCCTCACCTGCCACCCAGGCTTTCCCCATCAGATTGACTTTTATTTCCCAGCAACATAAATGGTAAATTTGGAATATAAGGCTGAGGTGGTGTGTTTGTGTTTGGATTCCAAATATACCGCTTATGTTTTCTATACATATTGCAAGGGAATATTTGTACGACACTGAACATATATTAGAATGTGTTGACCTGAAATAATAAATACAACCCACAAGCAAATATTGAAAAAAATTGTATTGTAAAATTGAAGTGGTTGTGGAAAACTCCCAGATAAAGTGTTTTATTACATTGGCAGACCAAGGGAACATTTCTCCTGAACTGACTTTAAATATCTGTTTCACTAAAAGCAGAAGAGACAGAAAGAAACCTGGTTGTATGAGCAGCGTCCATTGGCAGGTTTCATATTTACTTTTATTTTTTTGACCACTGGTGAAGACCATTTGAATTAGAATTGCCTAGAGTTGAGCAAATATTTCCAGCTTTAGGCTGTTTCCTGGGAGGACATTTACTCCTGTTCCATCTAGCTTGTGGGCTTCCTAACAGCTCTGCAGCTCTGCAAAAGGTTTTCTGGATCTTGTTTGTATGCATTTCTTAGGAAGAAAAGGGGATTTCACCCCCCCCCATTAGTTAAATTGGATAATTGAACTAACAAGTTATACTCCCTTAACAAAACTTTGTAGTGTATCCTGGATGTGACTGTGTTACATAACAACATAAGACGTCTGTTGCATCAGGCCATGCATAGGCCCATCTGGCATGACATTCTGTTCACACAGTGGCCAGCCAGGTGCCTTTAGGAAATCCATAAGCAGGACCTGAATGCAATAGCACTCTTTACACTTGGGATTTCTAGCTGGTGGAAATCCCATCAATCAATCAGTCAGTCAGTCATGTTACTTGTGTGCTGCCTTTTCAAATTTAAAACCATTTGCTGGAATAGTTACTTGAAAATTTGGGAAACATAATGAGTTGGGTTGGTACTATGATGCAGCCCTCAACAAAAGATCTAAAATAAATTAACCTTAGTTTTAGTTAATATGTTTGATCCCAGGTTATCTTTCTAGCACACTTCCCACTTCTGTTGATTCTCCTCTCCTGTTGCCGCCTCCCATGTCCCATTCCATGACATTCTGGAGAGCACCTTCAAGAGTTGGTTTTATTCAGTCTTTGAGGGTGATGGGGGCTGAAGCGTGAAGGTGGCAATGGGAAAGTACCCTTGTGTAAGATTAACTCCCCTGGAGTTTCTCTGGACCTAACCCAATGTTTGTTTTTAATTAGGCAGCATTTGTATGTTCATATGAACTTGGATATAGGAGGTCTGTTTGTGCTGCACCCTCTGCCATTGTGGTTGCTGATAATGTTTAAAGGAGGGATGGGAGACCTGTGGTCCTCCAGATGTTGCTCAATGACAACTTTCATCATTCCTGAGCATTGTCCACATTGATGGGGCTGATGGAAACTGGAGTCTAACCACAGCTAGAGCTCTACAAGTTCACCATGCCTGATCTCACTCCCCCCCCAGTAATTATCTACCCCACTAAAGACATTGATTTTGAATGGATTCTTTATACAAATGTGGAAATGCATAATGTGAGAAAATCTTAGAATTGTACCGAGTGCCTTGAATATTTTCTGATCAAAGCATCAAACACTTAGTGAGATGTGTGGGTGACAGTATATCTTTTAGTGAGGAAGGATCTAAACTATTTCTAGTTCTTCCCCACCCCACTTAATTTTTCTAGTGGGTCAGAGTGCTACATTATTTCCCTCCCCCCAGTATTGGTTGAAGTTAAACATCATGAAGCCAATTCAAAGCAACTGGCTCAAATCTATTTTGCTTTCCTTGCAAACATAATCTAGTGTAGGATCACATTTATCTGGGGTTTTTTTAAATAAAAAAAATAGTAGTCATCTGTTTGGGAGCCACAAGGAAAAGACAAATTAAGAAATTTTACTAAGCTGACACTTTTAAAAAGTACTGTGTTTCCCTGTAGTCACATGTACAAGCAGTCCATCAAATCACAAGGTCATTTGTTTGATAGATAAAAGGCATGCGCTTTGTTGTGTTATGGAGAGCTCAGATAAGTGTCATTTTTATAAATCTCTCTTACACCCACTCACACCACTTACCATTGAGACATTCGCCAAGGAGTTTACAAAATAACATATAAAATATTATATTTTAATTTATTTATTCAATTTCTATCCTGCCTTCTGTCTAACATTGGCTGGTGATCTGCCAAGCGTGTGTGTATGTGTGGTAGCCTGCCTTTAACATATCCATTGGGAATAATCTTATCTGTTGTCTTACATATCCATGGCATGTAAAACTTCATTCCTTTTGCTCTTCTCTTGTGGCATGCTGTCATCTTAGTAGTATACTATGTTCTTCTGTTTCTTGCATGTCAGTGTGTTTTGGTTATGGAGTATACTGCCCCACTGGTAATAAGGTAGACTAGATGATGGTCACTTCCCTTGCCACTTTGTGTGAGTTACTCCATGATGTGATATGAGCAGAACCAATCTTAAGAACTTTGTGAGTGTTTCAATTTTTTCTTAATTAACACACTGTAACTTTTTTTTAAAAAAAATGATAATTTGGCCTTCCTATTTCCTACTTTACCCTTACATGATTAGAACTGTGAGTCTAGATCTGAAGGAATGTAAAGCAGAAACAATGCCATTTTCTTTTGCCCCCCCCCCAATGTAGGATCAAAACTTGGCCATTTCCCCCCCCCCCCCCCTTTTCTAACACTAGTCAAGATTCTGAGGTTTTGCTCTTTGCCATTGGACGGGGTTACCAATCACTCAGAAATTTGCCTTGCACTTGTTCATAAAAGCTTATTGCCACCCCTTCTAATTAGAATATGCTCAGTTGATATCAGTAGTTGCTAGTGTTTAGTAAGTCCATGGTCCAGCTCACAGAGCGTACAAGAAGCAATAAAAGGAAAAAAATACTGCCTGAGAGCATTTTGTTGAAGGAAAGCAAAATAGCAATTGGGAGCATCCCTTGAGTGCTCCTTGCCTATCAAAACTTTAGTATATTGGTTTGCTCATCTCTTTTGCTATCACATCCATTAGATGCATCATAATTTGAAAAATTTGACTTTGGCAGCGCTGGTAAGGAAGAACATAAGGCTTTGGAAGTAAGGCTGAGGCAAATATGTGTGGCAAGGGAACAATACTGGGAATTAGAGTATTAACAGCAGGGTACTGAGAAATCTGAATAACGATCAAGTGCTGCAGGGAATAGTCTCTCTAATTAGATGGCTGCAATGATGGTATTAGTGTCCTGCAGTTGCTGTTGATGTGTTTTAACTGCAGGGCTTTGAACAACGTAAGTTTTGGTGATGCTGTCCTCTGGGAATTCTTTAAAGATTTTTCTGTCTTCAAAGGAAGCAGCTTGCTTGATGATTTATTGATCGATTAATTAATTGTATTTCAATTCTGCCCTTCTTCCAGGATCATCGAGGTTCTGTTTAGGAGGGGCCATAGCTCAGTGGTGGAGCAGCTGCCTTGCATGCAGAAGGAACCCAGTTCAATCCCTTGCATCTCCAGGTAGGGCTGGGAGAGAACTCTGCCTGCAGAGCCATTGCTAAATGGACCCAGTGGTCTGAGGATAAGGCAGCTTCCTATGTTCCTGTTAGGGCTGTTGGGAGGAGGAGAGTCATCATTATGATTTCCTCCTCTGTACTGTAATGTGAAATCTAGGCAGCTGTCCATGGCTTTTGTATGCTCTCCAGTACATTTTTGGAATCCACTTTGTTATTTAGTTGCACCCTGAAGGCTATGATATGTTTTTTCAATCTGTCCTCTTCCTTCTTCTGGAACAAGCCAACGGCAAATATGCGCATTAGCAGGCAGCAAGCGAGGTGCAATGCTAAGAAAGAACTGAATTTAGTTAAGCGGCCAGTTACCAAAGAGGATTACAAGCACTATGAAGAATTAAAAGTTGCATTAAAGAAATAAAGGACTTGAAGTGGATGGCATTTATCCAAAGAGTGAGCGCCACAACAGCCCTGCAGAGAATTTTAGGCAGCGTTTCATGGAATCCCATCCTATTGATTGGAGTTGTCCCTATGATGTTTTATCTTGATAAATGATCCACTTAAAGAGTCATTATCATTCTTGAGACCCCTTGTTAGGCTTATATTATAATTAGGTCAGATAAAATAAGACTGAGAGGTTAATCAGTGAAATTTATGCCTCCTAGGGACAGATAAATTAACATTTTGTAGAAGTCCATCCAAACACAATGCCAGCAAGTTATTGATCATGCTGTATGTCTTTGTCTGCTCACCCTCCCACTCATCTCTTGTTGTCTAAAGAAGGATTTTATTCGACAGCTTCAAGGTGTCTAATTTAGGTGCCTTTTTGGGGACATTTGCACAGAAAATTGGTTTTTGCCAAATCATGAAACAAGACATAAAGACTCCAATAAAGTTCTTATTGGGTCTCATAAAATTCAGTGCATATTTAGTCCTCCTCAAACTCTTAGCAATGAATTTCATTAGCTTCAAATACTGTGTGCCACAGTTTGTTAAATATGAAATGATGTTTTTTCTAGTTCAGGGGGAAAGCATTTAGCCATTATCTCTTCTTGGGAGCAAGAAGGGGGAGCAAGGAAGTATGAGTAACTTCCTGCAGTTTACTCCAGCCATGTCTGCTCACCCTTGGATCTCCCTGTTTGCTCATCCACCTGCCTGGAATTTTCCCCATTGATCCTCAGGACTGGTCAAATGGACTCATTGGAACTGGGCAGACTTTTGCTCTAGACTGCTCTTCCTGTTAGTACATGTGAAAGTACCCTTAGGCAGATCTTCATCCTAGATCTAGGTTTTCCTGTGTGAACTCTTTCATCAATTCCTCTTGAATCCAGACACAGCCCTGATTGGACTCATGTTTTCAGGAAATCACCATACTTGTATTACTACTACTACTACTACTACTACTTTTCTATACTGCCCTTTACCCGAAGATCGCAGGGTGGCTTACAATATAAAAACACAAAAAATACATACCATAATAACAAACAAAAACTTTAACCCCCAGTATTATTAGCCTGTACTACGTAGTTAAGGTTCCAGCACAGGCACAGCCACAGTGATATGGAAAATGTAGGATTTGTTTCTCAGGTTGTCTGTTTTGTATAGGCTACCACAGAGGAAATGTTAGCTGTGCATACAAGCACACACATTTACACACACAAAGGTCCATTCTGCTTTGACATATCTACCATGTTTAGTGCGGGTATTACAAGTGGCAGCAGTGAGTGACGTGTTATCAAAGTGAATTACGTCACTTTGCTGGGGAGAAATGCAGCCAGATTCTCTACAAATGGAATCTGCTCCAAAATATACAGTTCATGTTATGGGTGGAATTGAATCATGACCAGGACATAACAGAATCCATTAACAGATCAAAAAAATTCACAAGGTTTCTGTACCACTTGAGTGCAACAAAGCCTCAAAGCAGTTTACAAAAAGCTGATTTCTGTTAAGTTGTGAGGCTTTGATAGGTCTTGCCACTTAGAGCTTTTAGTGTGGCAAGCAGTGACATCATCAACCTCCCAAGGCATGGGAGACCTCTGGGCTTTAAAAGCATGGCCACCCTGTATATAAACGAAGCTGACGCTGTTCTGCCACATTTCTTTTGCTCATGACATAAAAGGGTAATAACATTCAATTTTACTAAATGGGCAACAGAATTTCTTCACCTTATGATTAGCGTGGATAAAATATTTACATCAACAAGAAAGTCTCATATATAGATATGGATGATTGTATGCATAATAGAAAACATTAATATTCAAGATCCTTGTAGATGTTGGGTGATAATCTGACTAAGTCATATTCAAAGCAGAGTCTGCTCTGAATATGACTCATATTTCATATCACCCATTGTGATGAGCTGAGCATGTGATATCAAGAAAATACATGCATCAAATGAAGGCAACCTCAATGTATAAAGCAGGAATGAGCTGGTTTACCTGATTTTCATGAAGTTGAAAATCAAAATATTTGACTTGATTTAGCTCAGTGAAGAGCATTACAAGAGAAACAACGTCAACAATAAACTATACTGTCCCTCTCCCTTTGTCTCTGTTTGTCATGTTCACACTTACACCTCAGCATATGTGACACTGATTGTCATGTCTACAAATACAGCTGCCTCATTTTCCCACCTCTGCATTTCTGTGCAGCATAGGAACTGTAGAAAATGACCACGAGAAAGTCAGTCAAGTTGTTGTAGCCCTTGATTCGATCTGATACTGCATAGTGTAACCCTTATACCTACTTGAAAAGGACCAAAGGTACAATATCAGCATCCCTTATTAACATGAGAACTCTGTAGAAAAAATACAGTCCAGGTACTAACCCAGTGCCAAGGGATGGGGCCATTTCAACACAGGAATGTGCATGGTGTGACTAAAGAACAGGTGGTTCCCTTCAGATTTTCCCAAAGAGAAATTAGGAGGGAGTTTGATGCAAGCAGCTGGATGGGATGTCTCATTGTCCTCATATATTTCAGCTACTTGGAAAAGCACCACCTAAAGAAACTGAAATTAATTGATAAGACTGAAATTGTGTGTATGTATGTGTCTGTGGTGCGTTGTGTTTGTGCAGTTACGATTTGAAGGCTAATCTTAAATCCCCCCCTGAGTTAGATTAATTTCAAGGAAGGAGAGGGTGTGTTGGGCTGCAGTAAATACTGATGCAGTTTGCTGGTATTCTGTTCTTTTCAAAGGGTTGGTGAGTCGAGATCATTGGCTGCGCTGAGGAGCTGTCACATTCTCAGTGCTGGAGAGGTGCAGTGCAAGTGAATGGAAGCAGCATTTGAGCTCTCTGTGTGCAGAGGCTTCAGAAACGCGAAGAACGATGAATCAAATGAATACTCGACTTTAAGGCTGAGACTTATACAAATCTGACAGCATCCCAGCCTCTAGAGCCATAATCACTCGTAGGAGGGGAGAGAGAGAGAGAAAGAGAGAGAGCAACAGCAGAAGTCAGAGCAAGAAGGACGGATTTCTAGCCATTTGCTCCATAACTCATTGTGGAATTGTGTGCTATCCTGGGTGCTGAAACATGAACCAAACTGCAACAGTGTCCCATCACGTCAAATGTCAGTCATCCAAGATGATCAAGGTATGGATAATTCATTATTGTTGCAGATTGTGTGCACATCTCTCTCTTTGTGCATATATATAGGAATATGTGGTGTTCATTATTTTGCATATTTAAGAAACTCTGACATATTTGCTTGACTAATTTTGATTGCTTGTGGATTATAAGAAGAGTCTTGAATCTTTTGATTCTGAATTATTTGAATAATGCTTGCATTGTTATTTCTAGTTTTCACTTAGGATAGAAAAGTTGGTGAGCTTTCTAAGTTTAAATATTAGCAATGGTTATAATGATTAACAAGTTTGGTAGGCTTGGCAGTACTTTCTACAATGAGGGGCAAAATAGCCAAGGAAAACACCACACACACAGTTAGCAACTTGTTTGATTTTTTTCCATTAGTTTCTTGTGTTCTCTGAGTACAGTATGGAATGCCCCAGGCACTGGGATTTTGAATTCTTGTCAATCATTTTAATGGTAAGGTCAAACCAGTTGTATGAATAGATATGTGAGCCAAGTTGAAATGAAATAGAGTATAGTTGGCTTGCTGTTGGCTTGTTAATTGAAAATGTTTTTGGTGGCTGAGATAGCCTAGAGATATTGTAGAAAGCTGAACTTTTATTGATGGCCCTGTCATTCTGTGAACGGTCTTGACTGACGTGGATTGATCTAATAACAACATGAAATAAGCTCTCTCATCATTTTGTGTTCTCCTTACTCTGCATTTGAGCCACATGCATACATATTCGATGTGTGGCAAATGATAGACATTGCTAATATTACAGTGAAAAGGGCTGACAGAAGGACTGCAGTGCTTTCTATATAAACATATCTACCCTTTACAGTAAGGTAAATGTATAGCAGTGAAAATAACTTTTCAGGCAAGGCACAGACTTTGGTGGTGTAAGGATTCTAAATCTACTTCCTTCACATTACAATTGCATGTGTGTATGGGAGCCCTACATAATGCTATTTTCTTGGCTGTATTATGGAGTCATTCTACCACACACAGGTATTTTATATATTTAGCAATATATATGAAAGACCATATAGAGCACAACACATAATGCCAAGTTTGAAATTCTACCAGAAGGGGCATAAAAATGATATAGCTGCAATCTTAGGCTCAGTCTTACTTGGAACTACATTCCACTGAATGCAGTGGGACATGGAGCGTAACCCTATGCAATTTGCATTCAGTGATACTTACTCCCAAATAAGTATCTGAAGGACTGTAGCCATACTTGCAAGTAAATATTCACACAGCTGGGCACCCTGTGTATAGCAAAATCCAGAGGCTTCCTGCATTCTTATGAACAGCGAGGATCTAGGCTCTTTAAAGAAATGAATGATGTAAAGTACGGTTACAACGAAACCAGTTTCTAAAACAAATTTAGCTTTGTTAGTTGTTTTGGACACAATATAGGAAACATGACTTATAGTAAAATCCTATACATTACAGATCCCAGGTGAGTTCATTGGGGATCACTCTTAAGTAAGTGTGCATAGGATTTCAGCTTTAATCTTCTTGTGTGTAAATGGGCTACATTTCCAAAGAGTAAATCGTAAGGTATGTGTTTCTCACAAGATTGTAATGATCAGCCACACAAGTTGTAATGGTATCTATAGAAACTAAATGACCACTTATTTCATGTTTGCATATGAAGGTAAGCAAAATCCTATGAATTGCATTTAAACTGATCATACTGCAGTTAAGATAAAATCACCTTCCACTCCTCTTAAGGATCTGCAATCCTAACCCTGTGAGTACTAAATGAAGGATGTGCAGTGCAGTATGGGACCTGTATCATATCTGCTACAGCTGAACCTAATTTTTTCACTGTTGGCAACAGTTATTAAATGCACTTGACCACATGCCAGGAAGAAAACACAAAAATGTTAGTGTTACATTAAAAACCCAGATTGGTCAATATGTATGTGTGTGTGAGAGAGAGAGAGGGGGGGTGAGTGGGAGGGGGAGAAGAAATGACAACACCAGTGAATTGTGTCTAGCTGTGGACCCTTTGTGCTACAGCTGTCATAAGAATAACAATGCCCAAGGTAAACCTTTTGATATTTTGCACTTTCTTTATGATGTCAGGTGTATTATGTGCTTTGAAAACATTTCAAGATACTGCAGTGCTAAGGAAATGGTAGCAGAAGCTGACATAAATATGAAGTTGGGATACAATGTGCTTCAGTAGTTGAAAAAACGCCAGCTCTTTAGTATGTTTTCTTAGAAGTAGTGTTTCCAATAGAAATTGGGGGTGGGGAGGAAGTGCTAATCCCTTTTTTCAGCAATCAGCTGGAACGTACTGCGAGACAGTGACAAAAACATTAAAATTGTACATGGAGTAGCTTAATAGGCTAGGCTGCAATCCTAAGCACGTCTGTTTGGAAATAAATCCTATTGAATTCAAGGGGGCTTACTCCCAGGCAAGCAGGGTTAGGAATGCAGCCTTTGTAGGTGTACAGTCTACAAGCTGGGGTGTCTGGCATGTTACTGAGCACTGTGAAAAGGTTTTGTTGTAGTACCCTAGGGTGGAATCAGACGGGGGTGCAGTGGGGATTAGGATTGGATCCAAAATGAAAGGGAGAGAAGATAGGCACTTGCCATGGCAAACATGAATTCTGGGTAGTTTGCTGTCTGTCGGGGCCTGAATTGCTGATGGGACAACAGGATCTGCAACAGCATTGGAGCTGAGAGTTAGAAGATGTATGGTGCCTTCTTCCTTTTTCTGTCAGGGCTCTGCCTGCAGTGATTCTGCCCTGGCTCCACCACCTAGTGTTTCTGGAAAAGCTGTACCAAACATGTATGCTCATTATTCCTTGTGTATCATGATAGTCTGCAGTCATGTGAGATGGATGTCCTGTGCTTGGTGCCCTGTGTCCTCACCTTTTTCAAGCTTCCAGGTGCAGCCTCCATTCCACTCATTCCATCCAACACAGATGGGGAGGATAAAGGGGGCAAAAAGTGGTAGAAAACATGGAAAATCAGGTTGGGGGCTTCTGGCAAATAGTGCATGAGCAAAGGCTGATCAAAAGGAAATCTACTTAGGAGGATGGCATGAATTCAAATCTTAAGTTGCCACACTTTCCACAGACAAACCATGGTCAATATTTTTGAAACATGGTGGTCTTGGAGCTGTTTGCATGTTCATTAGCTTCAGTCAACTGTATAGCATCGTCCCTTTCATGGAAATAAGAAAAGCAAGAGCAATTTTCCTCCCACAAAAAAAAAGTTCATTATTAGAATATTTGAACTGCAAGTGAAATTTCCGGTTTGAACCATGTGTTATAAGAATAATCATTTATCCCTGTATAGTGTGTAGCACTATAGAGCAAGTACTAGAACAAGGTGAAGTTTTGCTTTTACTTACGCAGGGGCAAGGCTCACAGGCGGTTGAATATATTGCTTGAAAGTGCAACATGACACCTAATGAAATAATGGATGCACATTTTTAAAAGCACATTGAGACCAGATTATTATATTAACTATATTTTTGTGCAGACAAAACAGACCCTGTATCAGACTGGCAGGGCATCGATTTGCCAATTTTCATGCCTGTGTATTGCAAAAATATGAAACCGTGATCAGTTCTCAGATGGTGGGGCTAGATTTTGGTCCATATTTTGAAAGTAAAAACCTCTACTTTATGCTATTCAACAGCTTTGCAATATATGATTGCTGTAAGTCTGAATATAAACCCTTAAAAATAGTGCTGGATGCAGCTGGTCTGAGGGTGGTTTGAGCTGTAATTGAACACTAACAGGGGCTGAGTGGTTACTGGACAAAAGGAAATACTGTATATGCAACCTTGGTCAAATATCGCAAGTACATTATGAATGTACTTTGGGGTTATTTTGTTTGCATCTCTCACTTAATTTGCACATTTCCCAGTTGTATCTATAATCTGCCATGGTGGTGACTGCTGCCTTGAAGAAACTGACCCATAGCTCTTTTTCAAACAAAAGTACAATTCTTGGGAACCTGTCTTGCAAAGGGCCCATGAGTCAACTCAGCACTTTATATATATATATAAATTTCGAGGCTTAAATTTAGAAGATGATTCCAAGAAAAATATTTTGCCTCAGTGCCTTTGCTAGACAGAGTAAGCCATGGTGAACCAGCTAGAACCATTTGTCTGGCTCACTACAAGGCATAAATATGGGCATTTGTTTTTAAACTTTTTCTAAACGTCAATAAATAAAATTCATTTTATTTACATGAAGAATAATGTGTGGCTCTGGGTTTCTTTATTTCTTTTTTTAAACAGTCATTTTATGGTAGCATTCCCTTGCCTGGTGCCCTACAGATGTTTTGGATTACAACCTCAGCCAGCATTTCCAATAGTCACAGATGATAGAAAGAGTAGTCCAAAACATTTGGATTCTCTACTCTGTCAGTGAAATCTCCTTCCAATGAAAACAGGAGAGAGGATGCAAAAGCATTTCAGCAAACTTTAGATAAAGTTCCCAGGCTCCTAATGAAATCCTCTCTTAACTGAGATTCATTTTACTGCATTTTCTGAAACACTTTCAAATCTTAGAGAGCTAAGCAGCTCTCTGAATTAATGATTTTTCACTTAGATCTGTAATACAGAAAACTTTTTAGGGTCTAGCTGGGAATGCTAAATACCCACCTTATTTCTCTTTCATTACAACCTTGACTTCAGAAGCCACCCTTGGGCAAATGACTTGTTTTTATTCTTTACACTGTTGGCTCATCTTGTAACACTGAAAGTAAATTAGATCCTGTGGCAGAATTTCACCACTGTTGGGTGTACTGTTATGCTTTACTAATGGCAAAATGGAACGATTGTGTCACAAAGCAAGAGAACTGCTAAAGCTTTGCTCATCTTGTTAAAAAAAAGTCAATAGTTTGGGCTTGATAAATTCAACAACTTTTAATCTCTTGATAACATAAGTGTGAATATATAACATCTTCCAAAGTGTGAACACTGCATAGTAGAAATATTTTCCACCTTGTTTGTGCAGCAAGCTGTTAAATTTACCTAGAAGAAAACACAATGGAGATTTGTTCATTTCATACTTTTGACATTTTCCTGGTGGTGGTTTCTGCCTTACACCCCTTGGTGAATGGATATGACTTGGTGTTACATGCAGGAAAGTGATCAAGGAGTACCCTGGAATAGGGAGTGGTTAGAGCAATTTACTTAGCTACTTTTCTTGTTTTGGTGTTGGAATCTATAATTTTGCAGTGCTGGGAGACTTTACTGTTGTTATTGAACACCATGCATTATTGTTTCCTCTTTGGTTGGGTAGCTCTTGGGCTCACCCCCAAATGTTCCTTCTTTCAGGAACTGGGTGTGTGATTAGTGCTTCAAATAAGTCCAGGCATATGAGGACACTAATCAAGCTGGAATAATGCTAGACTGCAGAAGCATGGCATGGAACTGTAGCAGCACATCAGAAAATATCCATTGGGAAAGGCACATGAATTACTTTGAAATACTCACCTGCAGCTGCAAAAAGCCGGTAATGCAGAATCTGCTGTCTGGAGGAGCATTATAAAGACTACTCTCCCCCCCCCCCCGATATGCCACAGGTTTATGGCTCATGTATGTGTACAAGTTCAGAAAAACTGTACCAAAGTTATTAGCATATTTCTGATAGTAAGAAAGAAAGCAACTGATTGGATTGTAGACCAATTTTATTTTTAAGCAGAACTGGAGTCTGAGGTTCTGGTTGGGCAGCAATTTGGAAGCTTCTTCTCATACCAACACAGTTCAACAGATGGTATCATAGGAAGCACTTCAGATCCGGTCTCTGTCTTTGTGTCAGACTGCAGCACTTCTGCACAGATTTTGCATCTTCATAACCCACAAAGTGGGTACATTGTGATTGATAGCAAATGCTAAATATTAGTCTTGTACAATAAATCCACTCCTACCCCAAATAAGTCAGACTCTTATGGGAGTGGCCCATTTGGTGGGGTGGAACTGCAGAATTGCCCACACGATACTGCAGCTTTCTTAGGGTGCATTCAGATGTGGATATTATTGCATCATTCAGACCAATGTGGAAATGTGAAGCCCTTAACCTAAGACTGGAAAAAAGAGAAACAAAAACTGACAGATTCACCCATCCCTAGTGTATATATGCATATCTGAAGTGGATGCAGTCTATCTCTTTCCCTCTCCCTCTCAGCTCCACAATTCTATTTTATATGCAAAGATTTGCACGATCAAATCCGTTAAATGTATACAGCCTTTTGGAAATATATGACCATTTCCCCCCACTCCAGCTGTTTAATAAACTGGAGCAGACCATTGCCAAAATGTACCGTGCTATAATGTAAGTCAATATCTGAGAAATAGCCTGATTGCTTGGTCCATTAAGAATTATTCTATACAGTGTGTAACAAATGTCACACATCACTAATATGAGCTAATGACATCAAATGGGAAGACTGTCTGAGCGCTTAGCACTCTAATGGCCTTGTGTAGGCTTTACCGCTCTATTTTGTCCCAGCAGCGATGCAATTCCCTGTCGGCATTTTCAGCATTGGATAATTAGACTTTTCTTCTACTCAGTGATGCTATCCATAAACCTGACTCTTGCGCATTGTAATGTCATTTGTCAGGCAGAATTTTCTGAGAGGTGAGACAATATTGTGAGAGACGTGCCACAATGCGCCACACGCTTGGGAACATGGAATTTAAGGCTGCTGTCCTAGGTGCACTTTCTAAGGGATGAGCACTACTGAACCCAGTGCAACTTGCGGCCGAGTAAATGCACCTAGGATCATGCTACACAGTCAGAAGAAACAAGCATATAAACATATACATCATTGGATTGACTTGAGCATTCAGTATTGGCAGCCTGCCATTCTCTAACCAAAATGGCTGACTGGGAAAATCACCTGCGGTTCTTCCATTTCCCCCACTTCCTCTGTCATTTTGTCTTGCTTATCTCTTGTTGGCATTAACCAGGTCTGGTCAAAACATGCCCATTTATTGCCATGAGCCAGTGGCATTTTATTATTACCAGTATTTATATTTTGTTGCTGCCCTTCATCCCATACAATCACAGGGCACTGAACAAAACACCAAAAACAGCATAACAATAAAATTAAGATATCTGTTAATCTGCATATTAAACTAGAGGCAGAGAACCTCTGACCAGGGGGGAAATGTGGTTCTCTGGCCTCTCTATCACACCCTTGGACCTATTTCCAAGCCATAGCCTTCGCCATCCCTGCTTCGCACCCCCCTCAAGTGTTTATGTCTGGCTGGAATGTGTCTTTGATAGCACCCCTTGCTTGCTTGGATAGAGAACAGAGAGGGGTGTGAGAATGTGTTGAAAAACTAGCCTACGACACAAAGGTAAAAGTTCTATCCACATTTGCCTCCGGTTCCATTCACTATTGGCATGTGGCTGCCCAGAAGGGAGTGTGGCCCTTAGGTTGAGAAAACTTCCCCATTCCTGCATGAGAATCTTGATCCCTGGGTCATGGGTTTGAGCTCCACCTTGGGCAAAAAGGTTGCTACATTGCAGGGTTGGACTGGATGACCCTTGTGGTCCCTTCCAACTCTACTATTCTATGACCTTGATTCTAGGATTCTATGACTGTGCTTTAAGCTGATGTTTAAATATCATCCACAAGGAGGACAACAAATGTGGGGGTGCGTGTATGAAAAATGTGGCCACAAAACTGGACTAGAGTTGAGGAAATGAGCTAATGTCACCCCTTTCACCTGTCTTTTCCTTCACCTTTACTTCGCCCTTCTCTTTATCCCATGGCTTTCTTGCCTGTCTGCAGCTTCTTCTAGCAGCATGAGGATGGAGAAGGTTGCTGTAGCTACAAGAGTGCCAGATTGGTGGTGGCAACGCCCATCTGTGTAACCATGTGATTCTAATCTCACTGCAACTCTGACCCAGCCCAGCCCCATTCAAGTAAGCAGCAGCAGCAGCAGCAACGGCCATGGTGGGTGGTGGGGGTTGGGAGGCTCAATGTCTCTGCCCCACCACACACACTGTTAGCTGCATCTTTATATCAAGGCTTTCACTACCCTTTGGTCTTTCACTTTCCCCACAGCACCTGCTCTTCCCACATGGACAAGGTGATTCAGGATAAAGGAGGCAGGATTCTAGGCATGTGGGGCACCTTCTTAATTTTGTTTTTTGCTCTAGAGAGAACTACAGGTTACAAAATGCCGTAGAAAAGTAATTTTACGGCACTGGGCTTTCCCCAAAGGCTTGCAACCTAAAAATTAAATGCACTCAAAAAAAGAGTTTGGAAAAGAGTGATTAGATTCTGGGATACATTTACATTGTTGTCCATGTCTGAATTTAACATCATTAAAAAATTTCAAAAGAGAAAATGGTAAAACCGTTATCTATGCAGACACATCCATGCATGAAATCCTTCTATCTTCAAAATGATACAAGTACCTCTTGTATTTTAGAGGTGGACTCAATATAAATAAATATAGATTATTTTGAGTGCTGTGGTCCTTGACTGCATTCAGATGGCAGAGAAACATCACTTGGAACGCAAAAATAGAAATGGTATGTAAAAGAAGATGAGACAGGGGACACCTAGAGAAGGGAAAAATGGCCTGTAAATAACTTGAAAGCTTGGCTCACTCCCATCGCTTCTCTTTCCAATGCTATGCTATACCTAATCTATTAGAGATCAATACTGCAATATATTGAACTCCCTACCCTCATCCTATGAATACACAGTAATCTATTTAGCCTTTTAAGAGCACATAAATGGTCCCACTGGCAGTGTAATGCGCTTAAGTGGATCCAACCTGATATAGGATCAAATCCTTATAGATCAACACTAGTTGGACTTTAACAATGCATTTTTTTGTTTTGCTTTAATCTTCCAGTTGCTATCATGTCATTTGTCAATGTAAAGCTTGGGTATTTTAAACTTTCCTAGCTATTTTTGCAAACATATTTCCAATTTACTTTTTCAAAAAATGAATGAAGCACGGTGATCCCCCCTCACCCCTGTCAAATAACTGGAGATTTTTGCGCACTTAAGGATCTTTACTCTGGCCATGTGCAATTACTTGTTCTAGGCATGAACTACATGCACTATGAGCATTGCCCTGGTCATTAATAGCTTTTAGATTAATGGCATTGTTGAAAACAGGCTATTTTAAAGCAGGTAGGCGCCAAATGTTTATGAAAGGTGTAACAACACTTATTTAAAGCAAGGTCAGTAGTTTCTTGAGATGTAATCATAGCTAAATTTGCTTTTCACAAATCCTTGTTACCACTGAGAAAAAATGATACTATGTTCATGTGTGATTTGTAGAAGCCTAATGTATAAGACTATATATAATTGCCTTTTCTAATGGAACTTCTGAAATGCCTCTCCATACACCAGCAGATCTTCTATTTCAGTTGTCATGTGTTTGGTTCCTCCCAGCCCCACAAAGCTGTTCCGCACATCATGCCTTTAGTGAGCACAAATTACCGAACAGTGTTGCTTATATGTGCCTACATTTTAAATGTATGTGTACCCATGCATACCCATGGGCTAAGGAGCTGATGCCAGCCATGTCTACTTGGTGCCTGTGGTCTACAAAGGTGAAAGATGAGCACAATGCCTTAAACGCGAGAGGTTTAGCATGCATTATGCAGGTCTGCAACATCTGCTCATATAAAGTTTAGGCTGTACTCAATACACTCCAATTTCAATTTTTAGACAGAAAATAGGATTTGTGGCATGTTAGAAATTCTACCTCAAACCCACTTGCTTTTGTTCCCTTTCTGGATTAGTCAAATGTGTGATCCCGCTTTGTTAGGGAGCATTCAGTACTGTACCTCTATTTAGGCATGCATAGGGAGGGGGGCAGGAGTATATTCACTGGCCAGGCCCCCAGTATCCCCAGGCACCCCCAACACCTACTGCTCCCCCAACCTTTGAGTGAAGATCTGAAGAAAGAGACTAACAAGCTTAGACTTTCTGTTTCCACTCGCCGTGCAAGATCTGTTCATTGCACATGTCGGGAGAGGAGAGGTGGAGCCAGTATGCGAAGGGATGTGGAGAATTAGGTTAGGGCCACCACATGCACCACAACCGATTGTGAGGCTTGCTATATAGTCTGAGCCCTTGTGTAGTCTTTTGAACCCTTGACTAGGGCTAATGAATGGGATAATGTTAAAAACACCCCAAAGCCAGTCAGATTTGGCTATAGGATAACTTCACTATTGAATAGTGATGGCAACATGAATAAATAATCCAACGTTACCACCAGGAGTACTATTTCCCACTATTCAGAAGAGCCAGGAGTTTTTCAGCGCTATTTTAAATGTTTGCAGCAAACTGAGCAGTTTGAGCATGCCTCGATTTAAAATTATAATATGTTAAGTACACCTTGCAGGGTTCTGTTCTGCCAAGGATGCAGAGCAGTTGCCAGCTGTACAAAAGTTATGAAAAAGATTTAATATTCTTGTTATAGTTCCACTGAAGGAAGGAGCAACAGCTATTACATTAAAATATTATTATTATTTGCTTTCTTCTGTAGGCTAATTCTAATCTTACAATTTTTTTCCCTCTGTAGAGAAATATCATTTGAGAAAACATGTATGAAAACATTTGTCACAGTGTAAGCTCCACATAGATAGTGCATGGCAACAACTGCTTATGTACATTCCCCTATAGCAAAGAGGGCCCCTAACCTTTATTTCTTTTTAATCCAAGAGCTACATTGTGAGCTGACTAACTCTCTGAAGGCTGCAAGTCAGTGATGGGGAGAGCCAAGTGGGTGCAGACAGCACACCCATAACCATGCACACCCACACACATGCTACACACACAGTGCACTCACCACATGTATACATCCCACAAAGATAATGCACATTCACTGCCATGCCCTACATACAGCCATGCCACCCACTTTCCACCCATTCTCATCAACTCTGCTCCTCAGTGCTTGGGCATTTTGGTGACTTTGGTGGTTGACACCTGGTTAAAGCACTCTGGAGAGAGCCACCGGTGTGTGTGTGTGTGTGTGTGTGTGTGTGCGCGTGTGTGTGTGTGCGCTTCCAGCAGTTGTGAAACACTAGCGTAGGTTGGAGTACCCCAACCAACTCTCACAATGGTAGTGGTTTGACCAGAGCCACAGCTGGAATCAGTAAAATGGGTGAAAACTGGTAAAATCAGCAAATGTTTGTCAGGGGGACTGGCAATCCATTAAAAATGGGTTGGTAGGCTGGGTCTAGGATGTGGCACCAGAATCTCTGCTCTATAGGAATTCTTATGTGGAGCAAAAATGCTTTTGCTGGAACCAGTCCTGGTTTTGAAAGGGTTATATGTTGTGAGGTATATGCTTGAACACGTGCCTACCATGTGTATAGACCCAGTGCATGCTCTTTTTCATGGAGTCAGGACTTGCACCTATTGTTGCATATACCGGTATGTGTGGATTTAGACACATCTCCATTGTTTTGATTCCCAGTCGCCACAGACCTCCATTCTGAGTTAAGTGCCAAGCCCTGTGTGACATGGATTGTATAAAAGCAAATAACGTGCACTTTAAAAATGCAATAGCTGCTGTGCTGGGGACAGAGTAGGGTCAAGATCATGGTGGATTGGGGAAGGGAGTTCAAGCCTTTGTCCCCTGCCATGGCTACAACAGCCCACACGTCCTGTGCCTTCAAAGCTGGTATTAGCCCTGGGGGATGGGGATTCCTACTGGTTCTAATGGAAGCTCCCTCACAGTACTTCAGAGTTTGGGGGCAAGGCAATCTACAGCATGGGTAAGGAAGGGTTAACTCTCATCTCTACTCCTTATGGTCCCGGTCCTACTCAAGGCACTCTCCCACCAAAGGGAGTTTTTAAAAATATATTAAACAATGTACCCGTATATACTCGAGTATAAGCCGACCCGAATATAAGCCGAGGCACCTAATTTTACCTCAAAAAACTGGGGAAACTTATTGACTCGAATATAAGCAGAGGGTGGGAAATGAAGCAGCTACTGGTAAATTTCAAAAATAAAAAATACCGCCCTATGCCTTTCCCAGCTATCGGCAGTGGGGTGGGGGGAGAAGTGGCGAGGAAGGATCCCTTCCTCGCCACTTCTCCCTCGCCACTGCCTCGCACAGAGCAGGCATAGGATGGGGGTTCGGAGAGTCACAGCGCAGCGCTTCTCCGAAACCCCGGTCTTGTGCCTTTCTCCGCTGCCGCCCGTCTCACTCGAGTATAAGCCAAGGGTGGCCTTTTCAGCACATTTTTTGTGCTGAAAAAGTAGGCTTATACTTGAGTATATACAGCATATTACTTGTATTCATACAATGAACATTGTGCTTAGTTGGTTCTTAGTCCATACAATCTTTTCTGCAGAAATGAACTGCACTGTGAGGAAAAAGGGTCATAATATTAAACAATCTATGGCTTTTAAAACTATGTGTGTGGGTATTGTTTTTGTTTGTTCTTATGTTATGCATTTTTGTGCTTTTGTATTATAAACTGTCCTGTGAGCCTCAGATGAGGGGCAGTATAGAAATTTAATGAACAATAGTAATAGTAGCAATAGTACTAATAATAGCAATAAATGAATAGATGCTGATAAGCCCATTTTTACGGTGGGAAAGAGATGAGATTGATGGATTTTGCTCCTCTGCAGTACACCACCCTTCTGAGTGGAGTCCAGACCAGCCCCCTGCCATCTGCAGATGATCAGAAATGCAGCTATGATCAGAAATGGATCATAGCTGGGACACTGCAAACTGTGCAAATCAATGTGCGATATTGCTGCTGGGCTTTCTTGCACTACATCATGCCTGCTTCTCTAGGGGATTTCTACATTGGCAGTTGCCGGGGGGGGGGGGGCAGTAAAAGATGTGCTTCATTTCACTTCTGGTTTCTTGTCCAGAAACTGCAAGGGGATTTTAAAAGGAAAGGTCTACTATTACATCCCACACAGATGCTTGGAACTCGGTGTAATTGACTTTAGACTGGATTAATACAGACTCCCCCCCCCCCCCCATGGTTGCAGGGTACTTTTAGAATTCAGAGGATTCAAAATACCTATGTGGCTTACAAATGCTAAAACTTGTTTTCAGTTCTCAATATTTCCATGTCCACATAACAAGCAGTTTTTGAACTGCTGACGTAGGTATGTACCTCACATATGGGCAACAAAAGATGCAAAACACAATGAATTTCAACATGCCTACCAGCTTTTATTTTGTACCTGCCTTCTGCCTGAAAATGAAGTGCAGATGGTGTCAGTTTCCTAGGATGAAAATGGGCACATGACTGGGTCACAGACAAGCTGGCTATGGGGTTCCTTGCTTTCCTGTCTTAGAAAACTATGAGATGGATCAAACACCTGCCGGAAATTACGCAGGAAAATTCTGCAACCACTGTTTATCTCTTCCCATCAGTTCAACTCTCTGAGCAATTTAGTGCAAGCTAATAATGGAGACAGGTTACAGGCCCAGGTGCCATTCCTGTCCTGCGAAGAATGTAGATTGTAGTTGTACCCCCGCTTTCCTCCCATTATTGTCACTAAAGCATCTTGAGAGTCAGATTTATGGTGCAATCCTAAACATGCTTATTTACAGAGGGAAGGCCATAGCTCGGCAGGAAAGCACATGTTTTGCACGCAAAATGTCCCAGATTCAATCCATGGCAGTACAAGGTAGGGCTGGGAAAGACTTCATGGAGAACTACTGCCAGTCAGTTCTAGTTGGATCCGTGGTCTGACTGAGTATAATGAAGCCTCCTGTGTTTACTGGAAAGACCCCTGCCTGTGCAGGAGTCAGTGCTTGTTTCCAAGTAAAATATACTTACGGCAGCTCTGTTGGGCACTGATCTAGATTCTCCTTTCGCACACTGCATGTTGAATTAAACAAGCTGTATGTGCAAGTTTGTGAGAAACTGGGAGTCAGAAGCAGGGAAAGAAGAAACTCCTAATTTAGTAGAGCATGGAAATGTGCCAATTCTTTCCCACAGGGAATACAGTAATGGGGAATATAAAGGAGCCTTAAAACAAAGTTCTGTTCCATATGAGAGAGGAATGGTGTTTTACTTGTCATCTTTACTCTTCAGCTGTTAAGACCCCACCACCTGTACTGTACATTTAAAGCAGTATCATGATTCCTTCCCCCCCCCCAAATAAAATTCTGGGGAATAAAAAAAGGGGAAGTGTAGTTTGTTAAAGGTGCTGAAAGTCTATTCTCTTCATAGAGCTACAACTCTCAACTCTGGGAATTGTAGCTTCCTGAGGGGAATAGAGGGCTCCTAACAATTCACAGCACCCTCAACAAGCTACAGTTCCCACCATCCTTTGGGGGAAAGCCATAAATGTATAGTGAAGATGGGGTTTCAGTTCTCTTTGTCAGTGGGCAGCAGCTGCATTAAGCCAGGGTGGGAAACCTCTGGGGGCTGAATGTGCCCATTTAGGCATTTTTCTCACTGGCATTGTTCTTCAAGAGCTCTTGCTTAGCCTTGAGCTGTGATAATGTGCTTGCTGGTTGCATTGATGTAGAATGGAAAAACCTATGTGGACACCTCTTGACTTGTGCATGACTGGAATGTAGTCTGCTGAAGACAAGTAGAAGCAAGAGTAGCATCCTTGGCTCTGCCTATGTACATTTCCCTATGGCTCCACCCACCACAGTCATGCGACCCTTAGAAGTTTCCCCATGAGGGAATTTGGCTCTTGGGTTGAAAAAGCTTCACCACTCCTGACTTAACTAATTAAATGGCTTAAAAATGGTAGGATGTCTTGTGTTTTCATGCTGGAGTTTGATGTTCAGGGACAGGTAGTCTTACAGTAGATCTACACAGTTATAAAAAAATGCTCTGGAAGAAACCGTTGTAAAGCTCGCAATGGAAAATATCATT
Source organism: Zootoca vivipara (assembly GCF_963506605.1). NCBI lineage: Eukaryota > Metazoa > Chordata > Lepidosauria > Squamata > Lacertidae > Zootoca > Zootoca vivipara. The sequence goes on along the minus strand of NC_083276.1, from coordinate 95,072,801 downwards.
GAGTTGCTATTTCAGCTCTACAGCACCATTGGGTATCACAGTGTTATAATGCATTTATAGCGTTGTAATTTGACTAATGTAGCTGAGTCCTTAAACAGTTGGAGTGTTTACTTTTGCAGCAAGAAACTATAAGATATTTTGAGTCTGTAGGTAGTTTGCTAAGAGGGCACACATTGAATTTTGAGAATTTCAGTTTACTGCATTTCTTTGCAAGATGCCTAGAACTGCTGTTAAGGGAATGAAATATTTTCTTTGCAAATATACTAAAGCAACACTACAGTGAACCCCCCCCCGTCCCCCAAATATTGTGCTTTTGCGAACAGTGATATAAACCGTAATTAATATTGTGTGGAGACTGGTAAATCGATCTGGATTCATTTTGATTGCAATTTTCTTCTTCAAAGCAATATAATCTTCCCTGACTGTGAACTTTTCTATACTGCTGCTCAAGTATCAAATCTGTCCGTTTGCATTGCCTTTGTATATGACTGTTTACACCTCTTAAGTGCTACGGGTCTTCTTAGTGGGTTTTTTGTTTATTTCCTAACTCTCAAAGAGATCACTTCAATAGCAATTAAAAATGTGGCTTTAATCTGTCAGATAAATGCAAAACTGTCACAGGATACAGAGATGTTTCACAAACAGTGAATTTGTGAAAGGGATGGAGAAAACATTCTTCCAAACTAGAGGAACCTCTACACTTTAGCTCTGCACCGATTAACTCATGTAACTCCAGCTACCTATGTAAGGTACTAGTAGCCATGGATATGTTAAAATACTTATTTTTTTAAAACATGCAGATTAAATGTGGGTAAGGGGTGGATTGTGGGTAAAAATGTACAAAAGTGGCACACTCTGGAAATAGACAGATTTGTTCCTAGAATGCAAAATTATAATTTTTTTCAGACTTATGTCAGTTGAATTATTTATATATTAGATGTAAATAGGTCATCATCTGTTTTACTAAGTTGCTATTTTTTATGTCATTTTGGACAGCTTATGATCAAATGTATGTCTGGGTAAATGCTTCTGCACTCATATGCACCTGCTGTAACAAAACAAATTGCATTTGTTCAAACATAACAAAATACATTTTGAAAATATGATTGCTTCATCGGATGCGAGCTATGGGTACTTCACAAATCCAATAATGCTCTTCTCCAAAGCACACAGTCAGAATCCATGACTTTGAGTTCAATTTGTTTGTTGTTGTTTGCACAGTTCTCTTGGTTACTGCCAAATATCTTATGTACCCTACCTTTAGGTGATCTGCAGGCTATGACCAATACTTTTGGAATACTTATGGGACCCAAGTGGCGCTGTGGGTTAAACCACAGAGTCTAGGGCTTGCTGATCAGAAGGTCGGCGGTTCGAATCCCTGCAACAGGGTGAGCTCCTGTTGCTCAGTCCCAGCTCCTGCCAACCTAGCAGTTCGAAAGCACATCAAAGTGCAAGTAGATAAATAGGTACCGCTCTGGCGGGAAGGTAAACGGTGTTTCCGTGCGCTGCTCTGGTTTGCCAGAAGCAGCTTTGCCATGCTGGCTACATGACCCGGAAGCTGTCTGCGGACAAACACCGGCTCCCTCGGCCTATAGAGCGAGATGAGCGCCGCAACCCCAGACTCGGACACTACTGGACCTGATGGTCAGGGGCCCCTTTACTTTTACCTTTACCCTACCTTTAGGTGATCTGCAGGCTGTGACCAATACTTTTGGAAGGTTGTAGTTGTTCTGGCTTGCGGCACTCAGTGATGCTGTAATGCTTAGGGGCACTAAGATGTTCTTCCTGACACTTGAGCAAGGATACTATGGAAGAAGGATCAGCTATCCATACGTGAAGCTTTCTCTGTGCCCTGGAACACCAATTGTGCAGTCTTCCAGCATGTGCAGAAAACCTACATGTATAAAGATTAGGATGCTACCTTATGCCATCTCAACTGCCTAGCAGAGGCTCTCCAGGGATTTACCAGGATTTCCTGCTGTACAAAGGGATATTGGGCTGGGACTTGGTTGTAGGCACTACATGTCCTCAACCACTAAGCTATGACTTTCCCACATAAACTTTGCTTTCCAGGTGTGTGGACAGGAGGTGCAGGAGCAGCGATATACTCCTGCAGTTCTATTCCATGCATGACTCCCCTTATTGTGATGCACACATGATGGGTACTCCATTTTGCAAGTTCTAAATCCCAGCTATCAATGTTGATTAACTATCTGTTCTATAGGTAATATATGAGGTTTTTCCCCTCACGAGATGCCTACCATTGTTGAGTGTACCTATTGTCTATTTAAGTCACTTGTGCTGCATAGTACTGCACAGGGGCAAAGTTATATTATTTTGTTGAACTCTTTGGCTACAAATGAAGAGTAGATTCCTACTGGGGAACAGCAGAGGGAGATTTGGCCCTGTCCCCAACTCTATTTTTGTACAGCTCTTTAATATAATCAATTGCTGAGGTGGGAGGAAGCCTGTCTTCCTGATTAAACCATTTGTATCATGTCTCCTCTGCACAACAGCTTTTGTGGGAAAGCATAAAAGATTGTTCAGCTGTAAGAAACAAAACAAAACAAAACAAAAACCTGGTATTGGCTAGTATAGTAACTACCAAAAACTCATTTCATGTTGCTGCAGTGATGGCCTTCAAACATAAAAAATCATTTTGTAAAGATAAAAAATGACCTTTGAATAATTACTTTTGCTATATGATATGTGGTAGCAGTTTCCACAGTTTCCTTTTGTATTTTGAACTGAAGGACACTGGCAAAACCTCAAAGTGTTCTTAAGGTGCTTGAGACTTCTTTGGATGGATAAGAAGGAATACTTCTGCTGATTTGTGAGACATTAGCCCTGCCTTAGGCTATATACATCAAGGCTAGCCAATGTGGTGCCCTCCAGATGTGTTTGGACAGCAACTCTCATCAGCATGTCCAAGAGTAAGGAGTGGCGAGAGTCCAACAACAACTACAAGGCATCCTGTTGGGTACTTCTTGGCTACAATTTACAGCCATGATAGTGTTGCACCCCACCCAACTCTGAGTGGTGTGAGATTCCAGGGGTTCTAGGCCATTGGGCTAATGCGGATTGTAGTTCAGCAACATCTGGCGGGCCAAGGGTTCACTGTTCCTAACTAAGAGACAAAAGCCCAGAAAATGTGAGTCGTTACCCTAGAGCTGAAAAACATCTTTGGCTCCCAGGGTGTGTACACATCATACATTCAAAACACATTGATTCCCCAAAAGATTTATGGGAATTATAGTTTCTGCCCACAGAACCACAATTTCCAGCACTCTTAACAAACTACAGTTTCCAGGATTTTTTGATAAAATGAATGTATGGTTTATATTCCGTCCCAGTTGTGCTTCCAGTGGAATTGAATTCATAATCAGGTTTCTATCATAGAGAAGGCTAGCAGAATGTCATTGGGTATGGGGGATTCTGGAAGCACCTTACACAAAACCTGCCTGATCTTCCCAGAAGCTTGTTGAACTTTGATAGATGTCAGTTAGGCAAATACACTTGTCAACAAGCAAGAGGTATGGCTGAAACAGGAAAAATAAGCAGAGTCAGAAAGAACCATTTGAGGGATTTGATGTTGATACTGAGCAATAAATAAATAATAACTGTACTTTCGTTATGCTACAGATTGTCCAGAAAGACCATGAATTTAATTAAAACTTAATAAGCACAATTATTATCCAATTTAAATATTTTTTTTAAAAAAAGAAGGATCTATTGATTTTTTTATTGGGAGTAGATGAAATCACGTGAGTGATCAGATATGTTATATTTGTTATATTTTCTATCCAGGATGAAATACTAAATAGAAATGTGTATCAAGCAATGCTAAAATCACTCTTGAACAGCCAGTAGATATTTTGGGGATTTAGTTTACATCAGCATTTCAAAGAAATACGCTGCTCCTTGTGTAGCTATATTTCTCTGTAAAGTAGTATGAAGCGTATGAAACTGTATCCTCGTAAGACATTGTCATCTGTGCTACACTGAAGTGATTGATGTGAACTTGACTGCATGACAGAGTCTTAAGTCTGTTGCTTTTAAAGTTTTCTCGGTTTATGTTGATAAATGGTCCTGAAGGTCCAGTACCTAAAACGAGTTTTGAAATCACTGTTAAGTATTCACAACGCTTAGCTCGCATCCTCGGACGCCTCGAGAGATCTGGGCTCATGTTTGTTAAAAAGTGCCAGATTAATTTCAGATCACCTAGCAATTTAAACAGTAACAGTGGCAACCTGAAAAAGAAAATCACCAAAGTCTGTAATAGCGAGCGCTGCTTTGATCTATATTTTGTGTTTTCCCTCCATAAAAAAGTGCCAAGAAACCCAGCCACAACGTAAGAGTAATTTAATAAGGATGCTTCAGTGCTATGCCACATTATTACAGGGTTGGCAGTTTCTAGATCAAAACTGAATTATTTTATGAGAGAGCCTTAGGGGAGCACATTCCCCCCACTCCCGGCATGCCTATACAGCTTGTAATGTGTTTGTGTGCATATATGTTGTCTGCTCTAAACAAACGGGCTTAAGTGGTTAATTTTTTTCATTAAAGATGATTTCAGACATTGGCTGGAATTCAAAGAACTATAAAAGGCTCCGTGCCTGTTGCTGCTCTCACAGTCTCATTGCGGAGCCAGTAGAGCGCTGGTTTGCAGAAAAACTGTCACTGTGCCAGTCAGTCTGCTGTTAAGTAGGATGGAAATTGGAGTTGAGAGGAAGTTGGTGCTGGCCCAAGATATCTGGTTGCCTGAAGAAGAAGAAGAGCCCAGTGTCACCCCCATGGCCATGCTAGGGCAAACATTATAAGAAATCCTGCCTTCACCTGTCCCACCCTCATGTTGATGCCCTATGGTTTCTTGTCTAGCTGGGCTGGTCCTAGGGCAGAGGAGTGTCCCGACTTGAAGAATCTAGAATCAGTCATCTGCTAGGGAAGGGAAGAGAGGGGACACTTCTGAGTTAAGTGCCTCTAGTGCTACCTGGGATTCCTATTGTGGCTGCCTGCAGATCCATACCACCACAGTCACAGCATCAAACTGGGGTGGTGTTTTTGGGTGTGCTGAGATTATGCCCTCAATGAATTCCCAAAGATTGGCATCAGTTTCTGGCAATGGGCATTCTCACCACCACACTCCATTTTGAGTACTTGGTAAAACTGATCCCTACATCAACCACAACTTGTTTTCAATCCAGATCACCTTTTTGTACACTAATGTTAACTCTCGTAAGATTAGCACTACAAATTCATTGCAATCACTTATGTGTTATATTACACATGATAAAATAGAAAGCAAACCACCCGAAAAGAAATCCCAAGATGAGTAAATAGCCAAAAGCTTCTTAGATTTTTTTTTAAAAAAAACCCCACACACTTAATGACTGTCCCTGTAAGTGAATTGTAACACAGCACTGCAGTAACACTAGATTTCCTGGACGTGAAAATGATAGCAAGTGATATGCACCTTACTAAATGGCTTACAACATTTAGATTGTCAGTGGGTTATTTAGCAGTTGGTTTGCCGTAGAGTAATTCTGAATTGCTTTCCTAAATATTGCATCCAACATACAGGATGGGCGGAGGAGCTTGTGACAGAGCAAAAGTACTGAAAATGGTTTGTTGCAACAGTATATGGCAATAGCTCAAAGGTCAAACCCAACCCCTGGACAATCCCAGTTAACTCACTGTTTACCTCTGGCAGATAACAGAAGCATTTAAGCCCCAGCTGGTGAATTATTATTATTATTATTATTATTATTATTATTATTATTATTATTATTATTATTTATACTGTGCCCATCTGAATAGGTTGCCCAGCCACTCTGGGTGGCTTCCAACATATTTATTTCATTTATATACCACATTTTTCTTCCAGGGATCTCAACATAGTGTGCATGATTACCCTCTCTCCCATTTCATCCTCACAACAATTCTGTGAGATAAGGTTAGGCTAAGAGATGGTGACTGGCCCGAGGTCACCCAGTGGGCTTCATGGATGAGTGGGGATTCAAACCCTGGTCTCCTACGTCCTAGTCCAACACTCTAGCCATTACATCACACTGACTCTAAAAAGAAAAGCTGCCAGCAATTTAGTGATGCCAGTTGGACTACAACTGGGGAATGCCCACTTAGCTATGAAATTTACTGGATGACCTTAGGCTGTGTACTATCTCTCAGCATCACCCATCTCACAGGGATGTTGTAAGGGAAAATTGGAGCAAGAGATGCTTCCTTGAGCAGCTAGGAGGAAGGAGAAGATATAAATGAAACAAATGCCCTACTTACCAATCACTGATAATCCTGCTTCATGTGGAAAATAGGAGTCTTGGTTCAATCCTATGCACTTCCAGTAAATGCCATGCTGAAAAACAACCTTGCAGCAAGAGTGTGGCAAGGTTACAGACCAACATTATTGAAGTCTGGGTTTACTTTACATTGAAAATGATCCAATTATTTTAGGATGCTCCGACTTGAAATACATGAGTAATGTGTCTTCCAGGAAACCCACACAATGAAGATGTATGCAGGTAAGAAGGTTGCGGCTGCCAGCTCAATTTCTGATTGAGACTGCCAAAGTTTTGAGGCTTGAATATCCTTGCATTTAGTCACAGCCTTAGAGACCGCCCCCCCCTGTATTCTCAATGTATTGAACAGCACAGTTCTCTGTAAAAGTTGTCCTTTCTTGCAGTGCTATGCCTGCATTACTGCAGTATTTTGGTTGCTCCTTAAATTATGAGATGAGAGGCAATTATGCGACCACTCCTAAAGAAGCCCTCCTTGGACCCAGATGTTTACAATAACTACCACCTGCTACAAATGCCCCTTCTTTGGGCAAGATGTTTTAGGAAGTTGTTAGTTTTCTGGACCCATTCCAGGCTGGGCTCAGGCCAAGGTTTAGGTTGGAATTCACCTTGATCACTTGGCAGATTATGTTTATTGGGAAAGGGACAGCAAGGCTGCCACCCAGTTACTCTTGCTTGATTTCTCAGTGACTTTTGACACCATTGTCCATGGTGTCCTCCTGCATTGGTTCCGGGGCCAGTTTCAGAGAGTAATACAGTATTGGGTAATTGTGCCTCAGACCCCTGGCAGTTACAACCTAGACTGATGCAGTGGTGGACTGGATAAGGGCCAGAAAACTGAAAGTGAATCCTGATAAGACAGAGGCCCGGGGGTGGGTGGTTCCAAGGTCTATGCATTTTTGTAATTTGAAACTCTGTTTCCATGACAAAGTATAGCTTCTTCTATAGCTAAATCTTGGATGTGCTCACACACAGAGATCCCAGATCAAAGCTGTATTTTAACCTTGTTCATCAGGGAGGTCAAAAGGAAATTATAAAGCCTTTGAATTTCTCCCTTCTGAGATGCATTAGTTTCTTTTCCCTGTAAAAGTCCCCTACCCCTCCACCATTTTCATCTAAAACCATGAAAGCATTTTAGAAGCTCGGAAATGACAGACTAATGGCTTTGCTTACTTACTTTATTCAAATATCAATAATTACACATGTTGACCTTTGAATAAAGAGGGCAAGGGGATAAATTGTTTGGAACACTGAAATTAGGGTCGAATCATTTGGCTAACTCCCTGTGCCTACCTTCCAGCATCAGTCTGCGTGTTCTGGTGTAATAGTAATTACATTTATGGGGACTTTCTGTTTCATACAGATATTATTTCAGGGGTTGAGAACCTCAGGCCTTGGATTGGATGTGGCCTTCCATGCATTTCTCTCAGACCTTTGGGACTCTCTCAGCTGCTCCCCCTTTGCTCAGGTCACATTCCTCACAGACCCTCCTCAGGTGCTTTTCCCTGTCTGGAATATGATAGTGCCTCTTGCTTGCCTGGGATGGAGTGTGGAGAGAAAGATGTGTGGGTATGAGTATGCCTGGAAACCTATTACCTTGGTGTGACTGGGATGTAGCCTACTTTACAAAGGAAAGAATTCAACACAAGTAAGAATATCATCCATTGCTCTCCCCACTTTGGTTCTGCCTGTCTTTGTTTAAGTTCCCACCCACCACAGACATGCGAGAGCCCTTGGTATGCAGCATTTGGGCTGAAAAGGGTTCCTCACCCCTTCTTTATGCTGTAGCTGTAAGTCTTTCGAGAAACACATTTACAAACTGCAGGAATGGTAAACCTGCTTGGAAATAGCTCCGTTTCCATTTGAGCGTTTAAAAAAATGCTCAACCAGACATCAACAGTTAATTATAGGCATGGATCATATTTTTTCATACCACTGATCAACCTACTTGGAATTCTAGTATGTGAAAAACTGCCTCCTGTGGTTAACCCAAACATCTGACATAAGCAGAAACAAGGTTGGTTTGGACAAATTCTAAAAGCGATGCAGCGTGTGCAGCATCATTATGCATCTGATATAATGTTTGGACAGGGCCTACATGCCTGGTTTGAGCTCATAAGATATCAGATCCTCCCTTAGATACAGCTTAGAGAAGCTGTCATGGTTTCTGAATTGACCCTGGGTTGTCCCACTTTTTCATTAGGGTGTCCCTATTTTCATTGGAGAAATGTTGGAGTTATCCGACGCCCAAGCCATTTGAAGGCAATCCTGTATAGGGAATTTTTCGTTAATGGTTTATTATGTTTATATATATTGAAAGCTAATATATATTGAAAGTTAATGGTTTATTATGTTTATATATATTGAAAGCTGCCCAGAGTGGCTTGGGCAACCCAGTAAGATGTGGGGGGTATAAATAGTAAAATGATCATTATGGAATGAGTTGTTCCTATTTTCTTTAGAGAAATGTTGGAGAGTATGCTATATGGGAACTAACTGTTTAATCCAGGACTGTGAATGATGGATACCAATATTTGTGAAGGCCCTGTCTGAAAGAGATGAGCATCTATCTTGATGGTGGGGCAAGCACATTGGCTAAGTGGCCTGGGCTGCTGAAGTTCCGCCATCCTTGTCTTGACATGCTGATCCATTTCATCTGAACTGGTTCTGTGCCTAGCCAAACTGAAAAGCTCTGCGGCGATGTCACCCCCCCCTCAGGGATGACACCCGGGGTGGACTACACCCCCACACCTTCATCTGCCAGTGCCCTCCCTTATGAATTTCTGGCACTTGGTGAAGACTTTTTATTTTATTTTAGTAGCCGTTTTAGGAGTAAGTTTTTCTGATCTTATGGTTATTTTTAACCAATGTTTATTAGGCTGTAAGCAGTACAGAAATTATTTAAAAAATAAATACTTTTGCTACACTTATGTGGGTGTACTTGGACTTCTGCTTCAGTTCCTGAGATCAGGCATGCACTAGTTTAAAATAACAGGCCAAAATTTTATTGAACCACAGATGGGTGGCATAGCGGGAGTGCAGGCCACAAGCTGTTATAGTCTTTTTCTCCCATGAGAGGAAATGGCTCCACGATGCAACCCCCCCCCCCCCACCTTATGCATGATAATAACTTATTTATTCCTTTATTAAAAGGAATTGCCATTTCTCTCTAATACAGTTTGCACAGTGCCAATCTGCAGTTCATATGAATTCTATGTATGGAATTGGTTATGGATGGTTGTTTCAGTTTTCTTAGTATTTTTTTTAACACATAATTACACCAGGAGGCTAGTTTTTATTTACTTTCTCATTTCATGCCTTCAGTTGTGTGGGGCACTTAAACAAACAAACAAAAATTCAACCTTTTTTTAAATAAGAGCCAAACTTTCCTTGGAAAACCTTGGTAATGGTCTACATTTTATGATTGCCACAAAACTCCCATCAAAATGTGTGCAGGGGTGCTGCTATTGCTGTTGCTTTGGGAAGTACATAGCCAGTCTTAGAAACTATTTATGAGTCAACTTAAACCATCTACTGCAAAGGTAGGTGGCATTTGTCATGGTCATTTAAGACTTAGCCCATTTGTATCTTTGAAGTCTCTGCCAAGAGGCTCAAGAACTTTTAGCTGTCTAGGAGGCTGACCTATTTGACAGTGAGGTGGGGCTGTCTAGAGCACACTATCTATTTCTAATGCACTCAGGTCCTGGTAGTATTGATCACAACAGCCAGAATAGAGCTCCCGCAATTAGCTGGCCTCCTCTAGACTGACTCTTACACCTGATTCAGCAGGCAGTTTAATTTAGGACCTGATGCTGTGCAGTAATCTCTCTTTCTCTAAAGTGCACAGTGTAAGTTGTGAGGAGAATATTTGGATCTCAAGGCTGGGGGCAAAGTATAGTAGCACTCCTTGGCGGAGGGTGGGTGAGGGTGAAATGAAGGAGAAGATAAACATAAGAGGCTGAAATAGTACAAGGGAATGTGCTTGCCATGGAAATGAGATTCATTTTTCCTTTCTACACAGAAGGAAGCAGCACACCTTGAAAATTACTGGGAGGGGGCACAGAGGGGGTAAAGTACATGGGTAGGATATTTATTCAGAAAGAGAAACAATAGGATTGCCATGAAAAGTTGGAAAGTTAGAGGTTTAACTGTAGAAAATTGTAAAACTGTCCTTTTCTTACTCTTAGACCCCAGTGTTCCTTCTTTTCCCCCTGAGTGCTCTTTATTTGACCCACACTTGATATTCTGGAGCAGTGGTTCCCAAACCCTGCCCCCCCCCATGAGACCACTTGAAAATTGCTGAGGATTTTGATGAACCACTTATTATCATTATTATTATTATTATTATTATTATTATTATTATTATTCCTGTTGTTGTAGCAATTGCAATGGGCTGTGCTAGATGCATATTAATTTTTCTCTTTACTGACACACCATGGACCACCTGAATGAAGCTTGTGGACTACAGGTGGTTTGTTGGTGGAAAAAAGAAGGATAAAAATGTATGAAAATAAGTAGAGATCAACTCTGTTAGGATACAATCCTATATGCACGTGCCTGGGTGTAAGTTGCACTGAACTCAATGGAACTTACTTCTGAATGGACATGTATAGGCTCACGCTGCTAGCCATCTTGCCAGGGCAAGACTCAAGTCAAGTTAGGAATTTTCAGGGTATAATTGCAAGACCTGATCTATGCTTGGCCCCAGGACATATGAAAAAGACCACCTTTGGCCATGTGCAGAAGGCCTGTCCCCTTTTAACTACAGCCACCTTCCGCACCACTAATACCCCAAGGCTAACGATGTGATTTCTAGACAGTATTGAGCCTATTGTCAGTCTCAGTTTATATTACTTCTGAATACCCAAGGTGAATTTTTAACTTTTGAAAGTGCAGACCATAGGAGCCAACTCCTAGAAGTCGTGGGGGCTTTGTTCCCCCCAATAAAACAAAGCCGCCCCTCCCCAAAGTTGATGGACACTGCCATTCAAAAGGTGTGTGTGCACTGTATCATGTAGTTGATTATGCGGGGTGGGGCTTACCTGGGCTCCTTTATTCACGTTGGCACCCCAGTGCAAACCAGGAAAACAAAACCTTCCAAATTTTACCATTTAGTTTTGACTAAAGGCTATTGATTATTTGTCGTTGTTGTGTCTGCAGTTTCCAGGCTAGAACTGGATGTGTGAAGAACTCTCTCATGTGGTAAGCTGTGGAACTGAAGGGTGGAGTATCCACCTGAATAGTATAATATCCCTAGTTTTTGGACTGTCCCTTTCCACCAGTTCTGGCCATAGGGCCCTCGCTTCACAGAAGGTGCTATGAATAGGTCTGTTACCATAACTGAGAACTGGCTATCCTCAGACTGCCCAACCTTAAGCACTAAAGATAAACATAAGTGTGATGTGGATGAAATACAAAATGAACAGAAAGGGATGCTTATTTGAGAAAACAAAAAGCACATTTGAGAGTCTAGAAGTTCATGTTTCACTGTTAAACTGTGAGACCCAGGAAGCACTTTATGCACTCATTTGATGAATGTTGCACTCACTGCAGAAAACCTGTCTCACAAGATATTGGAAATGTTACTGCAAACACTGCAGTATTTTTGGACTTTTTAAAAAGGTGCAGTTGGTGGTTTTGTTGCTTAAAAACACATTTTTCAAACTGCCCATCTAGAAAGCTTAACTGCTCTAGAAAATAGTACTGCACCTCCATTATTATCTACTCTTTTCTTTCATTCTGCTGCTGTTAAAAATTGAAGCAGGTTTCATTTCAAGGGATGTGACTAGTAAATCCCAGATATCCATATCTGGCATAGCTTCTGGAGGTTTACTGGAATCCCCACACCCCATTTTAGATCTCATAGGTACAGTGGAGAGGCATTTGTCATTGCCACATCTATGGAAACTCCTTACATTAAAAAAGCAATCATGATGGAAATGATCTGTTGTCTTTTACTAGCCTAGATTTATGAAACCAAAGCGCAATACCATTTAACTGGGAGAAGTTGACACATAGTACTTTTCAGCTTTCAAATCCATTCCAGGTGAGGAGATACTACCGTAGCTATGCTTCATATGTTTTGCTCAACAAGGTGAATCTGAAATTGTGGAACCATAATGGGCAAAGTTCAGGCAAAGTTAAGTCTCACTGACATCAGTGGGATGAATTTACACTTGTGCATTAACTCTACCATTCGACTCAATTTGGTCAGTGTCAGGCCTCTGTAGAACTTGTCTGAGGCCCAGGGTGGGAGTCTTGTTCTTAGCATCACAACATAAGTGCTGGCTGGGGCCCCTGAGCAACTTAGCCCTCCGAGGCCCAGGGCAAGTGCACCTGGCTGCCCACCCCCCCTGCATGGGCCTGATCAGAGTGTCCCAAAGTGTGTGACTACTTGCCAAAGGGGAAATTATCCCAGTAACATTAGTACTTAAGAGACACATCAAATAAACAAAACTGAAGGCATTAAAAAGGGTGATGTGCAGATCTAGGGACAATGATAAACTGAACTAAAGACCAAATCCAGACTGAAGCATGTCAAAAACTTTAAAAATCAGTAAACAAGCTGATTGATGGCTGCAGGCAAAAAGTAGAAGGTTTTTTTGAAATGAGCATGGCAGGGATGCTTGTATTATGAGGAAAGATATTGTATGTCATTTATTAAAAAGAAAACACTTCCCCATCTTATTTTAACTCTGTAAGGGGAAAAAAGTTAGCATATATGCACACCATTTCATATATTTTAGTGTGTATATGCTTATATAGGAGTATATCTGGTTATAAGTAGCATCCATCCAATTATTTATATAGTTCTGGTAATATATCTAAAATCTATACATGACACCTTTGCAAATACTGCACCTAATTTTTTTTTAAGCTGGGATGCCTAACTGCCTTTGCATTTCCCAGTGTCACCATTAGGACTGCAGTGGTAAGAGGAATATTGTACACAAGGCAAGGCAGCTGATTCTCTCACCACCACCCCATCTAGCACTATTAGATAATGTATGTTGGACTTTTCCTTAAATGGCAACTTTAGAGAAGACCAAAATGGCTTTATGCCTAATAGAGTGAACATCCATCCCCAGAAATGTGGCTGATTAAGTCATATACTGTAATGGTTAACCTGAATTCTCTCAAACGTCAAAATACTGAACATGCATGTGAAAAGCAACCCTTTGCAAGCCCATGGAGCTTGGCAAAGAAGGAAAAGTGGCATTTGAGAGGGCTGGCACCAAGTCATTATCAGCTGAAGAATTCAATTTGTCCCACAATTTTGCTTGAGAAATTGAATCGAATGCGGCTTTCACATCAATGAAACATGCATATAAGACACCACCAGGTTTCTTAGCATATTAGATGGGCTAGTACCAAACAGTGGCCTATGGTGGATCTACCTTGTCTAAATCCTGGCTGCTCGTTGGCATGGATAGTTACATCAGTTAACCAGCCCACCAACCTACTATGCAGATGTTTTGCATATAATTCGCTAATTGTAGATAGCAGACTGATTCGATGATAGTTAGCTGGGTTGGATGTTGAACCCATTTTAAATATAGGGATAATTATAGCTGTGGCCCAAACATCAGGCATTATTCCCAACGAGTCAATTAACGGAAATAACCACCAACAAGGCAGCCCACCAGTTGGTGTGAGATTTCAGTAGGTCTGGGAGCAGGTAGTCTATGCCTGGTGCTTTATTACTTTTTAACTGTAAGATGAGGTTCTTGGCCTTGGTTATGGATACAGGAGGCCAGTCTGGTAATTTTTCTAAATATTCTGTTATTTGATTGGCATCACCATTGTGAACATAGTAAAGTGAGTAGTAATATTGCATCCATTTCTTGGGTCCAATAGTGCACAAGGTGCACTCTCTAGCAAACCTGATATTGTGCGCCAGAAGAGGCAAGTGTCCTTATTGTGAGAGGCCTTTATTAGAGTTAACTCTTTTATTTATATATTTATTTGTATTAGTTTTTTAATTTGTATATTAGCTCTTTGATTTTTATAGTTGTAAACTTTCAGAACACATTTTGAGTAGCAACCATCTAGCTATATCTGTATTTCATTGTATTTGATCACTCTCTCCATGGATGTTCATTAGAATCCAGCACTGTGTATCCTACAAGTGTACTCAATTTAGATTACAGTAAGGAGCGTTAAACAAGCCGAGTGACATATGAACCCAATCTTATTCTTTTTTAAATTACAAAACAAAGCTCTTTGTATAACATTTGCATGCAAAGATAATTAACATTTAATTTAATTTGGAAGCAATTTTATTTATGATAATACATTCATATGCCACCATTCCTCCAAGGACCTCAAGGCAACACATATGGTCCCCCCCCTCATTTTATCCTCACAACAGCCCTGTGAGGTAGGCAAGGCCGACGGCAGAGATGGGCCCAAGGTCATCCAGTGAGCTTCGTCATAGCTGAGTGGGGATTTGAACCTAGGTCTTCATGGTCTTAATACCACACCACACTGTCTCTTATTTGAGATAGCTTGCACTACATTTGATAGAACAAACCAAGCATAGACTCCCAACCACATATTTGGGGCTACTAGGTGCCCATTCTGTTGTTGTTGTTGTTGTTGTTGTTGTTGTTGTTGTTGTTGTTGTTGTTGTTGCTAATGATGATGGTGATGCCTTTGTGAAACTGCCAAAATGGGGGAAATCGGAAGCAACAGTACACCACTACATGTGGTTGGTGGGCTGTACTCAACTCAGTGGAAGTTGAGCCACACTGTGGAAGTCTTGAGACTTAAACAGAGCCATTGAGATAGGGCTGCACAGTCGATTAGTTTGCAGCATAATTTTTAGAGGACTTTATAAACATTAACAAATTGACTGAACCCTCACAACGTATCTGGAGTACATAGCAGGTGGACAGGCACGCAATTATATACCTTTATCCCCTTTTTCAAATCATGTAAAGCTAACCCAAAATCAGCCATCCGGTCTATTGTAAATTTCAAAGGATGTGTTATAAGCAGGATTCAAACTTGATCATTACTGTTCTCCACTTCAGTGGCTTGCTGAAATAAACGTCTGCATTCCATGAATTTGTTCATTAGTTCTAGCAGGGTGCTGTCTCCAAGGCCTCCACAGAATAGTGCCTTTCACAAAGTAAAAGAAGGGAAGGAAATTGCATCAGCAAGGAAAGGTACTTGTGTACTACCTCTGCACATAATTTGGACTGTTACTTCTTGTTCAGTTTTGAATCAAAGGAAAAAATAGACTTGGGAAAAATAGGCTTGTACACTTGGCACTTGTTCATTTGGGACATTTGCAGACAATAACGGCACCATTTCTGCATGAGAGATTTATATATATATATATATATATATATATATATATATATATATGTGTGTGTGTGTGTGTGTGTGTGTGTATATATATATATATATATATCACACACACACACACACACACACACACACACACACACACATATATATATATACATACACACATATGATAGATGATAGGCAGGCAGGCAGGCAGGCAGAGACAACGGAGAAAGTCACAACTGGAATCTTCAGGTTTGCTTTAGCTTCATTGAGGTGGACAAGACTTGCAGGGAAGTGGGGCTGCAAATGAATTATCACAGTTGAGAAATCCCAGAGCAATTATGAGCGGACCCATCTGCCAAGTTCTCCCCCCTGACTTTTCCCAAATTTACCAGCTTCTCTGGAGAGGGGAAGGGAGGCCAGAGGTGGAAATTTTCCAGCCAAGCTTAAAATGGAGGGCTTCTTTAAAGTCATTTAGACATTGACAAAGTAAAATCTGACTCATTGTTCACAAGGAGGAGTAATGTATTTTTTTAAAAAATGCTACAGTTTTAGTCTTTAAACCAGCGAGGGTGGGTTTTTTTGTTTGTAAAAAAGAAATATGTGCTGACACTCATATATTGATAGAAGTACTGTGGGTATCAGTGCAAATGGTTGCCATGGGCAGGGGTGGGGTGAGGAAGTGCTGGTAGTTTGCTCCGGTGAATACTGTGACAGGAAAAAAACCCTGTTGTAAACTGTTCCTCACTCTGAGATTTCTGAGCATCGTTGGAGCCTTCATTGGCTTCTTCGGGAAGTGTAGTTTCAATAGAACCTGGTGTAGCAGAGCAGTGCGGCAGACCCACCATTCCAATAGTAGTGTCACTGCCGCTGATTGGGGAAGGTAGCAGTGAGGTCAGGGCTACATGGCCACACTGGTGAAGCCAATCTCCCAACATTGTGCCCACACATCTCCAACCACACCCTACCCTCCACACCTCCCAGGCAAGTGGCAATGAGACCACTGTTGGAAGGGTCGCTGCATGGCACCATCCCAGCATGCTGGCTACTCCTGGTATTTCTTGTTGCTCCTGATTAATTTATTACAGGGGTGGGGAAACCTGCAGGGCTGTAGAAATGGTTGGACTCCACTTCCTATCATTCCTGATCATTGATTGTGCTGGCTGAGGCTGATAGGAGTTTTTACTACAGCATCTGGTGAACCATTCCTGATTTACTAGAGAACCACGCCTCCTTTCAGTGGTCTAGGTTTATCTTGCTCATCCCATTTTCCTTATTTTCAATTTCTGCAGCTGCTGGATTAGTGTCTGACATTTACCTAGTAAAAGGACCCCTGACCGTTAGGTCCAGTCGCGGACGACTCTGGGGCTGTGGCACTCATCTCGCTTTACTGGCCGAGGGAGCCGGTGTACAGCTTCTGGGTCATGTGGTCAGCATGACTAAGCCGCTTCTGGCGAACCAGAGCAGCTCACACAGAAACGCTGTTTGCCTTCCCGCCGGAGCGGTACCTATTTATCTACTTGCACTTCGTGTTTTTGAACTGCTAGGTTGGCAGGAGCAGGGACCGAGCAATGGGAGCTCACCCCGTTGTGGGGATTCAAACTACCAACCTTCTGATCGCCAAGCCCTAGGCTCAGTGGTTTAGACCATAGCGCCACCCGCGTACCAACCATTTACCTAGTAGAAATATGCTAACATTTATATCTGCTAGGAAACTTTTAAACCCCAATACTTAGTGATGGATAAGCTTACCTTGACTCATTTCTCTGATTTGCTCAGGAGCAGCTTTGTGCTAGTTCCCATTGTCCATTCATTCATTCATTCATTCATTCAGGGAGGTAGCAGCACCTCATCTACAACATGAAGCCGGAGAATGGGAAAGATGCATTTCCCATAGAGCTGGAAACTCCTCCAGGGTGAATGAATAACACACCTTTTAGTGAGGCATATGATTTTATATGTGCATGAAAACAGGAGAGGTTCAGAAATGCTTGATTGTTTAATGCACCCTTTGTTCAGTTGGGGTTGAATGCATTGGCCTCTGTTTCTTTGCAAAAGGCAAGTGCTTTCAAAACTCAAAGTTTTCCTCCCGTAAAAATAATATTGCCAAACCTGTGGTCAGCTCTCTGTGGAGGAACTCTATAGCTTCCCTCTCTAGCCCACACATTCTTCTGGTGCTGTGGTACCATTAAGTGGTACCATGAAGTGACCCCCCCAGGCCCATGTGTTCCTTGCGTAGCCCTGTCTGTCAATATATTTCCCACTCGTGCGTTCTGCCTACTCCCTTCACAGTGGAGGTCATTTGGCAGAGTGGAATGGAAACGCATGAGCTGCGGTTAGCTTTAATTTCCCATGTGGGTTTTCTTGTGGGTTTGTCAGAGAGTGATAACACAGAGAGCACTGAGCCACTAAGCAAATTCCACCAGCAGGTGATTCTGTGAATGAAAATAGCCATGGGGTGATGGGGATAGCACTTTAGGCTTAAAAGTCTTTATTATAGTACACTTTGAGCCATGTGGGACATTTTTGCAGATACTCTAATTTAAGCCATGGTGTGACAGAAATTGGAAGTGCCATCATAACTCAAGTCACATCATGCCTTATTACAAATATGAGCCAATGCAAAATGTTGCAGATCAGTAATGGCATGTTGTGTAGCAAACGAATTGTTTCATATTATACTTCTCTGGATGACTCACACTCCCCCCCTCCCCTGCCACAATATTTTTTATCTGATACTGACATTTTGCATTGCCAAAGAAAGATGACAGTGGCAATATTTATCATCAAAGCTTTTTTCATATGTCTAAAATGTTAGCTTATCATTATCAGTTTTGAGGGCAAAAGTTAGTTCTTGTGTGTAAAAATACAACTAATGCAAAAATATATGCAAATGATCTGGATAATTTGCAGTACTCTTTGGTCTTGAGTGAAAAACAAAGTAAGAAGTGGTAAAGAGAAAAATAAGGCATCTAATGGAATTATTTTACATGCCCTACTCATGATTTTAGTAGTGGTATTATACACCAACTGAAGTTTATGAGTGGTTTTCAAGGGCACCCCACATAGATGGTGCCCCAGTAGTCAAAGATGCAACTTGGCCAAGCCCAGTTGTACCTGAAATAGGCACAAGTGGTGCACCATCCAAAGCTGGACAAAATCTATTCACCCAGTTCCTATGTGGGCTATTGTGCTGATGCACTTGGTGCTGTGATTCTTTTGAAACTGCATGGTTTCAGGCTGGTATAAAGATGATAGTCTGTTTGTTCATAAAGCTTCTGTGTCCCCTTTGCAGCAAACTGTTCAAGGCAATAGACAAATAAACCACAAACAAACTGTTCATGACACGTAACAGACCTAGTCTTGAGAGAGGCTGGTAAATGTGTTGTTTCTCCAACAGACTGGAACCTGGGCAATGAAGTCCCCACCCCATCCCAAAAGTGAATTTTTTCTCCACTCCACTAAATATCAGGTCCCTGTTGACTGCATGGATTATCAGTCACCTTGGCCCATGCATCCCTTAGACTGTCATTAAAAAAACTGTTTTGAAGTTATGAATACTGCTAAATTATAAATCCTTTGTTCTAAATTCATTTCTTCAGGGGGGTAGATTGTATCAAAGGCAAGCTAGTGAAACGATAACTCTGTCAGATCTTTGTGTTCTTAGATTTGACAATAATAGATTTGGTTAATAACATCCTTGAGGGTGATGTCAGCATGGTTGACTGCATTTTTTTTAACGCTGAAGGAATTAGAAGAATGATACAAATACGATTAATGCAAGCTTTGGTCCCACTCTTATCAAATATAGATAGCACCATCTTTTAAAGCTGGAGTAATTGTTGAAATCCATTGAAGGTGTGATGCATAATTAATAAATAACGGATAATAGCTATGTGAATGTAGACTTTGTTTTGCATTTAGGACATGAAATAAATAAATTGGTTGGCTAGACTGTACAATGACACTATGGTTCTACTATTTGTTCTGCACCAGTTCACACAGTATTTGAAGATTCCATTCTACTTTTTGATCGATAGATGAAACTTCTCTTGCAATGAGCCCTTGCTAGTAAGCACCAGAAATGGAAGGAGTTCATTTTATTGCATTCTTCTTTTGGATAGTGTGTTTTGCTGAAAGGAGGGACTGCTAGCACAGAAGAAGGCTGCCACATTTATTGTCACTTTTCAGTCAGTGCCACCACCCTTTTATGATGGCTGCTGCTGCTGCAATTTATCACTCATCCTTCACCTTAACTCAATATTATTAATAAAGCACAGGATCACACAATATCTAAAATAGTTTCAAAACAGTTTAAAGCAACTCAAAATTTCAAAATCCAGTCAAATCCTAAAAATATGCACAGCAAGTGTCAAAAGTCAAAAGGTGAACAGGTTGTCTTCAGCATTTGCCAAAAGCTATATAATGAAGGCACTAGGTGTACCCCTGCGTGGGATGGAGTTGTACAACTTAGAGGCTGCCACAGAGAATGCCCTCTGAACTCTGTCCAACAGAGATGGCAAACCAGCTGGAGGCATTCATAGCCACTGCCCAAGCCTCCAGTGACAGTGTTGAATCCAGGAGCACCCCCAAAGTATGGGACTGTTCCTTCCAGGGGAGAGCAGTCCTCACCTCCCAGACATGAGGGCTTGAGATACATAACACATCTGTCTATTGAGGATCCAGCTTCTTGACACAACTCCAATCCAGCATCACCTCCAAGTACAAGACATCAGTTGAACAGAGCAAAAGGACACAACAGCTTCTCTTTCTCTTCCTATCTTTCAGTAATTCTTCCTGGATTGTATAGCAGAACATTACTGAGGAGGGCACTGAATACCGTATTTCTTTTAATCTATATTAAAATTTCATGTTTACCCGGCTCAGGAAAACAAATTTGGGTGGCTCATAATGCTTGCCTCAAATACAAGATGAGCAGCTGAGTTCTTCTCAAGTTTAGAATAAAATCTCATCCAGATAAACTAAATATTCCTTCTTTCCTCCCACCTTCCTTTCTCCATTTCATCTGCCCTCCTCCTTTTGTTCTATCTATCAGTCCACACACCCACTTACCTCCCTGGCAATGGAGGGGAGCTCTGCAAAATGGAGTCTGTGATGAGCTGGCTCTGTAACAGCATGCCAGGCACCAGTGGGTGTGGGGGGAGAATGACTCCATATTTACTCCATTGCACTGCTAGCCATGTTAGCAAATGAGTGGGAGATGGTTTGGGGGCCAGGAATTCGCAAAGGGATCAGACTCTGATGCACTCACAGTGATATCATTGAGAGTGGAACAGATTTTGATTTGTTTCAGAGCTGGACTTGAAATAAGTAAAAGCTATTCTCCAAGCTCTAATGAAAATGCTTTGGATATTTCCGCTAGGTTGCAAGCCTGACTCAACGGGAATTTTCCTGCCAGCTGGTTATTTCTCTGCATAATCGCTACTTATTTTCTGCAGGAAGCAAAAACCTGTACAATAGCTTACTGCATATATTTGACTTTTAGGCCAAGGGTCAAGTGTTCGCCACAGGTTTTGGATGCCCCAAATAAAAGGTTTTGAAATTTCAAACCTTGTATAACCACTTCAGAGGTGCACATACTTTTAGCTACAATGACAGGAGGTTAGTAAGAATTACAAGGGAATACATGAGAAGAATAAGAGCCTAGAATTTAGGTACATGAGGACTAAAGGTCAAATATAATCAAGGCAAATTACCAACTCAGTGACCATTTTCAGCACCTGTGAGTCTGATGATATTCTGATACAGCAAGATATTCTAGTTGAGTACTTGGGGACTTATTTTCTAGCAGGCTATTCTATGCAATCATGAGAAGGCTATGTACAATTTAAAGTGCAGTTTATTTCTGATTTGACATTGTGAATAATTTGGCAGTGTTGTCTGTTATGTATAATGTATTGCTTATGTACTAATATTTTTTGTATTTTATGAATCTTACGTTATGTGCATATATTATGTTATTATGAAACTGTGTTGTAAAACCCCCTGTGGCCTTTCTGTCAAATGGCAGCATATAAAAATATTAAATAAGTAAATAAGAAGGACACATGCAAGCATTAACCAGAGTGTTATTTATATATTTAATTATTTTAGGCATTTATACACTTCCCTTTTTGCCAGAAAGGCTCTCAGAGTGGCTTACAAAAACCAGCACTAAGATGATATTTTCCTACAGGGTCACAATCCAGAAAGATCTGGCCCACATATTTTTAGAGGACTTGTCATTCAATGGCTATTTTTGAAGAGTCACACACACTTCTATTCTCCAACTGTGCTACATTTCACACATATGTACAGCATTTGATAAATATGTATGTCCTATCAGTTGAATCTGTAAATGAACACCGTTAGAAAGCCTTTGCATTTTAATGATGTATCAACGCCACTTGGAGTTCTAACTGTGATGGGTCACTCAAACACAAAAAGCATCACTTGCTGCTGCAATCATCCAATGGTAAACACTTGGAAATGTTGCACAAACTGGCATCAGTATTATCATAGGTCCAAACTAGATTTGATGGTAATTCAATGAATGCAATTAGTGTGTACATTTTGTTTGTTATGTAAACAGTCTTGGCACTATGGTGGTAGGGTTGTGGAGTTGCAATCTTCCTTTCCCTTTGACAGTCATGAATTTTTTTTAAAAAAAACTTCCTCGCCGCAGCTTTTTTGTTATTTTGTTTTTTGCAATTCAAACAGTACTTGTTTGGTGGGGCTACCCTGCTAACCTTACCGCCCTCTGACTGACTCATGGCAGCTCCCAGAATGAGGGAGGGGAGAGACGAGGCACTGGTGAGGTTGGTATGATGTAAAGGCACCAGTGGAGCCAATTTGGTGCTCCTGCCAACATATTTACACTGCGCTGATCTCCCCAAAACCTTGCCCTTCTTCCCTGGTAACAACAGCAACAACTTCTACAAGCTGCTCCTATAGATGAGACTCTGATGTTGGTCTATAAGGACCCTGAATTGCTGCTTGGATCCTGCAGGTACTATAGAGTGATGGTAGAAGAGGGTTGTTTGAATCTCCCTTCCCTCCTTTCCCCTCAAATTATTTCATCTAGGAAGCATGGCAAACAAACATCTAAGAAGTGGTTCACATTAGTGTTTCTCCATCACTAAGAAAATGCATTAATAATGCATTTCAAGAGCCTCAGGTCACCTCTGTAATTAGCTCTTTGGAATACAAATGTCCACAACACTGAGACAGAAATGGACCAAATGTTCTTTAGCTTGTGAATGAAAATACACTACTGCTAAGAAAAAATAAAAACCAGAACAAATACACATAGCATTTATTGGTGTGTGTGTGTGTGTGTGTGTGTGTGTAGAATATTGTCTCACAAAGAATATTTAAAATAAATAAAAAAAGTGTGGACAAATCTCAAGAAACAGTGCTCTTGGAAATGCATTGGGCCCTATCTAAATTTGCAGAAGAAGCTGAACTGAATAGCTTCTGAAAAAAGCATTTATGCATTGCATTTATGTATGTGTGTATATACACACATAATGTAAGCCCGAGGCAGTCATAAACTTTGCAAGCACAAGTTCTCTAAAGCATTAGAATAGTTGTAAGGATGCATTAATGTTCTGGAAAAATTCCCTTGGTGAGAATAGAAATCAGGTCACCAAACCATATTAATAGTCTCTAATAATGGGTGTCCTGATTGCATGTAAAAGCTACACATGAGAAGGGAGAGTGGGGAGGAGCATGCTAAGCTCCCCCCCCCTGCATTGCATCCCCCTCACCCTTGAACCTACAACATTGCTGTGTTATATACAAGTTGTTGCACATGTACATGGGAAACTCCTCTGTGTGTCCACCCCACACACAATACCTAATGCACAATTTTTTGGGAGCAACAACATCTTGTGTGTGGAGTCAAACCTTGCACTGTTCCAAATGTGTCCCTAATCAAATCCTTATATATTCAACAAACACAGCCTCACACAGATAGGTTTATTGGAAGAAAAGAATAACAGAATTAACCGCTGAATTAACTAATGTGAATTGACCTTATGGAGATATGCAGGCAGCACTTATAACTAATACATTCACATACACCTAAATGTAAATGAATTAGAGCCTTGATCAACAAAGAGAAACAAAGCGGTTTGAGAATAACCCTTCATTATGGAAACCCAAGAGTATAGTGATAGGAGCAAAGTTTTACTTATGCTGGCAATCCCAGCACAATGGAAGATGATAGGACTGGTCCTTGAGAGCAGTGTAATAGGAGCAGGAAATGACTGAAGCTGTGTGAGCTAGCTAAACATTGCAAAAAACTGATCTTAAAATTCTGCAGATAAGTAGGTACTAAGGAGGAGTCTAAAGATGTAAAATGAAGGGTTTAGTGATGCATAAGTGGATGGGCTCAAAAAAATAAAACAGAACTAGGTGGGAAAATGTAGTTTTTAGGTGGGAAAATCTAGTTTATATCTGAAAGGTCATGACAGCATGTATGTTGAGAAAATTTTATTTCTGAAATAGCCCCTTGAATACAGCATCTACTTGTAAACAAAGGCTCAGCATACTGTATTGTTTCCTGGTCTCACAGGATAGCTGAAATGAACACCTGTTGTTTTGCTCATCTTTTCAATTTACACCTAGGTGATATTCCTGTTTGTCTAAAGTGAACCCCACGCCTGTAGATCAGATACATAGAGTGCATGCATTTAACAATCTTTTGACACTCAAATAGTCATATTATTCTCATTGTTACAACCCAGTTTTCCCAGGTCTGCCCAACAGGTAATGTAAAAGTTCAGAAAAGAGAAGATAATTGAGAGGTAGCTACCCCTAATGCAACTTTGGTCATGCCAACACAGTTGTGAGCCAAAGTGAAGGCTCGCCAAGGCAATCATGCTAGCTGTCTAAACTAGATACCTTAGTTCTTTCTTGGACCTGGTCTAAACTTTTGTCTGAAATTGCAGTTTTGTACTGTACATCAGTGCGGATGCAAGCACCTGATAAAGTATTGGCAGACCAGTGCCAGGTTGGTGGGGATCCCATCAGTGGGGTCCACCCTGGAGCTGTCCTTCTCTACCTAATATGTATTTCCAAAAAAGAAAGAAACTTGGTCATGTAGGGAAAGGTAGCACACGGTTGGAAAGCAGGACATATAGGGTGGATCCCATCTAATGTTCTACATGTAAATCACAAGGTGTTGTGCATGCAGAAGGAACAGTACTTGTGTAGGTTATTAGATTCAAACTTAGTGCACTATAGCTTTCAATTCAATGCTGGGATCAGATGTGAATGGCTATTTATTTTGTCAGTGTCCTCCTCTCACTGCCTATGTTCCCAGATTGTATTTGTGTACACCACTTCCTACTGCTTCTCTGGATTGGGTCCTTTTATCTTTTTGTTAAGCTTGTACATTGCTGAAATACAAGCATTGCATTTGGTCTTTACAGATTCTCTGTGTTGCCCCCTCCGACGGTTGAATGGTGTGTTCCCCACAGAGCCATATCTTTACACAGCTCTTAAGAAAAAGCATTTTCTTTTCATCTCAGTGCCTACATGCACAAACAATTAGAATGCTCCATCGTTTTGTTAATTAAGAAACTACTGAATTCATTCTTAAATCATAATTACATCCATGTTGCTGTGGGGAAAGCTTGAAAGTCACACACACCTCAGATGTAAATGAACTTTCAAATGAATATACTAATATTTTGTTCAATGACTTTATAGATGAAGGGGAATAACTTTTAGATTATGAAAGTTTAAGAAGAGCCTGCTGGATCAGGTCAATAGCCCATCCAGCATCCTGTCCTTTCAGTGGCCAACCATCATTCTACTTGGCCACCTTGATATATAAATTTTTTTTTGAAGATTTTTTTTTTTAGTGCTGAGTACTCAAGCTCTGTTCAAATCAAGTTTGCAGCCAGGTTAATCCCAGTTTATGCATTTTATTGATGATGACTTTTAAAAATAAGTGGAAATGTGGAGAAATGAACTTAAGAATGGGGAAAAAGAAAAAGAAAAGAAAAAGAAAATGTGAGAAACCAAAATCAACAGATTCACTTATCCCTAATTGCAGCTCGGTGTTGTCAATATTTTGACATCTAGTATTTCTCAGTATTTATGAGGGACCAGTAATAAAAGTCAGCAGTTCAACTTCAGCCTGTATGCTGCTATTCGTACAAAAATCTGGTCACTCCACTGGTGCTTTCTACACAGATGGGTTAATGTTCTGTCTTATAAACTGGGACACAGTAAACTGAGGTCAAAGTGGATCACGCCTTTACTAGCAGAATGGTGACCTTTTTTAAGAAAGCAATTTATACTAGCCTGAAAGAAGAAAGAGAGGGAGGGAGGGAGGGAGGGAGGGAGGGAGGGAGGGAAGGAGAGAGCGAGCTCACTGTTTTCTGTCACGTTTGGTGTGAATTTTAAACACAAACAGGACTACCAATTAATATGGGGAGTTATGTTCCTCCAATATTTCTTTCATAGTTTTTGTTGCTGACTCTTATCAATAGCCAGCACTTGGTATAAGACTTGTATATCAATGAAAAACCAGCAAGTGTTCCTGAGTCAGCACAGAGGCAAGGAAAAACAGAAGACCTTGCAACTTGGATCCCCTTGAGGAAAAACTGGTCCATTAAGATAATTCCTGGAATATACAATGCAGTTCTTCTCATGCATGAAAATTATCTGCCTACCCACCCTGACTTTGTTGGGGCAGCCAACCACAGCAGGTGATTGTCAAAGCCTCACTATGATGTTGATGTTTTGTTGGATCCAAAGTTTCTGCACATGGCACCCCATGCACTGGATGTTCCCACTGAAAAGAAAGTGGGAAGGCAATTTCTACGAATTCCATTTCCCCCTTCTGCAGCCCCCTGTAACTGTAGAAAATGTGGTCTGGAGGGGACTTCTGGAATAGTGTGGTGGTGTGGAGAGAAGTGCATGTGTGTAGGGAATGCACAATGCAAGGAGCTCAGCTTGTGGTACAGGTGGGCATTCCAGAAAATAATCAAGTCGTAAGTTGCCTGGGAAGGAACACTCAATAAACGGTTGAATTATTTAGTTCTGTGTGCTGTAAAATTACTGCTCAGTTTTATATCATTTTAAAGGCTTTTAAAGACCACTCCCCAAGCTCTGTAGCTTTGTCAGCAGATCATCATTCTCAATAGGATATGACTGGAAAGATCCGCAACAGTAAGCAATGCACTACACGGAAATTCTGGTACATGTTTAGATGGCTTCAGACCTTCCTTTCAGCAGATTTAAAATTAGAGGATTGAGAAAATTTTATCTTTTAAGGTGTGACTTATAGGCTGCTCCACAGGTTACTTTTTCCAACAGTGAGATTAATTTTGCTCAGCTGCTTCAAACATAATGGCTTTGTTTGAAGCAGGAACTTTAGGCTTCTCCAGATAAATTTTTGACTTCATTTAATGGAACAATGGAGCCCAGTCCAGTATAACAAACTGCACTGGAAGAGGTTTTTCAAGGGGCACCAATAGACTGCTGTTTGAAAAGCTCTGAAAATACATTTTTAAATGTACAGTTTTTAAAATTACTGCTCAGATTTATATCATTTTATCCCTTAACTGGTCTATGCTTTTAAATAATTGTTAATACTGATGCTTTGGTGATTGAATCTAGGCTGTGATTTTAAGATGTGTTAAGCCTCCTTGGTTTTTTTTTAATAAATAAAATTATAGCATGATTCTGTGAATTTAGTTTCCCTTACTGTCCTTTTTTTGCTTTCCCTTCATGAATGTTTTACCCACTATTAGTGCATGTGTTTGGTTTCCTTATTTGGAGTTATTTTTTAAAGAATGTTTTTCCACAAGTGAAGTTTAAACTGGATTTTATTTTTGTTGTTGTTTCATTTGTATAGCATTCTATGTACTATCATTTTGTTTTAAGTTTTGCTTTCTTTAAAAAACAAAACAAAAAACTTTCATCTCTTTCCACTGAGACTGCAAATACCTTTCACTTTAAAAGGAAAACTGTGTGTGAAGGTATAAATTAAAATAAGGCATAGTTTGTGCACACAAATTCAAAGTTTGTCCACATAGAATCACAACATTCTGTCAGTTCTGTATAGGTGCTTAAAATCTGTTGGCACATAACAACAGCTCCTGAAATGAATTTTATTTATTTCACAGTAATTGCAGGTGATATGAATGTAATTAGACTACTGAGTGAAGCTCCACTCACTGAATGCTCCTAGTGGAGAAAGGATGATTTTCACCAATATCCCTGCATCCACCTGTTTTCCCTGTAGAGCTGGGGGATGGAGCAACCCAAGAGGTGGGAATTGGCAAAAATTAGTTTCCCAAGTCTCAGTCCCTAATGCAAAAAGAAGAAGCTCTTCCATTCATGGAAGGGTGCAAGTATAGATCCAGCCACATGAGAACCTTAACCTGATTTCAGTATTAGTAGACTTTGGTGACAGCCCTCAAATGTGCAAATAATTGAATAAGTTGTCTAGGGGGAAATAAGGATCATGATGACAATGAGAAGGCATAAGGTACAAGACAGAGGTACTTTATCAGTTATTGGGTTTCATTGCCGTTAGAAGCCCATTTCCGCGCTCTAGACTCCAAGAATGTACTAGTAGTGATGAAGCATTATATTTTTCTGCATTCATGACAGGTACCGCATCTTCCCCACCCTTTTGTAGAGTTGTCACTGCTTGTTATTTAGACAGATAGTCTTGCCATTTAAAAATGAAGCAGGCTGATGGTTTTTAATAACCTATGGTGGCAAATTATATTGCACCACATAATATATGTGCCACCAAGGAGAGGCATAATGAAGAGATTAGTGTGACAGATGAAAGCAACATGTTTGCTTTAATAGAATATTGAGTGACTATTGAGTGGAGACAGGAGCACTAATGCAAGTCGCTTATCAATTGCTGAGGTTTGTTGATAATGTACAAATGTTCTCTAGCATGAAATGACTAGTAGGAGTATGGCCCACAAATAATGTGTCTGGGCTCCGGGATACTACTAACGACAGCTTACATCCTTTATTTTGTTCAGTTAGTTCACATGTAGGTCAGTAGTGGACAGCATGGTGGGGAAGAAAGTGGGGAAGGGCTGTGGTGCAGGGAGGGTGGCATGGTGCAGATGTAGTGGATTGTCTCTTCTGATGCATTTGCACACTGTGCCACCCCCACCCCCCACCTCTGTGCCCCATTCTTTCCCAGTAATCAGCAGTAGTTAACCTGCTGGGAGGTCACATAAACACCCCTGCCACACCACACCATCGGCTATTAACATTCGTGTTTGTTTCAAGGATGAGACCTTATAACAAGATTTTATTTTTAAAAATACGATAATCCCATTCCACTGATAGCAGAGATTTTCTTTCTAAACCCTGCAACATGGGATGTTTCTATACCTCCTCTCTTCTAGCATACGAAGTGGGCAGGAAGGACCATTATCACTTGCTCACTAGCTCTTTGAACAGACATCAAAGCAGCTGCTGATGGGCATAAAAATAAAAGCACACACCACAAAAATAGCCTAATTTAAAAGAGTAGCTCACTATTTGAATTTCCCTGGCAGTAAGTAAAATATTTGCTATTTACTTTTACTCAGATCAAAAGAAAATTTACTTTCTAATACACACCATTTGCTATCAGTAAACTGCAGGCATTTTGTTTTCAGCAGAGGCCTGTGACAGTGGTGTGTTTTCTGGGCTTCATTTGATGCACACCAATGTAAATAAGCATGGTCACACTTCTTTATGGTGAAATACGTTGTCATTTTACCTTTTGCCTTAAAAAGGCAAGTATTTAAATTGGCATACAGTATACCCAGGGATATTTTTTAATATTCTGTAATCATTTTCTTAGAAATATAGCTTGAAGGAACTGAGGGGAAATTCCTTATTGTGATTTTAGACCAGGCATCGTCAAACTGCGGCCCTCCAGATGTTTCGGCCTACAACTCCCATGATCCCTAGCTAACAGGACCAGTGGTCGGGGAAGATGGGAATTGTAGTCCAAAACATCTGGAGGGCTGAAGTTTGGGGATGCCTGTTTTAGACCTACGTGTATGAGTCAGGTTGCCATCACATTCATATAAGACAGCGATGGCCAAACTTGGCCCTCCAGGTGATTTGGGACTACAACTCCCATCAACCCTAGCTAACAGGACCAGTGGTCAGGGATGATGGGAATTGTAGTCCCCAAACAGCTGGAGGGCCAAGTTTGGCTATCATTGATATAAGACCATACGAAGAGCTCTGTTGAATCAGGCCAAAGGCCCATCTAGTCCAGGCACCTGTTCCCACAATGGCCAGCTGGATGCCTGTGGAAAGCCCACAAGCAACTGCACACTCCCTACTTGTGATTCCCAGCCATTTGTTTTGAGAGACATACTCTGAAGCATACATTTATGGATTGTTTTAGTGTTGTAAAAGTCCCCACCTGGGACCCTGTTTTGATATGAATAACTGTGTAATGACTTCCTATGGGGTCATATGTTGGGAGGTTGAATAGTATTTGAATGTTTCACAGCAAAGTACAAGGGAATCCTCCCTTGTGCATGGATTCTGTTCTGGCTCAGACGCACACAAATGGGAATTCCTCCATTCCACTCCACCTCTGCCCCATTCCGCACCCCCTCCAGCCTCCTTTTGGCATGTGTGTCAGTGGTAGCGCAAATGCTGATTGTGTGCAGGTGATGAGACGCCTGTAAGCACCCAACCACCTACCATAAGTCACGATAGGAAGTCATGGCACTATCATTAACTCATTAGGCTTGCTTATCATTGAACTGAAGCTGTTAAGTTTGGTTTGCTTATTTGCATTGTTTTATATACACTATGTTGTATATATTGGTGGGCTTTTGGGGTATTTGTTGATAGTATTTATAATTGCTTCTAATCATTTTCAGCTGTAAGCTATTTGAGATGTTGTGAGACACATTGAGCACAATTTTGTGAAAGAGTGGGCATACAAAATAACAAAAAATGGGATGATGAACTCATTGTCAAGCAGTCATCTGCTTATCCCAGCAGAAGTCTTGGTTTATGTAGAATGCATTAGAAAAAGCACTAATGCATGTAATTCCTAAAGATGAAAAGAAAAGAAAAAGTAGAGGAAGGAAAGAGAATGATTGCCTTCATTATTTTCTCCTATCAAGACCATAGTGCCCAGTGTGCATAAAAGCTGTTGTTATATCTGAATGTGATTTTTTTTTCCATTTAAAAACGTTAAAGGAGATATGAAAGATAAATCAAGGGTTTGTACTAGGAGTGAAGCTAAGCAGGGAAGAAAATATGTACCAGAAGCAGTGTGTGGGTGTAGAGCAAAAAGTACTTGGAGGGAAATAAGTATGTGTTCTTATTTCAAATGCGCCTTTCCCCATTTACCTACAGGGAGTGTGCTGTATTCAAAGTGTAAAAAACACACACTCACCAAACCATGAAATGCTTGGATCAATTATTCTGATTCTCCAAGCAGGATCTTTATATTCACAGGAGAGAGAAATGATACATTTCGAAAAGCACTGTGTGCATATCATTTTACTGGGGTAAATAGTTTTACGACAATCAACTTCACCCAGTGTGATCGCTGATCTTTATGGATGACAGCGGAACAGTAGTACATTACACCATATGCCCTAACCAAGTGAGAAATATTACATGTAGAGCCCCAGTTCTCTATCCTTTTCTCCTTCCACTTCCAATTGTGAGAAGTTAACAATATACTGTATGCTTTTGGTTCACCTGTGCACTGGACACATAGCATCTCAGAAAGTGCCCTAAAGAGCAACCCAGCACAGCGCTAAGCTGCATTGATTTCAGTGGGCTTTAAAATGTTTGCATCTCTGCATAAAACTGTGCTCCTACTGCAAAATTATGACTGAATATGTGAAAAACAATCTTAGGTGATGTGTGAGCATTGCTTTGTTTACAATAACTACTACAAGGTCGGTGGATATTAATAAATAATGACTGTCTGCTATGCAAAATCAGTTCATTTGTAAATTGCAGATCAAAATTGATTTTACATTTAAGAGAATATTGGACAATTAAGTGTATAAATTGCCTTGATGTCTCAGGTATTTTTTCCATGATGTATTGTGATGAGCTAAGGCTTTGGGCACATTAATAACAAGCAGAAGTGGAGTGAGGGATGGAAATGACCAATTAGTTCATCTAGTCTGTCTCTTTCCGGCCAGGATTGTTTAACTGCCTTTCTAGTCTAATTTTAAATTTGCCAAGTGATGTGACTTCTCATTTCACCTGTGTCATCACCTGCCTCCTTAGGGGAAATTTGTTCTTTGTGCAAACTTTATGGAGTTATGAAAAGAAATGAGGCCTTAAGTCACAGCACTATATTTCCAGCTTTTCTGAGAAAAGAAATAATGTTGTAGATTAAGTCTGCATCTCATTTGTGGTGGATTTAGGGCAGCTGCACCCCTGACTACACAAGCATATTGAAGTATAATAAGGGATATCAAACAATGGAATCAGGATATTTCCAGCCAAATATGGTGGCTTCATGAAAAGCCTGAGGAACCGCCATATTTTTAAAGCAAGCTGGCTTATGAACCTTCATGTTTTGTGTGTAAATCCCTGAAAATATTCCCACAGCTTTGCCTGAACTTTAAAACCAACCACCTTTACTCTGCAATATGTTTCTTCTTCTTTTAACCCCCGTGGATCTCAGCTCACTTCTATATGTGCATACTCAGAAGTAAATTCCACTGAGTTGAGTGGAGTGTGTGTAGGATTGCAGCCTACACTACTAGGTTATACTACTACCATTAGGCAAAGTGAGGCAACCACCTCAGTGGCAAATGCTGGGAGCAGCCACCACTGCTTTGCTGTTCTCCCTAAATTCCCTGGCTAATCCCCTCTGTTGGAGAAGAGAAATATGTTTGCAATATTGTTGCTATTGCTGACCTGTTTTGTTTTATTCATATACTGGTTGCTTGCGGAAATGGCTTCTAAGCAGTTCACAAGTGTAAAAGCAATCATAGGAAAATATCCACACCTAAGTAAAATACTAGTAAAGATTTCATTTTAAAAAGTAGTTAAAATGTACAATAAAACAAACACATTAAAACAGCATAACAGCAATTAAAGCAACTAGTGTCACGGTCCGGTTTACGGGCGGTCGAAATCCCGGCTGAGGACTTTGGGACCGGAGGCAAGACGGTGGGGTGGGAGCAGGAATGGGAGTCTGGAAGCCGAGGGTCAGACAGCCGGGAGTCAAGGATCTGAGGATCAGGGAGCAAGGAGTCAAGAAGCCAAACACAGTAAGGCAGGAAGCGTGTTGCTGTGGCAAAGAGCCAAAGGGAAATGCTGACCTCATATCCCAGGTGCTGTGAGTTACCAATTGGCCTCACCTGTGCCCCTTCAGAACAAACTTAGGAAAGCCCCAGTCCTGTGAAGCCCTACTGGTCACAGCGCCTGGCTCCTACATGCACTCCAGACAACTAGTTCAGGAGGTTCAGGAGATGAGGGGAATGCTTGTCTAAACAGATGTATATTCAAGATCCAGTGGAATGCCAATACTGATGGGGCCTCTCATATTCCATCAGGAAGCACATTCTGCAACACAGGTGCTACCAGCGAAAAAGCCCACATGTGTGTTAGAATGTGTTTTTGGCGTATGCTGCCTCTTGGTATTTCATAATTTTGTCCTTGGTGCCAAATGGAAAATATGCTACATGTATTGTATGAAGCTACATTTAGAATTTTCCTAATAAATTACAAGCATGGTGGGATCCCCAATTCTGATTTTTAGACCACAGTATTTTGTAAGGGAAAGTGTATCCCCTTCCTCCCCAACCAATGAACCCATGTGCTGTAGTGGTTGGAGTGTCAGACTAGGACCTGGCAGCCCTGAGTTCAAATCCCAACTTGGCCATGAAGCTCACTGGGTGGCATTGGGTCAGTTATTATATCTTACAGACTAACTTGCGTCCTAGAATTGTTGCAAGAATTAGATGGAAAGAGTGAGAACCATGTGCACCACCTTGAGCTCTTCGAAGGAAAGATGGAATATAAATGTAATTAAGTAAATAAGTAAGTAGGTAATGTGAACTGTACAAAGGAAACTGTACAAAGCTGCAACATAGCTAAAAGGCTTAAAAATATTCCCATTGTCATCAGTGAAAACATTTTTTCCTATGTCTGTTAGCTGTGTTGGAAGGTTTTTTGTCCTGATCTGCAGCCCATGTGCTATGATTGCAATCAAAATTGGGAACTTCAATTTTCTTTCTTTTTTAATGTAAGTTTAATGTAATGTAAAATTTAGTGCAACATGTCGTTTGGCCCTGTGTTGGGGTTCTACAAACTCAGTCTCTTACTGTTCTTGATTTAGCAATGTTTCTTAACCCAGCTAGCCAGTGGTTTGGCTACATCTGTAAGCCAGCACCAAACTGCAATGTTGCCATCCGTCACTGGCAATTGAAATACAAAGCAGGTGAATCCCTTTTTATTTTACAGGTACCTGCATAGTGTGGTTGAAAACCATTATCATACAGACACATGGATGGTTGATTCGAACACAATTTAGCTGTTCCTAATCATCATTGAAAGTTCAAAATCGTTATTAGTAATAGCTGTAATAATAAACCTTTCAATTCTTTTCTGTTGAATAATTTTCCTTCTCTTTTCCATATAATGTCCCCATCATTTTGATTAATCTGCACAAAATTTTATGACAATTTTCTTTAGCCTTTCACAAGTGATCAGAAGCCTTCATCCTTTCAGAGTCATTTAAACCAGCTCTTAAAGCAGAAATTGTTGTTCTTTTACCTACTGGACTTAGATCTTAGCTCAGGGCTACACAGCTGCCCAGAAGCCTAAGCAGAATGGCAGATTAAGTTTATAGTTCAGTGCTAATAGAAATGAGAAATTTAGTAACCAATTTGGTGTATTAATCCCCCGCCCCCAAATCTCGGGATGGAACAAAATTGAATGTGTGTTCTAATGGCACTCTTATTAAATCTGACTACCTGGGGAAGCATTGCAAAGCAGTGAAGCAAGAACTGTACATAGATTTATTCTGTAAAACACATTGTGCCTCCTGGTGGTTAAACCATGTATTCACAGTTACTATAAGCTGAATAGATATACCGTAGCAGCAAAAGTGGGCAAATTCATTTTAATTAGTCTGCAGGTTAGATGAAAAATGTGCTATGCAGTGCCACATTTTTCACATTCTCATGTGGAGTCTGTTATCTTAGTCTGCTGGGCAGAATATATTGGTCTCTTGTTTTTGGATACATGGAGCACAAGATAATCCTGTCATCTGTCTGCACATGTATGACAAATGCATGACTATGAGAAGTGGTGGATCTGGAAACAAGTGAGAAATAGCAAAAAACGACAGACTGATACACCACTCTATGGCCCCTGGTGCAATAATAATAATGTAACACCTCAGCACTGTGCCCTCACCCCTCCAAAAGCAACTGGGGAACAAGAAAAGAGGAGATGATGGTGGTGCCACTTCTGCACTGGACTGCTCCCCCCAACAGCTTTGGAACAATCTCTGCTGTACAACACGCAGCAGAAACAAGAGTTGCCATATCCTCCCCTTAAATTCAACTGAGATCCATCAGCTGCCTGCTCCAAGTGCCAGCAGGCAGCAAAACAAACACGCAGCAAGACAATGAGTCCCATATTTCTCCCTCCAAGCTCTCCTCCCCTGCATTTTAAAAAGTCCCTCATGCAGCTGCCAGCCATGTGGCTGACTGGTAGAAAATGACTGATGTGTGATTACAGTACTATGATAATCCCCCCTCACTTTTTTTTTAAAAAAGTAGCTGCCTGCCTACTACGTGTGTCTGGCGGGCTGCAAAACAAAACACATAGAGCAGCAAATGGATGGATCCTATGCTTCTCCCTCCACCAGTGCACCTACATACTTTCAAAAGACACTTCCATTATCAGAGCAGCTGCCTGCTGCTTGCCCCACAAGTCTAGCAGACAGCAAAGCTTTCTGCTAAGGAGACAGCAAAGGAAGCAAACAGGTCCTTGTGCTTCTTCTCCCCTTTTAAAGTCTCTGTGGACAAGAAATAATTTCTCCTCCCACTTTTCAAAAGGCTTCCCATGGGCAGTTGTGGAAGGGAAGGCACTTCTTAACTCTGCCCCCTTTTCAAAAAGTCCTTGGTCAGCCAAAGCAGAGGAGATGGAACAGTCTCAGCACTTCCTTAGCCCCAACATCCTTCAAAACCCCAAAGCAGTGGCAGTCATCCTACCTCTCCGCTCCTTTGCCTTCTCTCCTCAAAAACAACAGCCCAGGCAAATACTTTCTTCCAGAAAGAAGGGGAGGACTTAAGTCATAGCCAGATGCAGTTGGAAGTGGATGGGTCCTTCCAACACCAATCAATCAATCATTTTATTTGTATGCCACCTTTCCAAAGTTAAAACCATGCTCATGGTGGCTTACAACACATAAAAATAACGTATACAAACATAACAAAAGTCATAAACAGTAAAAACATTAATATCAAGAACAGCAACAACCCACTCTAAGCAATACCCCCACCCCAACCAATGGTCTGTACTGCAGAGCCAGAAGAAGCACTGCTGTATAATCATCTCTCTGTTTGCATCAGTTGTCAACTTCTGGTTTCAAAGGTTGCCTGCATATTATAGCATAGCTGTCAGTTTCCCCTTTTCTCGCGAGGAAGCCTATTCAGAATAAGGGAATTTCCCTTAAAAAAGGGGAGAACTTGACAGCTATGCATTATAGGCTTCATAACTTACCTTCTAGAAGAGCTATAGACTTGTTTTTTATTTTTATTTCTAAATGAAAGTTCAGACTCCAAGATCCCTGCTAGCATGGGGCTTGGTAGACTTCTTCCAATTGAACTTTTATAAATCCTGCTCTGTTAGAATCTCAGGGATTCTTATTGCCTATTGTCCAAACAATTTACTTATCAATCACAGCTCTCCCCCCATCCTCCCTCTTTTCCTCTTCCCCAACCTTATTCTGTATACAACACTAATGTCTCACATCATATGTAACTGATATATAGAAAAGACTTTACAACCTGAGAAAAGAGACAGTGCAGATACTTTTGTAAATCAAGAAAATCTATATTATTATTATTTTAAAAAAAACACAGCTCTGGCTTTATTCATTGGCTAAATACACTGTCAGTCAGGAGTAGTCAGGCTGGATCATTTAACAGAAATTAATTAGATGGGTAGCTGCACATTATATTTCATAACTTTCTTTTTCAATGGGCCAGAGAATTACTTTTGAAGAAAAACAAGAACACAGAGTATGATTTTACACAGCAAGTGTAAAGTGTATATAAATATATTCTTGCAAATATATTTGTGATCCACAACTTTGAAAAAATTCCAGCGGTATCCCTGCTGTCTTTGCTACTACCTCTTTGGTGATGACCATATATAGTATCTAACTAAGTGGCACTCAGAGCAGCAGACACATTGGAGTAAATGGATTTAAAGTCAGTCATGATTAATTTAACTTCATTGGTCTTTGCGGGTCTGTGTTGAGTAAGACTCACAGATCACTCCATAAAACTAGTAAACTTTTGAATGGAATGGGAGCTGTAAGAAGACCCCTCTAAAAATTACCCTACTACTCATTCTCTTCATACACTAGTTTAAAAGTAGGATTTAAAAGCCTTGTAGGATAATAGGTTTTATGTATGTATGTATTATGCATTCATTAATCATTTCTGAATAGCATCTCTCTCAGAAAACTTACAATTTCCCGTCATCAGAATGAGTCTCACACTTTCTACACAGTGAATAAATATACGTGTGTCGACCTTGTTAAGTTCCACAGGCATGTCTGGGAGAAAAAAAATATACTTCAGACAGCTAGAAACTGATGCCAGCTGGGGGAAGTGAATGTATAAATGCATTGTTGATGTATTTATTCAATTAAGAAGTCTTGACAGAAGTCTTTCTGTAAACAGAAATTGCTATGTTTCAAATCATTCTGCCAAATAACTGTTTCTGAGTGAATTAAAAATGTCTGTTCTTTTCCTTATAATAAATTACTAAGGGGCAGACTAGAAATCCATAAGTTTGTAGTTCCTTTTTTTAAAAAAACAACACACAAAATTGCACCATATTTGCTTGATAGGCTTAGGGTTGATTCTGAAATCCTATTCAGTTGGATGCCTGCCTGGCAGTTCTCACAATGCAAGCATTCACACTGTACCTGTGGACACTGTGTGTGCATGTGCGTGCATAAGGGTGTTGGGTGCAGGGCAGGGTCTACTCTCTGCTCATGTGTAAGGTTTATGACACATGAATAAGGCTACAGGTGCATGGATTCAATGGAGGCTAACTCATACTTTGAGCGAAACAAAATTAAAAAAAATTCCTTCCAGTAGCACCTTAGAGACCAACTAAGTCTGTTATTGGTATGAGCTTTTCATGAAAGCTCATACCAATAACAAACTTATTCGGTCTCTAAGGTGCGACTGGAAGGAATTTGTTTATTTTGTTTCGACTACGGTAGACCAACACAGCTACCTACCTGTAACTCACACTTTGAGCGTCTGTACTCATAGAAGCCATTCTGCACACACAGTGATTTAGTTGGCCACAACCCAAGGTGTGCAGGCTGATTTTGCATAGCTGATCTATTGAACAGAATATGGGAAATCAGTCACATGATCTGGGCCAATGTGTGGTGTGTATTGAAGAGTTATGGGTTTGCACGGATGTTCAGCAATGTCAGAACTGGTGCAAGAATCATTAGTGACTGCGAAGGGCATGTGCTCTTTGTTCCATGTAGATGGGCTGGATCAGGAAGTGATACATTTTTTATCTGGTACAATCAGCACAGCAAACAAAATGTCAAATATAATAATGCTATTGCCCAAGTCTCTACTCTCTCTACATTTAAGAAAATTGGTTGTAATTCTAGTTGTTCGTGTGTGTGTGTGTGTGTGTGTGTGTGTGTGTGTGTAAATATATGCTGAAGTTCCTGAAAAATGCTAAAGAGGAAGGGCTGAAGCTCAGTGGTAGAGTGGTAGAGCTTCTGTGTTGCATGCAAAAGGTCCCAGGTTCAATCTCCAACATCTCAAGGTAAGGCTGGGTAAGTCCAGAAGACCTCCTGCCAATCAGTATAGGCAATATTGAGCTGGACAATACTGGTGGACCCAAAAAAGTCTGCATGAGGAGCTTTCCCTATATCCCTATGATGTCATAGAAGAGAAAGACTAACCGTCCAATCCTGTGCATCTCTACGCAGAAGTAAGCCTTGTTAATTTCAGCCAGACTTAATCCTATGTAAATGGGCATAGGATTGCAGCAGAAAATGATTAAGAGGTTATAATCCTTATTACGAA
Source organism: Zootoca vivipara (assembly GCF_963506605.1). Classification (NCBI taxonomy): domain Eukaryota; kingdom Metazoa; phylum Chordata; class Lepidosauria; order Squamata; family Lacertidae; genus Zootoca; species Zootoca vivipara. Next base: position 95,033,887 of record NC_083276.1, on the reverse strand, counting down.
AGGATTAAATCTTTATCGGTGGGGGGGGGGGAGGGAGGTAGCAATAGCTATAAAGAACCCTGAATATTATGTGGCAGTCCCAGTGAGCTTGGGATACAGATGTCAGAGTAATGCAGCAAGCAGGTAAGAAGGAGAGAACACCAGAATATGCAAGTGATGAAGCTAAGGATGCACAGATTGCTAGAACACAAGATGAGCCGCCTGGGTTGGACCAAAGGACCATCTAGTCCAGCATCCTGTTCTCACAATGGCCATCCAGATGTCTGTGGAAAAGCCCACAAGCAAGATCTGAGCACAAGAGCACTCTCCCCTCCTGTGGCTTCCAGCAACTGGTATTCAGAAGCATTACTGCATTTAGCAATGTAGGCAGATCCATCAATAACCTCATCTATACAGAGCTAGACCTCATCTAAGATTCTCATAAGCTCAGGTACTAGTCTTATTTATTGCCCTCTCTGCTGTAGTTACTTATGACCATGCAACTTCTTTGGAGATGAATTTTTAAACATAATTAGAGAGAAGAACCTTTAAACATAATTACAGAGTGAAAGACCTGTGAGCACAATGGAAATCATGGGCCCTGTTTGATAGCTGTTTATAATGTCCTGCTTTAGAAAGTAATTCAAACTTGAAATTTAGCTTTCCTGCTTGGGTCTCTAAGTGTGTTTGCTGTCTTGTCATTTCATTCTGAAGAAGCAATCTTGTTCCTCTAAAGACAATACTTCTCAGTTTGTTCCCAGGGGCTTTAAACTCATTGCTACAGAGAGGCTAGAATGATTTCAGTCATCTGCTATCCATCATGGAAAGTTTGCTTTCGTTTTCACTCGAGGAAATTTAAAAGTGGCTGCTCTTGCACGCAGCTTGTTATAGAAAAATGGAAAGCAGGCAAGCAACCTTCTCCCCTTGCCATTTATTTAAATGTATAAAACAAAGCCTAAGCTGCAATCATATACCCACTTACCTGGGAGTAATACCTGCTGGACTCAATGGGTCTTACTTTTGTGAAGATTGTGTGGTAAAAGCATGATCAGGAATAGGGGTACTACACATTTTTTGGGACTACAATTCCCATCAGCCACAGCTTGCGTAGCCAATGGTCTGGGTTGATGGGAGCTGTAGCACACAATTTCTGCATGGCTACCCTGATCTAGATGGCAAAATCAAGACTTTCTGCACATTCATCCAGCTGCATGGTATCTGCTTCACAGTGTTCTTGCATCATGCAGCTTCAGTATTTAAGTGCGTACTGAGCCTCATGGCTGGAACCAATCAGGTGGGTCTTTCCCACTCAACTTGCTTCACCTATGTGGTTGCAATATTCATACAACTCTGCAGAGCTATATGGGATAGCAACGTTCTGAAGCAGATCTCATGACCATGAGTGAGATTGAATGGGCACTTAATTACATTCTGTATTTGATTTCCGAACAGCAGATTGAAGTGCAACACTGCAAACTGCTTCCAAAAAATTATGAGAATTTCAACAGAGTTAACAATGCATTGAGTAGTAGTAGTAGTAGTAGTTGCAGTTGTTATTTGGACTTATTAGTCACCTTTTGAATGAAATGTAAACTCAAAGTAATTTAAAATATAGTACAAAATTAAAACTGATATAAATCTAAAACAAAATAAAAGCTTAAAATATTAATGTGCATAAAAAAACAAATCCCATTCATCAAGAGAATCCACGGTTTCTAAAGGCCTAAAGCTCAGTTGAATAGAAATGTTTTTGCCTGGTGCCTAAAAGTAGTCAGTGATAGCTCCTGGCATGTCTCCCTTGGGGGAGGGGGCATTCTATAAGTAGGGAGCCACTATCAAAAAGGCCTGTCCTCATGCTGACACCCTTTGGATCTCCCTCAGAGGAGGACCTTAGACGATGAACACTGGGTCTGGGTTAGCTTGTAAATTCAGTATGGTTGGCTCCTGCCACCCTTTCACTGGGTTTTTACAGGGCTGATCCCTGATATGAACTGGGAATAAGAGGCATGGGATGAGAGTGGCTACAGGCTCATGGAATCATGGTCTAAAATTTAATTTAAATATGTAAACATAATAAGAAAATCAAATAATATACATTTAAAGATACATTATAGATCTCCCAACAGAAAACTGATCCATAAATATATCCTAAACAGATAGGTCTTCTGTTACTATTGAAAGAAACTTAAGCCCAGATTCAACATTCTCTGACTGTTAGTGCTGTGGCTGTGGCACTAGTGTGAGAATTTTGTTAGTGAAAATCATTCCCTAGCACAACTAGTATAGCACTAAAGGACTTTAATTTAATGCAACATTGAATTCCTCCCTTAGGATTTACTGAATCATATTGAAAAAATAGCAAAGCTTTTCTGAGCTGAAGAGCAGTCGCTAAGATTGCAGTGATGCCACTGAAATTCTAAAACAACAGCTGTTTGAGTTTTTCCCCTCCTGTTCATAAGGCATGGATGTATGTCATGGAGAGCTCCACTTCCCTAAATTCTTCCTCTGCTCACAATTTAAACTGAGACTGTTGTGGGTTTTATGTGTGCCAATTGTGTGCCTTCATGAGCTGTATTTATCATACTAAGCACTAAAAGCTCCAGCTATTGCTGAAGCGTTTTCCATGTAATGTTGATGATACCCTTTAATCTCAGTGAAACTGTGGTTGAGTTTTGTGCTAAATTTTTTGCAAATGGGAATGCAAATAACAGAACAAGTTGCAGTTCTGAACAGTCAATTGCTCTTGGTCTTTCAAGTTTGAAAAGCAAGGTACTCTTCAAGGACGTACATTGTAGCATGAGGAGGTTGACTGGGTGGGGTAGTTAGTTGGATCTTATCATACCGGTAGATAAGCAAGAACCCTGCCCTGCAGTTGGGCAGGATGGCACCAAAGCCCTCAGTTGAGGAAGGAAAAGACCAAAAAGGCCAGGTGAAAAGTTGCTGAGTGTTTGTTTGCTTGCTTGCTTTGTTTGTACATGATATGTGTGTGTAGAGGGTTGAGTGGTTGAGAGAGCCTTGTGGTTTGCGACTTTGGTGCTCAGTGAATGATGCCCAGTCCTGGTGGCTAGACAGTGTGTTGTATTTTCCCATTCTACCATTGTGAGAACACATATTCTTTAAATAAAAATACATATCCAGGTGATTTCTTCTTTCTTTTAAAAAATAACTTTAAAAAATTCTTCAGGTTCTGTGATCCGAGGCTGAGCAAATCAATTACTGTATTTATTTCAAGCATTACATACAGAAAATAAGGCTTTGAAGAGTATTTCTTGGCTTCTCCTGACTGCTTCTTGTCAGATCACACAAGAAAACAAACCTCTCAAGAGGAAAAGAACTGAACTGTGCTCTGTTGGGAACTCCCTGTCATTTCTGAAAGTGAATAAAATGCTGATCGTTACGATAAAACCACTTCATACAGTACACTTGTAGAGTGGCAGAATGCTCTGCTGCCCCTATGTTCTAGACTGCAGGAAGAATGGTCTGAAGGAATTGCTTGATTTTTATAAGGTATATATCATCTGCTCTGTGTCGTTCTTACTTTCTGGGCTACCACTTTAAAAAGTACTCTCTCTGTTTAAATGGGGTTTAATAAGAACATAAGAAGTGTCACACTGGATCAGGTCAAACACCCATCTAGTCCAGCAGCCTTCTCTCCATAGCTGCCAAGTTTTCCCTTTTCTCACGAGGAAGCCTATTCAGCATAAGGGAAAATCCCTTTAAAAAAGGGATAACTTGGCAGCTATGCTTCTCTCACTGTGGCCTCCAGGTACTCCAAATGGAAGCCCACAACCTGATGGCAGCAGCACTCTCACCACCTGCAGTTCCCAGCAAGTGATATTCAGAGGCACACAGCCTTATCCTAAACAATAATGTGTACACTATCATCACCACATTAGACATGCTGAAACAAGTACTAATATAATATGAAATGCAGAAAAAGTCATCACTGCAACAACACCAAAAAAAGCACCCCTACCGACACACCTTTTCATAGTTTTCTTGTTTATTTTCAGTTGGTTTTCATTCAGACAGTTTACAAGGCACATATCTCATTATTCCCCTCCCCATTTCCCCATCTCTTTTGGAAATAGGTGTTGGTATGTTTGTAAGAGGCAGGTCTTGGGGGCAAAATAGGAATGCCAAACAGGTAAGCGAAGCCATTTATGCAGGGACAGTGCTGGAAAAAGCCAGCTCCCTCCCCTCCTTAAATTTATTGAATTTATACCCCATCCTTCCTCCCCAAGGAGCCTAGGCAGCAAACAGATAAACAACTTAAAACAAGTACATTCTAAAACAGTTGAAACATTCTAAAAACAATTAGAATTAAAAGCTTCTAAAAGCAGTTTCAGTTCAAAACATTTCCAAAGCAATTAGCATTAAAAACATGCTTCCATCCAATAATCACAGGGTTACCAGCAACAATAAGAAAAATGAAATCAAATATTCATTAACAAGTTTCACACTTTATAATAACAATATAATAATATAACAATTGTTATAATAATATAACAATTCCTTAAATTTAAGATTGGGCTGAGGAAGTAAGCTGCCATTCTTGTCACTAAAAGCTGGGTGTCTAAAAGAGAATTCTGTTCATGCAGCTTTGAGGGGTTTCTTATTAACTCCTGCAGCATAATGAGATTAAAAAGGTTCCGGCTGTAGTCCTGCATTCTGATTTTAATAGTGTCCAACCAGATGCCACAAACAGAATACAAGGACAATATAACTCTTTCCCTGGGTTGTTTCCCAGCAACTGCAATCCAGAGGTACATACCTTGCTCTGAGCCTGGAGAGAGCATATCACTTGATTATGATTGGTACCCATTGATAATCTTATGCTACATTAATTAATCCTATACTCTTTTGAAGCCACCTAAATTGGCAGCCATCATCAGTGCCAGATTTATGTATAGCCTAAGTAGGCAGAAGCTTAGGGCCTCTAAATCTAGGGGGCCACGCCAGCCCGCCTGCTCCCCAGCGGGCAGTCTCCCCTCTCCCAAAATTGGAAACCCAAGACTTCATGCGAGGGCAGGGCAACTTGGGCCTCTAAATCTAGGGGGCCTCACCAGCCTGCCCTTTCCCCAGTGCCGCAGTCTCCCCTCTCCCAAAATTCCAAACTCAAGACTTCATGCAAAGGCAGGGAAACTCAGGCCCAGCAACTATAAGACTCCATCTAGATTGCCCTGGTGTTAGGAGCAGCACGCGGGGCCCAATTTGGCCCAATTGCTCCAGTTGCCTTAAGGGCAGCCCTGATGAGACTGTGCAGGGGTTGGACTGACAAGCCCTGCCCCTTCTAGGTCCCTGGTGTCACTATTTAGAGTACAGACTCAAGGACTTGTTATGGAAATAAGGGGGGGCACTTATTGGAAATCAGTTTCGTCAACTCCCCCCCCCCAAAAAAAAACCTGAGACAATGAACCCAGCCACCTTTTTTTCCACAGTCACATAAGGACTACACCACAGCATGGCCATAAACCTGTACGTTCAACTGCTGAAATATACACCCAATAATGTAGCAATGGAGATTTATATTACTGCTTTATGAATTAACACTGTTTTATGAATGGACTCTGTATTTTGTGAATTACCTAAGAGCCACCGATAGGGAACTCTAGAATCTGACAGCTAACCAATTGAGTACTACCAAACAGCGACTCTTATTGCTGAAAGCAGGTAAGCAGCAGGGACGCTTCAGGTCGGCCTTTGCACTGTTGACTGAACACCCCCTGCTGTACAGATAATGGAGAAAATTCGTAAATTGTACCCCTTCTGGCATCCTGGCCAATGCTATTACGCTGGTGTAAACCCTTGTGCACCAGAAGCCCAGAATAGCAGCAAATAAAATCCGCTCATACATCAGTGACTGATAAGACTTGTCAACCAGTTCTTTCAAAGTCTTCCTAAATTATAAACCTCCAAAATACAGGCCAAAAGAGAACAGGTCTGGGAAGAGCGAGGCATACAATGGGCACCAGCAGTGCAAAGGCCCTGCTCTGTGTAGCTCCTGCCCTGTCATTTGATAGGGTGCCCACTTGCCCTCCTTCTTGACATGGAATGCTTCTATTGGAGTCTCCAGGTTCAGTACAAAGACCATAAGAAGGGAGAGCAGGGACCTTGAAGTTCCCAACAGCTGTTAATCAAGCAAGCAAGCACACAGGTCACCTTTGTCACAGTCAGGATGCCTATGTCCTGGTCAGGCCTGCGCCCAGTCTTGTTTTTGTACAATCTTGTTTGTTCTCAGTAACCAAAATTATATTATCAACATATACAACCAGAAAAGTTGTTTCCCTTCATTTGCAAGGAATCGTACAAAACAAAGTGGCACTAATAAAGAAAAGTTCCAGGGTGGCAACAGAAAGCAAACTAAAAATGCTTCTGCAGTTCATCAAAACTATCCAGCAATATCAAGTTATAGGAAAACTGGTGCTATTAACAGTAATGCTTCTAGTTGGTTAATTGGTTCAGCAACTTCCATGCGCATGACATGTGATGCTAATTATTTCCCCAAAGAGTTAAATGATAACTAATCAGAGGCATCTACAGTTGCAAATGGCAACAAAATATCTCTGAAAGGAAGAGGAGCAGGTTTGCTCAAGTGTGTTGCAGGTAGAAATACTGTTTGTAATGAAGTGAGAGCAGCTCGAATTAACAAATAAGAAAGTTTTTGAGAATTTAATTATTGTTGATTAAAAATTGATTATTTCATTGAGAAGGGGATTGTGAGAAAAACACTGGGGCCTAATTTGAATAGTAGAGTGCCTGATATCTGGTGGGCAATCTCATCCTTTATTTCCAAACTGTGGCTGCAGACCAAATCACCTGTCAGGAGAGTTATGAAATTCAAGTGAGGGTCAGATGCCTTGTCAATCCCAACAGGTTTATAAAAGGACTTCCGCCCTGGCCAGGCCTTTGCCTTTGGGTATGCATTTCTTTTTTAATGGATTTCTGTTTATGTTTTGAAATGTGTTGTAAATCACTTGGATGCTTTTGAGGAACAAGCTGCTAGCAAGTCTAATGAATAACAGCATCAATAATCAGAATATCAGTGCAAAGAATTATAATTATTTTATTCCATGAGAAATTACCCCATAGGACAGAACACAAAGATGGATTCTTTTCTTATGGATATTGAATGGTTTTCTTCAGATGCTGTGCCTGACTGATAATGTTCAAGGCTCACTGTGAAGGACGAAGTGCTTGGCACTATGCTAAAGAAGTTCCAGTGAGTTGGTGGGGGAATGTTCCTGACAAAGTTGACAAATAAAGCATTGTAAAGGCGACCTTCCTGAGGCTGTGATAACTTTGCTTCTTTGACAGTTTCCAGATGGTCTCCTACTTTGTCATCCTCCCTTGCTACTCCCCTTTAGACCTATCAGGGAGAAGCAGGTGGTAGATTGCAAATAATCTTTCCCAAAAAGCTGTGTGTAAACATGAACCTATAGAAGCAAAAAGCTTTGGCTGCTTCTGCTACTCTGAGAATCCTTACAAATTAGGACATATGATGGCTCAAAATGCTTACAAAGAGGTTATTTGCTAGAAATTATTCAGCAGTAATGTAATGCAGAAAAGTGTCTTGAGCATTTTACCACTAAAAAAAACTAAAACAAAAACAAAACATTAGTAATGCTCTAAATTGTGTTTGAGTGAAACATGAAATCCTTTCCCCCCTTTGCTTCCTGGTACACCATGATATAAGATGTACTGAAACCTTTAAGATAATATACATTTGCTGGGAAATATTACCAAAAATCTAATCTAATTCTGTTTTACCTTATTTCCTTCCCCATTTTCTATCTCATTCTAATCTTGTTAGTTGCTACTTTCATTTCCATTAATACTTTAGTGCATTGTACTTCGCCTGGTGAGTTGCATTTCATCCTAAGGCACTTTGTTTGCAGTATTTTCTTTGTATAGTTTTTTAAAGCGCCCTCCACCCCCCACCCCCTGCAAAACAAAACAAAATGCAAATGCAAACATGCAGATAGGCAGATTAGCCATTAGTCTATCAGACTACATTTGATAGTGCCCTTTCATTTAAATTTCTTACTTGTAGGAGGCTGGATTTAATTTGATCCAAGAGTGTTCTTTGAATAATGCTGCAGAATCTTATGGCCGCTAATGAAGCCTCAGTAGATATATAGAGTTGAAGGCTATTGTTATTTATTCACTTTATAAATCAAGCTTGTTTTGTGAAGCTGAATATAATCCAAACACTGGAAATGAGAAGTAATGATGGCATACATCATTGCTGCATAATTTTATTTCATTTTATAGCCTGGAAAATATGGTGAATTCTATAAAAGTGACAAATGATACAGTGCTGTAATAAATAGCTATAGTTTATGCATCACAACTTGGCATATGGGTATAGATAGAAATTCTTTATTCCAGCAGAATGAATGGAGAATTAAACCACAGTTTCCTCATACAGAAAATAATCTTCTTCTCAGACATTACTAATGTTTGTTATATCACCAGTAGTATGGCACAGTGAGCTAGTAATCAAACATCTGAGACACATTCCAGTTCATCAAGAGCAGAAACATCTTTACAGGCATCAGAAAGCCCCCCCTCCCCTGCAGTACATGCATAAGCATCATTTGAGGCCGTTTGTTTGTCCCACATGCTACTCTATCCATTTGATCAAGGCCACAATTGTTGTGGAGAAAGGAGAGAGCTGAACATGGATAGGAGGGAGAGGGACACAGAAGCCTCCAATTCCCCATAAACAACCTGTGCATCAAGTGCTTTGCTATGCTCTGTGAACATACCTCTGCATTCAGGTGCTTCAAAGTGAAGTGGATGAAACCCATATGTTTCTTCTTCCAAATGATGTGCATCAATATATACACACAACAGCCCTGATCCAACAGCATGTTGGATCTGCATATGTTGATGTCTGCAGAATGACGTCCAGTTACACCAACCGGTTTTGGGGACAGGGTGCACAGGAGGAACTAAATCTATTCTGCCGCTTACCCTCTGAATATCTGATCAATATAGTTGCCACTTATTTTACATATAAAACTCCCAGGCTGCTGGATTCAGCAGTAACCTTCGGGGGGGGGGGGGGTTCAGTCACTAAGTATATCTTCATGGGAGAGCCCTAGCTGGATGGAGCCATACATTACTAGTAATTCTGTATGTATGATTTTAAACACTAAAGTTTCCTTTGATTTGTAACAGCAGAAACTGTTAGGTTTCTATTCCTCTCACTGTGCATGTCACATGCCTGTGTTATGCATTCCAGCAAAGATGGTTGGAATCATGAGAGTGGATGTTTGCTGTATTCTGTTTCTGCCCCCCCCCTTATTCGGACTTCTCTCAGCGAGAGGAGACATGTTTTCTTTTGTTCCGCCTTACGCTTAAAAAAGTAGCTTTTAGTACACAACCTCAGCCTGGCCCCGTCTGCGTTTTATCACTGCTGGACTCTGTATATGTGCTCAGTGTCTCCAACACATGAGTCATAATAAATCATCGGGAAGGGCTGTTGGAACTCCCTAGAGCAGCACGCTGAACGCTGATGGGAGAGACGGGCTGGATTCGTTCCTGCATTGTGCCTGTGGATCGTTCTTGCCCCCAGCTGACCCGATACAAACTATATTATTTGCAGTCTTCTATCATATCCAAAATATTTTAAATCCACAAATCTCACATCCTTTCCTCTGCCTTCCTTTCTTGGAAAAATGTGCTTTTATGCACAAATTAGACTAAGAACATGCACCAAAAACTAATTATTTCCTGTTCAGCATGAATATTTATATACAAAAATAATTATCTCAGGGGACGTTAAAGCACATCGTCTAACCTAGAAAGGTTTTGTAGTGTTCAACCATTTGTGCCAAAAATATCCTTCCTTGGGTTTTTAATTGTTTAAAAATCCATTGGCTAAAGTCATTCAGTCAGGTAATGGTTATGAAATTAAATACATTAGAAATTGCTTGGGTACATAAACTCTTACATGAGAGTAGACATGGTAAAATAGGCCCCTGGATACAGCCCAGTGACACCTTTTCAACATCCACATTCATGGGACAGGGCTTTGCTAAATTTCAAATATTGTATCATGTTCGCCAACAAATATTATCCCAATGACTTGTCCGCATGCCACAGTAACCCAAACTATCGCTTGCCATGCAAAAGTTTCAAGATAAGGACTTGAGCTACTTTGCTCACCCTTGGACATTTTTTAAAAAAGCTTCTGTGCTGCACTAGATGAGTTTTAATGTTGCACATCAGAATCCAATGCAACAGTTGCCTTAGCAAAGGTAATTGTGCAACAGGTTGCACAGTGTTGCACAAATCAGTTTGCCAGCCAATACATATCATAGCTGCCAAGTTTTCCCTTTTCTCGCGAGGAAGCCTATTCAGCATAAGGGAAAATCCCTTTAAAAAAGGGATAACTTGGCAGCTATGATACATATACAGTATGTACTGCACCACTAAGTACTGTAACTTTAATTTAGTGCTGCATTGAAGACAGCCCAAAATAGAAACAGACACTTCCACTTCTGGTTTATTAATGTAATCACAGTGGACAAAAAGAGGGAAGGCCAGCAACAAATAATAAATGTGAGCACATGTTAATCACATATACTTTGTAAACCACTTTGAGTTTCTTTGCATGCAAATGGCAAAGAAATTTTATGAAATAAATTACCGGTAATTAAATGAATAAACAAATGCTTATGGGATTGGAGCCAAGTGGGTGAAATGTCCAAACTGGTGCTCAGTTTCAGTTACATACAAATCTCAGGTTTCTTCATTGATTTCTAAAGGCAGTTTTCCCTTCTATCCCTGGGAACATTTAAAAATACTTCTTTAGTGTAGAACAGGAAATGGCCTGCCCATACAATATGTGGGCACTTTTCTTATATCAATATGATTCCTTTGACACCTTTCCATTATATTCCCCTCTCCCTTTGGCTATTTTCCCTCTTCACAGATTCTCAGCATTCTGTGCCACTGAACACTTAAGGGGTGTTTTTGAGGCTTCCCTTTTAGAATTTCCCCTCTAAACTCATGCAAACCTCAGGGTTTTACCCAAAACGATGTGTGTGTGTGTGTGTGTGTGTGTGTGTGTGTGGAGTGCCATGTTGTTTGCATAATGGTGGGCAACCTCTCTTGAAATTCAGAGATAGGATGTAAAATGATGATCATGTTTCGGGGGAGGGAGGTCATTGAAATAGGGTTGCCATATTTCAGAAAGTAAAATATACACTCACACAATTGTTGAGCTTTTTAAAGGAAACCACCAAAATCATTCAGCTTTTTTTTGGGGGGGGGAGCCTCCATCAGAAATAGTGGTTTTAAGCTTTTAGAACTGTTTTTGCTGCTTCCCCCACAATGTTGCCATACATCTGGGTTTTCCATGACATTTTGTTGCTTCAGCAAAAATTCCTCCTAACACCATTTTTACACCCAAAAACTAAGACATGTCAGGAATTTTCCTGACGTATGGCAGACTTATTGAAAATAAAGTAGAAATACATGATCAAAATGCATTATGAATATAGTATCAGATGTAATTAATTGAGGCTATAATATCTATGTACCAATCAATAGGCTGCCAATTCACTCAGCAAAATTAAAATTGAGAGTAACTTTCTCACAGGATATTTGCACAGTGAATTGAGAGAGAGTTGGACTGAGATTTTTTTTAATAGCTCATGAAATGATGTCCTCCGCTTTCTAGTGTTGAAAATACACTAGAAAGCATAGGATTTAGCTCTGGGCAGCAGTAGCAGCAATTATCTTTGTTATAGTTCAAGTGCATTATAAAAAACAAAACTTCTATATGACTTTTGGGGGGAGCAGGGACAGTCTGGAAGGAGGATAGATGTCTATCACTGATTTATAAAGTCCATAGCCATAACTCCCTACATCTGTGCAAAGTAGGGTGTCCTGGTGTGCTCAGTAGCTTTCCTCCTATGCAGTTTGATTTGCAGATATTAGAAGAAGAAAAAATCATTGGTCTGCATTTTAAAGTGAACTGAGTTAATCGGCTGCAGTCACAAACAGATTATAATGCAGCAATTAGTTGGATTACATACCTCAAGTTTTGTAATGTAGTTTTGGTAAAAACAGTTAATACAGAAAGTTGAAAAAAAGATTTATTTATTTATTTACATATTTTAGAGGAATGATAAGTTCAAGATGCATACAAGATATATGCACTTAAATTGCAATTTGTGGTTGGTTTTAATCTGCAAAAACGAACATAAAAATCGCTTAACTATAGACCACTTAACTATCAATATGTCTCAAAGCGCCTTATATTAAAAAAAGAAAGAATCCAGGTATATAAATATGCAATAAACCCAATACCAGTAATTTAAGGGGGGGGGAGAGGAAACCAAAGTACATATACAGCTCATTATCCATACATGTAATAATCATCATGTCAGTATGAATTTTTTTAAAAAAGGAATAACATATAACATGGGTTGTATCTAAAGAAGAAGTCCCATTTGTACAATGGGAACTTCCCCTCCATCTCCTGTCCCTCCCCACCACCACCACCAATTTTTTTTAGCTCCAGCAAGTTGAGGAACCCCTAGAGCAGATATTTTGCTAGGGGACATGCAGAGGGAGGAAATGAAGGGGAAGTTCTATTCTGCAAGCGCAGGTCCTTGTGTGAACTGAATGCTTGCAGAACAGACATGGAATGGAAACAGGCTGATTTGCCCATCCCTAATGATAATGCTTATCTCTAGGGTGTGAAAATTTTCACTGCGGGTTTCTGCAGGTCGAGCTACTGTTTAGAGCTGATTTAACCATAATGTCAGAGGGAATTGGCAGGTAGAGAGCTTTTTCACACATGCCTTAAATACCCTGTTTCCCCTATTTTAAGATGTAGTCATAAAATAAGCAATAGCAGGATTTTTAAGCATTCAAGGAATATAAGCCATACCCCGAAAATAAGACAGAGTGATAGGCACAGCAATAATGCCGGCCGCGGCAGCAGGAGGAGGAGGAGGAAAAAAATAAGACATCCCCTGAAAATAAGCCATAGTGATCTGTGTTTTTTTTTTTTGAGGAAAAATAAATATAAGACGGTGTCTTATTTTCGGAGAAACACGGTAGTAGTTGTTGTATAGCTGGAGATATGCACCACAGTGTCTATAGTATTCTCTGAATCTTTATCTCAGAAATGTTGGGTTTAAACTTCTACTTTATTTCTATAATGGCCCTGGAATCCATGTTGACCCGCCCTACGCGCAACTTCATTTAGACAGGAGCTTTCACAAATCCATCTTATCCTTCAAAATTCACAAACCGTAGGTTTTCTCTCTGTTGGTCTTGCTGCACAGCAATGTGTAGAAAATGGAGGCCCATTTTTCTTGCCAGACAGGGATATTGTTATCTAGAGTGAAGTTTCATTTCCCAGCATCTTCCATTGAAACTATCACCTGATAATTATATGAAATGGAAAGTAACCATTAATCAAAAAGGAAATACAATTTATCATAGTCATCCTTCTTCTTTCCCAAGTGAAGAACTGCACTGTTAAATTAATCAGTCAAACTGAACTTCATCATGACATGTTTTTGCCCCTGAATTAAATGTCTAAATGTGTGATGCTCTTATGGCAGAATTATTGAGACCCTAAATTGTTACACTATCTTCTGTCATTATCTCAGCACAGTATAAATTTACTGGCAATTTTACATATCAGATGACCCTTAAATGCACTATGGGAAAGGTTTGTCAAAGTTAAGTTAGGGTTGGTTCCTGAGTGTCTTTTCTAGTACAACCAGATAAAGGAGTTATTTCTGTTTCTGCTTATATAACATTACTGTTCTGCATCTGGCTTTAAAAGCAAATTCAAAGGAAACTAACAAGTTCATTTTGAAAACCATTCAGCCATTTCAAATGGGCATCTATTACAACTGAAACTATATAGTGTTTAAAAGGTCCTGAAAATTCTGCATGAATATGCAGGAGCAACTAACAGGACTGCCATTTGGGCTATGCCATAGCCACTTGCCCTACAGGTGGTCCTGGCCTGTGGGAGAGGGGATATCAGATTGAGTTGAGCAAAGAAGTCCATCCTGAGGTAAAAGAAAATAAGTAACTAGGGCAGCATTTCTGATATTTGGGAGTACAGCTCCCTTTAGCCGCAGCCAGAGTGGTCAGGCATGATGGGAGTTGTAGTCCAATGCTGTAGTCCAATGCCTCTAGGCTGGGGGAGGCTGAATACAGGGATAGTGCTTAGAGCTCTGTGTCTGGAGCCATAAAGTCTCAGTATATCTCTTTGCCAGAGGATACTAATGATTGGGACTTGCTAAAATTCAAATGATTTAATTTTGCTGAAGAATTAGATGACAAAGCAGACACCTTACATCTCATGATAACTTTTGTCTCCTGATGAACACCACATATCTAAAATATCAAAACAAATTTTCCAGACATCTGCTATGGAAATAGTCCTCTCTTCATTTCTCATCACATTGCTGCACCAAGAAAATTGTCCTTTGTAAGATTTAAAGCATAATTTTCTACATTTTCATTTTCTTTGTCATTATCAAAGATTGTAATATGTGGTATTCATCTCTTTTATGTATCTTTCTTTAAGGATAGCATGTTCAATTTTTTTAAAAAGTAATCTTTTAAACTGATATCTTCAATTGCTTTAAGACATAGCTGCATTCAGTAAAATCAAAATCACTTTAACAAAATGTATCCGTATATCATATTAATGAAAACCAAGATAAAAGTTTTGTACTCTCCCCTAGCTCTCAAGTTATCAATACTGTAATGGGTATTCTTTCCCAAAGATTTCTTCTGTATTATTAATTGTACCATTACTGCATAATTCTCCATTTCAAGCTTCTTCTGGAGTTTTAAAATGGTGTTTTTTGTCATTTCAGTTTGTTGCCTTACAACGTTTTTGATAAAATAATAACAAAAATTCAATTAAAAACCAGACTAGCAAAATCATCACCATCATCATAACTTCTAATATGTTCTAACCCAAATTTTTAGATTATCTTCTGTGTGTGTGTGTTTATATTCTTGCCTTACTAGTTCATCATTTAGATTTTTTTCTCTCTCCCTAAAAAACAAACAAACAAAAACCCTTGTAAAAGCTAACTATTAGTTCTCCTATACAGAAGCATATCACCAGGTGGAGTGGAGATACAACACATGCTTCTTAGCAGGAGGGATATTCTTGCTTCCTGTTGCATTTGCACAGTGCTGACCTGCCCACTTCCTGTCCTTCCTTCCTCCTGATAAACAATAGTGACCCATCTGCTGGGAAACTATTGTAATGGTCTGTCTCACCTAATGAGCTGTTAATGCTCATACATATACTGATTATTTTATCATAATATATTCTGTGTTTCTAGCTGAGTTGGTCAGGCACTTAAAGGTGACAGAGCAACTAAGATGATCATATCTATGAGACATAAGGATTCCAGAAATTTTAAGGGGCCTCTAAGGAAGTTGCTTATTGATGTCCATGCCCTCTCAAAAATCATATTTTAGTTCATATTTAGTACATATTTAAACATATATATTTTGTCCATATTTTGACAAAATTTATTGCAACATTTGGATACATGCAAAAATCTAGTGGATATCTAAGTTCTGATTTCCACATTAATTTGAGGGATTAAAATATTGAAACAGGGTTCCATGTGATGGGATACGTCAAATACAACTGAGTCTTGCACAAAACCAATTTAAGGTCTTTAGGCAAAAGATGGAGAATACTCCTCTGTTGAAGATGCTTTAGCTCTGGATTTCCTGCATTGGGCAGAGGCTGAGCTAGATAGTCTGCAAGACCTTCTCCAGCTCGGTATTTCTAATTGAGTGGCAGTCCCTGTATGTGTATTTTTCTATGGCTGCAATTCTTTGAACAGTTAAATCCACAGAGCATAGTAGGCCTTACATCTGAGTAAACATGCATAAAATTAGTCTGCATGAAACTTAATAACAGTCTCTATGTTTTTTAAAATGGAACTTATTCAAGTCTCAAATGTCACATTCTTATTTTCTGCTTTGTAAATTCTGTGAAGCTGCTGTCAAAACTTCAAGACACCATACATCAGTAAAATATAGTTCTAATTTGCCTTGTTCCACACTGTTGGCACACTTTTATTTTGAGAATTGATGACAGTATTAAGTTTCAAAATGCAACCTTGATTCTAATGTAAACAAATGGCACCATTATTTTACAGTGTAAAATTTCAGTAACTAGAAGCATAGAACCTAAGAGGCTGTCTTGTTAAAGAAAAGAAAAAAATATTTAGACCATTACCTTATGAGACATAAATGATGCAGATTTATCACTTTTGAGAGCATTTAGAAATATGTCTACCACCAGATGTTGGAAAAAGAGGAACAGGGAGAAATACTATCAGAGCATGTATATTAAAGTACTTTTTGCCATGCATTGCTTGTGAACTACAAGAATAGATTACAGTACAACGCATCATCAGAGATCTACAGCCTCTCCTGGACAATGACAGCTCCCTTTCTCAAGCTCTGGGAGGAAGACCTTTCATTGCCTACAGACAGCCACCCAATCTTAAACAACTCCTCACCCACAATAATACAACCACCAGACTTAACATGGACACTGGTACCAGAGCCTGCAATAAACCCAGATGCCAACTTTGCTGCCACATACACCCGGACAACATCATTACTGGCCCCAACAACATCCAACATACCATCTCAGGACTATTTAATTGCTCATCTTCTAACATTGTGTATGCCATCAAATGCCAACGGTGCCCTTCAGCTCTCTATATTGGACAAACAGGCCAAACCCTACGCCAAAGGATAAATGGACATAAATCTGACATCAGGAACCATAAGACTGAAAAACCAGTAGGAGAACACTTCAATCTCCCAGGACATTCTATACAAGATCTCAAAGCAGCTGTTTTATTACAGAGAAATTTCAGGAACAGACTGGAAAGGGAAGTTGCTGAATTGGAAATCATTACCAAGCTTAAAACCATGGAAGCACCTGGGATGAATAGAGATATCGGATTCTTATCTCATTATGCATGATCAAGCTTTCTTTAGCACCTCAGCCCAGGACTAATTGCAGCCATCAGCAGCCATTAACACCCATCTACAGGTTTACCACTCCCATCAGCCCATCTCCCATTCCCACCCACCACCCTCTGTATATATATAGGGTCTGACACTTCTGTTTCTAGTGTATCTGAAGAAGTGTGCATGCACACGAAAGCTCATACCAAAATATAAACTTAGTTGGTCTTTAAGGTGCTACTGAAGGAATTTTCTTATTTTGCTTCGACTCAGACCAACACGGCTACCTACCTGTAACAAGAATAGATTAATTAGCATGGCTATTTACATGCTGAAGTGGCTTGTCAGCTACAGCAGAGCTGCTATGCTAGCTTCCCGGGAGGTGGGTCTGTTGATTACATGGAGGGAGAGGCAGCAGTGAGGTCGGTATGGTGCAAACACAGTGTCAGAGCCAATCTCCCTCCCCAACCCACCTCCACACCACCCCAACCTCCCTCCCAGTAAGTAACAGTGACCTATCTACCAGCAAGCTACGGTAGTGGCTCTGCCCCACCTAGTGAGCTGCTTCTGAATTTATGATTAAAAGATGCACGCATGTACAAACACAACTGAAGAGTTAATATTTTTATTGATTTACTATGAAAATAAAAATAGCTGGCCTTAAGCCAGGGAAGAATGATGTGAATGTGGAAATGGGCATCTGCAAAGTCATTCCCTGGTAGATGTGGACCTATGTACAAAAATGGAAGTGCATGTATATTTCCTGGGTATAGATCATTGTGTGCAGCGCTGGAGATTCAGTAATGGATCTTCAACTGGTTAGCACTGCCACCTTTGACAGTACCAATCAGTTATTTAGGTGATCATGTCTGTGAGGAGGGGGAAGAATTTCAGTTCTGCTTGAATTTTAATAAGATGCTGCCTAATTCACACTTCTATAACCAATATTTGAACTGAATCATGATTAACCTTTGAAATTTCACTTCTCTGAATTTTGCAGTGCAGGTCTTCAACCAAATAATGTCTATGAAAGTGCCTTATTTTAAGGAGAATGCACATAAAAATGCATTATATTGGGGGAAATGACTTGCAAAAGTGCTTGTGGTTTTCCCACCCCTGGTAAGTGGTCTTTCCACCTCTGGTAATTATTAAATTTAGGATAAAGATGATCCTATTCCCAACAAAGTAAGTCACATCAAGGAATTCAAGTCCCGACATACCTGTTCTTACACTGGTCTGGTAATGTCTGAAGGAAACAGATTAAGAGGGTGAATATGATCACTTCCCAGACCAGAATCACCAAGAACAGATTCCCCAATTCCAGGAGAAATAGGAGTTAAACTCACTCCACTATTACTTCTCTTTTAACAGCAAGTAGCTTATGTCTTTGGGTACAGACCTTCCTTTAAATCTATGGTGTGTAGGGGTTTGTTTATATTAAAACCCGTATTGGTCTTTGGATATGAGAAGTTCTAATCTGTGCAATAGTGTACAGAAATATTCTTCAGATGAATTCATTATTTACTATAATGGAAAACGTAGCTCCCATGTGGTGTCTGCAGAAGTCTACTTTCGAATGCTAATGAGTAAACTGCATGCACTGAACGTGTAAGTAATAAGGTGCACTGGCCAGCTTTCCCCACTAGGTTGTACAAACAGTCTATGAAATTTGCAAGTGGTAATGTTAGCTTTATATGCTTTCTGCATACATTACAGTGCACTATGCTATGCTGAATTAATCATTATTCTATAAAGGAAACAAACAGATGGAGAGAGTGTTGAGTATCTGGCACAGGAAATGCTTAAATAAACTTTAGAAATCTTCACATTAGGCCTTTAGGGTGTGGCAAAGCAAAATGAGCACCACAACCCCAGAGTTGTACGGGACTGGACTTAACTGTCAGGGGTCCCTTTACCTTTACCGTTTTAAAGCATATATATCTGATAGTACGCACCATGTAAATATCACCTTGAATTTCCAAGTCCTCTGAAATGAAGCTGAATTTCTATTAGAATACTGTAGTGTTATAAGGCAGGCAACTCTGAAGTCCAATAGTGTATTGCTACCCCATTGAGTGAACTCCATTAATTTAGGTGGGGCTTACTCCTAGGTAAATGTTCGTATGACTTCAGCCTTAATCACATAATGAAATAAATGAGCATATAACACCTACTCCAGCTTTCTACATTATCCCCCCCCCCCCAAAAAGGGGTGGTAGACTAACGGGAAGGCAAGGCTGAGAATTGCAAGCATAGTGATGTTTGAAACTGACCAATTAGAGGATCTAATTTTTAAATGAGTGGTTCTCTAGACCTTTTAAAAATGAGTCCAGTAAGGGTTTAGACCTTATCCCATTATTTCATGTTAATGCCATTGAGTTCTCTAACAAGCTTTTATTACAATCCCTTCAAAGGATGGTCCTTCAAAGAGTGTTCACTGGAACCTGGTTAGCGTCATGGGTGGCACTATCCATATCCAGACCTGGTTCATGGCTCTTGAGGAAAATTGCGGGAGCTGCAAGCAGTTTCCGCTGGCATCTGAAGTGCAGTAGGAAGATGGGTTTCTGATAACTTTCAGGCCTTTTCAGAGGCTTCATACTGCCTGCCAATCATGGCGGATGGTGGCGTCTGATGTTGCACTTTTAATGTCTACACAGAAACCCAGCCAGCTCATCAGACAAGATGCTGTCACTGGTAATACTGAATTTCTTGCTGGAGAGATAATAATATTCATAGTACCAAAAGCCTGTTCATATTCTGACATCAATATGATCAAAGGAAGATATTCACATCAGCTAAAAGTGACTTAGGTATTTCTTACAGTCAGCAGTTGCCAAATATTCTCAAAAGCATTGCACCAATGTGTGCAACCTAGACATTTTAATATTTTAGGTAACCCATGGACCTGCTTATCTGCAAAACATAGGTTGCTTTTCCAATTAGTTGGATTAAAAAAAACCCTCCATGTTTTGGCAACTTCCATTTTGACTGTTCTCATTTTCTTTTCTGGAAAAATGTGGGACTTTCTTGTTGTAAGCATACAGGTTTTAGTACTGTAAGTTAATTTCGCCCCTCAAATATTGCCCACTGTTCTGTAAAGTTTTGTCATGCTTCAGAAATAGAACTGGTCCCCCACGCATTTCAGTTTCTTGCTTCTTGGTGAAAAGTGCACCAATGACCACTCCCCACATCAAATGGGGAGCGCCTTTTGCGTGGTCGCGTGCAGCCTGCTGGATCCTAATGCAACTCCTGGTAGTTCGGGCTGGCCTCATCCTTCCCAGGCTGGATACCTGGAGGTCTCCGCCTACCTCAGCCATTCGCCCAATCCCGCTTGGGAGGCATTGCCAGGGGATTGGCCAGGTAAGGGGAGGGACCATCCTGCTCACACAACAGAAGGTGAATCTTACCTGCGAAGTGGCAGTCAGCTCCAAAGTCAGCTCCCACCCTCCCCTCCCTCAATTAAGTCTTCTTTTGCAGCTTAACATCTTCACAGGTACGCAGGCGCTGCTACATCAGGGTCACTGTTGAAGGACTTGAAAGGAATTTTCCTGCATTGGCAGGTTTTGCCTTTCCCATAGCAAAACGTCAAAACATTGGTGGTTTCAGGCCTTGGGCGGAATCCTTTAGCCTATCTTCCTAAATGGGGTGTGTGTGAAGCGGTGACCATAGCTGCCAAGTTATCCCTTTTTTACAGGGATTTTCCCTTATGCTGAATAGGCTTCCTCGCGAGAAAAGCGAAAACTTGGCAGCTATGGCGGTGACCCATGCCCCTCTTGCGGCGGTGATACCAGGGTTCCCTGTTAAAGGGGTCTTGAGGGGAGGAATTGGCCATGCGCCGAGAGGTTGTCATTGCTCTCCCCTCCAACGGCAGTGAAACGGGGGGCGGGCTGTCTGCTAGATCATATGTTCTCCAGAGCCAGCCCATTCCTCACACATTCTGGATAACACTGAAGTCTCTCAGACCGGTTGGGGACTGGAAAGGATAAACGCTGAATGCCTGAGCCAAGGTCTCCCTACATCTGAAACTTAATAAAGTTGTGGCCAATTTTAATCCTGGCATAGCACGTTGTCTTGAGTCATTATTCCGCTCGGGGGTCACCTGGGGTAGGGGGGGACTCCGCCTGTCTACGCAAAAAACCCTCACCATGAGACTTTGATAACCGAAGAGTGACCAGGAGTGAAACATCAGAAGGGAAATAAATTCTCATGGGTGGGTACAGACTTTCTTTTTATGCATTTACTTTATTTTAGAGTTGGCTGTGAAGTGTTTGTGAGTCTCCTTTCTTCTATTCCACAAATCATTGATTGTTAAACCACTCTGGGAATTGTAACTTTGTGAGGGGACTAGAGGATCTCCAAACAATGTTCCCTTAACTACAGCTCCTATAATCTTGGGAGGAAGGCATGACTGAATAAAGGGGTGTGATAAGTACTTTAAATGTTTGGTGTGAACATGGCCTCAGTCTGTTCAGTGGACAGAGGATGCTCAGTAACTATTGGAGAGGAAATGGAAAATGAGGAACAGAATGGACTTTGATGCAGGAGGTCCCCATGGCTGGCTGGCTTGAGCAGTAGACAGGAGTCTTCCATGCAGCAACATTTTGTTGCCAGCCAAACTTGTAAAAAACATGCTCAGCATTGCTCAGTTGTGGTAAAGCCATTGGTATGGTGGTATAATCTTACTTCCATTCATTAAAGCATTTGAACCTAAACGAGTTGAAGGTAAATGTGAAAGTTCTGTCCAATAAAAACTATCCTTACATATATCTGTCCTCTATATTTGGTATCTGTTTTATGCAAATTTAAACAATCTAGAGGAAGCCTTACACAGGGTTTTAATAGAAAATTTCAGACTTGTTCCTCATATTAACTATTATTTCAGCTTTATAAGCTTGTGAAACAAAGAAGGCATAAGCTATGTGTGGGACTTCATTAGAACAAAACTGAAAAATGCATACCCTCAGATGCCAGGGTGGTTGCTTAATCTCTTTTTTAAAGCTACTTTTTATTATTTCAGGTTATTTAGTTTCAGAGTGTATTATGAGAAATAAAACTGTAGCAAGAGAATCCTAACTAGGTTTGTAAAGAGACCGAAGGCTCTGATATTTCCATATAATGCTTTGCTCTAAAACCTAATTTAGATAAAAGCAGACTGAATCCTTATTTGGCAGAAGAAGAAAAAGAAGAGGCAGCAATAAGTAGGAATGCAATGAAATGCTGGTATCAAAGGAAAATGAGAACCGTATACTTTTAAAAATAGATTTTATAGCAAGGTTAGAGACAAGGTTAGAATTTAGAATACAGACTTGTAAAGATCTTAGTACATTTGTGGGTAGATGAGCTTGCCTCCTGATCAAAATGAATATACGTACAGGATTTAGTAGAATGATGTGCATAATTAACTAACTGTATTCACATATAAAGTTAAAGGTAAAGGGGCCCCTGACATCAGGTCCAGTCGTGTCCGACTCTGGGGTTGCGGTGCTCATCTCGCTCTATAGGCTGAGGGAGCCGGCGTTTGTCCGCAGACAGCTTCCGGGTCATGTGGCCAGCATGACAAAGCTGCTTCTGGCGAACCAGAGCAGCGCACGGAAACACCGTTTACCTTCCTGCCAGAACGGTCCCTATTTATCTACTTGCACTTTGATGTGCTTTCGAACTGCTAGGTGGGCAGGAGCTGGGACCGAGCAACGGGAGCTCACTCCGTTGCAGGGATTTGAACCACCGACCTTCTGATCAGCAAGCCCTTCCCTCTTGCAAAAAGTGAGAATCTCTCATTGTGTGCAGTGGCTGGAGAATCCCATCTATAAACATGCAATTTATTATTTATTATTAATACTAGCCATCCTCATGGAGCTGTGGGTACAGTCTGAAGCCCAGCCTACATCTTGCTTTTCTGTGAACATAAATAATGCTTCTTTGGATTTGTGTACCTTTTCTTTTAGGGACACTGGCATTGCCTTAGATTATATTACCAGTTCTTCCCAGTGTTTCTAGTTCTCAGGACCTCTGGTGGAAGCCTCTGTGCAAGACCATCCCTACAGTTGGTTATGTTTGGGGAAGGGAAGGGAAGAGGGCAAGCACTTACTGTGTGCAGCAGGTGTGGCTAACCTTTCATTTGGTCCAAGGACTTCCATTGGCAGCTAGACTGGTGACTGGGAGCGGCCGCCGAGACCACATAACACCGGTCCTGAAAGACCTACATTGGCTCCCAGTACGTTTCCGAGCACAATTCAAAGTGTTGGTGCTGACCTTTAAAGCCCTAAATGGCCTCGGTCCAGTATACCTGAAGGAGCGTCTCCAACCCCATCATTCTACCTGGACACTGAGGTCCAGTGCCGAGGGCCTTCTGGCGGTTCCCTCGCTACGAGAAGCCAAGTTACAGGGAACCAGGCAGAGGGCCTTCTCGGTAGTGGCACCCACCCTGTGGAATGCCCTCCCACCAGAGGTCAAAGAGAACAACAATTACCAGACCTTTAGAAGGCATCTTAAGGCAGCCCTGTTTAGGGAAGCTTTTAATGTTTGGTGGATTTCTGTATTTTAATATTTTGTTGGAAGCCGCCCAGAGTGGCTGGGGGAACCTGGCCAGATGGGCGGGGTATAAATAATAAATTATTATAATATTATTATTATTGACCCAGAAGTGTAAAAGTGGCTGAGGCTAAAGCATAAAATGGGTGGTACATTTAATAATAATGGTGATGATGATGGTGATGATGATGATGACATGTTTGGGGTTGGGGTCAAAAAAACCTTTTGCTGTCACATAATCAGGAGACACATGAGGGGTCAGTAAAAAGTTTTTAATAAGTGTGATAGATGATAGATAGATAGATAGATAGATAGATAGATAGATAGATAGATGATAGATAGATAGATAGATAGATATTGAGCCACAGAAAACCTTTGCCATCATAGTGACATACCCATGAGGGCAGTCATTATTTAAGTTTTTTTTTAATGGACAAATCTGGGGGCACATGGGGGACAATTGGGGGGGGCAACCCCAGAAGAGAGTCAATTTTTATATTTTATAAATAAAAAAACTTACAAATTTGGGGAGGGCTTGGAGGAACACATAAAACTGCTGGCCATGGCTCAGCCACTCTTTGTGTACAAGCTTTAGAGAGATAGTTTTTACTCTGGACTTTGACACCTGAGACAAAGTTTTTAGGACCTACCCTATTCTCTTCATTGTAATCTGTTTAAACTGTTTCAGTACTGTAGTTTTAAATTGTTGTGACCTTCCTCGGATCTCATGGTGGAAGGTGACAAAGAAATCAAATAAGAATATATTCTTTTTCATATAAAACCTGTCAATTTGGAATGCATCTGGTTATTTATCCAGGGGGGATGGAGACACTCTCCAAATCAATCTGATGATAAAGAGCCAGTTTTAAATAGGGTTGGTTTTTAATTCTTGTAAGGCAGATTTTATATTGATAAAGAAAAGCATATTATACATTTCCAAATAAATATAGCCTTACTCTTTCCTTCCTGGCATTTATATCCCACCTTTCTTCCAATAGGTCTGTCGTTCCTCCCTATTCTATCCTCATAATGACCCTGTGAGGTGGGTCAATCTAAGAGAAAGTTCCTGGCCCAAGATCGCCCTACTTGAACTTCATGACTAAGTGTAGACTTGAACCTGAGTTTCCCTGTCCTAGTCAAGCCTTCTATCCAACACATGGCACTAGCTCTCAGTGTGACCAACAGAGTCCAACATTGCACCTCTGCAGCTCTTGTCTGTACAGTAGGTCCAATGCTTGCAGTACACTTACTTGATTGAGCATCTGTGGTAGACGTTGAATTATAATAAGGGCTGTGGAATGGCATAATTTGTTTTCCGTGAACATAGTTTTTTGTCTCTTGACTCCTGATGTTTAATGCAGCGGGCTTCCTTAGCAAGGATAGCCTGCTATTAGATCACAAATTTATAAAGCAGAACTTCAGGACTGTGTCACCCAGCAGCTTCTGGTAAGCCTTGATGCTGCAGTTGAGCTTCTTGTTTATTAGTTTTTTATTTATCACAAAGCTATAAGACAATTGTGATAATTTGTGTGCGCCATCTAAACCATTTGAAATTCAGGACTGCAAACAAGCCACCTCTCGAGAAAGAGATGTTGATTATTTATTATTCATGACACATAAAACTACAGAGTATTAGGACAATAAAGACCCACTTTATGGGAAGAAATAAATACCAGTGGTGTAAATTCTTCAGTATGAAAGGACTGATCACATAAATGCAGATTTGTGGAATGTTTACAGCTTCCACAGTAGACAACATTTATTCAGTTCACTTATCCTCTGAGGGTGATCTAATAGCCATTCAAATGCGCTGCAGCAACAGCAGTCTTGCTACAGGTCTTTTTGGACTTCACATTATACTCTGGATATATTTGTTGTCACCAGTAAAAACCCAAGACTGTTTAAGGACAGAGGCTGTTCAGATGTAAGTAACAAGACTATAGTACTATGAATACTGTTAAGAGCTTAATCTTATTTTTCTCTCCTTGGCCATCAAATGGTGTGGTACAACTCTTGTTTGAGGGCACAAATGGAGGAGGTTTGTGTGCACGAAATCCCAGAGAGAGGATCCAGAAACCGTGGAGTCTTTCCTGTCACGACAGTTAATAACTGGGTAGTTGCTGGCAGCAGATTACAACCTGATACCTATTGGATAGTGAGGTTTATTTAGAGTCCTGTTATCCCAACCTAATTTGGGAAGGAGGAACTCAGAAATGAATGCATGCCCACATGAGCTAACTGCCTTAGTTTGTCATCCACAAAAATATGGCACCCTTTTGAATGTTCACCACCTGTCCTATGCCAACTGAATGGTGGAAAACAGGTAATTTCTGATGTGGCGTCTCTATAGCCTTATGCTGGGGAAGATACGCACCAGGTAATAACCATCCAAATCATTTTTACTGTAGGTATAAAAGCTCCTGTTTGAAACCTTGGATAACTGCTGCCAGTCTGTGTAGACAATACTGAGCCAAATGGACCAGTGTTCTGATTTGGTACATGACAGCTTCTGATGTTCATAAATAGGCAACTGAGCTTCCAGGGTAATCACATTCAGAAGTCCTCCTGGTAGCACTATAAGCATATCTTTAGCTTTACATGTGTGTGGAACCTCATATGCCATACTTGTGAGCCCCCTGCAGCCATGCAGAATCATATAAATGCATACACCAGTATCAACTGATGATGTGCCACCACCATCCAGATGAAACTGGGCATTGCATATCCTTCCTCTGCCTTCTTTGCTCCTCAGCTGCTCTTCCGTAGAGGTGTCTAGGCATTGTCAGCGATGCTTTATAGCTTTGGCTGTTACGAAAGAGATTATAGCTACTGTTAAGTTAAACAATTTAGGTTGCTCTTGTGACAACCGAGACACTTTCCTGCTATGCTCCAGTTGCAGTGGAATTTACTGATAAAACTTTCAGCTAAGCTCCATTATCACTTTTAATGCCATCCGGATGGCACTGTGAGTTTATTTACACATTATGAATGAGCTAAGGCAAGCACTTTTTCCGGATCTGATGAGCTGTTGGTCTTACTTGAAAGCACAGCTGTTGAAGTGGAAGCCTACTTGCACATTGGTATCTCAGAGGAATATGTTCTTTAATTTAACAGTGAAATAGCTTAATAAACTGGCAATGATTGAAATCTAATTGAATTTGGTCAATTAGAAAAAAAATGCAGTGGATGTGATGAAAAAAGAAAGGACCACATTAAATATAGCATAGGAAAATTATGCTTTCATTAGCTATTGTAAATTAGACCTCAAAGAACACTTTAGTTACCATTGTTACATAAAACAAGAGAGTGAGATAAAGCTAAATTACACATATTAGCCATACTAAAAGAGTCACACAAGGATATATGACCCTGTGGCAAAAGGAGGGTAGAAGTCAATAGACAGAAATTGCTGGCAGCTAAATAACTTCTATTAGTATCTTCTCTCTGTACTTTGCAGAAAATTCCAATAAAATTTACATTAGTGAAAATGTGCAGGTGAATTTTTTAAACAAAATTTCGTTTAACATAGTTATATTCCAATATAAAATTAGTTAATATTATTTATATTCACAGAACAATTCCCCACCTTTTCTTTTTTAAGCAAGCAATGTTTTTTTTCCTGGAATAGTTTTCCCTCCCCCACTTGATTACTTTCTCTGTTAATGGGAATTTTTCCAGCTTTGATTTTCATTTGCTTCAAATGCTCTAAATAACTTTGACTAATTGGTAACCATTATATTATTGTATTGATAATTTTACTTGGGGGGTGGGGGTGGGGTGGATTCTGATAGTAGACTATAGGCTTCCTTCTCCTTACCTCCCTGCAAAATCAACACTGATCAAACATGAATGCACTAATTAGATATCGTTATGTGATATATTGCATAAATGAAAATTACATTTGATTTCTTGATGTGGTTAGCAAATTAGAGTCATGTTGAGTGAAATGTGATTCATATTTAGAGGCAGAATATATTATCTAGGCAGTCCATTGATGATACCCTCTTTCCTCCTTCCATAGATTTTTTTTAAATATAGTTTTGCTAGTAGCATTTGCATTTGAACAAACAATCAAGCTTCTAAAGAACTTCACTAAAACACAAAGAGCAGCAAGCACAAATCATAATTTTTAATGCCTTCTGTGTTTGAAAATGAGCATTCTGGGCCAGTTCTGCACATGAAAGCAGGTTTGTATAGATTGACCACATAGTGAACAGGATATCTGCATAAACAAAAGGGTGCTGAACTGGAGGAAAACTACATCCAGCATTTGAAGCTACATAGATAGCAGAGAGAGGGCACTGCTTTCAACCCAAGGATCACATCCCCTTCCAGGGATGGGTCGGACCACCGGCAAAAGTAGGTGGAGCAATAGATTTTGCCTTTGTGCAGTAGTCTAGTCTCTATCCACCCACACATTCCTCTCTGTCCTCCATCCAGCCAAGTAAGAAGCATGATCAGAGTCCAAGGGCATATTTCAGCCAGGCAAAAACATTCTAAGAGGGTGTAAAGTAGGATTGGTAAGGGGTGTGGCCTAAGGAGAAGGAATGTGACTGAAGAGGAGATATGGCTTGGGGTAAGTTGTAAGGGTCAGCCAAAGGGGTCTGGAGGGCCGCATTTGGTCCCTGACTATAGGATTGCCATATGTCCTCTTTTTCCATCACACGTTCTCTTTTTCATGGGTAGAGTCCTCATAGTGATCCATAGTTGAAAGTAGAAGTTGGCAAATGTGTCCTCTTTTTTGCTCTTCAAAATATGGCAACCCTACTCCTGGGGCTTAAGTACCTTATCCCTGCATCACTAGTGGGGTGTGTGGCCTGGGAAAAGTTATGCAAGCTGGATAGAGGGGCCTGAAGGGCCATGCTTGGCCCCCAGGCCTGAGGTCCAGAAACACTGATCCATGCTGCTGTTGATGTTTGGGAGTAAGGATGAAATCTGGGCTTTATTGCCCACTTTCTGTATCAACAGGTAACCAGCAGTGGCAAGGCTGACATCTGTTGCACATAGGGATCTGTAGATCAGGAACATAAAATGTCCAAGCAGATATTTTATTGGTGTATCTATTGGTGGTTTCCCCTTAGCAAAGTGTTTCCCCTTGCACAAGTTAGGACACTCAGTTCGCTGATCTCCGCTTTTATATATTCTGCACTGCATGGGATGGGGGTTTACATGAGCAGGGAGCTCACATAAAATTTGCTGTTGCCACCTCTGTAAGTGGAGGCACTTTTCTGATGAACTAAAGCCACCATTGGCTTCAACCCTGTGCAACTTGTTCTGGCTGGTAGTGTTAACAACCAGCCTAACCTTGAGCAACACTTGGGCTGACCAGGTCTTGTGGAGCTGGTCAACCCAATGGGAGGTGTAGAAGATCTCTCTCTCTCTCTTGCACAGTGCTCAGGGGCTGAATAGAAAGTGTTGTTTGTACTTATAGCTGGTGCTGGAAACTCTGCCTATTTGGAGCTCTTCACCCCTGTCCTTTTCCATACAAACTTCATGACCAGTGAAGTTTATTTTCCTTTTTTTGTGTAGAATATTTCTAAAAGTGGGGAAATTCAGTGGTTTGCTACCTGTATAGTTGAACTCTTAAGGCTGCAACTCTAAGGCTGCTAGAACATAAGCCCCATTTAACACAGTGGAGCTTGCTTCTGATAGAATAGGATCTAGCACCTAACATTTTTCTGTCCCTGTCGAGGTTGGAAGATAGTTAGCACTTTGGCTTGTACCTATTGTTCATTCTTTGATACCATGATAACAAAGCAACAAGCAGCTGGTTCACGTGACACAGTGATACAAGTGCAATGTGATACACTTCCATGTTAACCTCTTCAAAGATTTTCAGTGGTGTTCAGTTGAGAATACATTTTTTGATAAAATGCTAATTTTATCCTCCTTCATTTTGGCTCCATCCAATAAAGAAGGCATCCCATTCCATGGACATTTGAGCCATCTCTGGAGGGTACTCCAGCTGTTCACACTGGCAAATGCAACTGCTGCACCTTGCAACTAATTGCCTAATGTGCCCTGCAGTTGTCTAGCTCTTAAAGCTTGGCAACATGTGAGTAGGGAGCAGTGTGAGAAGAAATTGCCACAGCATCAGGAATAACAGAAAAGAAAGAATGCAGAGAGGGTCAAGGTAGGTAGCATTTCAGATAATTTACAAATGGAGATGAATCCCCTTTAAGCATCCCAAGTCAATTTGTAAGTGTGCAGTGGTGTAAGACTACATCATTTTAGTTTTCAAAAAGAATAAAGTGATCCATAGCACCTTAAACCCTCTCCACCTTGAATAGTTTATGTTTTAGCAGGGCAGTTTGATTTTAAATCAGGGCAGTTTGATTTTTGTTTCCATTAGTATGGCTGTTGATTAAAAAAATGACTCTAGTAATTTTTCTCATTTTATGTTTAGTATATTTTCTGAAGAAGCAGGCATATTAATTGCCTGCTGTACAATTACATCAAATCAGTTTGTACTTTGAAAGAGTCTTTTTTACAACTGCATACAATAATTCAGAACTTTGGCCATGCAGCACACAAACACACATGCCCTTTGAAGTACTGAGCTATCTGCTTAGAGCAGTACTTTTCCTGCCAAGGACCTCTTGCCCTTTTAATTTCAAATAGATATTTCATTGCAATAAACACTCACAGAAGTGTCATGGGTGCGTACTAGATATGCTCGGTGTGTCAGTGAGTCTCGACAAGGCTTTGTATAAGCTGAGCATGTACTCTGAAAACATTTCTCAGAATCCTTTGCAACGTGTAGCTGCTCTGTGACTAAGCTTTTATAAAAACCTATGTATGTCTTTTAACGGAGTGCATTATCTGCTTAGAGCAATTGTTTTAATGTCTTCGGAGGCGGGGGGCTTGCTACATTGATTTGTCTGTCAAGGACTTATTTGCACATTTGACAGGGAAAACTACCACACATTGCAAAGAGTTCTTAGAATTCTTCTATCTGCCCATTGCCAGGTAACAAAAGACCCTGTGCTCATTTTTACTGAGCTCCATTGTTGTCTCACATGAACCAAGACTATGGACTCAGCTATACAGCTGCAAATAAAATGTTTTAAGTGTGTTGTAAAGTGCAATATATAAATGTGACACTATATGGCAACAGTGAGCTATGGCAAATTCAATATTTTTTTTTCAAAACGTTTATTTTAAAAAGCATTTTCACACCATTTTTTATATGTGTGTAGATTCCACCTAGACCTAGAATATATCTCCTTGCTGCTCATTATTGGGGAATGATGGAAAGGTATCTTTCAGACAAACTAGTCTTGCATTACTGAACTTGTCATTGAGGACACTTTAGGAAATGTACAGAGATGGGAGCAAATGTGACATGAATTGATGTCTAATTGGCTGTTCGCATACAATCTGAGACACACATGGAACTAGTTTTCGTGTATTTCAAATGTAGACTTTAGCATGTTCATATGAAAATAATATTTCATTTCATCCTAGGGTTACTTTTTTAAAATGTTGCCCTTATTATGTGTGTAAATATATCTCTGCCCATCCTGCCTTTTATGATGTGATGTTTCCTATTCATCTCTTCCATGCTTTCCTTCCATCTGCTTGGGCTGGCATCTGTGTTATAATTCATAAATGGGGGCGGGGATAGGAAAATGCCTTAGTATGAGTCAGACCATTGGTCCATCTAGCTCAGTATTGTCTACACACTGACTGGCAGCAGCAATCCAGAGTTCCAGACAGAGGATTCTCCCTGCCTTATCTGGAGATGCTGGAGAGTGAACCTGGGACGTTCTGTGTGCAAAGCAGATGCAGGTATTTTTCTCAGGATGAACATACACCACAACAATGTGCTGTCATGTTCCACAAGACCACCTGGAACTTAAAAGTTTCAGTTGGGAGGGGGTTGCCGATAATTGCACTGTTTCTCTCCTGCTTTTATAAATGTGTGTTCATGAGAAAAAAAAGTTTCTTCGTTCACTTATTCTAGCATTTCAATTAGTTAAATAAGCAGAGGTTCACTTTTCAGTCCACAGTAAGTGTTGTAGAACATTTTTATAGGCTTTCTTGACCGCGGCCAAAGTCTATTTTAAAGTTATTAAAATCTTCTAATGACTTCTAAGGCACCTTTCCAGGCACACCAAGAAAAGTACAATATTCTTTGATGCAGCCTAATAATTCAATGAAATTAAGCAAGTAAGTGGTCAATGAAGCAAATGATTAAAAAGAGGAATGAAAATGAATAATAAAACAGGTAAAATTGTATTTTCTACTGCTGTAGCTTTGGAATTCATAATTACCATCTGCTGGACAAAAACATTAAAAATGACCTTTATAAAATGCATAGGAGGGGCTTGTAATGATTCTTCCACCTCTACCAGATTCTTTAAGCCTCTTGCTATATATCCCGCCATGGATCATTGAAAATAAGATATCACAGCTAATGATTGTGAAATAATTCTGGATTCTGTTCTTGTACAGAATGAACTCTCCCTTACCCCCCCCCCCAATAATAAATAAAACAAATGAATGAGCACCTGGTGAGATTGCCATGGCTGCAATGAGCAGATAAGTAATCATGCAATCCTATACATATCTACCTGAAAGTTGGTCCCATTGAATTCAATGGGCTTACTCCTAAGTAAGTGAGTGTAGAATATGGCTTATTTTAACAAGCCAAGGGCCAGAAGGAAACTGTTCCTGGAAACAGCTAAGTTGATTTCAGGAATGCCAATGACTGGGAGAAACAGGAACTACAGGTAATTGAAATTGGGCTGGCTAAAGGCAAAAGGCTGCGTTCCTAAGCATGCTTTCTAGAATGCAATGGGGATACCTTCTAAGTAAAGAGGATACTGCATAGCAGGGCTGGCGCTATGGGGTTGTTGTGGGGAAGAGTGCTATTTTTGCGGGGTTGTGTAGAATCGTCATTTTAATTCTGAGTCCAAATAATTGTGGAAGAACAAGGATTGAGCAGTGGAACAGCCCTAATATGATATTATCTAATGTGGTAATAATGTCCATGTGCACATGCTGTAAGATATGAAGAATTTGATTTAAATATCTTTGGGCATCATTCACACCACTAGATTGGAATCCCCTGGGTGACTGCTCCACTGATCATCCTCTCTTAGTATGACAGACCTGGATCACAGAAACAATTGTACAGCTCTAAAAAGGTACACTGTAAAGCTAGTGGAGATCCTGTGGGCCTTTTGAAATGTTCCAATAAACTTGAGCTGAATGCTTCTTATGAATGTTTCCATATGTGAGGTGCTTGAGAAAATAACTTCTGTGTCAAGTGCTTGTGAAAATCATTTTTATGTGAGGGAAAAACTGAATTTTGCAGCTACAGCCTATGTTCAGCTATAAATTCCTATCCCTGACATTCATACCGTACTTCTCTTCCTTGTGCTTTAGGATTTCTTTTTCTCTCCAGACACCAGACAGGACAATTTAAGAATCAAATTAATAATTTTGGAGTGTCAACTCATAATTTCCAGTAGCTCATAAGATTATCCAGAGAAAGCAATATAATTTAGGTGTGCACATAACCAGTTCATTGGTAAGTCAGGGTTGAAGTTGAATTCTGTGCTTTCCCAGTGTTTAGATTCTGATTTTTAAAGAACCATATGTTAGAATCTTGAGCTATGAAAATTCTGAGACATAACTGTG
Organism: Zootoca vivipara; assembly: GCF_963506605.1. Classification (NCBI taxonomy): domain Eukaryota; kingdom Metazoa; phylum Chordata; class Lepidosauria; order Squamata; family Lacertidae; genus Zootoca; species Zootoca vivipara. The sequence goes on along the minus strand of NC_083276.1, from coordinate 95,000,716 downwards.
ATTTAAATTTGGGCAACAACAAATGTTCTGTGAATAACATTTTCTTTTATAGATAGAGTCTTGGAATTTTAGGAAAAGGGGGGAAAAGTTCATTCTTATTCTATTATATAGGTGCCTACACCACACAAATAGATTGACAGCTACCAGTTTTAAAGAGCTTTGTTGAGTGCCTTGGCTAAGGATTTACCTCCTGGAAGTTTAATCTCCTGGTCAACTCTGATTTATTCATTCTTCAGTAGAGGCTTTCCTGCTAATAACAAGGCTATCTCTTGGTGCTTTTCCCTGTCACTAAAACCAAGTGTATTAAATATCAGGAATTCACAGTACATATAAGAAACATTGTTACAAATAACGAAGGCAAGAAGTCTCCAACCCTGAGTTTCTGAAACTAAAAAAAAAATCCTTCTGCTTAGTTCAGTAATAAATGCTTCTAGACTGTTACTATTTTAGGTTGATATTCAATCACTAACCATCAAATTCAGGTTGTGCAATTAAAGTTGATTGGGAAGTCTTGTGCAACAAATCCACCTTCCCCCCAAAGATCAGACTTTTTTTGTGAAAGTATACTGGAAGTGTGAGCAAAACACTCACTTTGATGCATTGCCATCTAACCTCTCTGCAAAGAAACCAGTATGGATGCTCATTAAATAGCCAATGTTGTCTAATCTCCCTGCAAACAAAACAGAGTGAATGCTGAACAACAGAATTATGGCACAGAAGAGGTCACCAAACACCCTCTTCAATTTATTTGGCATGCAGATACTTGAAGGGGGAAAAAAAACTGTCCTTAATGTGCTTGAGAGTCAGTTTTAGTTAGTCCTCTTAAGATCAATTGGTGGTTAGCACATATTTTTAGTAGTACTGAAGTATCAGGCACAGATCCACTTTCTCCCCCATTAGAATTATAGCACAGATACAGACCCTAGATTTAGTATACCTAGCAGAAATGGAGACTGGCTCTGTAACAGTGCTGTGGGTGCATGCCCATTGTGGTCAGCATGTTCTCCCTATATTTAGATTAGCCTGAAGGTAGCTTGGACAAATGAAAAGATAAAGTTACTGGTAAATTCTAGCATGTATGCTTTTGTGTGGTATGTGTGGGGAGTCTGATGCAGATACAGCAGCTCTACAGAAAACAAAAAGGGTGTGTGAGCTTTTAACATCTAGGAGCATTTCAGATGAAGCACTTAAACAGCGCAACACTTGGCTGTAATATGAAAGATATCCGAAGCTGCAATGAGTGATTCATACCAAGCATATGTTCAATGACACACACACACACACACACACACCCCTTATTTAGATAAGCGGGGCAGATTTTGGCAGACATAGGGACAGGTGACTTTTGGCCTTTCCCCTGGCATTCTGGTTTGCACATAACTTGCTGGAAGTAACACTGAACAAAACTAAGCTCTGTGGCCTTATCACACCTTCACTCTTATAACCTGTGACATTTCTAGACTCTTTTGTGTTGAGAATTATAAATTGTTAACTCTTTGGGAGCAAGGACCTATTCTCTTGTATGATAAAGTGCCATGCACACTGATAGAACTGGCGCAACTGAACTGGCTCACTCCATGCAGCCCTTTTATTGCAAAAAGTAAAGGTAAAGGTACTCCTGACTGTTAGGTCCACTCGCGAACAACTCTGGGGTTGCAGCGCTCTTATCGCTCTATAGGCCGAGGGAGCCCGGCGTTTGTCCACAGACAGCTTCATGGCGAACCAGAGCAGCGCATGGAAACACCATTTACCTTCCCGCCGGAACGGTACCTATTTATATACGTGCACTTTGTGCTTTTGAACTGCTGGGTTGGCAGGAGCAGGGACAGAGCAACGGGAGCTCACTCCGTCATGGGGATTCGAACCGCCAGCCTTCTGATCGGCAAGCCCAAGTCTCAGTGGTTTAGACCACAGCGCCACCAGTGTCCCTTTTCATTGTAAAAAATAGAACCTCCTCATTCATCCCTCATTTTAGATGTGAATGGGACAGCTGCAGAAATAAATTCAGCTCTCACACAGATTCCAGCACGTCTAGTTCGGCATTAGGTTGCAACACTTTAGACAGCATATATATATGAAAGCAAAAGCATTTCAAAATATGTGAAGCAACCTCAGCAGTTAATAAAGCTCACACTTTTTGTGTATGTGCTCAGATTGGTGTAACTCAGTGGAAAAGCTGCAGGAGCTTTTGAAATGCTGCCATCTCCTGTCTTGTACTAGCATTACAATCTGCATAATAACTGAACCAAAATATTACAGAGCTCCGTAATGACTGATCCATATTCTGTTCTGATTTATCATGCTGCTTCTTTGTCTATTTCATGGTGGTATACAAATAAATTTAAAAATGCAAATACAATGTAAAACAAACATTGCAACCATGCTGTACAATTAGGATGAATAGAAACTGCTCAACCAGCTAAAAATACCATAAAGGGTGATTCACAGTTACGGTAGGTTGTCACCACAGAGAAGGCCCTCTTTTTTTGTACAGAAATGCTGCAAACAGAAAATGAAAGAAGGCGTCTTCTGATTATCACAGGCAGGTTAGTATGGATGTAAGCACTCCTTCAATTATTTGGAGTCAAGCTTTAAAAATAAGCACCAGCGCTTTGATTTAGACTAGATAGTGAATACAGAACCAATGTAGTTCCTTTAGAAATGACAGAATAGCCAGAATTCTGGCACCCAAATTTCTTATTTCCAAGAGTCTCAAAACCTTGAACACAAATGTCTCCAACTGTGGAACATGTTGTTGTTGTTGTTGTTGTTGTTGTTGTTGTTGTTGTTGTTTTGTTTTCAGCATATATTAGAATGTGCTTTTTATTTGGTAGTTTTCCTTTGATCCAGGGTCAGGTAGTAACTGGGATGCTGTATATACCCATTATTGCATAAGTTATGGAATTTTCAAAGCTTTCAGGTTCTCAGCAATATGAATTATATTGGCTCAAGAAGTGTGAATTGTTGCAGACTGAAGGTCCAAGCATTCAGTACAAACCAAGCTATCAGTATATTTTAGAACACTACTTTCAAAATAGCTGAACTTGATATATTATGCAATATTGGCGCAGGCATTTGGTCTAAAGCTCACAGTTAAAATACAGCATTGCTGTATCCATGATGTAAATGCTGATTCATAACTTATCTTCTATGCACCTTCAGAAGTTCAAAGTATCCAGTTATTATAATTAAGTATGATTTTTCTGGTTACCTTTTATATCCCAGCTTGAGGACCCTGATTGAATCTAATTATTTTTCAATTGAAAAGGAGATACTTTGCAGATAGATGCTGTAGATCAGGGCTCATTATTAAGGCAGCTCATTATTTTTAATGAGCAACTTCGTTATATTTGATTCTGGGGAGAACAAGACATAATTTTGTCGATGCAGGAAAGCTTGTTAAATTTCAGTGGCCAGACATGACTAGCAGCCAGAATTTGGCAACACTGATGATTAGGGTCAAAGAAATTACCTTGTAGGATTGTAGGGTATTTTTCTAGATTATAGATAATGGAGAGGAAAAAAATATTTCTTTCGGGCAATTTATCTTTATGGATTCAAATGCACACTTCCTCATTGAACAGTGATATTTCTAATACTTGTGGCAAGAACTACTTGCAGCTACTTTGCTTCAGTTTATCCTGGTCTTCTTCTTAAACTTAACCTCTACATGCCTGTAACCTCTGGTGGTTGCTACAAATTCATCTAGTCTGCTAAGGCATTCCCACCAGAGTGGGTCTAGATCAGGAAGTGTAGTCTAGTTTAGCCTGTTTAGTCTACAGGTGAAAACTGCTGCAAAGACCGTACCAGTTTCCATACTATTGAGTGATACCATCCTCATGCAATATTAGGCCATTGCAGACCAATATAGTTCAGATTACAACTGAGTTACAAAAGCAAGCCATCGAAACAAAACAAAAAAACACCAGGAACTTATGAGTGTGTAAAGTAGATTCCTCAAGAAAGTAATCAATCCAAAACCACAGGCTACAGGTCACATCACCTTTGATAATATATTATATGAATAAGGAGTTAAGCATGGGAAGGACTATCTAGAAAACATCTATGCAGGTTGGTAATTCAAAGTTTGAGGAATGATAACAGACACTGTCAATTGGGTCATCTTTATTGCATGAATTGGTCATAATCTGTTCACCCTATTCAGTTCAACCCTGTTGCCTCCACTCCACCCCACTCCATCCAGGGAGGTTATAAATCACAGGGAGAGCCTTGCAATGCTGGCACTCAATTCCAAAGTTGAGAAACCATCACCAAAAGGTTCCCTCTTTTTGGAAGCTTGGTGTACCTCTACTTAAGAAGGTACTTGGAACAGGAGTTCTTCAAGAGGTTTTAAAACACAGGCTGCCTGGCATGGGAAGAGGCACTTCTTCAGGTATTTTGGTTGCAATGTGTTTGGGGCTTTAAAGGTAAGCATCAGCTTTAAAGGTGAGTGCCAGCCCTTAAATTGGGCTCAGAAATGAATAGGCATCCAGTGCAGATCTTTCAAAATAGGTGCAATATGAACAGGTACTGGCTGTACCTGTCAGATCCTACACTTTTGGCTCCAGTGCACTTCTTGAAACCAAAATACACAACCCAATGATTGCTGGAAATCAAATTGCCTAGAAATTTTGTGCAAGTAAACCATAAAAGCAGAAAAGCTTTACATCAAAGAGATTGGTATGAAAAATAGCATTATTATTATTATTATTTTGTTCTGCAAAGCCACTGATCCCTGGGAGACTTACAAATCTGCAGAATGTTCCCCATTTTGTTCTTGGATTTCTGAATTAGCTCACAGACAGACATGTAGCTAGATTGCTCTCTGGGGAGTATACAAAGCTCAGTTTTTCCAAGTTAGGTTTATCATTAATTTAAGATCCAGCCCTGATCTCTGAATGGTTTATGAGATGCATAGTGGGGGAAACTGAGCATTATTCAGATCTGAATATATAAGTTGCTGAAACTGTATAAGTATGTAAGGATATAGCCAAACGGAGTCTGAATGAAGGCAAACTAAGCTTGATGGAGCAGTGCCCCATTTGCCATTGTGCAAATGGAGGTAAAGGCATTTGTTGTGTTGCATCCCTTCTCTATATTCCCACTCCCATTAAACAATATAAATCAAGGATGTAGAACTTGTGGCCCACCAGCTGTTACTAGATTATCATCCTCATCATCCCTAATCACTGGCCATGCTGCCTTGGGATGATGGGAGTTGGATCCAACAACATCTTGAGGGCCACAGATTCTCCAGTCCCTGAATGGTCCACTCATAAATGTGTGGTCATAATTCAGATTCTAAACAGTGATTGGGGAAGTACACACCCTGTGCCACGAAATAAATTACACAATGCTAAAAAATAATGCCAAGGCAGCAAAATGGCTCCTCCCTCTCTGACTTGTGCAAAGATTTGTGTCTTTTTTATTTTGTTTGTGGCAAGAGTGAAATGACTGAAGGACGGGAACAAGACTGGAGACTGAGCTCTGGGAGGAAACAGAAGAAGAGGCAAGATGGGCACAAACATTTTTGCATACTGTCTTCAAATCCTCCATAAATTTTCAGTTAATCTATGAAGCCTTTGACACAGCTTCCTCATCCCAGAAGCATGCTGCAGTTTCCCCCAACCTGGTGTCCTCCAGATATTTTGGACTACAGCTTCCCATTCGCGGTCTTCCCAATGTGGAGGTCACTGCCAGTGACTAAGCGGGGGAGACACAAGGCAGTGGTTGGGATGGTCCAGTGCAGGTGCAGCAGCAGCAGGGTCAGATTGGTTCCCCTGCAGCACCCTCACTGCACCAACTTCCTCACCACTCCTACCTCTTAGCTGCCATTTGCAACATCTGCATTAGGAAACCAGGTGAGCAGCAACAATCTGCCATGCTGGCTGCTACTGTAACTCTCATCAGCCCAGGCTAGCATCACTGTCCTGGTTAGAGTTAATGGGAGATTCAGTCTGAAAATGTCTGGGGGGGAAGCAATTTGTGAAAGGCTGCCATACTGTTGTTGTTGTTGTTTAGTCGTGTCCAACTCTTCGTGACCCCATGGACCAGAGCACTCCAGGTACTCCTGTCTTCCACTGCCTCCCGCAGTTTGGTCAGCCTCATGTTCGTAGCTTCGAGAATACTGTCCAACCATCTCATCCTCTGTCGTCCACTTCTCCTTGTGCCCTCCATCTTTCCCAACATCAGGGTCTTTTCCAGGGAGTCTTCTCTTCTCATGAGGTGGCCAAAGTCTTGGAGCCTCAGCTTCAGGATCTGTCTTTCCAATGAGCACTCAGGGCTGATTTCCTTCAGAATGGATAGGTTTGATCTTCTTGCAGTCCATGGGACTCTCAAGAGTCTCCTCCAGCACCATAATTCAAAAGCATCAGTTCTTTGGCCATACTGTAACTAAGTCTAAATGCACATAATAGCACACTCTTTCACTATTTACCTTTGTTTCACTAACATTGCTCTGTTGGCTCCCCTGAGTCATTTAATCTTAATTGTAAGCCTCCTGGGGCTGCAACCTGTCCTCTCATTCTTAATAAAGTCCTATACATATATGCCGCTGTATTACTAATTCATTTCCATATAGCATGATGAAGATTCAATAATATTAATTTATGTGGGAATAATGGGCTATTAAGAGAGAGAAATTTTGGTGGGCAACTCTTGCTCTCAATAGGGGTTGTGTGCATTTGTTGCTTGAAGAAAACCCACTTTTGAAAAGTCCACTATGTACATTCATTTGCTTAAATGTCTAGAGCTACCAGCTTGTTCTTTATTTCTTTGCTACTCAGAAAGAAAATGGAGTCAATGAAGTTTGTGGACTTGTTCCAGTACTTCAGATGTGTATTTAATTCCAGCTTCTGTATTCCTGTTTTACATTCAATGAACAGCCATTCCTTAGAAGTGAACGAATCACATTAGAATATGTATTCCTAATTATCAATACTTCTACCCTAAAACCTTATGCATTACTCCTGATAAATGGAAATGTCATGTTTCTTGTCTATAGAATTTGTAAGTGATATGCACCGTGGCGATTATCTGTTTTCTTTTCATGGCTGTGCTCATTATTTTTATTTGCTTTGTTAGTGGCATTTGGATAAATTAAATGGCATATTTAACTCCAATGGCAATTAACATTCTACTTACAATCTGGTTTAGACAATGTCTTCTATAAATGAAGAATGTCATGTATCCCCCTCCCCTTCTCCACTCTTGGCAGTGCGTATATGCAATGAAAAACCCACATATTGCTGAACCCATTTGCTTTAGTGGTTCAGAGAAATTATCCTTGTGCAATATTTATGGGAAGTGAGATAGGCTTGTTCCTAGACTTGAAATAATAGAAGGCACTTGTGTGAGTTTAAGTACATCAACAATTGCAGTATGGCATTCTGGTTGTCTCATTTTTCCTATCTTAAATTCAGTTCTTCAGTTTGAGATTTTTTTAAAGAGTAATTCTCATGAAAATTCATCAGAATTTAAGTGCAAATTTCTCCTTAAAACACCGTTTTGACTAGTTTTCATTTGCAAGCCATTCCCCACAACACCATGCATTTTTTGTATGCTATCATCATGAATATTTTCTTTTCTATGCACACTTTACCCTAATAGATCCATTTTGTAAACATTGCCTTGCAAAATTCGGATAAATGCAAATTTTGAAGGATTAATGTGTTTCAGTTCACATATTGTTTCAGAAAGTGCAAAATCATTTAAAATGCATATGGAATCAAAATTCTCGCTCATCCCTGATGGGCACTGTTAGAAACAGGATGCTGTACTAGATGAGTCCCTGGTCTCTCTTGATAAACAGGAGACTGCTAACTGTCCACAGGAGTCATGTATCTTTTGGGTGGGGTGGGGGCTGAGAAGGGAATGCACCATTATTTATTGAGGCACCTACCAGGAACAAAAGGTGCTTGGTAATAAGATTCTGATAAATCAAAATGCTGCGTCTTATAGGGTTTCATTGAGTGGCAGGTGGTTAACCAGACATATAAATCAAATTATACAGTTCTGTTGCTATTTTTCATAGTTGATCTTTCACACAATACATTCCACTTTCCACAAACTTTAAATCTGCAAAATTATCTGTTCCCACTAATACTGGAAACAGACTAGCTTCAATAATGTTTACATTATAGAAAATTTAAATGCCTGGTTGCATCATGGAAGCAATTATTCTTTCTGGCTTTAATTTACACATTCCATTTTTATAATTATGCTATAAAGAGTGATTTTTCTTTCATTGGAATCTATAGGTATTTAATTAAGAACAGGTTGGAACTTATTATAATTTAATTGTATATTTGTTGAATTTAGTACGCAGGCTGAGATCCTACCTGCCCATAGCTGCCAAGTCTCCCGTTTCCCCCGGGAAAACCCCCTTTTTACTTACCTTTTCCCGGTGGTCCCCCATATCACTTTGTCTCCCATTTTTCTCCGTTATTTTCTCCTGCCGGCGGCCATTTTTTTCCTTTCCGATTTGCCCTTCTATGGGCACCAAAAATGGCCGCCGCCAGCTTCAAAAGCCGCATGTACGCATGTCCGGAAGTGCATAGACGTCACTTCCGGTGCTGGCGGCGGCCATTTTGGTGCCCATAGATGGGCGGAGCGACACCGGAAGTTGCGTCGGAGCACTTCCTGACATGCACACAAGCGATTTTCGAAGCCGGCAGCAGCCATTTTGGGTGCCCATAGAAGGGCAAAGCGACACCGGAAGTTACATCGATGCAACTTCCGGTGTCAAATGGCTGCCGGTCCCGGATTCTGCAGTCCGGAACTTGGAAGGTAAGTACCTGCCCGCAGACAGTTTCGCCAGAGTGGTACAGGCTCTGGTTATCTCCCAGTTGGATTACTGCAATGTGCTCTATGTGGGGCTACCTTTGAAGGTGATTCAGAAACTACAACTAATCCAGAATGCGTCAGCTATACTGGTGACTGGGAGTAGCCCCCAAGACCATATAACACCAGTCCTAAAGGATCTTCACTGGCTCCCAGTATGTTTCCGAGCACAATCCAAAGTGTTGGTACTGAGCTTGGCCCAATATACCTGAAGGAGCGTCTCGACCTCCATCATTCAGCCTGGACACTAAGGTCCACTTCCAAGGGTTTTCTGGCAGTTCCCTTTGCGAGAAGTAAAGTTACAGGGAACCAGGCAGAGGGCCTTCTCGGCAGTGGCGCCCTCCCTGTGGAATGCCCTCCCATCAGATGTTTGAAATACTGTATAGAGAATTACATAACTTTTAGGAAACATCTGAAAGCAGCCCTGTTCAGGGAAGTTTTTAATGTCTGACATTTTATTTTTTATTTTTTATTTTGCTGGGAGCTGCCCAGAGTGGCTGGGGAAACACAGCCAGATGGGTGGGATATACAATAATAACAACAATAATAGTTGTTATTGTTGTTGTTATAGTGGGAAAGTACACGCCACCATTTCTAGAAAGAGTTTTCTTTTGCCCAATTCCTTTAAAAAATTGAGGGTAATCAATATCACCTAAATTACTAATGCAAGGGCAGCTTTTGCATTTTGCCAAACAAAACTGAGGACACAGCTTAGTAATATTAATATTTGGAAAAAATAGTAACATCAACATGTTAGTCATTTTAGCTCATCTTGACTTCTGCAATAGTAACATTACTCTATATATTCCTGTATCTTGCATTTTGAGTTGGGGGATTTGATTATATTTTAATATTCTGCTATCTGTATATGGTATGTTTATTGTTTTGTTCTACAGTATTTTTAAACAGAAGTCATATATTTTGATGGATATGTTGGATATATTTGTTGGATACAGTATATGTTTTTGTTTCTATGGCCTAAAGCTGTGGCAAATGATAATAAATCCAATCTACTAGAAACAGATGCTTTGAGTAAACATATTACTGTACTGGTGATGAATTGTGGCCATTGCATTAAATGTTTTTTTTATTTCCCCTGTAGCTGTTTATGATTAAGAATTTTAATATATCTTATTGCTCATCTAACCAGTTCTGTATTTCAAGAAAACAAGTACTGTATGCATGTTTCCTGAGCAGTGAAGGGTCACTAGATGGCATAGCACTTGGGATTCATATGAACACATGCTTTTATGATCTTTCAGTAAACTTATTGACTTTGTTATGCTCTCTTTATAGTAGAAAAAGGCTGTAATTGGGCTTTGGGTTCAAATCCATGTTCATTCCATGCTTTTACTGTACGAAACCAGTATCATTGTCATGATACCTGCCCTAATACTTTGATATAGGGTGGTTTATTAGTCAAGGCCAATTAAATGGTTGTTTTATGAGGCATTATAACATTCTGGTCTCATGTAACCCTTGAGTGTGTGTGTGGAGGGGCAGGTTTTTCCTTTTAGGCTTAGCATACCATTCCCCTTATGCACATACTTGACAATAAGTCCCACTGAAACTTTCTGAATACAGTAGGGCTAATCTGCACGTTTTCAACTTAGTGTTGCAGTGACTTCATACAGTTATTGTAACAACTATTAGGCTAAACTGCAGGGGTCAGCAACCTTTTTCAGCTGTGGGCCGGTCCACCATCCCTCAGACCATGTGATGGGGCCGGACTATATTTTGAAAAAAATAATGAACAAATTCCTATGCCCCACAAATAACTCAGAGACGTATTTTAAATAAAAGCACACATTCTACTCATGCAAAAACATCAGGCAGGCCCCACAAATAACCCAGAGATGCTATTTAAATAAAAGGACACATTCTACTCATGTAAAAACATGCTGATTCCTGGACCGTCCAAGGGTCGGATTGAGCAGGCGATTGGGCCTCATTCAGCCCCCTGGCCCTAGGTTGCCTACCCCTGGGCTAAAGCATTATAAGGAACTAATAGTCCTACTGTGAATATGGTTGATGTTAGCTATAAAAAAGTGACAGTAACACCGAACTGTAGGTTAAAGCTCCTCCCTCATAAGGAAACATTTCTGTTTCCCTTCTTCTCATGTTCATAAAGTCAAAAAACTGCATTCTCAGGTTTTTTTATAGCATTACTTAATGTTTACAGTCATTCAGAGAGCAGAATTCCAAGTTTCCCTTGCAACTCAGTATTAAATGACATTTGATAACTGTCTTGTGATGAAGGCTTAAATGTGCTCTGCTTAAATGTACGATCCAACACATTGATTTAAGTGCACCTAACTATTCACTGCATATGCCTCAGTCCCCCATATTTCCTTACCAGCCATCTAGCTGGCAAGTGTTATTTTCTGCTGATCTTTGTCTCCTTGTTTATTGACTGATTTCCAGGCTTTTTAAAAAAATTAGTTCAGAAATTCCATAGGTATCTTCAGCAGAGTTATTCATGTGACAGAATGACAGTGGCACCTTGGGTTACAAATGCTTCAGGTTACAAAAGCTTCAGGTTACAGACTCTGCTAACCCAGAAATAGTACCTCAGGTTAAGAACTTTGCTTCAGGATGAGAAAAGAAATCGTGCTCTGGCGGTGCGGTGGCAACAGGAGCCCCCATTAGCTAAAGTGGTGTCTCAGGTTAAGAACAGTTTCAGGTTAAGAATGGACCTCCGGAATGAATTAAGTTCTTAACCCGAGGTACCACTGTACATTGACCTTCAGTTTCTCACCCTTTCTGAACTTGATACAACTAGACTTTCATTCATCTCTGATGTTGACAGAATAAGTAATAATATTCACAAATGGAAGACATTCTAACTTCAAACTCTTGAAGATTGATAGATAGGCATACTTTTTGCCTTGCTAGGCAGTCACTTTTTGATATATATAAGTTAAACGGCGTTTCCATGCACTCTGGCTTCCATCACGGTGTTCCATTGCACCAGTAGCAGTTTAGTAATGCTGGCCACATTACCTGGAAATGTAAATGTACGGCGGCTCCCTCGGCTTACAACGAGATAAGCACTGCGCCCCATAGTCACCTTAACTGTCCAGGGGTCCTTTACCTTTTAGCTTATTTTTTGAGCACATCATAAAAAGTGAAAAGAAGCACATAGAAAGCATGTACTGCCAGATGTTGCTGAACTACAGCTCCCATCAGCTCTAGCAAACATGACCAATGGTCAGGAACAATAGAAAGCACAACTTCTATATGTGTATGTGCTGGTTAGAGTATTAGTCAAAATCAATATCAATTTCCCACTATAACCTTATCTTCCTCCTTATGTTTATAGCAAGTTAATTCATTTTGTTTGTGGGAGAGGATCAGTTCCAAATTCCATGTAAAAACCATCCATTCGTTACTTCTGTGCTCATGAAGAGAGGCATTTATTTAATATTAACCATACAAGTGCAAACTATGAAGGATTAAAAATGGCTGGGGCAAAACCATCAGGAGACCATATTTTAAAAGGGTAAATACTGTTTAATTATCATATTACTGTGAATTATAATACCAATATTGCATTTACAGCTTGCAAACACTTATCTGCATTAAACCTTATGAAATAAAGTAAGATCTGCTTAGCTGGGTCATCTGAATTATGTGTGTCACTGAGGAGTTGGCTCTGTTTAGTCAAGGAGGTTGCTAGTTGTTAAATTTTTAATTTGTTGCAGATGAACTATGACACTTCTGAGCATGGCCTTGCTTGTAAAGAAAAAAAGGAAATATTTTTTTATGATTTGAATTACAAATATCTGAACATCAGTTATGAATCAGTTATTAAGTATGCCAATTGGAATTAGACATGATCTTTTGAAAATATTCCTATTTGCCCCCCCCCAAAAACCCTCAGAATTAGACAGCCCTGGCCTTTAAAATGAAATGAACAGAATTATTGTTGAGCACAGTTACATTCAAAGGAATGTAACTTACCAAAGCATTCTGGGAAGTATGGAAAATGTTCAAGATTGTACATTAGTTTATGAATGATTGTAAATAAGAACACATTGTTCTTGCTTTAGACAAGTGACCAGCAGAGTGACAGCACACTATATTAATTTGTATTGTGGAGACTGGGTACAAAGGTTTATTTTTCATCAGTTAATAATCCCAAGGCAATTTCCCAAGGCAATTCCCAAAACATAAAATATTATTTAATAAAATGACAAATAAAACTCAAAACATTACTGCAGCAGTCCAGAGATCAGTGAGAATGGTGGGCCTGCTGGTGGAAGTCCATTAAGGTCTCTGCCATCTGCGCTGCCAGGAGAACCGCAAAGAAGAAGAAGAGGAGTTTGGATTTGATATCCCGCTTTATCACTACCCGAAGGAGTCTCAAAGCGGCTCTCAATCTCCTTTCCCCTCCTCCCCCACAACAGACACCCTGTGCGGTGGGTGGGACTGAGAGACTTCAGAGAAGTGTGACTAGCCCAAGGTCACCCAGCAGCTGCATGTGGAGGAGCGGAGACGCGAACCCGGTTCCCCAGATTACAAGTCTACCGCTCTTAGCCACTACACCACACTGGCTCTCCTCACTGGCAAAAGGGAAGACCCTATTGTGTGTCTCCATCTACTGGGTTACAGTTTAGCTGATTTGTTTTTTAGAATAGAATAGAATAGAATAGTAATTTATTCGCCAAGTACTTACATGTTTGGAATTTGCTTTGGCTAATTTTACAATGTAAACGTACTTTATACAAAATATCTGTTAAATATCTGTGTGAGGATCTGAGTGTGCAGAACACTATTTCAAGCAAAGAGGAGCCACTCCGACTGCACCTGGAGCTTTTGCCTTCTGTCCCTGTAGTGACTTCAGAACAGGTTGAGGTGGTTGTTGGTGCCTCAAATTGCTATTGAGATCCCATCTACAAATGCAGAGCAAGGTACGGGAAGAGAAGATAAAAAAAAGGGGTCGGGGTGATCTTCCTGTTGACCTCCTTGTGGATTTAGCCACTAACAAGTAATGGCTTTTTGTTATTCAAGCTCCATACCATGCTCTGCATTTGTAGATGGGCTCTCAATAGCAATTTTGTTAAAGATTGCTCTCCAGTCACTCCATGATGGCTCCACAACAGATATGTTGATGCGCCACAATTGAAAAAATATGTTTGAGCACTGTTACTAATCTAAGACCACTTGTACCTCACATCATTTGCTTCTCCAGGACCTTAAGTGTCTCACATACTCATACACATTATGGGAAGAGCATGCCTGCTGGGGCTTGAAGAGGAAAAGGCCACTAAAGAGCTGAGTGGACCTTACATTATCAGCAATACAAAATGCCTTGCAGTGCATGTGCCACAACAGCAATGTGCACCGATTCTAATGTAAACCATAAAATAATTTTACTTAAGAACATATATATTTCCAAAACACCCAGCTGTTCATTATCCACAGTTACAACAGCAAGCTATCAATGGGTACCATAAAGCTGTGCTGGTGATTGAAATGGGCATATATGGAGATGGAGATGGATGGAGAGTTGGAATGCTGGAAGGGTGGGAATGCTGGAAGGAATATAAGGGATATTAGAAGGAATGGGGATGGGAAAGCTGGAGGCTGCTTGAAACAATGTGTTGGACTGTGGAATGCTCCTGTTCAGGGTAGCAGACAGGTAGACATTCCCTTTTTCCAGATATTACATTGACCATGATATTTTACTTACATATTTTTTAAAAATTAGGATAACTTGCTGGACAAATGTCTATCCATAGCAGCTGAGAATAGAAAACAACAAAGGGTAGGAAGAGCAATAATATGACATTTTCGATATTTGGTTATCTGGATGTGGTTTGACTAAATTCTCAGCAGTTCCAATCCAGTTCTATAGTATGTAAACTACAGTCTGAGACACAGTTGCAAAACCTGCCCCACACCCTCTCCACAGCAGTGTTTTCAATTATTTTGTTTGTTTGTTTTTACTATTGAAGTGAATAGCAGGTTGCAGGATAATCCCAGGATCTAGGGCATGACCTTGACCTCTGCTAACTCAATCCACAGAGACCCTGAAGGAATGTGTGTTCTGTGGAGTGTTGGTATAAGACTTTGGCTGTCCAAGGTGGAACAACTCCCCCCCTCCCCCTGCACACAATTAAGATACATAGCACAGAAGACTCATCAAGTTATTTTGGCACCTGAACCAGAAAATTCCACAAGTAAGTACTACCAGGGAGTAATAGTGCATTAAAAACAAATCAAAAGGCAACCATTTGCTGCCCTTTCATGACACCCCAAACTGCTGGCTGAGGCATTCGCTTAACTCAGTTCAGTGAACAGGCCTGATTCCATGTCTCTGTGTGCAACCTTCATATAGATCGCTGTGCCATATAGGCACTCTCTCTGTCCTGACCAAAAATGATCGGTGTTTTGCTAGTTTATGTTAAAATGCATTGTGATTGTATGAGCTGCTGCCATTCTCTCCAATAGTAGTGAATTTTTCATGTTTGCTGCACTGAAAGCCCTGTGCATTCCACAGTCACTGATTCAAGTCTAATCATTCATTATTCTGCTTTTCATCTTATTTTCCAATTCCCTATAGATATCCATTTTTCTCGAAACATAATGGAGATGATATCTTACTTGAAATATTAAATTGTGTGTGTGTGTGGTGTGTGTGTCTAAGAGAAAGAGAGAGACGAATTAATAGAATACTTCTAATGATAATGAAATCAGAAAGCTACAGAATCCTCAAGTCCTTTATCGAATATTCATGCATGCTCAGTAAATCCCAGTTTGGTTTCCATTATTCTAATGTGATAAGCCTCAAACTAGAAATGGGCAAACAATGATGTACATTTTCCCACTTAGAAATAGCTTGTTTCAGTGCTGGTAACAATGGAGGCATGAATGTCATGTAGAACTACCGAATGTTTGCTATATTTTTTACTTTTTCCCCTGGTGTTTAGTGTTCTTTCTTCAGTGTAAAGAACAAAGGAGAAAACTTCTTGGGCATATATCTATTGGCTACATACTTGCTTTGTGTTGTTATCTTATCATTTATCACTATTATGTCATTTCTGCTTAGTAAACGATACCAGATGTATAACCACAGATAATATGAAGCATGGAACTCAGGAATATTTTGTACAGTAAGGGGCTAGATTCCTTTTATTAGAAAGTATCTGGATTTTTAAGAACGTGTTTACAGAAAAACAGTAGCAGCAGTGGAGTAATCCTTCCATCACTAGTAACTGCATCAGGATCAGCACCTACTTCCAGCAATGCACCTTGAAATTTATTATTTCCCTGTCTCCCACTAGTAGGCTTATCTGTTGTAAAGAGCAATTACTTATACCTTGTGAGGTGCTCAAAGAAATTCTTAATTATTTATTATTCTTGGCAGTAGCATCTTTATTTAAACACTGTACTGGAAGAGCAGCTAATAGATAAGAACAAGAATGTAAATTTAAATGAGTACATTAATTACCCCAGTGATACAAGCAGTGACTGACTTTCCTGCAATAATATAGATTTGGGTGAGAAATGAAATGGATACGCAGCTGGAGAAGAAACTGAAGGTATACAGTCGAAGATGGCGGAGTATCAACATCTTCCCTTCTGACCTCCGTACTTTACTGGTTTGTTTTAAGTTTTTTTACTGTTTTATACCGTGTTTATATTTTATTTTCGTTTTATTCTTATCTACTTAATTTAGCTCAGTTTTAAGTTTTAAGTTTTAGTCATAGGTTTTAAGGTTTTAAGGAATTAAAGTACAGCAGGGAGTTGTTTAAAGTCTTCCTGACCTTCACTTGGGGGAGCGTCTGGGCCTCAGCGTTTTTTAAAAGAAGAAACCTTTCAAGTTGTGACTGCTCTTATCGTTATCTCCCTGCATTTACTCCCTGCTCCACCATTCTACTAACCAAGCAAATGAACTGAAGCGAGACTTTTACCAACCTGATTTTTACCAAATAAATAATGGTGACGACCCGGAGTGGCTGTAAAACCTCGGGCCTTCCTCGGAGTGATATAAGACCTCTCTCTAAAAGAGCTACTCTAAAGGAAGCACAAACAAAAATCACTCGGCCCTATAAGAATAGGGGCAAAGTGGAGCTAATTGAGAATCAGCAGAAAATTGAAACTTCCCCCCTCTGCACCGAGTCCTCTGCCAGCCACAACGAAGGGCCGGCAGTGCAGAGAGAGGATTGTGCAGAGGAATGCCACAACAATGGGCCGATAAAGCTCAAAATAAATTCAAATATAATTGGTACAGACACCGAAGTACTCCCGAAACAGAGACTTAAACCCCTAGCTTCTCCTGAACCATCCCAAGACCGAGAAGTGGAGGAACTGATGTTAAAACAAATTGCAGAGCTGTCTTCGGGAAACTCTAAAACATCAAAAGATTCTTGCTTCCAATCCCCTGAGACAAATGGTGAGGATTTATCCGTTATCAAATGGCTTGTGCTTTTAACTGAGGATATTGAACATATAAAATCCTACCTGGGCACCTGTACAAAAATCCTCACTATAATGATGGACACTTGTAAAATCCTCTGCAGGGAACCTGGCGGAGTGACTGCAGAATTGGAAAGTAACAACAACTTCCCTCCTACCACCTGCAAAAATAGATCATCAAGGAATGTAAAGAGATCCAGCAGGGCTATCGCCTTGAAAAGGAGGCCCATAAGTGCAAAAAAGAGCAAAAATGTTAAAAATTTCAAGGCAGTGCGTTACAAAAAAATGGATTTTAAAAAGCTCTTTAAACTCCTCAAGAGTTCCCCAATAACCGGGATCAGTGGGAACACCAAGAAACTTCCTGCCAGGAAGCCTTCTAAGCAAGAACTTTCTATAAACCCTTGCCCTGATGCTGCATTGGAATGCTTGGAACCCCTAACGCCTACCCCAACACCTAACTCCAAGGAAGACCTTTTGATTCAAGATCCATGGTCTCACGTTTTATCTGCAGATAAGACCAATCCCTCTAAGAAGAGGAACCTGACAAATAATAACTGGAATCTGGTGCTGTACCGAAACAAGCTCGTTCTATCAAATTATCCTAAACCCCCAGGATTCCTGTCACAAGAAGAGCGTAAAGCCCATCTATTGAACTTTCTAAAGCTCTATATGCCAGGTATCCTTAATAACCCTACTGACTTGGCCCAAGTGGAATATCTATACTTCGACGGATTCCTTGCCAGAGCAGTGGTCTCATTTTATGACGGGAGACTGGCAAAACTGGTGTACAAATGTAGAGAACACCTGAAGACAAGTGGCGTAAGAATCTCAAGGTACTTTAAAAATGAAGCACCCCCAATTCCACTTATTCCCCATACTGTAATTTTGCCAAAAACTCTCCAACATAAGATTGACCAACATGTTCTAATTGATATAAACTCTGTGGATGACATCCTTAATCACCCTACTGGTCTGGTAGCCAAGGACCCTCAAAAGTTGGACTCCCTTGGGCCCACGTATGCGGTGAATCAGGGAACCGTCCTTGACAGCTTTGAAAATAACTTACTTCATTCTTATAGTGCTCTCCCACAAGAAGCTCAGAAAGAAATACTCCATAAAATGGACACTCTCCGCCTTTGCCTGACAAAAGTGATGAAGGAACAGCTGAGACTACCTAAACAAAACATGCCTGACTGTGTTTCAGATTCTGCCCCATTCTTATACCACCAAGAGCTGGACCTGTGGGTTGGGAAGGCACCCACCCCTTCCAGCCAACAGGTTGTTGCTGAGATGAACCCACTCTTCCATAATCTGGAGGCGAAAACCTCTCCACCAGACTCATGCACCACGCAACCCCCCTCTGAGGCAAATATGGCCACAACATCTGCCTGGGATAAAATGAGAGAACTTAATGAGGCCGAATTGGGCTCTCCATATAAAGTGCCCTATATGAGTGCGCTTACTTGCAACTTTATTAACCCACTCTCTTCCAACGTGAGCAAGCTGAATACATCCATAGATATCATCGAACTGGTAACAGAACCAGCTGAACCAGCTCAACAAATGAGAGACGACCCTATTTTATTCTCAGCCCCGAAGAGTGATCTGGTTGAAGACCCAACGGGTCGTATTAACAAAATTACTCAAACAATTAATGAAAATCCAACTAGTGGCACTACTTCTGTTGACTTAATTTCTCTCTCCCTAAGTAATACCCCTCTAATTCTACCATCTGACTCTGAAGAGCCGACTATTTTAGGCCTAAAACCTGCCTCTAGTGAGACGAGTGGCTTGATTTTACAGTCAAACCATCCCAGTAAATCTAAACGATTGGGATGTATAACACGATTGCCACCTTCTCAAAGAAAAATAACTGAATTTTTTGAAGCTGAAACTCCCCCGAACTCAGAATCCCATCCCCACTCGATTTGACTACCTAACGACCAACCTAGTCACCCTCTGATGTCATTTCTATGCTGGAATATTGCGGGATGGAGGGGGAAGAAACTTGATCCAGACTTCTTAAAATTTGTTAACTTATTCCAAGTAATTCTTTTACAAGAAACTTGGGAAGAGGAGGTGATTGATATAAACGGATATGATATTATTTTACTTCCAGCTTGTCCCTCTCTTAAAGGTGGACGCCCCAGAGGAGGTTTGGCGATAGCCATTTCCCTCAAATTGCAAGCAAAACTTACACTTGTGAAATCACTCCCTCCTTACGCGATCACAGGCTTGATTTCAGGAGGGAAATTTGAATTACTGGTAACAAATGTTTATTTCCCCCCTGGGGGGCAAGCAGCGGACCTCCACTCCAAATGGGAAGCACTTGAAGAACATCTAGCTTTCTGCTATACTAAGTATCCGAATACCTCATCAGTCTTGGGAGGTGATTTCAATGCTCGTACAGCTGCAAACTGGGAAGCGTTAGGCAAGGCCAAATGGTGGGTCCCCCCTGATCACCAGAACTTGGACCTATCCCCCCACGTACAAAGAAAATCGAAAGATAATAGGGTCAATGAAGCGGGCACCCTCCTTTATCAGCTGATTTTACGTATGAATTTAATAATTTTAAACGGGAACTGTCCCCCGGATATTCCGGGTGATTTTACTCATTTGAGCACACATACAAATAGTGTTCTTGATTATTTTATTGTCTCCAGAGATTTATTCCCAAATTTTTCTTATTTTAAAGTAGAAAACGTTCAAATGAGCGACCATCTTCCCTTGAGTGCCAAGCTTTCCCTAGACTGGCAGCCAGTCAAGTCTAGGCACCCCATATATATGGGAATAAATGCTGCAGAACAAGTGAGAGGAACAAAATGGTCTGTAAGTCAAGCCCAGAAATATACGGAATTTTTCCAACAAGAGATAGTTCAAACCCATGCTGTTTTAGATTTAGATCTGTATGGGTATGAACAAATTATTAATTCATTCTCTCTGCTTACGGAAGATCTTATGTCCTTTTTTACAGTACCAGCTATTCAGGTAAATTGGGCCCATTTTAAGACTGGTGCCCCCTGGTTTAACTTACATTGCAAACAAGCTAGACAGCATCTTTGTGCCATTTACAAAGAATATAAATCTTCTGGTGCTTTAGTATTACCTAGAAATTACCAACAAGCAAAAATAGCATATAAGGAAGCTCAGAGAATGGCTAAACAAGAGTGGCAACAAAATCGCTGGCAGGCACTCATAGTCGCCTCTAGCTCACGTAGTTCACGGCAATTTTGGCAATTGGTTAATAGAAGATCAAAGAGGTACCCCCTAACAATTATTCCTGCCCCAGTCTGGGAATCCTTCCTTAGGAAATATTTTGCATCAACAGAACCCAATACCAACGCTCTTGATGATGTATTTGAGCATCTCCCCATTTGGTCCCCTATTGATCCTGACGAAATCTTGGATCTAATTTCTAAACTTAAAATTGGCAAAGCCCCCGGGCCAGATTTGGTTCCAGCGGAAGCCATAAAACTACATTCTGACTGGTGGGCAAAAATCTTGGCTGTCACCTTCGATGCCATTAATGCAACTGGAAGGGTACCAAAAATATGGAAGGAGGCTATAATAATTCCGATATATAAAAAAGGCTCCCCAGATGATCCGGAGAATTACAGGAATATTAGCCTATTGTCAATAATTGGAAAGATATACGCACGTTTTCTGTTGAGTAGACTTACTCAATGGGCTGAAGAAAAGAAACTGATAGGCCCTGAGCAAGCAGGATTCAGACCGAACCAGTCAACAACGGACCATGTTTTAGTTTTGCACCATCTAGCCCGAAAATATTCTTCTTCAAACCAAGGCCAACTCTGTGCGGCCTTTATCGACCTTAAGGCTGCATTTGACAGCATCCCCAGAAGGTTACTCTGGGAAAAGTTGGTTCGATGGGGAATTGACAGACGACTTCTGTGGCTAATAATTCAGCTGCATGAGGGGTCGGCTGCTAGGGTGAGAATAACCCCAGCCGGCGATCTCACAAACTCTGTGCCCATCAACAGAGGAGTCCGTCAAGGTTGTATCCTAGCTCCTTTTCTTTTCAATTTATTTATTAGTGACATGAGGATACCATTGGCTGAATCTGAGACAACTATTCATGCCCCCCGTCTTGCAAACTATCGATGCCCATTACTACTCTATGCTGATGATGCAGTAATTTTGTCATTTTCAAGAATTGGCCTCAGGAGAGCACTTAAAATATTTGTTTCATACTGTAAAACCAATTCCCTTACTATAAATCAATCTAAATCAAAAGTACTAATCTTCTCAAAAAGTCGAAAATCCTATAAGTGGCAATTAGATGGAAAACCTATTGAACAGGTTTATAAATTTCAATATTTGGGAGTTTTTCTCCAATACAATCTGGGTTGGAAGGCGCATATTGCATATATTTCAAATAAGGCTAAAGCCCTTTCTTTTGCGCTTTTGCGCTTTTTCTTTTCCGATGGGGCTCTTCATGTGCCATCCGCCCTGAAGGTATTTAAAGCCAAAGTGATCGCGACACTGGCATACGCTGTCCCTTTATGGGGGACCGCAGTAAATTTGATGCCATTGGAGGTAATTCAAAACCAATTCCTAAGACGGCTGTTAAAACTCCCTCAGTGCGTTAGCAATGCGGCTATTCGCTTAGAATTAAAAACTACATCTTTAGAAAATACTCTTTGGAGGCGCAGCCTTTGCTATTGGTTGTCCTTATGGCATAGACTCCCGAATCTGTACCTGATTCAATGTCTTTGGAGGGATGATTTTCCCAGCTCATGGGCAAGAGAGATCCATTCTAAAGTCGTGACCTATGGATTGTCCCCATCAGAACTATTAAAACTGGACCTAGCCACGGCTAAAAGAACCCTCATTCAAAAACTTGAGGAGATTGACCTCCAACAAAACACCATTCTGGGTAGTGGCACTTGCTCACCACTAAATCTTGGCATAGTGCCTTCCCAGCAGATACCATCTTATTTGACTTCCTTGTCTGTAGCGGTCCACAGATACGCCTTTATTAAGGCAAGATTTAATGCCTTTCCTTCCAATGTTATGAACAATAGATTTTCCAAAGGTCAGATTTCAGCTGTGTGTGTATGTGATAATAGATCTATTGAATCCTTACAACATATACTATTTTGCTGCCCACTGCATTCATTTTCTAGGACCAGATTTTTGTTCCCTTTATTATCGGAAACCTCGGGTGACTCCTTGGAAACACAGTTAACACATTTACTGCAAGATTCTGATCCGAGTAGGTCCCTTTTTGTTGCCAGGTTTCTGATTACAGTCTTAGCTTATAAGAGGAAAAATGGATTACTTTATGATTATTGATCTCGCTTATATAATACTGATTTATAGTTATAATCTGATATTTTAAGTGCTGTATTGCTCTTATTTTAATGGAATCTAGAAATTTATGATTTTAGATATGTATTTTAATTTTATTAATTTTATTTTGTCATATTTGCTTTGTTGTACAATGTATATTGGTATTGAATATGGGCCTATGGCCGTAATAAACTATCTATCTAAGAAGGTATACAGTCCAATCTTGAATTTGCCTAAGCACACAAGCAAACACCACAGAGTTCAATGGTGCTTAGTTCCAATGAAGTGTACATAGGATTGCAGCCACAGAAATGATACCAAGCAGATACTGATTGCATGGACAGTTTTAAACTATGGTGGGACAAAATCCTACCGAGGGTGCACTTTTCACTGAAGAATTTGAACAATCACAGACCCATTGCCTAGACATTGTAGGCAATTGTCACTTGCATTACTAATCAAGTGACAATCACTCCTCCCCCTTCACTTAGCAGGCTCTGAGAGTGTCCATTCTGTTAGCAAATTTCCTTTCACAGCATCTTAGGAGCCAATCCATTACCTTCAGGATAGGTTATACAGGGAGTGGGAAAATTGTTGCTCTCCGCATGTTGCTACACTCCCACAATCCCTGGCCATTGACCATTGACTATGCTGTCTAGGGCTAATGACAACTGTAGTCCAACAAATACTTGTCACATTGACATATTAAACCCTTGGATTAAATTCTCAAAGGGCCAGCGATAACTGTGGGTTTGTCTTTCATAAATTATAATGACTTACAACAGTTTTAGACATCTAGTAATAGAAATAAAAATATTCACCCCATGTTGAAAGCATCAGCTGTCTGTTAAAAGAAAGGAAAGTAGAATCTATTTACTGAAAGACCTCCTAATCAGAAAGAGAAGTAAAGGAAATGTAGAATTATCTTTGGTAGTGGTGGTGGAGGGGATGTCTACTTAACCTGATGGAAAGGTCAACAGACTCAGCTGTCTTTTGAACACCTGAAAAATTATCTCACATTCACAAACATCCTGACAAATATATTGATCTCCCAGAAGGCAAAGTAACAAAAGACTGCAGAGCAGTGATAAAAGGTCAACTCGTCTTTATTTCAGTTTAAAATGCTAGCAAGACATACATCTCGTTAGGTCTCTTTAAAGTTTAATACAGCCTACAATCTTATGTACACTTAACTGAGAGTAAGCCCTATATTAACATCATTAACATCTGAGTAAGCAGGCACAGAATTACAACCACCATCAAATATAATTCAAACTTTTGAGTAAGAGAGACTGTACTAGCATTGAGTCTGACTTGTTTTCTAGGGTTGGAAAACAAGACATTTGCTTTCTGTCTAGAGATCATCTGTGCCAGGGCATGTGCTTATTCCAACTGCTTCCTTTCCTAAAATGAAAAGCTTCTTTGAATAAACCGACCGGCTAAATATTGAAAAGTTTAGTACTTTAAAATCATATCCGTATTTTCTTCAAACATAGCTCCAGAGCCCAACCCTCTTTTGACAACTAACAGTCAGCCATGTTATGTATATATACAGATCATCATTAATGTTCCTGCCTTCTATTTTGTTGTGTGTCCTGCCCTATGGTATCTATGTAGACTTAATGCTCCATGGTTTACTGTAATGGGTTTGCCAATGGGGTAAACAAGCAAGTTCTTCTGCAGCTCAGTTACAGTAGAATGTGGTCCTTTCTTTAATAAAAGGTCAGGGAATCATTTACTTTGCCTCCAGAGCAAAGTGAATATAAGCTTTATTGTGCTATCTTTTACGAAGTAACTAAAACTGTAGCAATCAGGTCAAAGTCTGTGTGTGTTTGAGTAAAGGCAGAAAACCCCTTTGGAATTCAGTGGTGTAGCTGGGGCACAATTCCCATAAATGCTTGAAGAACCACTTAAGATTAATTCAATATAAACTTGCAGAGAGAGAGAGAGAGAGAGAGAGAGAGAGGAAAAAGGCAGAGGACCACTATCCAAGTCCAATGGAAAAGAAACCCTTAGCTATTTTAAGTCATTTATTTTGGAGCGTATACCTACATGGGCTCATTTAAATGTTTCTAATAATAATCAGTTATTGTGTAAAGCCATATCCTAGAAATATATGTGCTTCTATGGAATAAGCAAATACAGGGTTAGGTGTGAAGGATGCAGGCCTGGAATCTTCTCTCTGTGGTATTGCTCTCTAAAGCAGGTACATGACCTGAAACTTCAATGTAATTCAGTGCAATCATGATGACTTGGGTACTGTTCAACACCATACTATGGTATATGTCTCATCCATGTAAGCATTGCAGCTTGCCAGACAAAATTATTCCCCATTCTCCACTGCCTATACACTGTTCTGGGGGTTCTCCCAATACACCTCAGAGCCATTGGGGGGGGGCATCACAGGGGAGCACCACAGCGGATGGAGGTGAAAAACTCATTTGCACAAGTGAAAGCCCTTGTGCAAGGCTTCCACTGTTGGGACTTGTTAGGTAAATCCTGCCCTGTATCTTGTAGACATATCCCATTTAGTACGAGGCGCATATTGGACCACATATATTGACCATGTAATTGCACATAATTTTTACAGGACCACATAATTTTTACAGGACATGTATGACAGCAACTTTGCCTTGTGAGAGTTCATTCACAAAGCTACAAGACTAAACAAATGTTGCTTTGAAAACCTTGTACAGATATACTCTTATTAGAAGTACTTACAAATTGCAGCTTGCACATGATGTGGGAGGAAGGCAATTTCATTTTGACAAACTAGGCTATAATGTAGCCACAAAGAAAGGCAAGACAGCCTGCTTCTGTGCTTCCCTCCATCCAAGGCAGGAATAACGGATAATTGAAAAAAGAAGTTATGGGCTATTCAATTTTCCTAGACCTTTATTGATTAGGAAAATCTGGAATTTCTTTTCCCTAATTGTTCAGGTCATCGAGCAGAATTCCCCTACATTCCCCCCACAATATTACGGTAAGTTGATAGGCAAATATATCAAGCAATTGCTAGACATTAAGAAACATTATTTATACAAATGTAGTGAATTTGGTATACATAATTGCAATATTGGATTTGATAACATTCTATTTTATAATATCTGAAGAAATAAAATATGGCATGCTGATTTGGAAAGATTTGGAGAAGGTAATCCTCAATATTGACTACTCAGCTGTTCACGTGTTGATCCCATATATGATGTTGGCCTCTGTTTAGTAGGGTTATTGACTCAACTTCTGCTGAGATTTTCTCACACTAGCTGAGTTGGCAAAGGTTCCTGACATTATCCCCTTGCTGTCCTCTGCTTTAAAACCTGACAAGGAGTCTGCAGAGTGAAGGATGGGAACAAGGTTTAGCTCAGACTGAGATATCAGTCTGCAGAAGTATAACAAGAATCCTGCCTCCATTCTCTACCCTATTGGAGAGCCTGAAATTGTGCTACTTGTTCTTGTCTGTTCCTCGTCGTGAAAAGTGCAGTCATGCAATGACTATTGAAAGCTCTAATCTCTGACACTTTCCTGCTGAACGGTGCTTTTCAATATCTTGAAGGAATACACGAGGGACTGAAGCTTCAGATCATTGACTTCCCATATAAAGCATTATGCTCTTGGTTTGAGGGCGCCTGTTACTTTTGTTCAATTGATCTCCAGTTTTAACACATTTGTACAACACACAGCACTTCTGCCGCCAAACATCTTGTAATAGTCCTGAATTAGACTAGAACATGGTCACAAGAGAAATATAATCATGTACAATGTGAATTCGTGTTTTACAAGTCATGCAATCTATTACCATACAGCTGTGGTCATTTCTGGAAAGATGGAATAATGAAAAATGGCTCTTTGTAGTAAAGTAAAATGAAACCACCAAATTGATTCAGGGCTGTAATGAACTTCCCCAGTACGAGTTTGAATGGGATAATACTAAAACCTGACTTGTTTTTAAGGTTTCCTGTGTGTTTATATTCACAACAGATCAGCAGTGGTGGTGGGAAATATTGAAACTTTAGTACAAGGCCTTGGTTGGCAACTAATCTAGTTTTATCAGCCAGCCACTTTAGTTGGGAAAAGGAAGTCCCCACTCACAAACTGGCTTGCTGATATGTCTGCCCACTTTCCATTCCATCTGCTTGTTACACTAGGGAAGAAGGAAGCAGTAGAAAGATGGAGACATGTGAAATAGAAGCTAGGGAAGAAGGAAGAGGTAGAAAGATGGAGACATGTGGAATAGAAGTGGGCACTTGGGAAGTGATGTCTTTTTCACACATCTCTTTACTGCTCCCTGGAATTCCTGCTTTTCTTTCCAGGGACAGTCAAATACATCTAGCCCATGGGTAGGCAAACTAAGGCCCGGGGCCTGGATCCGGCCCAATCGCCTTCTAAATCCAGCCCGCGGACGGTCTACGAATCAGCGTGTTTTTACATGAGTAGAATGTGTGCTTTTATTTAAAATGCATCTCTGGGTTATTTGTGGGGCATAGGAATTCGTTCATTTCCCCCCCAATATAGTCCGCCCCCCCAGAAGGTCTGAGGGACAGTGGACTGGCCCCCTGCTGAAAAAGTTTGCTGACTCCTGATCTAGCCTTTTTAAGACACTGGAGCAACAGAGGAAAACACTAAACAAAAACAAAAAAAGTCGCAAATGGCATGTGATTAGGAGAGTCAGAAAGTGTGGTGTGACTTTAACCTGAATGTCCTTTTTGGCATTTGTTATTCATTCCATACACCATCAAATTAGTCCCAAATAGTGGACAGATATCCCATACTGGGATACTTTAGTAATGTATGACAAAACCATTTTCATTAATTATTTTTTTTACACAAATATTGTTAGCCACTGCTTCAGTTCATCCATAATGAGAATTGTATTTTAACATTACATGTACAGGTGTTGGGCTCACCTTTCCCTCTCCTCTGGCATGATTGTGATGAAGAGATAATTGACCAGTTACCCACTACATCCAAAATCAGGACACTGATCAGTGAAACAAGCCAGGATCATGATCTATGATTTGATCCTACTTCAAACTAGCCAGAGTTTCTTGTGTTTGGAAATAATGGGGAAATCTGATTCATTTGGACAGCAATTTGGACAGGGGAGAAATGAGGCCAGAAAATCTTTGTCATCTGTGTATGTGCATATATTCTTCCTGTTGAAAACAATGGTAGGGAAAGTGAACATGCTTCTGAGTGTTTCTAAATTATTTCCTGCTTTGAAGGCAGGACTGCCAATCAGGATGGTTTTTAGTCCTTTCGATCCCAGCTGCTTATGGTCCCTTCCCAGCATATACTCTTTTGGCCCTACTGCCATTGGACTTCCAACTTTCGTTGATACAAAGCATTGGAATGCTTTGCAATGGCAGGGAGTGGATCTGAATTCTGATCTCCTTGTCAGATGCTGGAGAAGGAGATTCAACCTATGCTAACTCAGTTGGTTAGAGTGTGGTGCCGAAAATGTCAAGGTTGCAGGTTCAATCCCCATATGGGACAGCTGCATATTATTCCTGCATTGCATGGGGTTGAACTAGATGGTCCCCAGTCTCTTCCAACTCCCAGGGGCCATAGTATTGCCTTAAAAGTGGGTAGGGGTAGCATATGAACCTGGGGCCAGTGCAGGTTCTAAATAGAAAGCTAAACTTGATTTAATGTTATGTTCAAAAAGAGCCATTGATAAATGTTTTCCCTTATTCCCTTTCAAATGAAATACTGTTGTTGTTTTAAAAGTCATTGCCTTGTAGAGGGTTTCAATAATGATCACTTTAATTTGCGGGGGGAAGGTTTTGAAACCAAACAAAACTGCTTAATATTAACCTTGAGGGAGTGATTGAGAAACTGGAATCATTCATCACTTAACATTTCCAATAGCAGGCCATTAGACATTTCTGCTCTAGACCCTTTATCTTCATTGTTACCAGATGTTGATTGAAGGGGATACTTTCCCACATTCTAATTAAACCATTTTTAACCTCCTGTTCTGTAGGCCTGAAAGCTTGGAAAGCAGAATGATTACAGACTTCTGCTCTGGAGGCCTAATCGATAAGCCATTATTCATTTGTCTTTTTTTTTTAATAATCCAAATGAAATGCTCATTATATATATTACAGAGCAAATAAAACATCTAGTATGTAAAACCGCTACAGTGCAAGGGCAATACCACTAATGATTGTGGCTGTCATTTTGAGGAAAGATGGGGCAGAGAAGTTTTGATATTCAGTTCTCAAGCATTCAAGTTTTGATATTCGATTATTTTAGGGCAATATTGCATTGTGTGTCGAGGTCCCTAAGCCACCCTCAAATAAATCACACATCACACAGAAATTTAAGTTTAAGGTTTTTGGCATAGTTTTGGCCACAACTTTATTAAAATACAAAATGTGAGTGGTTGCTTAGGCATTGGTTCCAACTATCTGTCCCGCCGGGGGACAGAACTGAGATCCGCCCACCTGCGGAAGTCAGTAAAGGGAAAACATTTTGGGGAGAGAATGGAGCTGGGTGTCAGACCCTTCGCCTCTCCCCTAATACTCCCAGGGGCTCTTGTGTGGCCCTAGCTCCTTGCCGGGGATACAGAAAAAAGCATGGCGAGCCCCTGGATTCCTTTAATGGAATTCCCCACGCAGCAGCATTGGAGGGGCAGGCACAGCCAACCACTTCCCCTCCACCAACCAATTTGTTAACCAATGCCTAACCGCAACCTTACAAGTTGTGACTTTTTTTTTTTATTTGCTACACAGTAGGTGAAAACCAAATGGCACCAGCCAAATGGAAAAATTCCTACCAGGCCCCTGCCCCAAAAGCAGACGACCCCATGACAGGCATAGCAAGGTCAAATGCAAAAGCCGTAAGTATAGGGAGGGTGGGCGGGTGATCCGATGCATGCAGCAAAAAGAGGAAGCTCAACGCTGCATGCAGAGAATGTATAGCCTTTGGGCTGTCCATCAAAATTGGCAACATTGAAATCTCCCCAACAACCCAGAAGAACCCAATCACAGTCATGGCCATCTAAACGATCCCGCCGAGCAACAGAGGGGTATCTTGTCCGACCCCACCGCAACACGTGCTCTCCATGAAGGAGAACACACTTTATGAAACCCCTAATTATAATTCTTAGATATTGTAAAGAAGCCATGAGATCAAAATATCAACGTTTAGTTAGGGTGCTAATACTGATGGCAACTTAAATAGTGTACTCCAGCAATTGCAACTGAATGAGGTTGGTTTGAGAAAAATGTGGTATGTTTGCTTGTATCTGCACTGGATTAAAAATAGGTCAAACATCTTCCTAAAAGGCCAAGCTTCTGCCACACCACCAGCTCACTTCTCCAATCATTATATATGAAGATGGTTGATGTGGGGGAAAAAACATTTTCTGAGAAGTTATAAATCTTATTGCTTCCATTTTAGTAGTATTTTTGTAAAGTTAAATAAGGGTAAGCAAGAGCAAAGGAAGCTGCAAAGGAGATGGAGGTGAAGGAAAACAGATAAAATGGAAATCCTTGTTAAACTGAGTAGCTGAAATGCTGACAAGGCTTCTGCTGCTGAGAGCTTTGCACGTAGGAATCCCTCACCACGCCTGCCGCCGCCGCTTCTTCAATTTGGCTTTTTCTAAGATAACTTTCAATCTAGTATTGCAAAAGAAACCATTTATCAAGTCAAGTAGGCCTTGGAGAGGAAGGTTCTAATTGCTACAAAGTGATTCTGGCCATAATAGTCATGTTTCTCTACTGGCAGACAATGAGAATGGCTCTAGTTCCAGAACTCTGACTGATTTATGGATGTCTTCTCTTGTAGGGGGCTGTGAAGGTACAGGGGTTGGAGAAAGACGATTGTTAGGATCATAGTAGAGGGTTTTTTGTTTTTTTGAACTGCTGTAAAAGACAGGTGTCATTCTAAGTGGCAAGAAATAAACCACGTCTGACCAGAAACTATACATACCCAAGAGTTGTACAGAAAGCAGCACCAGCTGAGTCACAGTGGTGCAGCAGAACTCTTCCATCTGTGCACGTTGGAAATCTGCGCTAATGATCACTCCCCACATCAAATGGGGGGGGTGAATTTTGCATGGTTGCGCACAGCCCCCTGGATCCCAGTGCGGCTCCTGGTAGTTTGGTCTGGCTTCATCCCCAGGCAGGATACCTGGGGTCTCCACCTACCTCAGTCAATGCCCAATCCTGCCTGGGGAGGCATTGCCAGGGGGATTGGCCAGGTAAGGGGAGGGACCGACTTGCCCACACAACAGAAGGTGAATCTTACCTGGGAAGCGGCACTCGGCTCCAGAGCTTCTCCCACCCTCCAGTCCCTCAGTTAAGTCTACTTTTGCAGGTTAACATTCTCCACAGGTACGCAGACGCTGCTACGTCAAGGTTACTGTTGAAGGGCGGAAAGGAATTTCCCTGCATTGGCAGGTTTCGCCTTTCCTGTAGCAAAACGTCACAACTTTGGCGGTTTCAGGCCTTGGGCAGAATCCTTTAGTCTATCTTCCTAAATGTGTGTGTGTGTGTGTGTGTGTGTGTGTGTGTGTGTGTGTGTGTGTGAAGCAGTGACCCACTCCCCCCTTTGCGGCGGTGATACCAGGGTTCCCTGTTAAGGGGGTCTTGAGGGGAGGCATTGGCCATACACCAAGAGGTTGTCATTGCTCTCCCCTCCAGCGGTGGCGAACCGGGGGGGGGGCTCTCTGCTTGAACATATGTTCTCCAGAGCCAGCCCAATCCCCACACATTCTGGATAGCCCTGAAGTCTCCCAGATCCCTGGCTGGGGACTGGAAAGGATAAACGCCGAATGACTGAGCCAAGGTCTCCCTACATCTGAATCTTAATAAAGTTGTGGCCAATTTTAATCCCATAGCAAGTTGTATTGAGTCATTATTCCGCTCGGGGGTCGCCTCATTTTGAGGGTGCACGCAGGTGGAGGCTGCAGGGAACTGTCACAAGTCTCTTGCATAAGCATAATGGGAACTTTAGATACAGGCCCTAGTTTCTGGCACTATCAGAATCATTCACAGGAAAACAATTGTTTTGTGCAAATGCAGACTTCAGCTACATTAGTTATATTCCTCTGGCATAGTCCTAACAAAGCATATTGTAACATGACATGAATTTTCAGGGAGCCTTCCTCAGTCTTGTGCTCTCTAGGGGCTCCTTCAGATGACCTATCTATTCAGGATTCATCCTGATTTGCTTGCACAAAGCTTAAAAAGTGGTTACATTATGCCAGGTCTGTATTGACCATATGTTTGATTTGTTTATGGGGTGGTTATATGACAGTGAGCATTCATCTTGCATTCATCTTTATGTTTTCCGCTTAATCATCCACCCAGCTCTTTTTCAATGAATTTCCCCATCACTTTCCAATCTGCAAAATGACTGAGGGTTTTTTCTTTCTTTCCTAAAGTGGAAGTATTCTGGGGCAAAATAGCACTTCAATGCAAGCCTAAGTTGTAGTATACGTTTGAATCTCTCCTACAAAATATTAACAGTCTGGAATTAAAACTCCCATCAGCTATGCTGACTACGGCTAATGGGAATTGTAGCCCAAATGATTTGGAGGGCACCAGCTTGTGAAAGGCTGTTTTAAGGTGAGTTATAGCCTCATAATGATATTCCCTGTATCCCAGCTCCTAGCAATGTCGCAGTAGAGCATAACATATTATGCTTAAGGGGTAGCTGATGATACAGTGTGTGTTGAATTTTGCAGTGCCTTAGTGAAAGGGCCAGTTCTATTAAAAGTACCATGTGTCAATGAGCTTATTTAACACTCAGGTGCTTTAAGTAATATTGAAAAGAAGGTTCAATATCTCCCAGTGGAGCAACAAATGCACAAGCACCTTTTCGCTTTCTTTGATTTTTTTCTTAAACATTGTCAATATGTCTTCTATAAGCCAGGAACTCTGTAAGCCTGTACTGAAGTCAATACATTACTGTCTCTCTTGTATTGTGCTGATCTAGTTTTATGGACCTTCCTTACCTGTCTTGTAGATATAGGACTAACTGTACTAGGACAATTAAACTGATCTATATGTGGAGGACCTTTGACTCACAAGCGATAGTCCATTAACTGCCATTGTGTTTTGTCTCATCTTTAATTACAATTATACTTGGCATATATCAGAGTGTCCAAAGCTTTTCTCATACAATATCCTATTACCAATATTTACAACATTTCTGTAAGTTGCATGAATATTGGCTTATAGCAGCACAAATTCAGCGCAGGCATACCTCGGAGTTCCAGACCAGCACAATGAAGTGAATATCACAATAAGGCAAGCCACACTTTTTTTGTTTTTATTTCCCAAAGCATATAAAAGTTATGTTTACACTAAACTGTAGTCTATTAAGCCAGGCCCCCCAGCTGCAGGGGCGGGATGGGAAAAACCCAGCTCCAGCCCTAGCCAGCTCTACTCCAATGGCCAGAAGAGGGGTGCTAGTGGCAGGGGGCTACCTTCCCCTGGAAGAGGCTAGGTTCCTTCAGCTGCACCCATGTCCTCATAAGGAGCAATATCCACAAATGCAAGAAAGTGAAGTGCAATAAAATGAGGTTTCCTTGCTTTTATCAGGAGGGAAACACGCCTTAGCTAACTGTTTCCAAGCAAAATCAATAGAGCTGGTAAGTCTGTCATAGATCTAGCTGGCATGTAATGGGTTCTTCCCAGTGACATCAGCAGCATAACTTGCATTTCAATGGAAACTTTCAATAGCCCATCTCATTCTTCATGGTATCTGAAGAAGTGTGCATGCACACGAAAGCTCATACCAATGAAAAACTTAGTTGGTCTCTAAGGTTCTACTGGAAGGAATTTTTTGTATTTTGTTCTATCTCATTCCAGTGTTTGGTTTCTCAATCATTTCCTGTACGATCACTTTTTAGATGGCCTGCAATCTGTTCCATGACACAGTCTCCATTAAAATGCTTACCCTTTAAAAAAATCAGCCAGTACTTAGAACCTATATTTTAATTATTAATTCTGAAGTCTTAATTTATCAAACAGAAGCTATAAGTGGCTTTTGAGCCTAATTAAGAGAAGAGATCCAGGTATTAAAAAGCTATCACATGTATTTAAAAACAGTGTCATGATTATCCCAAGGTAGAGATATTTCAGAGCCGGCACAGCTGCATTCATGTTAAAGTTAATTACCACAAATACTTCAAGGAATTGTGTTTATAAAACTGGATAGAAAGCAGTCACGAAAAGCCAGCTTTAGCACTAATGGAGCAAATCCAAGCAAGGATATCATTTAAAAGAATAGCTCAATGGGTGATAATAACCAAGTAAATCATACTCAGAGTGGACCCATTAAATCCATTAATTTCAGTTGTTTTATTCTGTAATCTCACTCTAACTTGAAAGAGAGATAGGAAATTAAAGTGGGAAAGTCAAACTATACTGCTTGATATTTCATTCAATCTCCCTACCCCACCCCCCTCTGTGGGGTAAATTATGCTCACTTCTGCAAGGCTGTGGGGGCTACCTTGCTCTTAGTGCTATAGTAGAAAACTGAAATGGTAGAAGGAACTGTGCAAATACAAAGTATGAATGTGGAGCGGAGAGACATCTCAATGCAGAGGAAACACTCCCCCACCCCCAAATTATTATTATTTTATTAAAGGTACAAAAATAACTAACACAGCATGGGAGAGGGTTGTACAGAACTTCACAGAGTTGTGTTTCATCTTCAGCTCTACCAAAATGACAAGACCTCAACAGTTTAGAGATTGGAAACAGGTTTCCCTTTGCATCATCTGAGATTTTTGTGAGGGCTCAATCCCTTTGACAGGCATGCAACTTCAAGCAAAATTGCAGATAGCTAAATATAACTGGTGCCAGGAGGTACATTAAAAAAGTAAAAAGGGAGATGTGCACATAATATGCATTGGTATTCAACTTAGACTATTGTTTTTGCAAGAATGTGTAGCATGCTGCTGCACACTACTCAAAAGAAATGAATTACGGTACTGTACTTCAAACCTGCTCCTTCCATTCCCACATGGAGACAAACAAGAGGCTTGTTATGTTCAAACCAGTACTCGTGGTTTGTTTCTCTCCTTTACAAACTACAACTGTAATCTAAGAACAATGGTTTGTCACTATGGTTTCTCAGCAGAGAAACAAACAGCCATTGCTGGTTCATGTATGTGAGCAATCCAGCCACTGACCTGGTTTCCCCCCCCCCCCAGTGCACCGAAGGAAGGAACAAGGGAGGAGGACTGTGGGGATTTTTGTGCAGTATGCACCAAAATCCTGCACATTCACTTCAGAGCATAGTTTAATTTGAAGTGAGATGTTAACAAGGCAAGAATATAAGAATCCCAATGATCTGATATTGTTAGATCTATTCCAGTATGTTTTGTGCCCTGATTTTGGAATGGGAACTGTCTTGGCTGCCCTGGTGGATGTCCTTTGTTGGAGGACAGAAATGGGGAGTGTGGCATTGTAGATTCTCTTGGATTTATCTGCAGGATTCATTACTATTGGTCATTATATCTTTCTGTCATGGCTCACTAGGTGGGAACTTGGGTTTCTTACAGAGGAAGAGCAGTAAATAAAAAATTGGGAGCCCTGATTTGCTGTGGCCCTGGTGCTTTTGCGGGGCAGGCGGGGTAGTGGTCCCAGAAGGTGGTGCTAAAGGAATGCTATTCGGCCCCGTTGGCCTTTAGATAGGGTGCCATAGGTTCTATCCTGTTTTCCCATGTGCATTAATAGCTGTATGAAACTGCTGTTGCCAACGAGCTCCATCTTGCTGCTGTTTCAAGCAAAAGCAAAAGCTCAGACACAGAGGGTGAAAAAATTATAGTTGGCATTGGCTGTTCTATGTATGGTAATAAACAAATAGAGCTACTCTCACTAGCTAGGCATCATGGGTTCAAAGAAACAATTTGATAAAATGCTTATATGAATTATTCAACTTTGCTTGCCGTTTGTTTTGGCCAGCCTGCAATTTTTGCATAATTAATTAATGTATTTATTGACAGATTTCTATTCCACCTTTCAGCAAAAAACGTCATAGGGTGATTTGCACTAAAATCATGAAAGAAAAGTTAATAGTAGTAACAGCAGCAGCAGCAGGAACAACAACAGCAACATAATGGTTGTTCTAAATTTTAATGATTTTCCAGTACACAAAATGAAACTGAGTGGCTAAAGCTTAAAAATGGAAGAAAAGTCACTATTCAGAAATTAAACTGAGCTGCCTGACAGCTATAACATAGGAAAAGATTGCATTTCTCATGGCATTGTATATTAGCAACCTGATATCATTTCCAGTTTTTACTTCTATTTGACTAAAGGGGCAGAGTGTGATAAGACACATGAAATGCTGGGTCCCCCCCCCCCCTTGGCATAAAGATAAATATAATTTTCCACCTAGATATTGTAGCTTTTTCTTTTATTTTGCAACCAATCCAATTGGGTCAGCTCTAATAAAAGGTAAGGATTGCATCAAAGGCTGCATCTGGGCATGTAGGCTATTTATAATTGCAATTGGACACATTGAATGCGGCTTATTTCAGATGTAGTAGCGCTTCAGAATTTTGTATTCTACAAAGATGAGAATGAGAAAATCACACTGACAATAACTTTAAGGAATGAAACTTCACAAGATCAAGTACTTAAAACCCAGTGGTTTTAAAATGGGAAATAAATACCTATTTATCTGAAAAATAATAGGCAAGCAAATATTGAAATGTCTACAGTAGACTTCCCCAAGCTAGTGCCTGTGAGAAGTGACACAGACAGGTGTTTGTGTTACTGTGTTCCGTGAAGTGGGACTATTGTCCTTTGTTCTTTTTCTTTGCTGTCTGATGAGAAAGAGGCAGGAGCCAAGTCAGAATATATTATATGTAAATAAAGTAGATTAGCCAAAATTCTGTGCTACTGAGTTCTGTTACGCAAACTGTGAAGACTCCGCGGATCCCTAAGTGTGCTGATTTCTCCAAGGCATCAGTCGCTGTGATGTTTGGGCAGAAGAAAGCTTTTGAAGCTCCAGAACGATCGATCAGGAGGGAGAGAACATGCCAGTTGGGCATGTGTCTCTACCAGGGTCCTACACGAGAGTAGTGCCTTCCAGATGTTTGGACTCCAGCTCCCATCAGTGCCAGCCAGCACAGTCATGGTGATGGGAGATCATGGAAGCTGTAGTACAAAACATCTGTAGAGCATCAGGTTGGGGAAGGGCAGTTTTTAGTATGTCTGATTGTCCACATCAACTTCTGTAGGCTATAGTGTTTCCTTGCAGAAGAATCAAACAGAGCTTTATGCAATCACTATATATATAGTGAATATAACAGTCACTATAATTGGAAAATCACAGTCTGATATGAACACTGGAAAATATAAAGGCAAAATTACATACTTTGGTTTGCAGTCCTGGGTTTAAGCCCCATTGAATGTGGTGGGACTAGCCACATACTTTGTCATTTTGAATTGAATAGGACATACTATTCCTAAACTTTACTTGGTTTGCTCTTTTTCTGATTCTTTTTCTTTTAACTATGTTTTATAGGTTAAATAGAAAACCTTATTTTCTTTTGATCAGCAGTGCAATTTAGATGTTAGGAATATCATGTATAATTAATGGGTGGAAATGGGAATGTCATTGTGCAGTCTCCTCTTCCAATCTTCGTTAGTTTACCAATGCACATACTGTGCACATTTAGGCTCTGCGTGCAGGATATGTTAGCTGGCTTTTTGCATGGTATGAGATTACATGGGTAAAGCTTCTGCACATTTAAATGATAGACATGTTGCCTCTGTTCACACCTTCAGACGTGTGATTTAACACATAATTTTTCATGGTTGCCCAATATCACACCGTGCACAAAAAGTGAGGCTGCTGCTAAGGCCTGTCAATTTCTAAGCCCTGAAAACAAAATATTACATTATCTGATTACATGATCTTAAGGATAAGATTTATTTATTTATTTGCTGCAAGTCAACTATGAGCTCACACACATATGCCTGTTAAAGCACACAAGCTACTTTTGTGAGCACTTCAGCCATCCCAACCAGCACTTTGTTGATGTGACTGGGATATTCATGGCCACGGCAATGAATTTTACTCAGGCTATTCTGGACTTTGGAGAACAAACTGTGGCTGGAACTTCTCTCAAGCCCAGTGACGTCCTGCCCTTGCCCTGCAATACTTTAAATCCTAGCTAAAATAACTGAGCCTGCAGCTCCTTTGATAAACATGAACCAAGCAAGAAAGCAATCCCCAAATACCCAAGGGCCAGCATATGCCATTCTTTTGATTAAACAGATCTATTTTAAGAGAGAGGAGCGTTAGAGCCCTAGCACAAAAATAAACATGCAGAATGTGTTCTTTCTTTCTTGGCTAGCTACTTTTTCTGCCAGAGGTTAGTAATGAAGCCAAGGCTTTAAAGGCGCTGTCAGGATGGGTTCCAAGTTATTGTGGGTCCTTCAGCAACAAAGTAGGAGTAGGTGAGCTTCCTTTTGCCCCGCTCTCAAAACTAAGGACAGTTTTCACTGTCTGCAGGCAATGCCAAAAACAAAGGATCCTCAATAATATCTCTTTCTAATCTGATTAAATTAACCAACTAAATTAATTTGACTTACTTTCCAGTGGGGACTCAGCTACATTGGTAAAGTAAAAGTGTTTTATATCCTTTATAACACTGTGACTCCAGATGGTGCTGTGGAGTCCTGTCTTTTGCCAACGTGATATACCATTCACTCAAAGCACATTTTATAGCACACCCCCTCAAAAAACAAACAAACAAACCTGGGAAGTACTCCTCCTGGTGCTACAGTTTGCAGCAGCTATAACAAGCTGCAGCTCCCAAGATTCTTGGGTGGGTTTGCTTTAAATGTGCTTTAATTTTATGGTATGTATGCAGTCTAAAGCAGCAATAAAATGACCTCTGTTTCCAGATATTCTGTAACTGGCATATTAAGATATACCAGGTCATGCTCCTCAACAGAGGTTGCTACCAGCTTCAGGGGGGCCTGGGTGTCTGAAGTGGTAATTTTGATATTCCACAATGCTCAAAAAGATTGAGAGGCATGGTGGAAAATAAAAATGGCAGCTTTCAGAACCAGTTTCCTTTTTGGGAGAGGCAAGGTAGGAGTCAAACTTGCATGCTACTATGCTGCTGGGATCTTGGCAGCTTCCTAGGATGCCAGATGTTGATGTCAGGCCTGCTCTCAATGCCTACTCAGTAGTTGCACCTGCCCTGTGTAACACCCTCCCATTAGATGCAGTCGCAGAGGAAGCCGCTCGGGCACCCGAAGCGGCAAACATGACATGAACCCGGGGGCGGGCCATTGCTACGTAGTGCGCATGTGCGGAATCACTACAAACGACGCATGCATTGTACGTATTGACGCCGCACATGCGTGCTATGTAGCGGTTTGCCGCTGCTGGCGCTCCAGCGCCGTACAGACAGTGCCGGGATCCTCTGCTTGCGGCTACAGTCGCGAACGCAGGATCCTCTACATGTGGCTGCAGCCACGAGCACAGGATCCCGGCACCATCCGTACAGTGCTGGAGCGGCGCCACCAGCAAACCGCTGCTTGCACCGCCATGGTGGGGCGCCGCCTTGTCACCCCCAGAGATGTGGCACTGGGAGCACACCGCCCCCGCCCCCCGTTGTGACACCACTGATCAGATGTCAAGGAAATAAACAACTAACTGACTTTTATAAACAACTATCTGACTTTTAGAAGACATCTGGAGGCAGCCCTGTTTAGGGACGTTTTTATTGTTTGATGTTTTATCACGTTTTTAATACTCTGTTGGGAGCCGCCTATGGGTGACATACAAATAATAAAATTATTATGATGATGATTACTACTGGAATGTTTAAAAGTTATAACATGTAGGGGGGAAAGCGCTACCCTCGTGGACATGTCTTCAGAGGGAGTTTCACAGTGATGGGTGCTGCCCCCATTGAGAAGACCATGTACCTTATCCCAACCACCAGATAATAAAGGAACTCGAAGAAAGGCCTCATATGCCACTCTTAGTGCATGGGGAGCCTTACATAGTGTGAGAAGCTCTAACATTTTTTACAATAAAAGAAATCACTCAAGTGGGGTCCAAATAGCCTGTACCCCATGGCCGTGGTTGCTTTGCAAGGGGTGGGGCTTCAATGCAACTATGGGAGTGCCATACCTACTGTTCAGGAAATCTTGAACTCTTGGGCTGTGCTGTATTAGTTCTTGGGATGTTTTACAGCCCTTATTTCAATATGAAATCTAACACTAACAATCTGCCGAAGAACCAGAAGATGTTGTTGAAACCTCTTAGCTTCTTCATTACTCTCATTGAACATTTTTGTGTTAAAGAAAAACATCTCCACCATATGTAGTTGGCAGGTTGGACTGATGGATAATTGAGCCATGTATAGACTCATCGGACAGTGCAAACCCATTATTATTATTTTTACCCATATCATATCATATTTTCGAACCTCACACTTCTGTGGGCTCTTAGTGAAATAATTACTCATGCCTCAAGAGAGATTATCCTGTCAACATCTTGGGAGGGTAAACATTCCATTTCAAAGTCATCACTGCACAGAATTCTAATTAAGTTATAAGGAGAACAACTAAAGGGTCTCTGTGGATCAGAATATTTGAAAAGCTAAGAGAGAGAGAGAGAAAGAGAGAGAGAGAGAGAGAGAGAGAGAGAGAGAGATCCTCTCCCTCCCACTTTCTCATTGTCCTTTCACATACTGTAACACAGCCATTGCTAGAATATAACATGACACCAGGCAATGGCAGTATAAAAGGGGTCTTTGAACCTGCTTCTTTTATCCTTCTCTGTTCCTAACAGGGTGTCTCTGCTCTAATTCCAAAGAGAATTTGCTTCAAGGTCCATAATTGCACTGGGGAGCTGAAGCCTCATAAAAATGTAGAGCATCCTCTGTCTTAAGTCAATATGCATTATCTGTGGTAGCAGCAAACTGATATACCATGAGGGAATACTTTTAAAAAATGCCTTTCCGAATGGGTGATTTTTATTTTTATTTACTGAAAACAGAACAAACTTTTAATTACTAGAGTTGTATAGCATTGAGGTTTTTTCTATCTCTCTCCCTCTGTATCTTCCAGAATAATTTCTTTACATCTGTATCCATAGCAGCAAACTCCAGGGGGCTGTAGGTGCTTGGGCACCCACAAAGTGAATTTAAAAAGCCAGCAGGTGGCAGCAGCTCTGCCTCCAAGAGAGAAGCGGTTCAGATCTGCCCTCTGCAGCTAGCCAGCAAGGCACCCTTTTCTAGGGGGTGAGGCTCGGACATGGAGGCAGAGGTAGATCCCCTCCCCACAGAAAAGGGTGCCTCACTGGTTGCGGAGAGGAGGAGGAGGAGGAGGAGGAGGAGTAGTTTGGATTTGATCTCCCGCTTTATCACTACCCGAAGGAGTCTCAAAGCGGCTAACATTCTCCTTTCCCTTCCTCCCCCACAACAAACAATCTGTGAGGTGAGTGAGGCTGAGAGACTTCAGAGAAGTGTGACTAGCCCAAGGTCACCCAGCAGCTGTATGGGGAGGAGCGGAGACGCGAACCTGGTTCCCCAGATTACGTGTCTACTGCTCTTAACCACTACACCACACTGTTGCTGCCGGCCCCTGCAATGCATACATGTGACGTAACACGCAGATGTGTGCATGTGACATGGGCACCCACAATCCTGAGGGCAAGATGGCATCCCTGTCTGTATTGGTTAAATATCTCCAAGGTTGAAATAAAGCCTGCACAATTCATTTGTAAATACCACATATACAACATCAACTTCATCATTATCACTTTTTATATGTATTCTGTGGAATTGCCCTGCAATCTTTTGATGAAGGACTGTGTATAAATTTAATAAATTATATACTGACTTTCCACATCTCCTCTCCATGTTACCCCTGAATGAGATTACAATTCCTCTTCCTGTAGGAAGGTGAAAGCTCTGCTACTAATGCAGCAACTACAACTGCATTAATAGAAAAATGCCATTTAGTAGATATATCAGCCACCACTGAAATAGCTATCTATGCCAAAATCTTCTGTAGTAATTAAAAGGTGTTTTGCAGCAAAAGAAGCTGAAAAATATGGTGAGTGCTTCATATAGCAACCTTTCCTGCTTTCCACTTAAAGATGCATATTCTTTCAAATCTGCTAATGCTGCTACTTCTTGGGAAATTGCTTTTTAGAGAAGCGTAGATTTGGTGGGGGTTGTGAAACAAGAAGTCTAATTCATTCCTTGATCTTTTAGAAAACCAGTTTTTCGATTGGACTTACTCCCAGGGAAGTGTATATTGGATTGCAGCCTTCTTAATAATTACAAAAGGGTGTTACTGTTAGGGATGTTTGAGGATTACATCCAGTTTAAGTGAACTGCCTTGATATGTACTTTTGGGACTAACAGAGGGATCAGAATGGAGCTATTCTTCAGCTTCCATGTTTCTCCAAATTCTACAGTACAGTTTTTGGTTCTAAAAACCATACCAAAATGTATATACAATGCATATTTTAGGTTCAAATGTGTATACAAATGCATCTTGTAAAATAAAGTGCATTCAAAAATATGTGGTTTTGACATAGGTACATATTAAAAAATGCTAAATTGTGTGCATTTTTTTTAAAGAGTGGTT
Organism: Zootoca vivipara; assembly: GCF_963506605.1. Lineage (NCBI taxonomy): Eukaryota > Metazoa > Chordata > Lepidosauria > Squamata > Lacertidae > Zootoca > Zootoca vivipara. The sequence goes on along the minus strand of NC_083276.1, from coordinate 94,958,537 downwards.
CAGAAATGGGATGAACACAGGGAGAACAGACTAGAAATAGACTGATCTGTCCATCTTTACTTAGTGATTCTCTTATTTACTTTGGTCACACTAAGGTGAACATTAAAAGGTGCACATAATGCCTTCTTACAACCCAGTTATGTTTAATCTGGAGTCATAAAGTTTATTGATGTAATGCAAGATGCAATAGCAAAATCTTTGAAGACAGTTTCCCAAATATATCAGATGATGCTGTCGATTGAGTATTATATATCAGAGAGCCTAATACTAAAAATAATCATTATAATAACAGTTCACTTCCCTACACTTTCACAGGCCACAGATTGTTTAATTGCCATAGGCCTGGGTAGAAGGGCATGTTTATGCCTGCCGTGATAGTGCCAGGCAAGGCTTTCTGGAGAGATCATTCCACAGTTGGGAAGCCACCATGGAAAAGGCCCTTCTCTTGTTGCCACCTTCCGAACCTCTCTGAGATAGGAGACATAGAGAAGGGCCTCAGATGACAAGCGCAGGGTCCAGGTACAACACTGCAGATAATTTTAAGCATCAATGGTAGAGGATGCTTGGAGCAGCCATTAAGAAAACCAATTGGTTTAAAATGTTAACTCTTCAGTTTAATGCAGACTTGAGTTTGCATCAGTTTGAAGGGCAAGGTCTATGCTAAAAACGTAAAATGCATATGACAGTAAACAGTAGTGTGGAGGTTTAGGCTCCAATCCTAAACAAACTAAGCAAGTAAGACTGTGTACACAGTAGCAGCTTAAAATGCAATTAGGTTGTTCTTTTCCTCAGTTTGGATCAAAGCTGGTTTGGGGGGAAATGCATGAAAATGCAGCATTTCATAAGAAACAATAGGACAGATACAGGACAGATATGGATTGTGGCTAACATTGTGTGTACATTACTTCACAAACGAGCAGTGGGAGCACATTGGATGGAGAGTAAACATGAGCGTGTACACAGCCCAAGTATCATTGAACTCAACCCTTTCAGAGGTCAAATGTAGGATCAGATTACCATATGCATTTCTTTTCCTTATTCTCTAAAATTCAGATTCTTTCCAACACTATATATATATATATATATATATATATATATATATATATAATCACACATATATACAGCAGATCATCAGGAGGTGGCAGTAGTGTTTGCTGAAAGAGTTTGACGGAAACTGGAAGTGGAAAAGCTCTGCATGAATCCACATAGGCTAGTGTTTTCAAGTTTCCCAAAGCAGGTAACAGTAGCTTGAATTTAAAAGACTCTGCACTTTAATTGCATCTTTTATTGACTAGTTGGTAAGCTTGGTAAATAATTTATCATTTTAATTCAGGAGTATTAGAAAGCACTGCATACATTTGTTGAAATTGTATTAAGCATCAAGGTCCTGAAAGATTTTATAGGGCAACTGACTAATTTTATCTTTGACTACATTTCTCATCCGTGGGTCTTCAAAATCTCGAGCTGAAGTCCCTCTTGGGCCTCCTGCTTTGCAAAGATGCACCTAAATGAACATGCGTCTTTCTTATATATAAAGCCATACAATGTGGGTGATTTTGAAATGGTATCCTCATAATATTACTGAAAACTGATGTGAATTTATTGTGAGGTACTGGACACAGCTATGTATTTAAGTATATCCATTACATGAAAAGGGAAACTCAGTTTAAAGGGGGAGAAGATTCCAAATGTGATGCCTATTTCAACCTTACTTAAGACTCATTTTTACATTTACAACATAAGTAATCTGGACCAGACAAATTCATGGAGGGTAAGGTATACATGGCTGCTAGCCATGATAGCTATGCTCTGCCCCCACATTTGGAGGCAGTAATGTTTCTGAAAACAAGTTGCTGGAAGTGACAGTATAGGGGAGGGTTCCTGTGCTTGGGTCCTGCTTTCAGGTTACCCAGCCACGGGCATCTGGTTAGCCGCTGTGAGAACAGGATGCTGGACTAGATAGGCCATTGGCCTGATCCAGAAAGCTCTTCTTGTGTTCTTATAGTCATTTGCAGGCATGGCACCCACTCTGCTACAGCTGCTTTCAGCCAAAAGCTTCCCAACCCCCCAATGAAGTTTAAGGAAATCACAACCAAGCGTGAAAGTTCGGGTATGATTTATTAATGATCTGTGAAACAGCACAATAGACCCCCACACTATTACATATAATCTGAAGTTAATGAATAAGTGAAGAGGTTGGAATACTGTGATTTCGCATACCTTGTAATAAATGAAAGGTAAGAAATGAAAAGCCATTTTGAGACTTTAATCTAGACCTAAATGAGTATGTGTGAAAAATGAAGCGGTGTTTTACACTGTTCCCCAGCCTACCGTACATGGGTTCATTAGAATATATGGAGAACCCTTGGATTTACAATTCTGTGCTGAGGGCTCTCGCACTGTGAAACTGGCAACTTCACCACTTCTTTAAAGACATTATAATAAATGTGCAGTTGTTGTGCACAGGTCAGGAGAGAAGCCTGCTGCAGCAATATCACTCCCTCTCTGCACATTTTCATTTAGCCTTCCATTGACATCTGAAAAGGACTCAGACTGTCACATTGTTGCTTAAAATACACATTCCCTTTTAGATAATTCTAAATCAGAAAGATTTTCTTTACCACTAATAGAATGAACTGCACACAAGTTTTGTTTTTCAACTTCCAATTCAATTTGCAACGCTGCCTTCCAGTATAATTAAGGCAACTTTCATTTTCAATCTGTTCAGGGGAGCATCTACAGTGAAGTAACAGCTGGACAGACACAACAGCTTCGCCAACATCTGCATGCAAGCGATTTCCCTCAACTGTGTTTCGTTTTTCTCACATAGGCAGAAATATGGTTCAAAATGGCTCCTTTGAACTCTCCACATGTAAAAGAATCAAAGTATGTCCAGCTTGGGAAGGGACTACATTTAAAACATGGGAGGTTGTTTTCTGTGCAGGTAACAGAGGATATTATAGTTTGTCCCCACAACCCTGGAATGAAGGCACTGCCAGACACTGAATGGGTTTCAGCTTGTGCCATTTCCCCCTTCATGATCTACATCATTCTTATCTAGTGAAAGTCCGCCTCCACAAACTCAGTGTGAATATACTTGCCAAGAAGACAAAAGCTGGGAGCTGCCTTATATATAACTGTGACTGTTCCCTGCCATTCCCAACCATCAATGTCAGTGAACGGAAAGATGTGCAAATGCCTGAGAGAGATGCAGAAGAGATTGCCTGCCAGAAACTTGGCCAGAAAGCCTTGGGTTAAAAGAGGCCAATGAATTATTCCCCCCCCCCCGGTCCCCAAGTGCACAGATCATTAATTCAACAAGTCACACTATCTGTGCATGCAACCTCCCCCCCCCCCCCCGCTGAGTAGGTCTGAAAGGGCTCTCAGTCACAGGCTTCTAAGCACCTTCCTGCATCAGTGATGAATAGTTCCTGCTAAGACTGAACAGGGTGTGTTTCGCACATGCCTGAAGAGGGCAATAGTGTGACTAAACCTCATTTGGAAATTGTCCAAGTTATATACAGTATATATATTTTAATTAACAGATCGAACGTTACAAGGCAAACATACATTTTAGTTGAACCAGATCAAAACAGTAGCTTGGTGTATGGTGGTGAGAACTGTAGCTTCTAATATTATGCCATTACTAGTCTTAAAACTTGGTAGCCTAAATCTTACAAAACAGCTGCTCAGTCTTGATAAATTTAACATATCCCAAATGAACATCTGTTTTCATTTGGGAAGAAACATGCCTACTGTTTTGCATCTACCCCTTTAGCAATGAAAAATAGATTTTAGTGATTCTTCAGGACATCTTTATTCATCACATCCAGTCACATGTTCAGCCTATTTCTTTCTGCCTATTTTGCTCTGCTTCTCCCATCTTCCCTCTCAGCTTCTGGATCTGGTTCGGGACGCACCTCATAAAACACAAACTTATAGCTAATAAAGGTAAAGGTAAAGGGACCCCTGACCATTAGGTCCAGTCGTGACCGACTCTGGGGTTGCGGTGCTCATCTCGCGTTATTGGCCAAGGGAGCGGGTCATGTGGCCAGCATGACAAAGCCGCTTCTGGCAAACCAGAGCAGCACACAGAAACGCCGTTTACCTTCCCGCTGTAGCAGTACCTATTTATCTACTTGCACTTTGATGTGATTTCGAACTGCTAGGTTGGCAGGAGCAGGGACCAAGCAACAGGAGCTCACCCCGTCGCGGGGATTCGAACCACTGACTTTCTGATCGGCAAGCCCTAGGCTCTGTGGTTTAACCCACAGCACCACCCGCGTCCCTCTAATAGCTAATAGAGCAGCACAACACACTGCTTATCTCAAACATAATGCAAGGATTCTCTTACCTTCTACAATACACACTGGACACATATCAAAGTGGACAACATCCTTCATTTTGTATTCTTTTATTTTGTGTCATTGATGTGGTAGATGGTACCTCAGAATAAGTGATAGCAAAAAAGAGAGAGGAAAAGGAGAGGCTTGTTCAGATAGTTGACTGGTACAGAAGAGAAGCCATCAGCTTATTCAAGGATCTTCTACATGGCAGGTGGGACTCTAGAATAACTGATGCCTTGGTGACTCATATTGGGAAAGGAACAAGGGGAGTGTGACTGTATTTATCCTGCAGATGGTTCAGTGGTCCCATCAGCCAGGATATCCCTTTGGATAGGCTGCCTGAGTTGGGAACTGGAGGCATGGTGTCTCAATGATTCCAGTCCAATGAATTGGATATCGAAGCACAGCAGAAATTAATAAAAAATGGAAAGAGAGCAAAAGGAGAGCGTAGAAGAGATGACATGTTCTTTCTTATTGTAGGTGTTATCATTTTAGAGTCTGAGAACCAATTAAGGTCACTGCAACAAAGTTTCTTCTCATGACTCATGTACAGAGTCTTCTAAGTGAACCTACAGTATTTTGATATTCCTCTCTTGCAAGTGTCTCCTCTGCCAGTAACAAGCAGATATGTTGCAAGGGCCCTGCCCATGCACCTTCGAACTTCTGACATGAATCAAGCAGCACTGATAAGACTGCTTTTTGGCTCCTGGAATTTTCTCCCAGAACTAGGGTGGACACTTACAGACCATGAAAAAATGAGGAAATGTGTCATCCAAAAAAGAACAAAAGAAGATGCAAGTTTATATATTATTCAAATGTGTATGTATAGATGCAAATTTAGGAATAATTACTGTAATTTGAAGCAGAAATACAATAAATCTTGCCATAGTAGGGGAGACTCTGATCAAGTGACTCTAGTGTATATGCTGTCCAGGTACTCACTGTTGCTGGCAACACCAAGGGCCCTCCTTTCACATCACAGAAAAGGCACTTCTGGAAATCTAGTGGAATCTAACAGAAGTTTAGTGCTCATTACCATGTTAATTGTTTCCAGATAAAAATCCATTTGCTCAGGAAATTGTGAGTTTTTTGCATTGTAATTTCCCTGCAGTTTTCATCTTAACACCATCACCACTCATGTGTTGAAAATTGAGGCGGTATCCTGGCATACATTTCTTTGCCGGCATTTAAAATCTAGCATGACATGGAGGTATTTCGATAAAAAAGTCACAATTTTGTAACACAACAGGTACTGTCAAGGCAATAAGCAATTATTTTACTTTTAAGAGACAACTGAAGGCGGCCCTGTTTAGGGAAGTTTTTAATGTTTGACGCTGTATTGTTTTTAATATTTTGTTGGAAGCCGCCCAGAGTGGCTGGGGTATCCCAGCCAGATGGGCGGGAAATAAATAAATAAATAAATAATAATAATAATAATAATCATCATCATCATTGTGTACAGGGAACGTTAGAAATTGGGACAAATTATAACCAGTGCAACTAATGCAACAAACTGCACATCAGAATGCAGTCCCAAGTCCTCTGCTGGAAACTTGCTTTGTATTTGCAGATTGCATATTTTGATATTTGCACTTCTGCTTTATCCTTTATCTTCTCTGTCTACGTCTTTAACTTACACATATTATCCAAAGGCCATTTAGAGCCCTAAAATATTGTTTCTAGGGCATGATCCTGATATATTGATTGTATTGCCACAGCTTTTTGTGCTTTAGTGAATAAAACCACTTTAGCTTTTGCAGGATAGTTGGCAAATCTTTTTCTCACGACAATTGCACAATATCCCGTCCCTGGGAGAAGGGACAATGGCCGCCGTACTGTTGACTGCCCTTTTCTTTCAACCTGGCTAGATATGAGCTTCAGGGCAGAGGACCATGCTGGTTCAGCATCAATTTCTTCCTAGAGCCCACACAGAGAGCCATAGAAATATATTTCCTAATAGGAGTCACTATGGTTAGAAGAGCACAGGCCATTTATTAGTGAAAGCCACACCAAGCCTGGCTCATTCCGTTTTTGTTCCAGGTGCCTTCAGATCAGTCACTCTGTTGACCTAACCTCATTAGCGAGCTTTTTCCTTTGCTGGGGAAGATGAATCCCATGCAATGCACAGTTTTTAAAAGGAGCTTATAAAGCCATATAAAAGGCATTCCCAGGGCAGCAACTAAAATGCTAAATTAGACTTTGACAGCAGAACATTTCACTCCAGGTAGATTAGAAAACTATGCCACAAATTACCGCTCATAAAATTTTCCCTAGTCCTTATTTGCATTTTATTATGGCACATATGGAATGCACATCCAGGCTTGCTTTATTTCAAACTGCAAGGATCTATCACTGTTTCATGATTTTTTTTCATGCCGGTGATGAAAAGAGGAATAATTGCAAATGGGCATGTTTTGACTGCAATATTAGTGTTGGAACTTAGTCAAGTTGTGTAGGGCCTGTTTTCCCATACTGACTTGATTGGCAAACAACCATGCCTTTTCTCTCTCCCTCATTTTGGTGGATAAACACTCTGAACTCCAGGAGATAAATTATTTTTACACCTCAAGAGGAGAGGTACATAGCACAGTGCTTCCAATGATTGAATGGCTACATGAATGAATAAATAAATAAATAAAGAATGAGCAACAAACAATACTGTATAATTGGCCTAGCAATTCTAATCACATCTAAGTTTAGAATGACATTATGAAGCCTAAATAGCACCACTTAACTGCACTCTAAAAGCTGGTATTGAAGGGTGAACTTTAAAGTGAAAAACTTTATAGAAAGTGCTTAAGGAAGGAACTACAACTGATCTACAGCAAGGATTAGTGTCTTTCAGGATTGTTAGTTCTGTTTTGCATTGCTTTAACTGGCTTCTGTTGTGCAGCTGTTAGTCAAATGGAAATGAGCTGTTTTGTCTGTGACTACCTTATGAATGAAGAACCTGTGACCCTCCAGTTTTTGTTGGATTACAACTCCCATCAGCCCCAGCTAGCATGGGCACTGGTCAATGGTGATGGGAGTTGTTGTCCATCAATAACTGGAATGCCAAATGTGAAGTGTTAGGGACTGGTTTTTCAGAGTGGATGTCTCATAAATTTGTTAGATATTCTAAGATTGCCTTCTTCATCCGTTCTGTAAAGGCCAGCATGCATTATGCATTGTTACCTTAGAACTGTGGCACTGTGGTCCAAACCACTGAGCCTCTTGGGCTTGCCAATTGGTTCAAATTTGTGCAACGGGGTGAGCTCCCATTGCTCTGTCTCAGCTTTTGCCAACCTATCAGTTCGAAAGCAAGTAGATAAATAGGTACCACTGCAGTGGGAAGGTAAACGGTGTTTCCGTGCACTCTGATACTCGTCACGGTGTCCCGTTGTGCCAGAAGCGGTTTAGTCATGCTGGCCACATGACCTGGAAAGCTGTCTGTGGACAAACACCGGCTTCCTCGGCCTGAAGCGAGATGAGTGCCGTACCCCATAGGAACATAAGAACTGCCACACTTGAGCAAATGTCCATGTAGTCCTTTGTGGTTTCCAGCATGTGTCAGCTAGATGTTTATCCCACAACTGTCCACAGAGCTGTTAACTTGAGGAAGCCATGTGACAAATCTTAATGTATAAATAATGGAGTAAGAGAAAGGCATGTAGCATTATAACTATCTTTAAAAATTCACCAAGTGTGAACCACTTTCCAAAGTATTCCAAGATTGTTCTGTTCCTTGTGGCTTTTGTTATAGCCAAGGCATAAGTTATCATATGTTGATTGCATATAAAGTTTTCAAGTATGTTCTATATTTAATCTGATTTTTAAAATGTAACTTACATTTTTTATGCAGGCCTCAGAATAAAAGGAGTGAGATAGGAATTCAAGTATGTAAATGATGAATAAATAAATCACAGTTGAAAGGTTTAGTATTTTAATTTAGTCTATTTTAACATGGCTAGTACATTGGGGGGAAATGACACTCATATTAGTAACAAAACAGCAATCATAATCCTTGTCATTCTGGTTTCAAAGTGGGCTTTCTGAGACACTGACAAAACCTGATTTGATTAACATGATTCTCAAAATCAGCCTTTCACAATAGTAATAATAGGCTGTATTTTGTATTCTTTTTGTGTGTGTGTGCTATTAGCTTTCAAGATGTCATTTAAGTAATCTAAACATTCAGAATATTGAAAGTGAATTCTTCTAACAAGATAATGCAAGGATCTGGCAGCTATAAAGAATTATTTCTTTGGGGTATAGTAAGCACATTCCATCTCTAAACCTCTTGGAAATGTTAATTAGCACCAAATAAAGAACAATGGAAAATGTCTGCATTCTTCCTTGGAGACTAAGATTTGGGACAAGTCATTTTGCACATGACTGGAATACTTAAGTGTATAGAGATTTAAATATCTGATTTTAATAGGTTTCATCCCACTGGGAGAGACACTTTTGATTATCTATGACCTCTACCAATTATCGTGATTCTCCCCATAGGCCAACCATAATTTTAATAACTCATCAAACTAAGCCTGAAGGTTCTCTAAAATGCCAAATATGTACTTGAACTTCTTTTGCTAGTTACAGAGCTAGTAGTTGCTACCTGACCTTTTTTTACTCCAGTTTTTTTTTAAGTAGTCACTTTCAGCTCATTAAAACATTTAACTTTTGAACAAAGGTAATGTAACAACTCCAAACTGTATACAGATGTGAGCTTCTTAATCCACAGAAACTCATTAATACAGAAGAATGTTTGAAGACAGATTGTACCAGATAATGTTGAGACTATACAGACAACTACATTGCTCATTTGTATTATCTTGCCATCTTGGAAGGACAATTTCTGTCTTTGCTATGTAAGTGATTGTGCAGGGCTTCTACTGATGGCCCTCAGTTGAATCCTACCCATGGTTCCATTGAGGGACTGTGAGGAGGTTATGATTCGAGAAACTACCATTGTACCTTCTCACCTAGGTGAGAGAGGTGAGAGTTTTATCAGGGACTGATGCTGTCAGTGCTCTGTGACATATCTGTTTTGCAATGCATCCAAGGATTTTGGAATGCATCCCCTGGTGGAAGGAAGTAGAAGGGGAAGGGGGCCAAGCCATAGCTGCCAAGTTTTCCCTTTTCTCGCGAGGAAGCCTATTAAGCATAAGGGAAAATCCCTTTAAAAAAAGGGATAACTTGGCAGCTATGGGCCAAGCTGCCTAGGGTTGGATGAATTTATCCCAGCAGAGATCTTGTGAATACTTACCACTGAGGTGAGTGTTCCAAATAAGACCATCAGCTTCAGAGGTTAAAATTGTCTAGCCCCAGCATGGAGTGAGTGTAGCAATCTTATGACCACAAATTCCTGTATCAAATTTTGAGAGCATATTGCAATGAGTCCACTTTTTACAGAAATAGCTGCATTAAAACCAGCCAGTACTGATAGTTCTGTCTTCATAAGATTTCTACTCATAAGATTTGCTTATTGAAATAAAAGTAGGAACTTGAGAAATCCCTTTAGTGTCATGGAGCAAACAGATACAGAACATTTTCTCAACCCTTGGGAGAATAAAGAAGATGGTGCCCACTTAAGGTGCCCTACTTAACAAATCTTCAATGTTTCTGGGGGAGAACATGGAAAATAATAATTTGTGAACGTGGTCTGGATGCTCCTTTCTTTTCAATGCCCTAGTTACTTTCACTATTATTTCAAAAGGCTTCCATTGTAAAATACGTAAGTACTAGGAGAAAGGAAGGTAACAGAACATTTTACCATTTTTGAACTATAGAATTCTTTGAAGGGCTGAGACAGAAGCTTGCTAGCAAGCTTTTTCTTTTTCTTCTTTTTCTTTTTGGTTTGGAAGAGAGATTTTCATGTTGTGTGAAAGATTTCATACAATTGCCACCCTTGTTAACCATTTTCACATAGTCCCTGCTGGACACAAAATATTGATTTTATTGTTGCTGCTGCTATTTTACAAAAAGCAGCATGTTTCCTGCCCTCACTCCGATTTGGCTTTTGCTGAGATATGGCTATGTGGTGATATATGAAGCCTAATTGGAGTGAGGGAAATGCTTCCTGTACCCACTATTGTCTCTTGTTGGTTAAAAGAGGGATGATACTCACCCCCAGTTTGCCATCCCACCATATATCTCGAGAGGCCTGCAAATAAGGGCATTTTGATGCAGCCTCAATCCTTTATAATGACAAACTCTTTCTATTTGTACAAGCAGCTTGAGAAAACATATTAAAAAGGCTGCAGTTCCACCTAAACTACCTCATTAAATGTATGCATGTGTGCTTATGTGCAAGTAGGGTATGTGCATGTGCTGTGAGCACTATCCAGCGCAAGTGATTGTTCACTGCACTTTAAACCAACCTGTGTTTTCCCATGCTGTAGCAGGGCGCTTGAAGCACCTCCCTGTCATTTTCATTTCCCTGTGAGTGGTCACTGCTCTTGAATAACTATTTGCCAAACATTCAGCTGCATGTAAATAGCCCTTTGGCTTGCTCATCTTGAAGTGTGTTTTTGGCAGACAGAAACAGCCTGCATTAGAGATATACAGACACTGAGGCTATGTGCACATTACCATTTACTCCTGGTCCAGTGCGATCCCACTGCTGGTGTTTGAAGCTGCATATGCACGATGTTAGCCACAATCCATGGGTATCCTGTAGTTTCATGAGAAATACTGCTCTTTGATGTGTTTTCCCTCAAGCCAACTTCTGATTTGAATACATAAGCCTCAGATAAGCTGAGGTGACATTTCAGTCCTGCATTGCGCATGCACAGACAACAGCTTCATTGAATGGGAGTTTTGCCCACTGTTCTGCACATGCACACCATTCTTCACACACATGTACTTCTGCAGAGTGGCCACCACAAACCTCCTGCTGCAACCTGAGTTCATCACAGCAGCAGCACCCATTGGCATTACAAGACTAATACTTGGAGGAGGGGTGTTCTGTTTTCGAACTTTGGACGCAATGCACTTCAGCTGTGGAATGCTTTTGAGAAGAGGGCACAGAAGGGGAATAAGAAAGGAAGGTGTATGATGCAACCTGGGTACGGCGCATGAGGTCCCCACCTACTTGAGACTGAGCAGCTCTGGATCTGATGAGTGCCTGGATGGGTGGCCACCTTAGAACCACATGTATGCCACATTGGATTACATTATGGATATAAATGTAAGGATGCAATACTCTGCATCATATTGTAAAGCACATGTCTTTAGCATTGTCGTAATGGTGCCCCCAGAGCAAATGGTTTTGGAAGGAGACTAGGACAGCGCTTCAGGAATACAGCTCCCTGCAGTGCATCAGCAAAAGTGGTAGCCGAGTTTGTTCATTGCTGTTCCGCAGTGATTTGAATGGTATCCAATTTTCCAGTGGCCTTTCCAATAATAGTGGTCAAAGAATGCTTTAAAATAGAAACATCCCCATCTATTGCAATTATCCTCTCCAGAAAGCAGTTACATTTGAGAACACAGGTTAATTTTCTGAGAATCTCCATAGCTTGAGTACAATTATGTTTGTGTCAGTTTGGGTCATTGTCGGGGGTAGGGAAACCAGGCTTTAGTCTTCCTAACTAGTCAGTGCGCAAAACCTGAGTGTTAAAATGGCATATTTTAAAAATGAATCTAGCACTCTATTTAGCCATTTATTTCATTTGCAATTAGTGAATTTAACTGAAATGTAAGAGTTGTGTATTTTGATTTAGATATATGTAAACATGCATTGTATCATGTTAAAATAAAAATGAAGAGTATATCTGTCCAAAATGAGACAATTTACCAATGATTTTATCAACAGGCTCACAATAAGGAATTGTCTCTTTCTTCCCCACCCCATCTCTAGCTCCTGAAATGATATGAATATAAAAAAGTCCTCAATTTAATTTAAAACAGATAGGTTTCTAGCCTCCTGGCTGTGGGGAAACATGAAAACATGACCCCAATTAACCTTAAACTCTCAGACAAGAAAGCTAAAGAAAATGAAATATATATCACCCCCCCAAAAATTATTATATTTAGAAGTCTTACGGATTACTAGGAATCTAACTCATTATTCCTGAAAGTTTCACAATGTAGGAAACCACTCTGTTATCAAAATGCAGGCACTGAATATGTAATATTTCTGTTTAAGAATATTAAGGATTGAGGATTAAGTATATAGTCTTTATATAAGACTTTCTTCTAAGTCCATTTAGTAGGCTTAACCTTAGTTTTAGGCAGCGAAGCTCACTTTACTGAATGTGTGGAAACGAAAGGAGGTCTATGGCCCCCTAGCTCAAATACCAACATGCATGTCTTTGCCAGCTATGTCTTCACTTACCATTATACATTCAATGTAATATATAAAGGGGGAGCCAACATGTATATTGTTGCCTTCATGTACAGCTGTCCATGTGACAGGCAATCCCAATGGGACACACACACCAATATTCTGGAGGATCATACGTTCATACCCATACATAGGATCCTACATAGAAGTAAGATCCTCTTTTAGAAAGAAAATGTGTAGAGGCCAGGGATATCACACCTGGAAGAGCCATACCTGCTAAGGGTGGGGCCAGAGGGTACAGTTCTGTATCCCTCTCAATGTGTTCACTGAATACATTTTGAATACTGAATACTTTTGAAAGAAGCTATGGAATAAAAAGGGATCAAAAGCACTTTGGCTCTACAATGGGGTGACAGTCATAGTGTGGAAGCTGGGAAGAAAGTGCAAAGTGCAAAGATTTATGTTAAGCAAAAATGCATGCCCATTGTTTCAGAGACAGAAGAGATTGCCAGATGTGCACGTTACCCTTACCTTCCAAGTCCCGGACTGCAGAATCCGGGACCGGCAGCCGTGTGACACCGGGAGTTGCATCGACGTAACTTCCAGTGTCGCTTTGCCCTTCTATGGGCACCAAAAATGGCCACCACCGGCTTCAAAAGTAGCTTCTACGCATGACCGGAAGTGCGTCGACGCGACTTCCGGTGTCGGCCATTTTTGGTGCCCATAGATGGGCGGGGCAACACCAGAAGTTGCGTCCTGGGGAAAACAGGGTACTTGGCAGCTATGACGTTACCATATTTCTAAATGAAACAATGGCCTGGTTTGCATTTGCTTAGCAAGACTGCACAGATGTGCTGGGTGCCGGATAGGGGCTCCCAGCCACTTCACTCTTCCCCTGTCCTTTTATTTGTTGCACCATGTAATGTGCAAAACCAGGGTTTGTGGTGAGGTTAACCAAGAACTAACCAGGATTTAGTTGGTGTGGTAGCCAGTTCTTGTTCCTAGTGTTTGGTTTTAAAATAGCAAATTTATTATTCCAGGCTGCATCTTTATTGGAACTATTGGAACTATTTTTAACTCTTTTAATATGTGGAACTGTTTTGAATGGTTTTTACCCTTGTTTTTTTGTTTTTTTTTTGCAACTGGTTTAGTTGTTGTATAATTGCATATTTTGTTGTAGCCCACTCTGGGACTTTGTGGCAAAGCATGGGTAAGAAATGTAATAACATGCTTAACTGACTGTCAGTTCACAGAACCATTCTTGAAGCTGAAATAATTATAAAACTGCTGTTTTAGTGCCACTTGGGACTCTTTTCTGAAGACTGTTTTATCACCTGAAAATGGAGGAGCTCTGTGAACTGGCTGGGTGAATTGTTCCTAAGTTTCCTCCTTGAGGCTCTCTAAACTAAGGCTCTAAGCCGCAGGCAAAGAACAGCAGTCCCTTACTGCAGTAGGGTGAAGCATTTGTCTATTGCACATAATTCTGATAACTTCCCTTATTTTTTGATACCCAGCTGCAGATGAACGTAGTTCCTGATGCCGTCTGCTCAGTTGGCTCCTACAATTTTCAGCTTTTGCTGGAAGGTGATGGCCAAAAGATTGTGACTTGAGTTATTAGCTATTTTTGGTTGCTAGTTTAGGGAATGTGGGATGCGGGTGGCACTGTGGTCTAAACCACAGAGCCTAGGGCTTGCCGATCAGAAGGTCAGCGGTTCGAATCCCCACGACGGGGTGAGCTCCCATTGCTCCTGCCCACCTAGCAGTTCGAAAGCATGTCAAAGTGCAAGTAGATGAAGAAGTACCACTCTGGTGGGAAGGTAAATGGCGTTTCCACGAGTCTGCAGACAAACGCCAGCTCCCTTGGCCAATAAAGCGAGATGAACGCCACAACCCCAGAGTTGTCCATTGACTAGGTCCCTTTACCTTTACCCTTATAGGGAATGTGGTTGGAATTATTGGCCACAGATAGTTACAGGGTTCTCCCCTTGCATTTTAATTTCATGTAGGTGTGTCATTAGTGTTTTGTGTGGAGTTGGGAGTCCTGAGAAAATCCATATTTTGCTTAATGTCTAAGACTGGCACTCTGCCTTGGATTTTTGCATTCAGTGTGTGGGCTTGATGGCTGCAGCAAACTGACCTTTCTGCAAATACCATGGCCTGCTGAGCTGATCAAAAATCCATCAGTTTGAGAAGGCTTTCAACCAATTTGTCCATATTACTTCCACAACATAGGATAAGAGAGAAAGTAATTTGGAAACGTTAAGAGCAAGCGCACCTATGCTGGAGCAGGTGATAAGATGATGGAGACCTGAGCTGCAATGCAGTTAGGCACACAGTTGGATCTGTCTTCAGCAGATCTTTTCTTTGTTTGCCTAATAGCAATCTTTGCCCTCTGCATTAAGAGCCACATGTGGAACTCAGTGGAGTTTCAAAATATAGCTGTAGCACTGTAGTTGGATGGGGGTAGGCAGGAGAAGATAAAACATCCAAACAGCTTATTTAGCTAGCAAAGGACATTCTAAATTTGATTTTTGTTTCTTTGAAGAAGTATGTTCTTCCACTCCACTAGGGATGGAAACAGAATCTGTTTTAAAGAGAATTGTTTTTTATTTCATTTATGAATCACTTCCTGTAAGGCATCTCAAAGTTTATACACAGACTTTGGCAGATCCAAGCAGACTGATCTTTGCCTGCTTCAGACCAGCTATTGCATCAGGTACCCACTTATCATTTGTACATTGTTTGAGCCACTTGTTAATTGCTTTTTAAAAACCTAATTACCGTATATGCAATTGAAATATGTGCTATACAAATGACATGCAGAAAAGGGTCAAGCCTCATGTGTAACTGTATTTCTGCAGCATAATTCTCTGTGTGTTCTTATAGAGTTATATGTACTGTTGTATTTATCTGATTATACTTTAGGAAACCTGGTGCATATATGTACCATAATACATATAATAATACTTATAACACATGAGAATTGTTTCTATTTTTAGCAGAACTGGGTTTTTAAAACTCACTTTTTATCAAGATCAAGGGAATTGGGGGGGGAAATCCATGTGGATAAGCCTCACATTTGATATTTTCCGAAGCTTCCAACTCTTTACGCCAGTTATGTCATATCTCAATTTGGATTTGAAAATCTCTTCACTTTGAGAAACAGACCGCTGTTTGGGCAGGGCTGCGTTTGAGAAACTTGAGTACACATTTCTATTGGGCAAGTAGAACTAGTTATTGGGTTCTATGGGCCCTGCAACCCCAACATACAGCAGTGTGGATTAATAAGTTGTCCATTTGCCGGTTGAGTAGGTTTTTTTTGGGGGGGGGGTCTGATTCTCACCAATTTTGTTTGTGTGAGTGTTTACTACTCCACACTGCAAATGAGTACAGCAATATGGTTTTGCACTTTGGTCTCACTCTAAGTGGATGTATCAACTTACTGCTGATCAGAACTGACAGCTTTGTGTGGGCCAGCATGGATGTTAGTAGTGAGTACTCTGAGGCATATTGACAGTGAAGGGTTGCTTACCCAAGCTATCTCTCACTGCCATCCCACTTTGAGAAGGGAGTTTTTCTAAAGCTGTCCAGGTAGGATGGGATGGGATGTAGCAGTCAGATGCCTCTTTCATTCACCTTTAAGGTGAGCCACTGAAACACTGTTCTCAGATCCGTTAAATGACTGATTCAGCATGTGGACTTACTTAGCTAAGGAAGAGTAGTAGGAGGTTATTTCAGCTCCCTCTGTAAGTATGCAGGATGCCCACATGGGTGGAAATGTTATGTGTAGCTGCTACTTTTTGTACATCCTTATATGTTAAAAAACAGCCATGACTTTTAACCCCCTTTTATTGTTTTGTGTCTGTATTTCTTAGCCACATCATGCAATATGAATCAAGATGGAATTTATGTATTAGTTTTCAGCAGGCTCGCCTGCGGGTATGTAAGTAATAAACCAATACGATACATCAGGAAGGGACAGATTCTTATAAGTAACATTTAATCACATTTTAGAGTAGAGTTTATTCAATTATGAATTGGTTACATAGTGGAGAGCAATAATGTTAGGTGGATATTTATAGAGGGTTGAAGGCGATTCGATGGAATGGTAGACACACCTCTCTGTACATTACGTTAGAAAGAACATCCCACAATTACCGGTAAGCATAAAATATAACAGACATCCCTATCATCCAAGCCTTCTCTAGGGGTTCATGGGGCAGAATAAAGTACTTATTTGCACAATGGGTAATTAATCTATAGAGTTCTATTCCCTACAAACTGATGAAGACTATTAGCTTAGATTGATTTAAAGGGGAATTCATAGGTGCTGGGCCTATCACTGACAATTTACATAAGAACATAAGAAGGGTTCTGCTGGATCAGACCAAAGAAGCATCTAGTCCAGCATTTTGTTCTCACAGTGCTCAACCACGTGCCCATCGGAAGCCCATAAGTGCAGCAGCAAGTCTCCCCACTTGCATGGCTCAGCAACTTTTATTCAGAAGCTTGCTGCTTCCAACAATGGAAATAGCAGCCCGTGATAGCCTTGATGGCCAAATTGAATCTACTTGTTCAAAGGCATAGAATACCAGTTGCTGAGAAACAAGAGTAGGACAATGCTATTGTGTTTGTGTGTGTGTGTTTAAACAAATAAATGTGCCCATTCATAAAATCCCCAAAACTCAAAAGTTTGTCAGGTATTGCAAGTCTTGAAGTGCCTCTTCTCCCACTGCCTGATTTTTTAAAATTTTGCTGGCCAATTTCCCCTCAGATCTGCAACTGGTATGATGAACCTGGGACCACAATGTGATCATTACACATCACAAAGCATGCATACAGCAAATGATGGTGTGCTCTACGCTGAACTTTCCCCCCTTTGTATTTCCATTACAGTATGTACATGCAATGGAAACTTCATGTAGCCACCTTACACATTGCAGCCAACGTGGTATGGTGGCTAGAACCCCAGACTAGGACCTGGGAGACCAGGGTTCAGATCCCCCACTCGGCCATGAAGCTCACTGGGTCACCTTGATTCAGTCAGAGCCTCTCACTGTAACCTACCTCACAGGGTAGTTGTGAAATCCTTGGAAAAAAGAGGTGAGATATAAATGCAAATAGCAGTAGTAAATTTACTGGGTGGGTACAAGCCAATGCAGACTACTTTTCTCACATCTACTGTAAAGAGTTAAGCAGCCCTAAGGGATAAAGCCTAATGGAATGGTTTGTCCAGGATTATTGCCTTTTCTGTTATGAAGGGTCTGCCTTCAAATTGTCAGGCAGGATTTTCATTTCACTCTTCTGCATTAGGAAATGGAGAAACTTTGTCGTTCCTCAGTTCACTATTATAATTGCATTTAGCGCTACTTCAATGGTTACAAAATAAAATGAAAATATATGATTGCAGGGGAAAGTTATTATATCAATTCAAATATAGTAAATTACCCAAATGTGAGAGCTAGGTAAAAATGTGCACTTTTGCTTACAAAAATGCACTGTGATTATGGCCAGTCAATCCCATTTTCCAGAGCTAATTCATTTAGAATATTTTGAAGGAAAAGCAATAACAGTGGAATATTGAACTACTGAACTTTCATAAACAGTTTTAGCTTCATATGAAATTTATGTTAACTGAGTGAAGTCTGGCAATTCTGAATACCTTAGAAAGATTGTTTTGTCAGATAAGATGATAATAACATCTGAAATAAATATGAACACTTGTGAAATGATAGCAGCTTGATATATGCTGTATTCCAATGTGGGCATCAGTCACTTTCAGCAAGAAGATGCTCCCTCCTGGGATATACATGGCAGTGAAGGGGATCCAACTGTACCTTATTACTTTACTCATTAGCTTCTCTGTTGCTGCTCTCAATTTTCTGGCAAAAAGCCTCATAGGACAGTCCATCATCATAATAACAAATGACTTGATTTGAAACGCAGAGGCAGCTAAACTATTCATACCAGACCATAGCCACATGGAGTGGATTTAAATTAAAACACTGAATGAATACATTGGAGCAAATGATGTTTGCATATTATACTATTGAACTACGTTGCATATATTATGTATTTGCGGGTTTCAGATTTGGCCACAGCATGTTTGCTTAAGTCACAAAGCCAACTCTCAAAGCCTCTTCCAGTGTTAATGTGTTTTCTTCTTGCCCATAACCCCAAAGGCTGGGGTTGTTCTGTTGGAATTGGATTTTAGTTGCTGAATATGATGGGAACATTGCTCCATTTGGCTGTTAATCAATCCATGGCCTTTTAAAGTGATGCGTGCATGTGTTGTTTTTGTTTTTGTTGTGTGTTCTGTGTTGTAAACACCCCCCCATAGTCCCTTGATGAAGGAAGATATATAGATTTCATAAATAATAATGTCTAGCATTGGGATGAAGATGGCAGAAAGCAATGAGGATTTAGATAATAACCATACCCTCCATATGTTGCTGGACATCCCTGACTTATTTGCCATTGTGTTGAAATTCAACATTGTAGGGTGGTCATAGATTAGCCATCCATGTTTTAGCAGAACACTCTGCCAAGCAGCGGGTTTCAAGAGTGTGAGACATAGTAGGCACAAAGTTGCCAGAGAAACCATGAGCACCTCACTACATCTTGTCTACTACTACTTTTTCCATTGGAAAAGGCTTTGTGACTCATTACTTATTTTTATGATCTGTGGAATCAAACCCCAAACACCTGTTGTTTGATTCTACAAGGTCCTTTCCTCGTGGTGTTTATGAGCTGTCAGCTTTGAGTTCTTTGGCATTTCTTATATTGTTGGAGGAAATATCTGGATCTTTGTGGAAAGCCAAACTCATAATATTTGCTTATACTGTAAATGTTGAATGGTATTTTGTAAATTGGATGTTTAGGATCTCAGAGACAAATGAAATAGGGAGAGTGTTCTATTCAGCTAAATGGAAAATTGTATTTGCTTCTTTATGTTATGTTTCTTTAGATTTAAAATTGAGAATAGTCCAGCAGATATCAATACTTCAGACATGTTGGACTCCACAGTGCCTTTATAGGAAGGAAGTGGCTGTTTCAGATGGTGCAAAGATGGCAAACACCATATGTGATATAGAGAAGGATTAAGAGGAAGGAAGGGTGGAAATGACAACCTTTTTCTTTCCCATCCCCAAGGTGTTCCTGTCCTGTGCATTAGAGGGCTCAAAAATTAGGCTGGCTGCCAGTCCTGAACATTATTACTATACAGTAGGTGGAGAGCGACTGTGGAGATGCATTCATATTTCTTCTCTTCTACCTGTCTGCTGGTCAGGATTATTCAAAGTGTTACAGAGTGTTCAAGCAACTAATTGCAATGTGTTTTTTGAACTGTTGCTGTCCACCAAAAATCAGCCACTATTTTTCCTTTCTAGGTTGGTCCACTGAATCATGTGTGAAGTACCCTTGCCAGTTCTGCACCTTCTTGGAGTCTATTTTATCACAGCTTTCATTTCTGGTGGCAGCACATACCACAACAGGGATGTTTGAATTTGGTCTGGCATACAGATAATTCCCAGTGAATAAATAAGTCCCAAATAATGTATGCTTAGGATCATAGCTTCCATGTGTTTGAAAGAATAAGGGGGAGGGGGAATCCTTAGATCATATCGGCTTGATCTTTGAAAACTGACAGACAGCTCGTCTTTGACTTTCCAGCATCAATATGCTAACATTGACCTTTGGTTTCAGAACAGTATCTTGTGATGACACCCTTCAATTGTTATACAGAATGCCAATATCTCAATGTAGAATTTACCTAGCTCCCTCCCTCCGCCCCAGTGAATTGATATTCACTTCTCAGAATGCATGTAACTTTTTATGCTTTTCTTAAATGTTTAAAAGAATAGCAGTCTTGCACAAAATGGGTTTTATAATCCTCGTGTCTGTTGCACTCTCATCGCCAAAGAAGACTCAAGAACCAGCGTATTATTACAGTGGTTATGTTTATTGAGAGCCAGCTAATAAGGGAGGGAAGGTTTGTCTATTCATCATATTAAGGGGAGCACCCCTTTTATAATCCCCTGGGCATGTCAGTTGTTGTACTCATTTGATTGAATGAACTTCTCCCTTCTTGCTAGATGAACCTTGGGATGTGAGGGCTAAGCATGTACACCATGACTCTGCAGCCAAGTGTTCACCCATGTGTACCTGTCCATCCCTATGAACACTCTGCCCCCTCCCCCCCAAAACCTTTGAGTATATGTGCTGACTGCCCACAACCCAATATTCCTCATTGACTCGGGGGGGAGGGCATAGGATTACATCTTAATTTGCTCATCTGCTCACACTAAATGTCAATGAGAAGAAATTGATCAAATTCAACTAATTCCAGTGAGACCACACTGAGTGATTTAATTAAGCATGCCAATGCCAATCAAACCAGGTTAACCAAATCAAGGTATGAAAACTTAAGCCAATCATATATATATATATATATATATAGAGAGAGAGAGAGAGAGAGAGAGCGTGCAATGGAAATATTGCCAATCAGATGAGATTCACTGATGAAATGAGCTAACAAATACCCTGCAACGTGAAGTACCGTAGGTGAAAAAAAGGGAGAGGGAGAATTCTCCCCAGATAATTTCTATGTGGCCCCTGCTAGCCCCAGACCACAGAAAGGGAACAGTGAAGGGTTGGAGCAGCCCTAAATTGGCCCAGCCCACTCTCATGTGGCTAGTGACTGCACCACAGGTGACCTCTTCACCCACTCCCCTTGAGAAATTTCTTTCAGAGTCTCCTTCAGGTACAAGTGGCAGCGAAGCAAATTCACTGTTTCTGAGCACAGTGAGATCTGTGGGATGTGGTTCCAAAAAGTTTGCACAGGATTGAGCAGTACCTCCCATTTCTCCATATCAGCCATGATGTTCATTCTGAGAGGTTTAGTCCAATGTATCAAAATCCTGAAACTGCTTTAAAGAGTTTAAACATGTTGGGGTTGGGGGAATCACCAAAGCATATTTGCAAGTGGAAGGTGGGAGGGGGGAGTTATATGGAGCAGCAGAATTACTTAATTGGCTACAACCCAAAGGTTGCCCAGACTACCCCAGCTGAGTTTTGTTTTACTTTCCTTCATCATCCAAGACAAGAAAGCTCATCTGCACACATCAAGCAATGGCATCAATTAGCCATATCACATATGTTCTTGAACCTGTAGTGTTCAACATATTCAAAATGGGCAATCCCCAAAATCTCTAACTAGTAATTACATTACCTAGCTTGCTGTTGGCACAAAACCAATGTTTAGTAGCAGCAGTAAAAAAAGAATTGGAGTGAAGTACATACAATTTTTATATTTCTATAAGAAATGGTTCTACAATGAAATGAATAAAGATTTGTATAAGCACTACACATGGATGGAATTCAGCCTTTAAATTTGGGATCCTTCATATTAGAATTTGGTAATAAGCAATAAATGTGAACCAAGAAGCCATAAATATTTAATTGACTTTTCTACCATTTATAAAATGTAGCATGGAACACTACCGGTAGCTGTATAGTATGCTATCATCTAGGGGAAAATGGATTTGGCTAAGTCCTTAATGTGTGTTCCTGAAATGTTTCACTTAAGAAATGTATATCATCTTCCAACCAGAACAGTTTAAGTATTCAAACCATCCCTTTTCAGTAGAGCATACAGTAAATCAAACTAATTTGTTCCAGTTGGTAGAAGATAACTCAAGCCAGGACTGATCATCAGGATTGTATGGGATATTTTCAGTAATAATAATTACATAGTACTCCTACTCTTTCAAGTCTGATTCAAAGCTTATTACAGTGTTGGAACATAAGAATAGAGGCTTGCCACTAACAGAAGGCCTCACTTCTGTGTCTTCCAATTATGCAAATTTGAACGAATTTTGCCTAGTGTGACAGAACCATACCAAGGAGAAAAGCATGTAAGTGAGAGGGAGAGGTTGATGGGCCCACACACCCTTCCATATTGATCATTATTAATAAATAATCAATATTCCTTCAGAGCAAGGAATACCAGAAGAAATGAGCACCACTCTTTCCTTTAACATGGGAGGCTATGGAAAGTGGGTAACCTTCCAGTTACAAGATGCCACTTCAGCTGCTGTGTCCTGAACTACTGGTTGCCCCATAGCATCTAATGCTGATCCATAGGGTTGAGCACGTAAGTTAGAGTGATGTGCCTCTCTGGATTCCCAGTATGTCTTTACATTTTTAATGTGTTGTGATGCTTGGAGACCTTTGGGTAACAACAGTGTTCTGGGGGAAATTGTCTTCAGCTGTACGTAATGATAGCAGGGGTCTTGGCTTGCCATATGAATGTCAAAACCCTTCCTTGGCATCAACCAATTTATCTTGCAATATGATCCACTGAAATGCTTTGAGAAATAAAAACTATAACAAGGTTGTCATATCCCCATTTCCAAAGGCATGAAAATGTGACTTTGCTCTTGTAATTATGACACATAGAAAACAATGTTATATCTTGCTGCGACGTATTGTTACATATTGTTTGCCTGTCCCTTGGTGTCGGATGTGGAAAGAGAGGCACAGGGGCTCGCACGCCTTGCTTTGGGGTCAACAGTTTCAGCAGAGCCTTCAGAACTACAACATATAAGTGGAAAGTCACTTTAGTTGCTTTAATATATAAAAAAGCAAGTACAATAATAGCCATACTCAGAGGTGTCCTTCCCATAGGGGCTAGTGGCTTGTTGCGCCAGGGCGCGACCTCTCAGGGGCGCCCCAGCATTGGCGGGGTGCAACGAGCCACTAAGCACTATGGCTCCTCCGCCGCCTCTGCCTCCTCTCCTTCAGCTGCCAAGGGAGCCTCGTCGTCCTCACCTTGAGGCTCCACTGCGGTCCTGAGGGGAGAGGCGGCGAAGGAGGAGGAGGCAGTGCCAGGTGTCCTGTCCCCCTCAGCAGCCAGCCAGCTCCCTCAGGGGTTGCCCTGCCACGTCGCGATGGAGGGTGGGGAAGCGCGGCGTCGGCATCGGCGGTGTCCATCTCACACCGGCGGGGAAGCGGCAAGTCGAGAGGAGGCGAACAGGCACCAAGCAGCGGCTGCAGAGGAGAGTGGCGCCGGAGAGAGGAGCTTCCTGGGGATGCGGCGGTGGCGTTTCCCTAAGCCTTGCCTGCGCAAATAGCCCCACTGCCTTTTCCCACAGCCCTGTGTCTGCTGCTGCTGCCGCCTCCGCCTCCTTCCCATCCCAACCGCCATCTTCTAGCCCCCACGGCTCTTCCCTGCCTTGGCTTAATTCGCCAGCCCTCCGGAGGTGCTTTGGTTCAAACAAAATAGCAACATCATGCACAGAAGCGAGGGAAAGATGTGCGCAACTGTGCCTTCATGTCTGGCTTCAGCATCACGCGCACCACAGCACTAGCTTGGAACCCCGTCCCCCCAGTTATAAATATGTCCCGCACGGTTTTCCTCTTTCTGATATGATGGTGCTGTGGTCCCACCTAAGAAGCGCCCTGCTTTCTCCTGTTTACAAATGTGTCCATGGGCCACTGCCCGCCTCCTCCAGCTCCGCAAAGCTGCAGTGGTGTAAAAAGCAACTCTGGGAAACTGGAGGGATCTCTGAACCACGGCACTGGATAGGCTTAAGACGGCCCTGGCCATACTGATTTTTTATAATGTATGTCAGTCCTAGATAATGTGCAAAAAATTGTTTTAAATCAGTTGTTAATATCTGCAGGTTAAAAGTCTAAATCAGCCTTCCCCAACTGATTGCCACTCACTTAGCACCAACCACATAGGCAATGATCAGTGATGTTGGGAGTTGTAGTCAATCCGTCTGCAAGATTAGGGGATGCTGCTCTAAGTAATAACCTGCAAAACAGCAACAACAATAGCATCATTGCCCAAAATCATGGGTAGCCAACATAGTGCTCTCCAGTTGTTGTTCGGCTACAAAGTTAATCATTCCTGACCATTGGCTGTGCTTGTTGTGGCTGATGGGAATTGGACTACAAGAGCATTATTAGGGATATGCACATTCTTTCACTATTAAGGTGCAAGGAGAAAAGGGGAAAGTAAAATACATTCTCTAATCCCACCCCCCAACAAAAAAGGAGAAGAAAGAAACTCCATTATATTTCATATTGTAAAACAACAAATCAGTGAAATTTCAACTAACAGTGCATATTTCAAAGCAGGCACAATTTGATGAATTACAAAGTTTGGTCTGCAGAGTTGTTCCAGACTTTATTGAGTTTCTCCAGTGAGAAACTAGAAGGTCGGTTTAATTACGCAAATTGTGCTTTAGCTCAAATCTTCCCCCTAAAGTCAGAATCAATTTGTCTCACATTCCCTTGGGAACTGGCAACACACTTATTTGCCCGTCTCACTTAAAGAAACGGTATTTAAATATTGAGCAACATTTCAGCAAAATGATTATCATAAAATGTCACGCTATTCTTAGTATGCCAGTGTATTAAATATTCAACTACACAACACATACAATAAGGTAATGCCATCAGGAATCATTAACACATTTATTTCACTGCCATATTCCATTGACTGAAGAAGCTATTCTGGGGTGGGGGGAGGAGATTTAGTAATTGAAAGAGTAGCTACATGGAGGGGAAAAATAATAGGTCCACCCATATTGCATGTCAAAAAGTAAGTGCAGTTGATTCAAATGAGACACACAATTTGCCTTAAGCCACAACAGTTTTTTCAAGACTATGACCAAATGTTGCTAAAAGCTGCCACTGTTGTTTAACAATATAAAATTAATAGAACGGAACAGGTGGTACCTGCCACAAAATGTTGCATTGGACCCATGGATGCCCTCCTCCAGGATTTTTCATCCCTTTCCGCTCCTATATTTTCACACCCCTGCTCTGTAATAGGAACTCAGCATTCCATGCTCACTGAACATCCTCATTCCCCACTGGGCTGCTTTTGAGGTCTTGCCCAGCTCTTAAGTTTCCCCCTGAATATTTTGCTGTCCCACTGCGATTTATTTGGACACTCTTGTGTATGGATGGTCCCACTTTTGCTACATAAGAAGAGTGAGTTTACTGTCTGTATATAAAATAGGATAGGACAATGTAAAGAGCAGCAGAGGTGGAGAGAGGAGATAGTAGCTACAAAGGAAGAGTGGCAGATGAAATTATTGGAATACGCAGAATTAGCAAGCTTAACCAGCAAAATTAGAGAGCAAGAAGAGAAAAGTTTTAAAGAGGAATGGAAGCCATTTGTAGACTACCTAAAAAACCCACTGTAAAAATGTTAGAACTTTAGTTGGTTTGGAGTAAACTCAGCAGTTATAGTTTATGAGTAGAATTTGAATGTTTAAATAGTTAGAAAAAAAATAGAATATGCATCAGGAATGGGAAACTTTATGGAGCCATGGAAGGATGGGTGGGAAGTCGAAGGAGTAGAATTATGGATTGATGTAATGTATCTATTTCTCTTTCTTCTATTTCTTTCACTTTTTTCTTTTATGCTTCAGTTCTGTATTTTGTATTTTTATAAATTCACACACACACACACACACACAGTCTGTGCCAAGTGCATGCCAGAGCTATTGAATGGGGATTTGAGAAGATGGCCCCTTCTTCCCTTCCTGCTCCTTTTAATAGCCTGGTGCTTCGTTTTGTTCTATGCAATAGACACTAATTTCAGGCTCTTCCTGCATAGGTATCTGTTTATAAATAGGTTGAAAGATTTGAATCAAAGAAAAATCCTAGTCAGAGCTTACCTGAACCTACCCTGCCACATGCTCATTAGTGCAGATTTCTTTGATCTGATCTGTTTAGAGCACTAGCAGCTATCTGCTCCTGGGGACAGGTGGTGGTCTGATGTAACTCAGACTTAAGTTCACCTCTAATGCTGTTACCACAACTCCATTGGGATGACTGGACCTGCATGACAATTCACTGTGCAATATTCTGATGGAAGAAATGAGTGTGTTCAAAAGCTATTCAAGGAGCAGAGTAGCAGCTGAACATGCCTCATTTTATGTCTGGAGGAATCCCAGACAGTGTGGCTTTTGATTACACATGGAACATGGCTTTGTTGCCTCAAATAATTCCGCTGGTGCAGCCACCCAGTTTCACACACTTCTTGAAGCTAGAATCATTGGATAATGTAAACCTTTCTATCCTGCGTTGAATTAAGCATTATTAAATCAGGCATGTTTTAGTCATAATATGCAAGCAATTTTGTCCTACGATGCATACAGTGAAAAGCATACAGCACAGGCCTGTGTGTCATAATTTTAATTAATGTTGTAAGGGAAGCTCCTCCCACTGCATTGTGTTATAACACTTATGTTATGTGACATTAAGAATCTGCAGTTGCATCATTTTTTTCTCTCATTTACCCTAATGCAGTATAGCAGAAGGATTTCAACAATTCATAATACATTAGTGATAATTAAATGCTAATGTGAAGGGATGTTGTCACAGTGGCCGGAGTGGGCTACTTCAGAGTAACGACGCTACGCAGCTCTGCATTTTATTCTTTTATTGGTGCTGCGTATTTACAGTGCTGAAGTCATTGCTATTTACACGGAGTGATGTGGTCAGTCGGTTCCAGAACCTCCGAATGGCTTTTGGCGCGTCTTTCTCCAACACAAAAGCTTTGGCAGACCCATCCTCTTTCCCCTCCTCTTTCTGCGTAATTCCGGAGTTGGGGGATGGGTCTCCCCCCCTTATTCGCCCCTTCCTGTCCCCCCTGGGACCCTGGCTCCTCTACCTTGCCTGAGCCTCGGACACGACTTCCTGCTTCCCCATTGGAATCGGAACTCTCTCTGCTTTCCCCTGTGCTCGGGGATGGGCTTGAACTCAGGAGGGGAGGGACTTCGCGATATCCCCTGTCCCTCACATCCACCCCCCTCCCAAGCTCTCCTTCACCCCTCCCCAGGTCCCCCCCAGGTGTCGGTGACGACTGGAAGCCTAAGAACTCAGTGCTTTCCGAGCCCGTTGGTGTGAACACCTCCCCCCAGTCCTGCGAGCCCCCCCCTTCCGCCTGGGAGGACGGGAATCCCAAAAAGTCCGTGGCGTCAGAGCTGGTAGGGGTAAAAACGTTCTGCCAATCTGCTCCTTCCTCTGACTGGGTGGATCTCGGTGACACCCATACCTCATCCTCTGGTTCCTCAAACTCCGCTTCCCAGTGCCATGGTGAACTGCTCTCCCGTGCTTCCTCCCCCTCCCCCTCCCTTTCCATGTGCCAGGGCTTGGGTCTATGGGGAAAGAGGGCGTGAAATTCTTCTACCAGGAATTCCTCCTGTATCTGAGTGGCTGGGACCCATTCATTCTGGGACGGTGGAGCATCCTCCCACGCCATGAGGTACTCCAGGCCCCCCACCCCCCTCCTTGAGTCCAGGATGGCCGTGGCCTCATTGAGTTGCTCCCTGCCTTCTCTCTCCCCCCCTCCCTCAGGGGTTTGTTCGCTGCCTCGGAGCCTGCTGCTTTCCCTGTACGGCGACAGCAGCGATCTATGAAACACTGGGTGCACCCTCATGTCCTCTGGCAGTGCCAGCCTGTATGCCACCGGGTTGACCTGTTGCGTGACCGTGAAGGGGCCCAACCTTCTGGGCGCCAGCTTTTTGCACCTCCCTCTGATGGGAAGGCCCTCCGAGGACAACCAAACTTTGTCCCCCACCCTAATGACCTCCCCCGGTCGCCTGTGGCGATCTGCCCCCTTCTTGTACGCTTCCTTGGCTCTCTCCAAGTGTTCTCTGAGCTGCTGGTGCACCGTCTCCAGTTCCTCTGCCCAATCCTCCGCCTGTGGGCCCTCCTCCTCCTCCTCCCCCTCCCTCTCTGGGAAAGATCTGAGGTCGCGCCCGTAATTGGCCTTAAAGGGCGACACCCCTGTGGAGACGTGCACCGCATTGTTGTAGGCAAATTCTGCCAGTGGCAGGCGATCCACCCAGTCCGTTTGCCGCTGGCTGACGTAGCATCTCAGGTACTGCTGCAGAATGGCGTTGACCCTCTCCGCCTGTCCATTGGTCTGCGGGTGTCTAGCCGTCGACAAGCTGACCTCCACCTGCAGGAGGTTCATGAGCCGCCGCCAGAACCTGGAAACAAATTGGCGGCCACGATCCGAAATAACCCTTAAAGGTAATCCATGCAGTCTGAATACGTGATCCACAGTTTGGCTGTCTCTTCTGCAGAGACCGCCCTGGCACACGGTATAAAGTGGCACATTTTGGACATGAGGTCCACCACCACCAACACTGCGGTCTTGCCCCTGGAAGAAGGCAGATCTGTGATGAAGTCCATGGACACCACTTCCCACGGCCTGTGTGGCGTGGCTAAGGGCTCCAGCAATCCTGCTGGCGGTGCTCTGACCACCTTTGCCCGCTGGCAGGTGTCACATCCCCGTACATAGTCTCGAACATCTTCCCGCACCCCTGGCCACCAGAAGTGTCTCATGACTAGGTGAGCGGTTTTGTCCCTCCCAAAATGACCCGCCGTTGGGTTGTCGTGCATCTGCTTGAGGACCGTACGTCTAAGCTGGGTGGTGGGCAGGTACAGTGCACCCTTGTAGAAAAGCAGCCCCCTGCGTTCTGCAAAGTCTTTTGCCTGCTCCCCCCCCTCTCAGTTCTCTGAAGATGCGGTTGGCAAATTCATCCGCTGCCGTCAGTGCTGTGAGTTCTGCCTCGCTCACCACTGCTGCTCCGCAGGACCATGCTGACGGGGGAAAAATGTGCCTGGGTGCCGGTGGCGCCTCCTCCTCCATGTACTCTGGCTTGCGGGAGAGGGCATCCGCCCTGACATTCTGCTCTCCCGGGATGTAGTGTATGGAGAAGTTGAAGTTCGAGAAGAACTCTGCCCACCGTATCTGCCGCTGGTTGAGCACCCTGGCAGTTCTCCAGAACTCCAGGTTCTTGTGGTCCGTGCACACCTGGATGGGGTGCTTGGCGCCCACCAGGAAGTGTCTCCAGTGCTGGAACGCAGCGTGGATCGCAAGAAGTTCCCGATCAAACACCGTGTAGTTTCGCTCTGGCTGGGTCAACTTCCTGGAGAAGAAGGCACAGGGTCTCCACTCTCTGTTGGCGTCCAGTTGCAACAAAATGGCGCCCACAGCTTTATCAGAAGCATCTGTCTCCACGCGTAGGGGCGCGTCCTGAACCACGTGGAACAGGTTCTGGTCTGAGGCGAACACCCTCTTGAGGCTTTCGAACGCTGCTTGCGCCTCTGGTGTCCACCTGAACTTCTGCTTGCCTCTCAGGCAGTCAGTGATGGGAGCCGTAACGCGAGAGAAGTTCTTGATGAACTTCCTGTAGAAGTTGGCGAAGCCTAGTAGGCGTTGGGCATCTTTGCGCGTCCTGGGGCTGTGCCAGTCCAGGATGGCCTGCACCTTGTCCTTGTCCATCGCCAGCCCCTTGTCTGACAGCTTGTAGCCCAGGAAGTCCACCTCCTTGGTGTGAAACTTGCACTTCTCCAGCTTCACATACAGGTGGTTCTCCTTCAGGCGCTGCAACACCTCCCTGACATCTTTCACATGCTGCACTGGGTCATCGGAATAGATAAGGATGTCATCCAGGAAGACCAAGCATTTCCTGAAGAGGAGGGACCCCAGGACGTGGTGCATGAAGGCCTGGAAGCATGCTGAGCCCCCTTGCAACCCGAAGGGCATCACCAGATATTCAAAAGAGCCCAGAGGCGTGAACATCGTGGTTTTCCATTCATCGCCTTCCCGGATCCTGATCAAGTTGTACGCCCCCCTCAGGTCTAGCTTGGTGAAAATCTTGCCCCTGCGTGCCGCTGTCAGGAGATCATCCACTCTGGGCATGGGGAAAGCCACTGGCTCTGTCACTGAATTCAGCCGTCTAAAATCCACCACAAGACGGTGCTGTTGCGTGTCTTTCTTGTCCACCCAGAAGACCGGGCTGCCCCCTGCTGCCTTGCTTTCTCTGATGAACCCCCGCTTGAGGTTCTTGTCGATGAAAGCGCGCAGATCCTCCAGTTCCTGGTCTGACATGGCGTACAGCTTGGCTGGGGGTATAGTTGCCCCTGGCACCAGGTTGATCTGGCAGTCAAAAGGCCTGTGTGGGGGTAGGTGGTCGGACTCCGCTTCGCTGAAGACCTCCTGCAGGTCCCAGTACGGCTTGGGTATCGCCTCACCCCCTTTGACGTGCATGGTGGCCACCGTGGCTATCGGAGGCCCCTCCCCTGGTTGGTGCTGCATGCAATGTTCCAGGCAAAAGTCCGATCCAAAAGTGATGCATCTCTGGTGCCAACTGATGGAGGGGTCGTGGCGCGCCAGCCAGCTCATGCCCAAGACGATGGGGGGGTCTGAGATGGTGGTGACGTTGAATGCCAGGGTCTCTGAGTGCCTTCCCACCGTCATTTTCATGGGGGGGTTTGATGAGTGATGGCCCCTCCCAGCAGCTCTCTGCCGTCAATGGTCGCCACGTGCAGAGGAAAATCCAGCTGCAGAAGCTGGATCTGGTGCTGTTCTGCAAAGTTTCTCGAGAAGAAGTTCGCTGACGCCCCACTGTCAATTAGGGCGAGGACCGTCAGGGGATAGCCATTTGGGAGCGTGAGCGTCACTTCTAGAACCACTCCTGCTCTGGGAGGGGTGGGCTGGCTCTGCTCCTCTCTGTGCGGGTGGGTGGGCTGGGGCTGTTGTCTGCTGACTGTGCCTGGCTGCTGCCCCTTGTCTCCTGCAGCCAGGCTTTCCCGTTTCCCTGCTGTGGTGCTGCGTCCGTGGGGGAGGGCACAACCGTTCCCGCCTTTCCTTGCCACTCCCTGCGATGTGGGCAGTCTCTGACGAGATGCTGGGGGGAGTTGCAGAGAAAGCAATTCCCACCCCTTCCCTCCTTGCGTCTTGGCGCCGCTGGGGTTTGAAAAGCCCGCGCGCGCACGCTATCAATCTGCATGGGTTCCTGGTCCTGGCTGGCCCCAGGCGTGGCTTGAAAGGGTTGTTGGGGGAGTGGCTTCTCCTGCGACCGTGGGAACCAAGCCCGCTTTGCGCGCATTGCTTGCTTGTCGCTCCACCGGGATTCCTGTCTCACCCCCACCGCCAGAGCCGCTTTGCTCAGCTGATCCATATTACTGGGCTTTGGACCTCTCGAGAGCTCATCCTTCACCTCCTCATGCAACCCCAAGTAGAACGCCGCTTGCATTGGGGGTGACTCTAGTTCCCACCCCAATCTGTGCACCAGCATGGTGAATTTCGCCCAATACGCGCGAACTGTCATATTTCCTTGGCGTAAATTATGAAGTTCCTCCTTAGTCTGGTCCATATGACTATCGGACGAATACATCGTTTTCAAACCTTCTAGAAATAGTTTGACATTCTTCATGCAAGGATTCTTTGTTGCGATTAACGGTCTTAGCCACTCCCTGGCTGCCCCGGTAAGGTGCTCCACAATAAACGCTACCCTGTGCTCATCATCAGGGAACTCATCGTGGTGCAGCTCAAGAGCATACACAATCTCAGTCTCAAAGCCCTGATATTCCCTCGGGTCTCCATTGAACTTGCTTACTAGGGTCCCGGCTCTCCTTCCTGGCAGCACTTGGACTTGGGGTGCCCCTCCCGCCTTGTTTTTCTCTGCATCCAGCTTGTTTTGGAGGTCTACCGCCACCGCCCTTAATTCCTGCTCTCTTTCCTGTAGCGCTCTCACCTGTTCCGCAAGTTGTAGCTGGTCGTCCTGGACCTTCTTAGTCTCTTCTTTAGCTGCCTTCAATTCCCCCTGCGCCTGCAGCGACAGCTGCTGCAGTTCTTGCTGGGCTTTCTCCGCGATCTGCCGCCATCTCTCCGCCTCTGACACGCTCATCCCGGCAACTCCAAAGTAGCCCAAAAAAGGATTCGGAGGTTGCTGTCACAGTGGCCGGAGTGGGCTACTTCAGAGTAACGACGCTACGCAGCTCTGCATTTTATTCTTTTATTGGTGCTGCGTATTTACAGTGCTGAAGTCATTGCTATTTACACGGAGTGATGTGGTCAGTCGGTTCCAGAACCTCCGAATGGCTTTTGGCGCGTCTTTCTCCAACACAAAAGCTTTGGCAGACCCATCCTCTTTCCCCTCCTCTTTCTGCGTAATTCCGGAGTTGGGGGGATGGGTCTCCCCCCCCTTATTCGCCCCTTCCTGTCCCCCCTGGGACCCTGGCTCCTCTACCTTGCCTGAGCCTCGGACACGACTTCCTGCTTCCCCATTGGAATCGGAACTCTCTCTGCTTTCCCCTGTGCTCGGGGATGGGCTTGAACTCAGGAGGGGAGGGACTTCGCGATATCCCCTGTCCCTCACAGATGTGATATTAGCTTGTTTCCCCTAAGAGCAAATAATATATTATGGATGTTATAATTCTGGGTTTTTCCTGTTGTTCTTTCCCATTCCTTGTGACTTGGCTCAGAAGTGACGGAACAAGCAGAGTTGCACAATTGCTGTGACATTTGTTCGAAAAAAGAAAGAAGTAGGCTGGGGAGGGAAGAGTAATGAAGAATAATATTTTCCAAAATATGACAACAAAAATATGCCTGTCTGTTTCACCAGTGATGCATACATGCATCTAAAGCTTCTTTTTAAAATGGATTTTAGGGTAGTTTAAAGGACACCCTCATTCCTTAAATTATCTTAAATCATTATTTTCTTACTATGTTAGTTTAATTGAGGATAGGCCATGATGCTAATTTATTTTGCTTTCCCACTTTTCTCTTAACAGTTTATAGTTGCTTTATTGAAAAAGTAATTACTGACTTCCAATACAATAACTGGAAAATGGCTTCTTCATATAACTCAGATTGCCACAGCAGTATCCGCACAGTAAAATGGTTTTTGTGAGAGAGAGAGAGAGAGAGAGAGAGAGAGAGAGAGAGAGAGAGAGATTCCTTTTATTTCAGATGGACCTTAAATTACTGCAAAGGATCTATCAGTGTTAAGATAGTTCTGTTGCCATTATTTGACCAACAGCATCCTGGGATTTCCCCTTCATGGATCAATGCCTTGTCGTGGCGAAGGGGCTTGAATAACTCGGAGAAGCTATGAGCTATGCCATGCAGGGCCACCCAAGATGGACAGGTCATAGTGGAGAGTTTTGACTAAACGTGATCCACCTGGAGAAGGAACTGGCAAGCCACTCCAGTATCCCTGCCAAGAAAACTCCATGGACAAAGACAACAGGCATATAAAAGTTATGACGCTGGAAGATGAGCCCCTCAGGTCGGAAGGCGTCCAACATGCTACTGAGGAAGAGCGGAGGACAAGTACAAGTAGATTCAGAGCTGATGAAGCGGCTGGGCCAAAGCCGAAAGGACGCTCAGTTGCGGATATGCCTGGAAGCGAAAGGAAAGTCCGATGCTGTAAAGAAAAATATTGCATAGGAACCTGGAATGTAAGAACCATGGATGGAGGTAAGCTGGATGTGGTCAAAAATGAGATGACAAGAATAAATATCGACATCCTGGGCATCAGTGAACTAAAATGGAAGGGAATGGGCGAATTCAGTTCGGGTGACTATCATATCTACTACTGTGGGCAAGAATCCTGTAGAAGAAACGGAGTGGCCCTCATAGTCAACAAAAGAGTGGCAAAAGCTGTAATGGGATGCAATCTCAAAAATGACAGAATGATCTCGATACGAATCCAAGGCAGACCTTTTAACATCACAGTAATCCAAGTTTATGCACCAACTACCGGAGCTGAAGAAAGTGAAATTGACCAATTCTATGAAGACCTACAACACCTTCTAAAAATGACACCAAAGAAGGATGTTCTTCTCATTACAGGGGATTGGAATGCTAAAGTAGGGAATCAAGAGATAAAAGGAATAACTGGCAAGTTTGGCCTTGGAGTTCAAAATGAAGCAGGGCAAAGGCTAATAGAGTTCTGTCAAGAGAACAAGCTGGTCATCACAAACACTCTCTTCCAACAACACAAGAGACGACTCTACACATGGATATCACCAAATGGGCAGCATCGAAATCAGATTGATTATATTCTCTGCAGCCAAAGATGGAGAAGCTCTATACAGTCAGCAAAAACAAGACCTGGAGCTGACTGTAACTCAGATCATCAGCTTCTTATAGCAAAATTCCAGCTTAAACTGAAGAAAGTAGGAAAAACCACTGGGCCAGTAAGATACAATCTGAATCAAATCCCTTATGAATACACAGTGGAAGTGAGGAACAGGTTTAAGGATTTAGATTTGGTGGACAGAGTGCCTGAAGAACTATGGATGGAGGCTCGTAACATTATACAGGAGGCAGCAACGAAAACCATCCCAAGGAAAAGGAAATGCAAGAAAGCAAAATGGCTGTCCAACGAGGCCTTA
Organism: Zootoca vivipara; assembly: GCF_963506605.1. Classification (NCBI taxonomy): domain Eukaryota; kingdom Metazoa; phylum Chordata; class Lepidosauria; order Squamata; family Lacertidae; genus Zootoca; species Zootoca vivipara. The sequence continues at coordinate 94,923,701 of NC_083276.1, read as the reverse complement.
CAAATAGCGGAGGAGAGGAGGCAAGCAAAATGCAAGGGAGATAGGGAAAGATACAGGAAACTGAATGCAGATTTCCAAAAAGCAGCAAGGAGAGACAAGAGGGTCTTCTTAAATGAGCAATGCAAAGAAATAGAGGAAAACAATAGAATGGGGAAAACCAGAGATCTGTTCAAGAAAATTGGAGATATGAAAGGAACATTTCGTACAAAGATTACCATAATCAAGGACAAAAGTGGTAAGGACCTAACAGAAGCAGAAGACATCAAGAAGAGGTGGCAAGAATACACAGAGGAATTATACCAGAAAGATATGGAGGTCTCGTACACCCCAGGTAGTGTGGTTGCTGACCTTGAGCCAGACATCTTGGAGAGTGAAGTCAAATGGGCCTTAGAAAGCACTGCTAATAACAAGGCCAGTGGAAGTGATGATATTCCAGCTGAACTATTTAAAATTTTAAAAGATGATGCTGTTAAGGTGCTACACCCAATATGCCAGCAAGTTTGGAAAACTCAGCAATGGCCAGAGGATTGGAGAAGATCAGTCTACATCCCAATTCCAAAGAAGGGCAGTGCCAAAGAATGCTCCAACTACCGCACAATTGCGCTCATTTCACACGCTAGCAAGGTTATGCTCAAAATTCTACAAGGCAGGCTTAGGCAGTATGTGGACCGAGAACTCCCAGAAGTGCAAGCTGGATTTCGAAAGGGCAGAGGAACCAGAGACCAAATAGCAAACATGCGCTGGATTATGGAGAAAGCTAGAGAGTTCCAGAAAAACGTCTACTTCTGCTTCATTGACTATGCAAAAGCCTTTGACTGTGTCGACCACAGCAAACTATGGCAAGTTCTTAAAGAAACGGGAGTGCCTGATCACCTCATCTGTCTCCTGAGAAATCTCTATGTGGGACAAGAAGCTACAGTTAGAACTGGATATGGAACAACGGATTGGTTCAAAATTGGGAAAGGAGTACGACAAGGTTGTATATTGTCTCCCTGCTTATTTAACTTATATGCAGAATTCATCATGCGAAAGGCTGGACTAGATGAATCCCAAGCCGGAATTAAGATTGCCGGAAGAAATATCAACAACCTCAGATATGCAGATGACACAACCTTGATGGCAGAAAGCGAGGAGGAATTAAAGAACCTTTTAATGAGGGTGAAAGAGGAGAGCGCAAAATATGGTCTGAAGCTCAACATCAAAAAAACCAAGATCATGGCCACCGGTCCCATCACCTCCTGGCAAATAGAAGGGGAAGAAATGGAGGCAGTGAGAGATTTTACTTTCTTGGGCTCCTTGATCACTGCAGATGGTGACAGCAGTCACGAAATTAAAAGACGCCTGCTTCTTGGGAGAAAAGCAATGACAAACCTAGACAGCATCTTAAAAAGCAGAGACATCACCTTGCCGACAAAGGTCCGTATAGTTAAAGCTTTGGTTTTCCCAGTAGTGATGTATGGAAGTGAGAGCTGGACCATAAAGAAGGCTGATCGCAGAAGAATTGATGCTTTTGAATTATGGTGCTGGAGGAAACTCTTGAGAGTCCCATGGACTGCTAGAAGATCAAACCTATCCATTCTTAAGGAAATCAGCCCTGAGTGCTCCCTGGAAGGACAGATCGTGAAGCTGAGGCTCCAGTACTTTGGCCACCTCATGAGAAGAGAAAACTCCCTGGAAAAGACCCTGATGTTGGGAAAGATTGAGGGCACTAGGAGAAGGGGACGACAGAGGACAAGATGGTTGGACAGTGTTCTCGAAGCTACGGACATGAGTTTGACCAAACTGCGGGAGGCAGTGCAAGACAGGAGTGCCTGGCGTGCTATGGTCCATGGGGTCACGAAGAGTCGGACACGACTAAACGACTAAACAACAACATCCTGGGATTTAGCAGCTGAAGACAAAAGGTCATCACCCAGGGAAATGTATGAGAGGCCACTTCTCTGAAGTTTAAAAATTCTCCTCTGGGGCGAAAAAAGAAAAAGAAAAGAAAGAAGACAGCTCACTGAGATATCTCTCTAAGGACTTGTGCTATAACTTTTCTCTCCCCACTCCTATTTCATTTTAAAATTTGAGATATGGAATAGTATGAGGTTCTTTCCTTTTTTTCTTAGAATCTTGCTATATTTCATCGAGAGTTTTAAATATTTGAAAGAGCACTGCTGGGTGAAATGACTTGGTGAAATTGTGCAAGTGCTATATATTAATTACTTAGTGTTTCAAAAATGAGGAAGGCAATGCTTTTCAAATGGGTATCAAAGCAATGTCAGCATTTCGTTATTGGAGATGTGCACTGTTACAGCTGATGCAAAGCCAAACTCTAAATTGCTCTGCATTTGCAAGCTGAGAGGGAGAATAAATAGTAGAGAGAAGAATATTTATGTAGTCTAAGATGAGAAGAGACTAAGATCTAATTCTTATGTCACCTTTGCTGAATTCTGTAATTTAGCATAGAGAAGATGAGAATATTTCCAGAAAGCATCTGTGGATCTTCTGCTGCCATTGCACAGTGTACCTGCATCTGCAGTCTTTTTTTTTTTTTTAACATTTCATTTGCTCTGGCACCATCTGTTTCTCCCCTGAGAGCCGACACCATCAGAGTGAGCAAGGATTGAATTGATTTATTCTATACATGTAACATTATTACAGCACAGGGGAACCTGTGGACCTACAGATGTTGTTAGACTCCAACTCCCATCAGCCTCAGTCGGCCAGTTTCTCCCCACATTCCCTGAGTATCAGCTAATTAGCTTTTGCTTGGCACAAAGAGGGTCAGTGTGACTTCCTGTCATATTTCTGTCACCTTGTGCTGCCATTCCTTTTCTGTCAAGGAAGATGCAGTGTCATTATATGTCTTGGATGAACAACTCTCAAGGAACATGCATTGGATTAGTTGAAGAAGGTGACTTTAACAGTTCCGAGCTGGTGCCTTCATTCCTTTTCTCTTTTCTTTCTTTCTAAACTGGTGCAATTGAGTGATAAACTAAGCCTGACGCAAAGTCACATACTGTATATCTTATCCCTGGTTTTGTTTAACCAAAAGCAGTGGATTTGAGCAGAGAAATGGAGGGCAACATACCATTCTCCACTGATACTTTTCATCTCAAAACTACCACCACTTAAACTCCTTTTAACTTCATGGAGAAATATATTCACCTCATTCTAGGGATGGTGGCAGAATTTACAACAAGCGGACTGAGCATTGAACTGGCCCATAGTCAACTTGTCTGCTTTCTTTTCCAAAGTATGTATTAGAACTTGGAGAAGTGATAAACATTTAAACTAGGCGTCAAAATCAATATCCACTGTGCACTAGCAGTTTTTCTAAAACCCTTTACTTTGCTGGCATAAACTACTGAAATTATATTGCAAGCAATATGCATGGAGGTTCAGAATTGTGGTTACAGGCAACATTGATTCTTGATTTCCTTGCTCATAACAGTTTTAGCATGGTGGTGCTCAGTAGTGATGGTTGAACTCTTGATATTGACTTATCTGTACTGATTTAATTGAGTGTACATTATATGCCACTCTTTTCTGCAACCAAGCAATATGAATGTACAATGAATCCTATTCCTATATCCTACGACAGTCAAGCCACCACCCCCCATCCCACCCCCACCCCCCAGTGAATTGCTACTGGTGAAAGGAAACTAGTAACATTATTTCAGTGGGTCTACTCCTGAGGATGATTAAATTGGCTGCAACATATCTTTAAACTGGAGAGAATCCCTACTTATTTCAAATGGTCATAGTGTTTTCTGTGGTTGGTTGTGGCTATTCAGTAGCAAGGAAAGCCAAGAGGCGTTTCCAGCTGGATAAGTGGGATTTTACCTTGAATGAATTGTGTTTGTCTTTTAACTGTCTTTATTTATCTAATATGCAGTTTGTAGTGAGACAGTGGTTTAGAAGGTAATTAATAGATTAATAATAATAATAGTAATAATAATTGGAAAAGACACATTTTCCTAGGTAGTTTCTCTTATTATTTTGTAGCTGAAGCCTGGTGCTGCAAAATGGCTTTTAGGGTGCAGTCATAATAAGTATTGGCTGAAATGAAGCCCTTCCCAGCAATCTATAGAATGTGGCTTGAGGAAGCTGCCTCAGCAAAGCTCATGGCTGTGCTATCCCTGCTGCCTGCAATCTGAACAATTCACAGATGTTCACCATGTCCTGTAGGGCCTTGCTTATAGGCAATACAACACATACTTAGATTAAATGGTCAGTGCTTTCTTTTCATTACCAGTCTTGTAAGCAACTCCAGGTTTCTTATGTACTGTATTGTTGTAATGGTGAACTTCAAGAATACACTCTGCTCTCAGGTATGCAGACCTTTAAAAGGGGGGGGGGCTGAAGGATTGCCACAGCTACTGAAGCCCCCAAGGGCTTGGTAAGGTGCATATTTCCAAAGTCTTTTTTCCACCTACCCAGCCTGCACAGATGGATTTTAAGGATTCTGATCACTTGAAATGTCTGGGGAGAATAATTAAAAGGATAGGAGGAAAGCTGCCTTCTTGAATTCTAATCAATCACTCCTCCAAGGATGATTTAAGCTATGAGGAATATATAGGCTTGAGACCCTGTATGACGCTGAGCCTACCTGTTGCACCGTGGAAGGCTAGACCGCATGAGGGAGGTGGGTGGACCTAACAAGCCATCCAAAATGGAAGTGGGCAGCAAAGGCAGCCAGCAGTGGAACTTGCAACCAAAAATGCATTGGCCAATCACAGCACAAAAAATGCATTGGCCAGCCACAGCTCCATTCATAGCTGCCAAGTTATCCCTTTTTTAAAGGCATTTTCCCTTATGCTGAATAGGCTTCCTCGCGAGAAAAGGGAAAACTTGGCAGCTATGGCTCCATTGCTCAGGTGATACTTGTATTTCACTGAAAGCTCCTATTGAAATGAATCGTGCCACTCAGCAGTTGCTGATCCAGACTGAAACCAGGGGTGCTTTGTGGGGTGCCTGGGAGTATCATTGCACTTGTGCCAATGTGAGGGAGGTGGAGTCAATGTCCAAATGACTTCACACCAAGTGCTGGAGGACAAGGGGTGAACTGGAAAGAGGTGGCCCTTTCCCTCCCTTGTCTGAGGCCAGGGGTGGTCAGTTGGAGACTGTATTGCAGCCTCCTCCAAGGAGCTGTGCATATAACAACACATGCAAAATATATCAGCCATGGTGCTAAACTGCTGAAGTACGGGCATTGATGAGCAGAAAGCCATTCACTATTGGAGATGGAAGTTACCCATTTTCTTCCTCTTCCCCCACCCAATGATTCACCATGGATCTCTGATTTGTTTCAGCTCTGTACTATAAGTGCAAGAATCAGTACAGAATAAGAGTTGCAGAATTTGCACAACAAAAGCTTGTTCTGATTTTATTGCTTGTGTGGGCTCTGGTAGCCTGCAGCCACTTTGCAAGGCAAGCAAGGATTTGATGGTGATAAAGCAGTTACTTGAATTTGCAGCAATCTGGAAGTTATTCCACTATCTGTCACATTTGAAGAACCAAACTAGATGATAGATTAACTAGGTATCTATGCTCTTAAATGCATGGGTTTTTTTTTTTGTTTTTTTACACAAATTGCCAAATTGCCCAGAATGGGACCTTAGCATGTGGGTTAAGGCATTCTCACTCTTTGCAGTCTCCATCCAGATTGCCCCACTATGCATTGGAATGTGTATTTGAATGAAATTTGAATGAAATGTTTTGAAATGTGTTGTGCTGAGCAGGGGCAGGTGATCAAGACTGAGACCATGGGTGGGACGAAGCAAATCATTAAAGCCCCATATTCCCTAGGCCAGGGCCCTGATTTGGATTTGTGTCACTGCACTGGCACTATTTGTAAGGCAAAAAACCAAATCTTGCATATAAGGACATAGGTGCATAGCTATTGTACCATCTAGTTTAGCTTTGAATCATGGGGGAAAGGAACACTCATCTACGCTGTGTTTGACTTCACCTTCCCAACACAATTGTTTTCTGGGAAACCTTAGCAATTTATCAACAAACAGGTGGATTTAGAAACATAGGGATAAACTTTAATACAGGGTCTTTTTCTGCAGAGTAAAAAGAATAAGAAATGCATTTGCTCTTCCAGGTACCAGACTCTCCCACCTTCTCAGTTATTAAGCCCAATGAGGTCTACATATAATGTTAAGTGGCCACAGATTTTACATTATTAACTTAATAATTGCATGCCATTCTCTATATATGTAATTCCCATAAAGTCCATTATATACATAGCACAACCTGTCATTATGGCACAATATTATTGTCTTAAGTGCCCAGAAGACAATTATATGGCAGTTATTATCTCTTTCATGGTAACTTATCACTTCAAGAATAATGGCTATCATAAACTGTAAATATTACAGTTGGTTTTACCAAAATGAAAACACAGCTTGAAATAATCTATTTGTCACATGCATGGTGTAATATTCTATATGTGAACTATGCAGTTGTTGGTAGCAGTGTAGAATATACCATTCCTTGTAAGAAAGTATTATTCATGCCCTTGAATAGTTGCAGCTGTATTATAATTAAAAAACAAATAATGTAACAGCTTAGAAATATGTTCCATTTTTGTTTACATTTTTGTTTAAATTGGACATTTGGTCGGTTGGGCTAGGACTTTGCCTTCCATGGAAGGAACGACTGCTTCAGCCACAGAAGAGTTTTGATCTAGCAGACAAATCCTCTCTATCTGATCAAGACCTTCTGAAGGCCACACCCGCTCTCTAGGCCATGTCCCAAACTTTTCAACCCCCTTGAGTCCTTTTGTGCTGCTGGAATGCTTCATTGATGGGAGGGAGCGAGGGAATCTCCAGTTTTGCATGGCCGGAATGTAGCCCACTGTACAAAGGTAAACGTCACACCCATATCCCTGCCCACTTTGTCTCTAGTACCGCTCAACACTGCCATGCAGCCAACAAGATTTCCCCATGAGCAAATGTGGCCTTCAGGCTGCAAATGGTTCTCCAGTTTTGCTTTACATATTGAAATATCATTGTCATCCATCTGAAAACTTGTCCATTGTCTTTTGGCATCACTTTAGCATTGAAAAACCAAAATCTAGATGTGTAACCACACCATCTGGCAAGTGTTAGAATGCATAGCTTTTGTTATATGTTGAAGCTTTTTTCTGCACAAATATTAACATGGCAGAACTAATGTTCTGCAACCTTGTCTTCTTTTTTATACTCTTTTCCTAAAGAATGGGGTATCTGGATTTTTATGTCACGAATGAACTGTGAATTATATTGATGTGCTGTATTGCTTTGACCTTTTCTACATAGTTTAATGTGAGTAGCCATTCCACTGTGCTGGCTTTTAACTGCTTTATTATCCTCCTGGGAATAGGTAGTCTAAAAGGCAGGCATTAAAAAAAAAGTCACCCTCATTTTGGCATTAGTTGGCAGCCTTTTTTTATTTCACACAACATTTTTGTCTGAGTTTCACATCTGTTAATTGATATCTAAAAGTGAAAGCCTCTTATTGGGGGATACGTTATAAAAGAAGGAACAAAGTATGTAGAAATTTGTCATTGTCGTATGATATATATCCTCATCTGATATGTCCTAAAGTGCCACAGTAACTGGCTTCCCATGTGACACAGAATTCATTTGCATATGACAAAGATAACAAAGTGGGAAATGAAATGAATTTTCAATCATTCTCCATTTTGGCCTGGAGATAAGCCATCTTGTAGTGCTGCTCCTTTGCCCTTAATAATGAGAGCGTGCCTGATGAAGGAGAGATATTAGGTATTACATTTCTAAAAGGTATAAAAGTCTGTTGTGATATCATGGGTATCTCATCTACAATATAGAGTTTCTGCATTTAAGAAATGTGAGAATAATAATGAATAGTTGTTGCTGGTTTTTTTGCTTGGTATAGTTGGGGAAGGTAGGAGGGGTAAAACAGGCGGTTTCAGCTTGAAACCTCTTACTTGCGAAGAGTGCTGTCTGCAGCCCATTGGGACTGGCAGAGCGGGAGACAGAGAGACCAATTGTAGTGCCAGAGCCAATGACAGTTAGAGCCAACTAATTCTGGTTTTACCTCATCCTTCTTCCTTCTGAGGCCCCAACTGTACTTACATTTAAAGCAGCATTACACTGCTTTAAAGAGTAATGCCTTCTTAATCACTTATGCCTTCTCTCAAAGAATCCTGGGAGATGTAGGTTATCAAGGGTGCTGGGAGTTATTAGGAGACTACTACAGTGGTACCTCTGGTTGCGGACACGATCCGTTCCGTGCTGCCGTTCGCACCCTAGAAAGTCCACAACCAGAGCGGCGCTTCTGCGCATGTGCAAAGTGTGATAGAGCTCTTCTGCGCATGCGCGAAGCACGCAGAACGCTTCTGCGTGCATGCACATGTGGTGAAACCCAGAGGTAAACACTTCCAGGGTTGCCACGTTCGCAAGTTGAAAAGCCGCAACATGAAGCAGACGCAACATGACGTATGGCTGTACTGTATTCTCCTAACAACTCCCTGGGAAGAGGCACTGATTGTTAAACCACTCTAGAAACTGTAGCTCTGTGAGGGAATTAGGGGTCTCCTAACAACTCTAAGCACCCTTAACAAACTATACTTCTCATGTTTCTTTGGGGAAAGCAATGACTGTGTTATGATGCTGCTTTAAATGTATAGTCCAGATGGGACCTAAGTTCTACATAGGCAACACTGAAATAAAATGCCTCTTCACAATTACTATTTTTAGCAGTATAGTTGCTCTTTGAACTGACTTTTTAAAGAGTGTTTTTTTGTAGCTGATTATCTGCTTCTTTGGCTACATATCACTGTTATTAGTGGGCACATGGTTTCCTTTCCACACTACTGATTTGTTGTGCAATATCATACCATTTTCAATAGTCACAGCTTCCCCCAAAGAATCCTGGGAATTGTGGTTTGTTAAGGGTGTTCAGAGTTGCTAGGAGACCACTATTTCCACCATAGACTTACAATTTTCAGAGTCCCCTGTGAAGAGGGATTGACACATCACTCTGAGGATGGTAACTCTTCTTTAGGAGACGCTATTACTTTCTAAAGTGTTGTGATATTGCTTTAAATGAATAGTGCAGATGGGGTCCAAGGAGGAGGAAGCTGACACACCCTGGAATGGATGAAAGAAAGGAAGGAAGGAAGGAGACAGGTAGGGGGCTGGCTACAGACAAAGGCATTCTAAGAGTGGTGGTGCGGAGTCCTGTTTACCCCAACAGACCAGCCTTTGCTTCTTCAGAATACCGTAATATATTTCAAAACTGTTCCTAATTATGTTGATATTTTTAGGGAGCCTTCGGCTTCCTCAACAAGAAACCCTCTAATGGTATATAGATTGTTTTGGGAGGCCAAAGCTTGCTGTGAACATGCCTCTCAAATTTCTGGTGTCCTGTTTATACACAAAGATCTATTTACCCATTCTTAGACTTCTTCAGACTACCCACTCTACATTTGCTGAGTACATTTTCTTTGTGATTGTTGAGCCATGAATAGAAGCATCATGACTTTGACATTCAGGTCTTGGGTATTATATTTGCTTTTCTTTCTTAAATCTACAGCCTATTATATGTGGTTCAGTTCAGTTTGCAAAACTAAGAAACTGAGAGTGGCATTCAACATCACACCATTACAAATGTTCCATCTGTGCCAGCATATCAGCTTGCTAGCATGCTGTTACGGGGATTTGCCTCTGAGCAAATTTAATGGGAACATGGGAGAATGGGAGGGTGGGAGCCCCAGGAGGGTGGGAGCCCCATTGTGGAAGCCCTTATTCTACATTTATTAAAACAATGTTGGGCCCAAACCAAGTGAAGGGCCATATGCATGAGAGCCTATTTCTATTCACTTACTCCTAGCTAGCTTTAAGGATTTAGATTTGGTGGACAGAGTGCCTGAAGAACTATGGATGGAGGCTCGTAACATTATACAGGAGGCAGCAACGAAAACCATCCCAAGGAAAAGGAAATGCAAGAAAGCAAAATGGCTGTCCAACGAGGCCTTACAAATAGCGGAGGAGAGGAGGCAAGCAAAATGCAAGGGAGATAGGGAAAGATACAGGAAACTGAATGCAGATTTCCAAAAAACAGCAAGGAGAGACAAGAGGGTCTTCTTAAATGAGCAATGCAAAGAAATAGAGGAAAACAATAGAATGGGGAAAACCAGAGATCTGTTCAAGAAAATTGGAGATATGAAAGGAACATTTCGTACAAAGATTACCATAATCAAGGACAAAAGTGGTAAGGACCTAACAGAAGCAGAAGACATCAAGAAGAGGTGGCAGGAATACACAGAGGAATTATACCAGAAAGATATGGAGGTCTCGTACATCCCAGGTAGTGTGGTTGCTGACCTTGAGCCAGACATCTTGGAGAGTGAAGTCAAATGGGCCTTAGAAAGCACTGCTAATAACAAGGCCAGTGGAAGTGATGATATTCCAGCTGAACTATTTAAAATTTTAAAAGATGATGCTGTTAAGGTGCTACACCCAATATGCCAGCAAGTTTGGAAAACTCAGCAATGGCCAGAGGATTGGAGAAGATCAGTCTACATCCCAATTCCAAAGAAGGGCAGTGCCAAAGAATGCTCCAACTACCGCACAATTGCGCTCATTTCACACGCTAGCAAGGTTATGCTTAAAATTCTACAAGGCAGGCTTAGGCAGTATGTAGACCGAGAACTCCCAGAAGTGCAAGCTGGATTTCGAAAGGGCAGAGGAACCAGAGACCAAATAGCAAACATGCGCTGGATTATGGAGAAAGCTAGAGAGTTCCAGAAAAACGTCTACTTCTGCTTCATTGACTATGCAAAAGCCTTTGACTGTGTCGACCACAGCAAACTATGGCAAGTTCTTAAAGAAATGGGAGTGCCTAATCACCTCATCTGTCTCCTGAGAAATCTCTATGTGGGACAAGAAGCTGCAGTTAGAACTGGATACGGAACAACTGATTGGTTCAAAATTGGGAAAGGAGTATGACAAGGTTGTATATTGTCTCCCTGCTTATTTAACTTATATGCAGAATTCATCATGCGAAAGACTGGACTAGATGAATCCCAAGCCGGAATTAAGATTGCCGGAAGAAATATCAACAACCTCAGATATGCAGATGACACAACCTTGATGGCAGAAAGCGAGGAGGAATTAAAGAACCTTTTAATGAGGGTGAAAGAGGAGAGCGCAAAATATGGTCTGAAGCTCAACATAAAAAAAAACCAAGATCATGGCCACTGGTCCCATCACCTCCTGGCAAATAGAAGGGGAAGAAATGGAGGCAGTGAGAGATTTTACTTTCTTGGGCTCCTTGATCACTGCAGATGGTGACAGCAGTCACGAAATTAAAAGACGCCTGCTTCTTGGGAGAAAAGCAATGACAAACCTAGACAGCATCTTAAAAAGCAGAGACATCACCTTGCCGACAAAGGTCCGTATAGTTAAAGCTATGGTTTTCCCAGTACTGATGTATGGAAGTGAGAGTTGGACCATAAAGAAGGCTGATCGCCGAAGAATTGATGCTTTCGAATTATGGTGCTGGAGAAGACTCTTGAGAGTCCCATGGACTGCAAGAAGATCAAACCTATCCATTCTTAAGGAAATCAGCCCTGAGTGCTCCCTGGAAGGACAGATCGTGAAGCTGAGGCTCCAATACTTTGGCCACCTCATGAGAGGAGAAGAATCCTTGGAAAAGACCCTGATGTTGGGAAAGATGGAGGGCACTAGGAGAAGGGGACGACAGAGGACAAGATGGCTGGACAGTGTTCTCGAAGCTACGAACATGAGTTTGACCAAACTGTGGGAGGCAGTGCAAGACAGGAGTGCCTGGCGTGCTATGGTCCATGGGGTCACGAAGAGTCGGACACGACTAAACGACTAAGCAACAACAACAAAGCTAGAGGAGGAATCGTGTGCACAAATTGGATGCTGATATGCATGATTGTCCAGTCTGATCCAGTAGCTGAAATTGTATGGAAGTTGATCAGGCTATGTTCTTGCTGTTCCGGAGGAACAGGTGGTTCGATTCAGTTTTCCTCCTTTTCAAACACTAAAGCATGTTGTCATGATTCTGGCTTCTTCATCTGCTGCATTTATGCACTGTTACATTAACCCCATGTATATATGGAAAGCTTCACATTTTGTCACCCACTTCAGAAATAAAGGTGTCCCTAAGTTGACCAAATCTATGCTGCTCATATACTTCTCATTGCAAAAGATTCATGCAATTTGCACTCCCCACTACCAACCAATATTATACCTTGCAGTTGTATAAAAAACAATGTCATTACACTGAGCATAGAAATATGAAAAAGTAAGGATACTTACTTTAATGACTGCTGGAATTTTAAATGCATTCATTTTAATGTAAAATCATTCCCTACAGTGTGTGTTATAGATCTCTGTAATGTTTCTGAAAATTCCTCACACAGTTCCTTGACAAATGCAAAAGACTTGTGAAAATGGTTCCAGATGTCTTAAGTGGCTTGAAAGCTACACTGAAATAAAATCTACATTTATTTTCATCATTGCTTTAATTATCTATTTCACATTTGGTCTTCAGAGCAGATCAGAGAGGCTTTTAATTAACATTCTGTCTTTACAATAATTACATATATTTGGTAAGTCTATGTTTAGTGAAGCTTTAACATTATTGGGCTTTAATATCCAGAAAACATATTGCCATCTTCAGTAGATAATAGATCCGCTAAGCAGTATAGTTCTGCTAACTAAATCAACTTGATGAATTGATTTAATCAGTTTTGACATATATTAAAATAGAACTGTGTTAGATCACTGCAGGTGAAATGGATGGAGCACAAGTGATATTCCAGGTTGTTTTGAAATTATTTAAGCACCACCAAATATTTGGAAGACAGTGGCTGCAATCAAATGGCTATAAAGGTGCAGCTATGGAAGATGAAGAGTACGTGTCACCATTGTATCACCTTTTGATACTGTATGTGTCTGAGCATACCAAAACCGTCCCTGAAACCTTGGGTCTTAGTTGTATTCAATGTGCCAGGAGAAGTTACAGCTGGAATGGAAGTGTCCTGGGTGTATATTATGGTATGGGTCAAGGAGGTCATTATACTGTATCTACAGAAGGCCTTCTTTTTATTATTACATTGGGTCATTTTTATGCCAAATATTTCACCCAAAATGATGTGCATTCTCACAGCTGAGCTGGGCAAGAGTGAAGGTTCTGCCATGTATTAAATTATGCAGGTCTCGTTTATACTCCTGATGATGGTTTTGAAATTTGCCCTTCAGATTTCCCAACTGTAGACATAGCTATGACTTCTTTAATCAACTAAATGACACAGAAATGCCACATTTTATTTTCAATCCTATTTAGCATGGCACAACATCTAAGAATTCTTTGCAGATTATCGGCTTTAATTGTAGGCTCTATGTTCCTAGGAAAATAGAACAACTGTGTTATTTCTGTGTCTGTTATCATTATGAAACTCAGAGGAAAAGAAGCCCTAAAGACTATTTGAAATAGAAAGAAAATTAGATATTCTGCACAAAGGCTTTTTCCATGGATTCAAGAATATAAGAACTCATCAGAAGATGAAATCAAAATGCTATTTAATGGCAGATGAAATTAAGGTTTAGAAGATTATGAAAAGCTAAAGCTCTGAATATGCAACTGGAAGCGGCATATGTTTTTCTGGTTCAATCCTTAGCATATATGGGGGGGAGCTAGAAAACCCACCTTAAACCCTAAATACGCTACCAGTGTAGGAGCTAGGAGGACCAACAGGTTGACTTAGTCTAAGGCACTTTCGCTACAATCAAATCCAGATCATGTAGCTCTTGTCAGATAAGTGGTTGTTCCCATTTGTGTTCTGAACCATAAACATAGGAAGCTGCCTTATGCCAAGTGAAACCACTCTTCTCTCTACCTCAGTATTGTCCATGTTGACTGGCAACAGCACTTTAGAGTTTCTTTGCTATTTTGCTTTTAATTTAAGTTAACATTCAGTCTTCATTGAAGAAGCAATATAGCTCACTGACAGATCACATGGTGTGCATGCAAAAGCTCCCAGTTTCAGTCCCTGACATCTCCAGAAGTACTGGGAAAGGGCTGTGTCTAAAACCCCAAAGTGCTGTTACTAGTCCATATGGACCATACTGAGCTAGATGGACCAGTGTCTCACTTGACATAAGGCATAAGCTCAATTTTATGTACTAGGCAACATGTAAAGTTAGTAATTTCAACTAAATGTTGGCATTGTCCTTGTTTGGCTCCACTATCAATTAAAACAGATGGGTGTTTTTTCAAAACTATCATTCAAAATGACAAGGATTTCCTCCCTCATATAGTATAGCAGAATAGAGATGTGCTAAATAAGGCTACTGTTTCATGGTGACTTTTCCGCTACACTGGTCACATATTTTGACATGCTTGCTCTGCTCACACTGTTGTGTCAATAGAGGAGAACCTTTCTGAGACCCCAAATTAACTGGCACTTGCTCTGGCTCAATGACACTATTCCCAGATCAACTGTTCAAAAATAAATGTATCTATGAAGCTTCAGTATCTGCTCTATAGATCTGTATTGCTGAGAAATAAGAAACATTCACCATGTGATATGGACACTTGCTGAAAAGGGATATAGGATAAAATTATCAAAATAAATTACATACAGAAATCCTGCGACTGTTCAGGAATGTTAAAGAGCAACATTCAATTCATGACAGCCTAAAGCTTTCCTAGCCAGTATAAATGTTAAAATAGGACGAAGAGATCACAGAATGCCATGATGGCTCCTGATATTAAGGGGTGTGAGTAGAATGGGATATAGCATCTGTTGAAGGTTTGAATCCCAAATCAGAACAGTTGTATATGGATCATTTATGTCTGGCAGCCCCTGATCATCATCACCCTCTGAGGGTGTAGGGGACCAATGTTCCACTTACAGGCAGAACACATTCAAGGGTAGGTACCAATAACGTCTTACGTATATACAGCATTTTACACCTCTCTTCAGCTTAAAAGGTGCCCAGAACAACTGAGAGCAGTAATGAACAAGTCAACCCCTGTCAGGAGGCCTGTAATATAAAAGGCACAACATAAAAAGGATAGGAACAGTATAGGAAAATAGGCGGATGCAGATGATACTTCTTAATGTTATGAAGTTCTTATAACGACCAGCTTGAATCAAAACATGGAGAAGAGGAACCAAACGGACCTATTCTCTCATCACAACTGAAGGAGTAGTTTGCCACCCTATTTCTCTCTCAGCTGCACCTAAGACAGAGGGCTTCTACCAGATAACAGTTGATGGAAGCACCTGGTTGCAGCCACTCTCTCAGGAGAGCTAATTGAGTGGGCCTCATTTCCCATCTCTCCCTCTGCTACAACCAGGTGGAATTTGTATCAATATGGCTACCATGAAAGGCATAATCACAATGATTATGTACATGTCCAAAATGCATCAAAACCCATTCTTTATATACTGAATATATATTTATGAAATTCAGCAATTACAAACCGCCCTATGTATTACAGAGGCCATAAATCACAATAGATTTTTCATAAATATATTCCTCTTTTCAGCAAAGCATTCACCAGATGCAAGTATGGTAGCTTGCTGTGTTTGATAAACTCCTGTGGTACACTGCTATCTTGTTGACAACTTGCAGTTAGATGACACTGCATGTCTCATCAAGAGCAAGTGCCTTAGAAATAATAGAAGCAAACTTGACCTTCCGTGTTGGAGATCTTGCAGTTCTAGTTTGTGCAGCTCAGTAGTCAGCCTTGAAACTACTTGAAGGTAGAATCCTGGACTAAGGAACTATGTTTCTATTTCTGTCGGCGGCAGTTTTTACAGCAATTTCCCTCATGTTTTGTTTGGTGAATAGCACATTTTTAATCTACTTGTTGGTTTCTCTCTCTCCCTCTCTCTCTCTCTCTCCCATTATCAGGTATAAATACTGCCACTGTTTCTTCAGCTGCAGTTCATTAGTATTTGGCCCACTGGAAATAATTCCCTAACTTCAGGACATAATGAAAGGAGCTAGGAGCTGCAGAAATGTCCCTGCCTCCCCAGGAAGTCACCATGGTACCATCTTCCTTTTCTGCCAATACATGAAGAGAGTATTTCCTCTCCTCCAACCCCCAATTCTTTCTGGTCAAATAAGGGACACAAAACCATAGAAATGAAGGGGGCTACGGGCTATCTACTAATCCAACACCTGCTTAGTGTAGGAATTCCAAGCTAGAGCATACATTACATTTTAAAGTCATTGTTTTGTTATACCAAATATATCACAGCATCTCTAGTGGGAAGATGCATCACTACAGTTCTTTTCCTTCCAGTGCAGGCTACCTCTGTTCAGCATAAAATATTTATTTTGTACATCTCTTATACTGCTGTGTCTAGATACATATACTGTTAATGTGGAATCACTTTATTATGCTGGTATTCTATGGCCCTCTTTGGGTATTACTTTAATGTGTTAATACACACAGGAGAGTACAGTGCGAATGAGCACACTAGCTGTTCCCACCATCATCGCTGCAATTTTCATCCCTTTTAACTCAGCTGAAGCGGGGTAGCCTTCCAAATGTTGTGGGACTACAAGTCCCATCATACCTGACTGTTGGCCATGGTGGTGTGTGATGGGATTGATGTACATTATAGTTCAACAGTGCTTGGGGAGTTCATCTGCATTTCTTTTCACAGATGTAGGAGAAATCTGAAGGGTTTTAGAGAGCTCTGCTACCTAATGTGTCCCTCCTACCTTGTTCTTGAACCATATTCTCTTTGCCTTTGGTCCCCTTTTTGGAATAATGCATTAAGAGCTAGCCTTTAAGTCAAATTCTGCTTGCTCCTCTAAAAGGAACCAAGCCCTTCTTGATCTCTTGGTACCATAATGACCATTGGCCTACTGGGCAGTTGTGAAAGAAGTAGCAAAGAAAGTGTGGGGTTTGAAAGGCTAATTTAACAGCTGAGCATCTTGATTGCTTCTGTTTCCCCTAGCGTCTTTCAGACTAGTCATCCATATCACTCAACAACTGTGTGAGTATTTAAACCAGATTTTATCCTTTTGAATTATTATGAGTGGATAATTATTTATTATGGAAACTGAATCACAGGTAAACATAGAAGCAATTTGAAAAATTGTATGGAATTAAATGCATTTTGGACATAAAACTGGAAATAGAATATAGCTTTCAACCAATTCTGCTGGTGGATTTTAAGATCTGTACATAAAATATATTCATTCCATTGTTATTTTAGAAGTAGACTTTCTGATCTTTGTCTATTTCTTTTCCCATTCCATTTAAGAGAGCTGCATGTTAGGCCTTGTTAAACTTCTAAGTAGAAGAGCAAAAGTCAATCAGTGTGAGCACTTTATTCCCTTTTGATGGCAATCAAGGCAGATGCCCCAAAACTGGATAGATTTTGATTGTCCTCTACAGGAGAATCATTGAGTCATTGAATCACAAAGCCACAGCTTTCCTCCGGGAAACTAATATACAGGCAAATGGAGAAAAGGGAAATGGCTCAACAGTTCTAAAGAAAATTTCAACCCTATGCCTGACTAGCTGGCTTCTGCATCTTGTGTCTATGCAGTACATCTGCTTTGCACATTCTTATGGAGTGAGAAGTGCAAAATGAAGGTGAAGAGTTTTGCAGATTGACAACCCAGGCATGTGTGAAGAGATGCTCTTAGATACTGAGAGGTGTGATAGCATAGTAAGTGCTATATTATCAATCATTTTTAAAATGTGTATGATTTTTTTTAAAAAAAGCTTTGCCTTTATAGTTACACCATGCTGAGAAGGAAGTCTTGTGAGTGTTTGAATGCATGTATGCTACATTTATCGTAATGTAAACCTCTGTGAATGGGAATCAAAGCTACATATTTTGGTACATTTCCTTTTGAAAAATGCACATTAAAGCTGCAAGACTGAATTCATTTAAGACACTTACACACCTTATGGAATCTCAATGAATTGATAAAGCGGAAGCCCCTGGGGCATGTCTTTAACATATTCAGCTTCCTTTTCTTTATATGCTATGTATAATAGCAGCATAAGTACACAATTATTACACTGGTTGAATAGATTACTTCCTGCTGGCATTAAAAAAGTACAGGGCTTCATTAGGGCAGATCATTATCATAATGTATTAACTATGATACATCTCCTGAATGATGGTGATCTGATGGGCTATCAATGAGCTACATCATTATTCTGCATTTGGTTGGTGATGTATTAAAATGATGCTTCATTACCTTGAACCATTTGTTGCCACCACAATATAATATATCATGGGTGTGACATCACAATAGCAATCTTCTTCTTGGCCATGCTTTGTGAGTTTGTGGCATTGAGCTCAGCAATGTATGCTTATGCCCCTTTTCACATTCATAGATAATGTTGCTTAAAAAAAATAACAGTACAGGAATAGAGGAGTGACAGATGGCTGGTCATGGACAAGAGCTGGACTTTTCGCTTAACTGAGTCAACTTGACCTAATAGGTAGGAAGGAAAAAAGGCAAGGCTTCCAATTTAAAGGATCTTTTCTAAAAGAGAGCACAAAGTGCTAGGAATACTTGCACATTTTGTGATATGTCATTACTTGTTGGCAAAACCTGCCACCCACCAGGCTGAATAAGATATATCAGCCATACGTGGTGATTGAACAAGCCTCCTAGTTTTGCTAGCTTGTTTGGACTGGAGTTGTTCAAGCACATGACTGGCCGCAATCTACAATCGGTGGGATGTATTCCACTCAAGAGTCACAAAACATGCAGGGCTGCATTAGTAAGCAAACTTTCCAGACTCTCAGCATCCAGTGATCTAAAAGCTAATGTAGTTTACAACATGTAGCCCTTAACAACTTGGGACCAGTTTACCTATGACATCGCCTTATCCCATGTGCCCACTTGACTGGTTCAGTCAGTGAAACTCAGGTGCCACGTAATACCTATTCCACGTTTAGTGTGGCAGCACCTGCACTTTGGAACTCCCTGTCTAATGAGATCAAGCAGGCACCTTCACTGTACTCCATTCGGTGTCTGCTAAAAAACATTCTTGCTTAGACAAGCTTACCCAGATGCTTAGCAAATGGATGTAATGCTTAGGAAGTTGAGATAATTTTAATCTGTTTTAGTATTTTAACTTGTATGTTTTAGAGTATGGTTTAGTTAAATAATGTCTGCCCTTCTTATGTGACCCTTTAGCCCTGGTAGTTAATTTGTTCCTTTTCTTTGCTGAATCTCAGCAAGAAACCTATCAAGAAGGAACAAATATATTGGCTAAGTGTACCTTTTTAATATGGCAGCTTTAATCAATTTTGCAATAGAGTATATGGATTCATATTAGACCTTCAATTAGCCTACACATTAACATCAGCACTGCAGCTTTAGATCTTTAATTTAACTCTGCAGGCAAAGAAATATGAATGATTGCAAAATTGCTCCTTCAATGAATATTTCTTTGTTAAAACTTCAGTATTCATTGCGAACAAAACAAAAGAAGGGCAAACATATTGGATTAAACATCCCGATGAATAGAATATCTCCTATGTGAATAGTGCCTTTACATAGTTTAGTCACTAAGTGACACCAGACAGAATTGTATCTGGGTGGAGTCAGGCATTCCCTGGATCTGTTCTGCTATTGCTTAAGAGAGACAATAGGGTTCGTATTTGACTTTTTGGCTGGTGCATCCTGTCACCCTTCCATGGCATCCCTGCTCTACCATAGAATGTATGTGGTGTTGCATGTCCATTGATGATCTGTAGAGCTAAACAGCAGCAGTTGTAATGGTTCTCTGAATAATGTGTGAAATCAGCTTATCTGATTCCCTTATTGAAACAGAGATTGTGCTGATCCATGTACTAATCTCTGCTAGTGTACAGAGGATGTCAAAGACCTGAATAATTTGTGATTCACAAAGCCAAATACCCCAGACCAGGCTTGCCTACCATTGGGAAATGTAGAGAATAGTAGTAGAGCACAAGGAAGGGAAACAACTTGGAACAACTTCCTCCTTTTCTGAGTGAACAAGCAGAGATTGGGTATTGTAGTTGTTACACCTGTCTCTAAGAGTGTCAGTAGGTTCTTTTACATCGGTCAGCCATGTGGTGCCCTGAAAATGCATCCAGAAAGGTGTACTGAATCCAATAATTTATACCCACACCAAAAATTGAAGCCAAATCCAAATCATCAATTTCCTACTGGAGGGTAGGGGTGAACATTCAGTTATACCTTAAACAACCTGGTGGCAACTCAGGAAGCAATTGATGCAGTATCTAAACATTAATCCATGGGTATTAATGCCTTGAAAATAGAGAATAAGAATGCTTATATGAAAAAAATGGAAAAAAGAAGATCTGGAGCATGTCTGTTTGGCACGAAAACTCCAGAAAACAGAACAGAGTTCAAAGTTGCCTATGTACTATTCTGAGGAACATATTTAGCTGCTAAGTGATGATGATGATGAATGTGTCTGAGCATGTGCATGGACATGCATAAATTCAAAACCAGAAGCTTAGGCTAGGAACTCCATTCCTAAGATGTCTGTTCTGCCCTGGTGAGTTTTAGGGTCACAACAAAAGAAAAAAACTTAGTAATATGATCTCTCACTTCAAGACTTCTCAGCCTGCTGCATTGCACTTGCATGTATCAGTGATAATGATGATGGTGAAGGAGGAGAAAAAGAAAAAAGACTGATGAAAGGACCAAAACCTTCCTTTTTTCCCTAAGATTTTGGATCTCAGATATGTGTATGACACATTTCTGTCCAGTATATGAACTAAAGAATAGGCTGTCATGGGTTGCCTTGTTACAAGATAATAACAATTTTAAAACAGGATCTCCAACCATTGGTGCTTGTGGCAGTTGTTATGGTCAATGGCTGCTACAGACACTCAGAGTCTTCCGTGATGTGGACTGCGTCTCTTATGAGCTGCAGCTCAGAAGTTTGCATGTATCTCTAGAGTCTAGGCAGAGGAAGTTGTCATAAACATTATAACTGAACATTTATTATAGAAGCATGCCCCAAACTCTTAGAATATTGTAGCTAAGTGAAATCTACACTTTTTAACCTTTTAAAATATTATTGTAGGCAATTAAGTCTTTTTACAGCAATGTAATTATGGCAATACAATTACAAGAGGATATAGATAATCAAGACTTTATAATGTGATTACAGTTTTATGTATCTAAATGGATTGTGGAATATCCAAACCATTTAAATAACCAGACATTCAGATAAAATGGAGTGCTGTCAGTAACTTACACCAATATCCCATAACCATAGTGAATACACTGTAATTGGACTGTCATATCTTCAGCATCACTGAGGTTTGGTTTATGGACATGCAACTGTGCTGGTCCTACTACATTAATGTATGACTTCTAAAGATACTCAGAGACCACACTGGATTATTCTTTCAAATATATTTGTCTATTTATCTTTATAAGTCTTGTTTTGAAAATAATTAAAATCTCTGCCTTGGAATGCATGTATCATTCCTTTAAAGTCTCGGTGTCATCAAAATAAATTAAAATTTATGACAAATTGAATTTCACTGTATTGCATGGTGTATAGTATTTCTGATTATTTAGATACTTTGTACACTTAATTTAACTTGCAGTGCTGAACTATATTATTTGTGGCTGTTGTGGGTTCTGAATAATATTACTTTTATTATTTTCTTTGGATTCTCACTATTGACCGGGTGGGAAATCTAATTACCCTAACTGTGCAAAATTGCAAATGATGGGATAGCACATTATTATTGTGTGTGTTGTGACAGCAGTCATTGTATGTCAGAACAATATTCCATTCCACAATGGAAGACAATTAGGTGCAATAACAGATAAAGCAAGGGGTTTAATTTACTCATCATTAGTTATAGTACATTGCTTAGGAGCCAAATTCAGACAGGGTGAAAAAATAACAAATTCAACAACAATATGTTGCACTAGTTTAGTCCATGATGCAATGTCAGTCAGCATGATAAAAGCATGATAAAAGCAAAGTTTTACGATATGTCCTTCCTTCAATTGATTTCTTTGTGTTTATAAACCAACCCTTCATTGTAATGATTTCAGGGATGGTTGCAACATAAAACCTACATAAAACAAATCAGGATCATATCAATAGTGTCAATCATTTCCATAAAAATATTTTAAATATGAAATTAATAAGTGAAAATGAGTGAAACTATTCAAAATAATACAGGAGACTGCGAGCACAGTTAGCAACTGACCACGTTATTTCAATATTTTAAATATGAAATTAATAAGTGAAAATGAGTGAAACTATTCAAAATAATACAGGAGACTGCGAGCACAGTTAGCAACTAACCACATTATTTCAACCGCCTCCAAAAGCCTGGGCAAAGAGCTGCATCTTTAACTGGCTCTGAAAGGCAAACAATAGTGGCACCAGACACATATCAGATGGTAGGACATTGAGCAAGTGCAGTGGCACCTAGAGAAGGCCCCTTTTCTGTGCCAATACAACATGTAATATACTTTGCAGTGGGACAATAGATGGGTAACCCTGCTGCTCTTAAAGGTAGTGGATATCTTATTGGGACTGGGAAGTTGTGCTTTCTTTTACCAGGGAAGCATATATCAGGAGGTTTGACATCTTATGTTCCTCTTCTTCTTTTACTGCCCCTGCTATAGAAGCTTTTCATAGCTTCCCAGCACACAACCATACCAGGAAAATGCCAGACTTGTTAAATGTCTGTGTTTGGGAGAATTGCTGTCTCTCAGCCTTGACCTAGACTTTTATATCTCCTCTTCGAGTATAAGAAGATGCACCCAGAGTGTCTTCAGTCTGTTTCCTCCCTGATTCTACAGGTGCCCCACATCCCTTGTCTGTTGTGTGAAGCAGAGCTCTAGATAAGCCACACAAAAGATGGAGGAAAGTGAACCAGAGTCAGGAAAGGAACTATTGGGAGGAACAGGGACTGTTTTGCCTCCTATTGCCACCAGAGATTTAAAGGTGTTAAGGGTGGTATCCAGGCTGCAAGACAAACCCCATGGGAAAAGGAAAGGGAGACTAGTAAATATTGGAGGTACCATAGTTGCATTTTCCATCACTTTATTGATACGTCTGGGAAACTTTTATCTGCTAAAATGGTCAGCAACCCTAAGCCCAATTAGTCTGATTCTCTTGGGCTAAAAGCTTGGCACTGCTGCCTGTCCTTCTAGAAGTGCCTAGGACACTCGTAAGCACGCTATCACACAAATAACCCATTTCCCCAGCTTAAAAAGATACTGTTTATCATGTGAGTTGGGATAAATATACTAGCTACTATATTAGCAACCTAGGGGATAGAGCTTTGCTTCAAGGAGCCAAAGACTCTGCAGCTGACACCTGTAATGAAGCTTGTTGACAGCCATCACAGCAAGAGCCTCCTTGCTCTTTAAAAGCTAATTGCTTGTAGACACCTGAGCTTCTGCCCCCTCCATCTTTGAATGACCCATGAGTTAGATGTACACCCAAGAAATCTGCCAAACAGGTGCATACATGCGTATCCCCATAATTCTGTCCGTGCCACATTTGTCCGATTAGAATGCCAGCTGATGGCATTCATTTTCTACTGGACCATCTATGGCACACTAGAGCCACAGGTAGTTCGCCTCAGCAAGCTAACAGTACTGTGTCTCAGATCATTTATTATTGGATCTGAGAAGCTGCCAGAACTGTTAATGTGTGTGTTTAATTCTTTTTTAGAAGCAAAGCCATCTCATTACTCTGCAAATAAGTCTCCCAATGCATTGTTTCATACCTAGCTTACTTTGATCTGAGGTAAACAGCAAAACAGCTGTATATGCTTTTGAAAGAGGTTTTGGAACATTTGATCTGGTGCCTCAGCTGTAGGCCATTAGACTCCTGAAGCCTGTTCATCTTTCCCTTTCGGATGCCACAGTACAATACACTACAGCTGAGTGTTACTGTTGTGTGTTAGTGGGGTTTTTTAATTACTGCTTTCAATTGATAGCTGCATTCAATACTTTTTATTAAAGGAAATATATAGCAGAATTATTTTATATGAATGAAACTTCTTAAGGCACTGTATGTTTGCACATTCAAAGAAGTAGGAGTGCGTTCCGGTTCCTGGTATTGCACTTCTTCTGTAACACTCAAAGCTAGCTGCCTACATACAAATTTGAGTCATTGCCTCCTCTTCCTTCAAACTGTGGTGTAATAGCCCTCTTTGTTCAGGACAGGTATCTATCCCCCGTTGGGAACTTTCAGGAACCACAAGAGTATAAAGAAAACATAAAAGATCTATTGCACAACTTGCCTTCCATTCACGTAACTGTGCACCTGACCCACTGTTTGAACAATCTCCATTTTACGTAATGTCACAGCCATCCTTTCCCCATGCATTGGTAATCTGAATGTTGGATTAATGCAGTGTGTTGTTTGTGGGGCTACCCTTCAGAGGCTGCAACTACTGCAGAATGTGGTGCCTAGGCTGCTTGTGGGCGAGGGCAAACTACCGTCAACATAAAACACCTTTTCTACAGGATTTGCACTAGCTCCAATCTGCTACTGGGAAAAGTTCAAGGTTTGGGTACTAATGTATATGACCCTACATAGTTTGGAACTAGGATACTTACGAGACTGCCTAATCCTTTAGAATACCCATTGGGTCACTGCCTTTTGCAGGAGAGTCTCCCCCTTTTTTCCTAAAACTGTTTTAAAAAACTTTTTATGGCTATTGTCAGCTGCCCTAGACTCCTTTGGAAGGAAGAGTAGGATACCATAACAATTACTTACTAATAACAATATTTTAGTGATTTAAGAATTACCTTTCACATAAGTTTCAAAGTAATTTGCAATCATACAACAAAAACACCATAAATAGGTTTTCAAGCAATGCAAATATACATCCAAGACAGAGACCTAAAATAATTATGCTCTCCACACTCTAGATGCAAAAGCTTGTCAAAACTAAAATAAAAATAGTGGACACTTGTACCTCAGCAGAGATCCTGTTTCACATAATGGAGCTGAAAGCTTTGTTCTGAGTTGCTAAGGAGCAGGCTTTTAATATTTTCTATTGTTTTAGAGGACTTAGGAATACTTATGTGTTCTTGGGGTATATGCAAGGCCCATGAAGGTCACTCAGAGCTGCTAGCTGTAAGGAGTAATAAATCCTGTATCTTCTTCACAATGGTGTATTGTCTTAGCTTGGCTAAGGCTTAGTCAGCATTTCTGTCTCCTGCAGAAATAGCAATTCTGTCCTTAAGAAAGACATTGAGTCCCTCTTGAGTTTCTTGACCAAAGTTTGCTTCTATTCTACTTCATAGCTCTCTGGCCTCTCATCCTCAGAATGTACCCAGTTTCCACCTCAAAATGATCTGAATGACAAGCAGCAGTCAGACATACTAGATACTTGAAAAAATTGAGTTTTTCTCCCATCATGGAAAAATGTAGCTTCACCTGCTAAGTATCTTTGTATTGAGCTTCCATTAAAGACATAGGAAGGGGGCCAGACCAGAAAAGGTGGAGACCCAAATTATATTGGGTATGTATATATAAGGCATAATATAATCCCATTGCATGCATACACTCTTGCACCCACAGAGGCACAGCTGTCTATAAGCCATATCACAGCAGGGTCAATAATACTGAGCCCCATGATGATAGTTTTCTGCTGTTTTCTTCTAGAATTTTACTTCACAGATTTTTATTGACTCTAGCTGAAAAGATCTGAGTTGCATTGTGTAATTACCTAGCAGAACTACGGGAATTGCCTAAAGGGTAAGCTATATATCACATTCATGGCATTTATTACTTTTCCATTCCATTTCTTCTCTGTATTAAATAGGCACAAAAACTCTATTATTTGTCAACAGCAATGAGTTAGCAGCCAGCACAAACCTGAAGTGCACGAGAGATTTCTGATTCCCAGCTTCTCTGAATAATGTTAAAACTCATCATTGCAAAGGTATGGAGTTTCACTGTTTAAATTCAACTGATTGCAATGCTGTGGAGTGTTTCAGAGTAAAGCATCCCTCTAGTCCTACTTGTCATTGCTGGCAGTGCCACTAAAAATACAAGGGACAATGGAATATAGATAGGAATACTTTTAATTTTCTGAAGAGTTAAAATGTTTCGAAGAATGGGCACCTAACAGCTTTCTTCTTTCCCCTGCAATAAAGTGTCTCAGGTCTTGGGTCCTTCTCATTTATCACTTAATTGTCACCTTTTCTTGCTTGTGCTTTAAATGAAGAATGGTGGAGTAGCCTTGTAAACACCTGTGAAACTGGGCCCTTGACTGCATGAGCTGTGAGATTGCTCTGTGATAGCAAATGCTAGAAAAGTACAGAAGCTGCTGAATGTGACTTCAGCACTGGAGATTGGACAGCATCCACCATCACGGCTGAAGGCAATAGCATAGCTATGGAGGCACAAGGATCATCACATGTGTAGCGGAAGAGTGATTAGAAGAATGTTGGGCAGCAGAAGAGTGTGATGGAATGTTGGGTGGAGCTACTGGAACTCTTATTGGTGTTCTGTATAGAATGACTTGTTCTGGGTATCCACCCCCCAATAAATAAATAAATAAATAAATAAATAAATAAATAAATAAATAAATAAATAAATGCTTCTAACTTTCTGTAGGATGATTGCATGGCACACAAAGCTCTGCCACTTTGCACCCTCTAGCATTCACTGCCAGAGCTGGCTGCCTCACGTTCTGCCTAATGGCGTGTTCCGGATAGGAAATACTGCCTCAATTTTCCATTGGTCAAGGAGAAATTGGATGTATAAGAAAATCTGTTGCTAAGGGTCTCCTCCTCAATATGGTGGCCAGGGAGCCAGGAGATGCCCTGAAGAGCTTCTTCCTTTTCTGCTTTAAACAGTCTTCCTTTTCCCCATCAAGGGGACTTATAGGTTGGGCTGTGTGAGGCCCGGCCCTACGTGCAGGCTGGGTGGCGCAGGGCACCATGGTGCCGGCCCGCCAGGAAGGCGCCGCGAGCTGCGCCCACCCGCTGGCCGACCGGTCCGCCGCACAGCTGCGCCTGCCTGCCCGCCTGCCGCGCAGCAGCGCCTGTTGCACCTGCGCTGTGCGCGGCACCCACCCACCCACCGCGCTGGGAAACGGGGTGGGAGGGCGCCGGAACAGGGCAGGAGGGCGCTGAAGGGATCCGCCGGGCGCCAGAGGATCCGGCACACCACGGCGCCGGGAGCGCTTAAGATGGCGCTGGGCTGTGTACAGCCTCTACTCCCTGTCAGTATTTCCACTGCCACTTTTGCAGAGGGCCACATGATCGGATAATTTCATTTCTTATCACTGTGTGTGCAGGCAGAAGTCAAGCTGACAAACTTCTGCTCTTTGTTCTCTGTCCAGCTAGAAAGCGAGAGAGGATGTGTGGGAAGGAGCTTGCACAGAATGCCATGTTTCTTTTGTTGTAAATAAGTCACCCCATGACTCTGATTTTGGGGTATCAGGTTGACCCACCCTGCATCAGTCTGGGTTCACTGCCTCACCCCAGGTGTGACTTTAAATGCAAATCTGATTTATCCCCAATCCCCACTTAAATTGCAGCATTTAATTGTCCTTCCTGCAAACTGCAGTGAAGTGTTTCTTGGCCTATTCAACAAAACCTGATTTTAGCAGAGAAGCTGGCTAGCCACAGGTCCTGTAACTGTCCAACTCCCACAACTGAGTGGCCCATTTTTGCTTATTCTTCATGTGCAAGACCTTTATGATTACTGTATACTAAAATAAATAAATATTTAGACATATGGTGCCTCAGACTGTAATTCTATAGATGCTTACTTGATAATAAGCCATGCTGAACTCAGTGGAACTTATTTCTGAGCAGATATGTATAGGATTGCACTGTGTATTGCTTAGTGAGGAGGTAAATTCTTGAATCATATATGGGAAAATGATATTTGAGCGTCATTTCTGATTTGTATGAACCACAAAAACCTCTATATTTCAAATTATAATGGGTTATTTGTTGGACAGATGCCCAGGAATTGACTAGGACTGAAGGTGACCCTGATGAGCTTATAAAATGACATTATTGTTGTAGTTCAGCCCACTGGATCTGGGAGATTGAAGCTGTTCACCAGAGAAAGAAACCATAATTTTTAGCTTCCACTAAAAACCTTTTCAATACAGGCTGAGAATAAGAACTTTCTATCCCATACCAATCTTCGAACCTGTTCTGGAAATGCTTCCCCCCCCCACTTGACCTGACTTCCCGCATTGAGTTGCATTGCTGTCTTCTATAGCTTTGGCATGATATTTCAGCCAGACCATTACGAATAACTTAATGAAATATTATCCCATAATGGCATTTCTACCTACTGAGCTCCAAATTGATTTGATATATGCCGCCTCCTCTGTCATATACCATTTCTGGAAGAGTGGGTTAAAACTGACTTTTTAAGGTGTGTCTTGGGCCTTCTTTTTCTAAGCACATTCATTTCCCCGCTGATTTGCATTTACAATGCAAGGAAGCTGCTGTTCTTTAAGATACCTGGACACCTTACACTGCATCTATTTTAAATTGTAGGTTTATTATAAATGACACTGTCAGCATTAGTGGCACCGAAGTTATAATGCTCCCTATGAGGCATATGATTTCATTATAGCATGCATGGAACTATGCAGAATATATGTGGCACTAAGGCTTAAATTCACTTACTTCTGCATACTAATTGGTTTGAGGCAGAATTGGAAATGAATGAATGACAGCCATATTAAAA
The DNA here is from genome assembly GCF_963506605.1 of Zootoca vivipara. Taxonomy (NCBI): domain Eukaryota; kingdom Metazoa; phylum Chordata; class Lepidosauria; order Squamata; family Lacertidae; genus Zootoca; species Zootoca vivipara. The sequence goes on along the minus strand of NC_083276.1, from coordinate 94,894,982 downwards.
ATGGGCTCTTGGATTTTCATTATTTACAAGCAAACCAGTTTGCCATGAATAAAAGAGAATGAGAAAAATGGATGTTTACTGCTTGGGTAGCTTGCAAAGATGGAAAGCTACATTCATAAGCCAAATGCAAAACTTGATTGAAAATTGGATGGCATTTCACACTATTTATGGAGTCCGATTTTCAAGCCGGATCCAATAAAGAATATGATCCCCCACCTCCAAACATAAATTGTAAGAGGAATTAATTACAGATGCTGAAAGTAGATTTCAGATAGTGAAATCCTACACATGCATACTCAGAATTAAGTCCCATTGTGTCCAGTGGAGCTTACTCCCCAAAAGGTAGGCTGTGCTCTGCAGCAAGAATTCTTTTATTTATATTATTGTCTAAATTTTAGCTACTATGTATATTTTACTAAATAACTATCTCTGTTTTACCTTTGTTAATCTCATTATAAACAAGTGGTACAGTGACAATAAAGTATTTATTTAAGGATTTAGGGGTGCCCTTTTTAATGTGTTGAACCTTTGAAGCTTGTAGGTGTCACCCCAGCTCTTTAGGTGAAGGGCAGATGCATCTTGCCTATTCAAGGACCACAGCTTAGGCCTATGGTTAGACTTGGTATAAATTAGGTTCTTGTGGTATGATTAACTTTCACAGTTGAAAGCCTGCTGGTTGAAATCCTGGAAGTTAATTGCATGCAAGTCAGAGGATTAAAGGAAGGGACCAGGCGGCGCTGTGGGTTAAACTACAGAGCCTAGGGCTTGCCAATCAGAAGGTTGGCGGTTCGAATCCCTGCGACGGGGTGAGCTCCCATTGCTAGGTCCCTGCTCCTGCCAACCTAGCAGTTCGAAAGCACATCAAAGTGCAAGTAGATAAATAGGTACCATTCTGCCGGGAAGGTAAACGGCATTTCCGTGCGCTGCTCTGGTTCACCAGAAGCGGCTTAGCCATGCTGGCCACATGACCCGGAAGCTGTATGCTGGCTCCCTCGGCCAGTAAAGCAAGATAAGCGCCGCAACCCCAGAGTCGTCCATGACTGGACCTCATAGTCAGGGGTCCCTTTACCTTTACCTTTATAGAGGGTTAAAATCTCTTTGTAGTGGGTTTTCCCAGTGCAGAAAGAGCTTTTATTCCCTCAAACTTGCTTTCCGGGCTCTGGGATTCTTGCACATGGGGTCTGGGATGCTCTGGTGAGATCTTACAGGACCTCAGATGGCCCCACAACATCTCACATGAGCATCCCAGAGCCCAGTAAGCAAGTGCTCTGCCTTCCTTGGATGGTAAGAATGCTCACACAGGGGTGATTCAAACAGGGGCAGTTCAGATATATGTGTTCTCGTTCTCTCTCTGTGTGTGTATATTTATATGCACACACACAATCTTATAAGTCAGTTTGGCAATCTCAGACCATGAACTATCTCTAGGGTTAATTAATAGTTTCATCCAATTCATACCAGTGAGTTTAGAGTTTCCTATGCAATAATTGGGGGGGGGAATCACACCTTTTTTTCTTTCTTCTCTAACTTGCTAACTCTCTAACTTTCATTAGATAAGTCAGTTTTATACCTTTAATAAAACACCAACTCTCTTCAAGTTCAAAACAAACCTGTACATTGGTTTAAGAGATTCTGAGACATGAACACCAGCTCAACAATTGTAGAGGCTTTATGGCCAGTGATTGTGGTCTCGAGGTTAGGAAGAGTGGATTGCTGTCTGATCTCGTATGAGTTTAATGGATAGCTTTGGCAAAGTAATCCCTGGGCTTTGATTCCCTATTTATAAAATAGGGATATTAATGTCCCACCTCACAGGCTTGTTCTCAGCAAATATGCAAAAAATGCCATGGGAATGATGAATTGGAATAATATGCAGTTTATTCACCTTCTGACATGCTCAAGACATCTTTCTTCTCTGTCAGTGTATATCAAGATAAGAGGTAGGGAGCAAGACAGCTTTTGAAGTATATCTGACAGAACGTTTAGGGTCAATGTTTTGAATTTTGCCTGATTAAGCCATTGAAAGTGACCAGGAACATTAGTATAAATTAATTTGAGCAAGGAGCTGCAGACTGGAAACTGCCAGTAATCCCTGAGGGCATCATGATATAGAACAGAATCAAACTTCACATTATATAACATATAGTCTGCGCCTACATATGTGCTTTTCCTTATTCAAAATGAACTGTGCACACCCCACCTGGACTGAGAGTGCAGTACAGTGGAACCTCGGTTTATGAACACCTCGGTTTATGAATTTTCGGTTTATGAACACCGCAGACCCATCTGGAACTGATCAATTCATTTTCCATTACTTTCAATGGGAAAGTTCGCTTCAGTTTATGAATGCTTCAGTTTATGAACAGACTTCCGGAACCAATTACACCCATGCTTCAGTTTATGAACGCTTCAGTTTAAGTACTCCGCGGACCCGTCTGAAACGGATTAATCCACTTTCCATTACTTTCAATGGGAAAGTTCGCTTCAGTTTATGAACGCTTCAGTTTAAGTACTCCGCAGACTGTCTGGAACAGATTAATCCACTTTCCATTACTTTCAATGGGAAAGTTCGCTTCAGTTTATGAACGCTTCAGTTTATGAACAGAGTTCCGGAACCAATTGTGTTCATAAACCGAGGTACCACTGTATGTTTGGATTAGGGGCCTAATCCTTCTCTAAATCTCCCACTTTGTGCAGCTGCTAGCAATAATGAAAAGTTCCCAATATTTTTTATTATTTTTATTATTATTATCAGTAGGTAAGTGTTGTGGTGTGTGGGTGTGTGTGGGTGTGTGGAGATAATGGCTGGGTAGGGAAGAATTAACACCCCCAATGTGCTGAAGTTTCAGTCCAGATTACCCACCCTCCATGTTTACTTTTGTATAAGAAAAATGCATTTAAAAACTTGTTTATAATGTGCAGTTTGACCCTCAGAAAGTCATGTCTGCCCTGGTTGTCACTTCTGTGATGTCTTTAATCTCATGAGATCCAGTCATAGTAGTCTATGACTACACAGTAAGCCAGACCTAATAATTAATGTTGCCTTTGTTTGATTATGGATAACAGGCACAGCAGGAAATATGTAAGAATACAGTGCTGTACATAACAATGTGCTGGGTGACTTTGAAGACTGCTGTTGCATTTCCAAGTGTCTTTCTGCCGTGAAGTGGGTAGGTAGATTCATAACTAGAAAAGGTGGTGTGTGTTTTTTTTATTTTAAAAATGCATTACCTTTGTGTGTGTTATATTCTGTATAAGAGGTTTTGCATTAAGTTTCTTTAATACCAGCATGTGATGCTCTCACCTGCCAACTTTCAGATCCCTGAAATGTTGATATTCTTTTCTAAATTTTAAAGCCCATCTGATACTCCAGAAGTCGTAAAACAACAGAGTCCAACAGATAACTGGACCTAGTCAAAGAGTATATATCATGCACACTTTTAATAGTGGCAATAGCTAACTGCTAGAACCTAATGGGAATGATAGATTCTCTGTCACTTGGAAGTCTTTTTATCAAGACCTGGTGACTTTTATTAAAGAGCTGCTCCATTTCATAGGGCTGATACAGGAATTTTAGGGGACATTTTATGGTCTACATTACTCAAGAGGTCAGACTCAATGATCACAATGGTGCCTGGTGGCTATAAATTCTATGAATAACAATACAGAATAATCTTGTGCTTCAGGTTTGCAACTTTTCTGTAAAGCTGGTTGAGCATTATTATCTTCAGTAACTAGAGCAGAAATAAGTGCCTTCCCCCAAAGGTACATAAGGGAAGGATTTAGACTTTCAGTAGATGGCAAAGATTCTGGATGCTGCTCCTTAAGGAGCTATAGTAACATCACAGGGTCTTCATTTTCACAAAGGGTGTTGAAGTTCACTCAGGGACTGGCTTACTCAAAGTGTCCTGCTTCACTTATCTGAAGACCATTCCATATATAGTCTGAATCTTCACATATTTTCCCTTGCTTCAGAAAATCCAAGATCCACTTAGGTACTGTTTTACTCTTTGTTGCTGTTCAAGACAGCTAACTATTCATTTAAAAAAGGAAAGAAAAAGATGTATTTTCTTTTTTTAACACTCACACATATATCTATACTGGTATTTGCAACTTAAATTGAGGCTTATTATACTACTGGGTTAGTTCCTTGGCTGATATGAATAAAATGCCTCTGCTGTTTTATTTTTATTTTTTTGAGGTGGACTTTGTTTTAGCATTTCAGCAAGCCACCCTCGTAAAAAGGGGGTACATCAGAACTTGAAAGAATGTTAGAGGAACTCTCCTCAGTGTAATTCAGCAAAAAAGTATTAATTGTGGGTATTTTTAGTTAGTCTTCAGAAATTTAAGAAACCATAGCCCAAATATATTTATATTTGAACATGCAAATGTTTATTTGTATGCATAGGTTAATTCTATCTATATAATTCTTGTTAATCTCTCTAGCACACATGTTGTATTATGCTAGGAATAGATAACGTGATCACTGCTCCCCAAGGGCATTTGGAGCTCAGTGCAATGATACGTATGTGCCCCCACCCCTGTGCAATCAGAATCTGATGTAAATGATAGAACGTTAAGATATGTACCTGCTTCCCTTCTTTAATGCACATTGTTAGTACAAGTAGAGCAGTTGTTACCTACTAATAGCCGTTCAGTTTATATATTAAAATGTCATATACTTAAGAACATATTAGCGTGTGAAACACTGGTGTTACAGACTAATTATAGGTTCTGAAATTTCACCATGGGCAAATGACAGTTGTTCAAACTTGAAAAGTGTGAGCATGAAGACATTGCCACACTGTGCTCAAGCTAAGGTTCCTTAAGTCAGGTATAAGTAAACCATGTGATCTTCACGACATCTATAAGAAAAGTCAGTACACCTGCCAACATATCTGGCTCATTTGACAAGCATTGCATTAATAATTGAGAAAGTGTTCTTGACATCTTCCTAAGGCAGATTCATCCATGCGTGTACATGAGTCAATGAGTCAGCACTCAGTGACCTAAGCTAAAAGTGAGGGTTGCAGTTTTAACTGAAAATTGTTGTAGTTGAGGCAATGGATGATTTGAAACTTCTTTCTGCACTGTTTGGCTGCTTCACAGATGCATTGTCCTCTTGTTTCTTGTCCGGGTGACCGTCTTTCCACATGAATTCATCTCAAAATCATTCTAATCTAAATCTAAATCTAAATCTTCAGTACTATAAATTAAAATTATCTCAAATCATCCTGTAATATTTTCTCTGTCTGTGTCTGTGTCTGTGTCTGTGTCTGTGTGTGTGTGTGTGTGTGTGTGTGTGTGTGTCTGAGTTAATATAAGCAGTTGTCAGTCTGGAGACACTGCAAAAACTCAAAGGCTACATTCACATGGCAGTTTATTCTCTAAATATGTGTTCCCTTAACTGTTAATAATACTTGAGCTTCAGGTACCAAAGTGGAATATGGCTCACATTTAGCGTTCAAGACCACACTTTTTGCAAACAGTTTTTTCCCCCTGGAAGTAAATAACATGGAACTTTGATTCTATTGATACTTACACAATGCACACACAACCCCTATGCCTGGTGTGCAACAATGGACTTAGGTAGCTAGAATGTCTAAGAGTTGGCAGCTGGTAGTATTTGTTTTCTGATTTTTGAAATCTACTTTCCTGTTTTTCCTCTCACAGAGCTTTTCATTTTAATTCCATGGTCCTGCTTTCTCTTAGTATCTGCACAGCACTGAAAAAAGGTTTAGCATCCTTTTTACAAAACTGTTTCTAAAACCTGCCTTCAGCTGGTGTGACTCATTCAGAAATGTAAAAGAAAGGTGGAAGACACATAATTGTCACATGCCCTATTCCCCCCCCCTGCTGCCCTCCCCAATCCAACTTTGATCTTCAGGATGAATGAATCAGAAGAGAATTTTAAACTGGATTAAATGAACTTAATTTTAATCATTTATTGCAGTATTGTTTTTATGGCGCACACGCACACACACGCGCGCGCGCACACACACACACACACACACACACACGATAAAGGGTTTATTGTGATACATCACTTCAGGCGATGGAAATAGCATCTATAGCACCAATGAATAGAAAGTCTTCTTAAGAAATGTTACAGTTAATGGCTGCCATCAGGGGGTCCAAAAATATGGACAAAAATAGTTTTATACTGTTAACTTACGAAAGAGAGTGAATGTTATAAACTGAGAGGAAGAGATCACCCAGCTTTTGGTGAGGTTCTTTTGTTTGTGTTTTTGTTCCTTAATGCCAATTAAAAAGTTGAAATTTGGCACATTCAGAGATACAAGAAATATTTTCAGCATGAAGTTCATATATGGCTTTCAGCATGAACACATCACTGTCATCCAGCCACCATTCATTTCTGCTTCACAAATCATTAAAACTGAGACACTGTAAGGACTCAAGCAGCATTGCTCTAAACTTCAAGCAGTGTTGCTCTATTCAGCTTTGCTGTTTGTCGCCGCAGGAAAAGTAGAAGCTGTGGCCTGTGCCCTTGTCATTTCTGGCAATGGCTCCCCATTTTGTGACCAGTATTAAACAATTGGCTGTCATAAGCACACAGACCTCTGACGGAGAAGACTATATTATTGTCGTTCTGTTTACCCCAATGAAGAGCTGCGAGAATCAGGCTTGTAGCTAAGATAGGGCTTGCTGGGACCAACTCTCCTCTCATATGGCCAAACGTTCCCCTACCTGCCTGTTTGGCTGTCATTTAAAAAATGTGGTACGTGTGCAGCTGGTAGAGATTTGCTAGTATGCAACAGAGTCAAAGCTGCAAGGTAGCAGTGGATGCTGACATGTGATCAGAAAGCTGATCCTAGGAATTGCTCAACATGAACCAATAAGAGAAAGAATGGAGCATGACAAGCTGCAGAGGAGCTTCAAAGCTTTCTTTCTTTCTTTCTTTCTTTCTTTCAGCATAGCCTGGATGAGTTGCAGCCTCTGTCTCCTTGCATAATCCCCCCAGAGGGGTCAAACATTTGTCACTACTTTCCTGGTGGGATAAATCTTTTGGTATTGGTGTTGTGGGTGTGGTGGTCATCTTGCAGTAAGACAAAAGGAACCGAGTACCACCACCAAGGCATTTTATATGTTGGATTGTCAAGAAATTCTATTTTTTTTTTTAATGAATGGGACTTTGGGGAGTAAGGTGGGATAGTTTGTTCCTATAACCACTTTTTAGATGAGGATTGTCTTTTTTTATCAGTCTTTTAACAATCACATTTTCTCAATCTGGAGCACAGATTAGTTGGCTTTCCATAATTTCTCTCTTATTTTCTTTTGGAAACTTGAAAATAAGCATGATGATGACTATCTTTATTGAGTTTGCACCACAGCTTTCAACATCTTGATGCTGCATATTTGAGGTTTTACTCTTCACTCCCTGCAAACAACAACATGGACATCTGGTTAACTGCTGTGAGAATAGGATGCTAGACTAGATGCACCACTGGCCTGATCTACCGGTAGCATTATTTTCTTGAGGTCTTATGTTTGTGAAGTGGGTTATGCTAAAAGCAGAGACTTGCCAACAAGCCCACTGCTGAGTTTGATTGCTTAATGGGATTTAAGCCCAGGACTCTTGGCTTTCCAGCATTCTAACTATTTCACAAGGGAAGGACCATAGCCCAGTGATAAGAGCATCTGCTATGCATGCAGAAGGTCCCAGGTTCAATTCCTAGCATCTCCAGGTAGGGATGCCCAAAACCCTGGAGAGTTGCATCCAGTCATTGAAGAGAATACTGAGCTAAATGGAACAGCTGAAAATGCTCTAAAGGTTTAGCCATATAAATAAGACAATTTTTAGATGTGCATGCCCCAAACAATGCTTAATTTCTACTAAAAAAGTTATTCTGGATCTTTTCCTTTCTGATCTGGTAGCTTTTCATCACTGGGGTTAAAACCAACCCTAAATGGTTAGACAGACCAGCTGTCTACTCTAACTTTAAGATGGCTCATATTATTGCATACTCCCCACTTTCCTGAGTGGAAAGAAGAGCTATCAGGATTGGATTCCATTTGAAGGGAAAGCACTGGAGGCTTATGGTGTTTTTGCAATAGTTACTTGAAATATATAAGGTACAGTTCAATGTTATGCTATTAGAAACGTTCAGACTTCACAGTGAGGTCAGGGGAGATCTAGGTTAGTAACCTAGAGCAGTGGCTCTGCATGTGTGTGAAAGTGAAACTTTCGAAAGCAAACTTTTTTAAAAAAATCATCAAAACCTTTTTACAAACATATATCATTACTTTAGCAAGCTCTGGAAAGGTTCACATTTTCCCTCTCAAATTTGTTAGGTTTGCCTTTTGCCCTGGATGCTTCACTCTGAATGAGGATCCCATTAGGACCTGCAATTTGATATAATATACTGAGTGACTCACAACATCAGTAGAGACCCATCTTCTTCTTTTGTTAGAGTTCCACCCTGAACTGTCTGCTAATATTCACTCTGATTAGAGATGCATCAATCAACCATCCCTTGCTATTAACCAGCAATCTGTCTGCCAATATGTTCAATAAGATAGATATGAAGTGCTGTTGTGATTCAGCTGTGCACTGCACTTATTAGAGAGAGGTCTGTGCTTTTGAGCGGGGATCACAATGTACAATTCAACAACGTGCAGATCACAAAATTCTTGCAATGTGAGCTATTGATTTTGAGCAGCATTGTGAAAATTGCATAATCACTTTATGTGAGCATGTTCCAATAATGAGTGATGCTACTGGGCTCATCAGTCAGCTGCAGGGTGTCTCCGTCAAGGCCAGCACTGAGGACAAATATTCTATTACACAGAAAATAGGCCAGTGCTGCTGAATGTCATTAATCACACATACTTCATAATGGTTTATATTGTCAGCATTTAGAATGTGAGAGAAATGGATGGTGATTATATATAAAAAATGATAATTGTGGGGAGGTGGGATGCTTAGAGCTGAGTCTGCATTGGATTGCTGAATTCGATTACATGTAGGGCCACCCTTAAAGACAATCTGGAAGCTTTAATTGTACTGCTCGCAGCTTCTAGAATTTTGACAGGTATAATCAGACCATGCTGTATCCTACTTTTTTTTTTAAGAGCTGCAATGTCTGCCTATCTGCTTCTCAGCTAAACATAAACCAGCGTTTATCCTTTAAAGCCACAACAACTGCTGCAGGTACCAAATACCTGGAGGAGTCTCTTTTCCCTCTCTTCCCTTCTGTGTCTTAAGATCTGTGTCTTAAGATCTTCTGCAGAGGGGCAGCTCCAAGTAGTCTCTCATGCAGAGGTGCCTTAAGTTTTCTCAAGGGAGATGGCTGCTGTGGTGCCCCAACCTTGGAATTCTGTCCTCAAGACATGCCTGGCTTCTCAGTGCTTTGACCAGGCATTTCAGCATTTTAGATCGTTGTTGTTCGTTCTGCTTTACTCTTCAGTTCCTCAGGTTTTACCTTACCTTTCATTTTGATAGCTTTATTTCCTAACTTTAAAGAGATTACTCTACTCATGGATGCACTCAACGTGTTTCAGTTCAGAACTCTGAACTTCCAGAGTTTAAACATATGCAGGGAGCCTTCTTGAGTCTCTTTGTTCCAGCACTTCATCCTCCAGCAAACAAGGGGCATTCACACATTACACATTACATTCAATGAGTCTTGTGTCCCTGTGCACAAATAGTTGAGTTGGTGACTCATACAGTTATTCACATGTGATATCCAGTCAGTTTACAGGCTGTGTACCTATGCACACTATAGCTGAGTTGCACAAATCAACATGTGTACACTTGTCCACATATGTAAAGACAGCTTATACATTAGTTCAGAGTAATGTGTGAACAAGCCTAAGGAGGGCTACAAAGAAGGGAACACCAATGTGTTCTCCATTGCATGATTGTCTTAATTTGAGTGAGCAGATGCCTAATGTGAACTATAGCGCTTAGCTACTTTTTCCTTTTGTTGGAAAGTTCCAAAGGACCATATTTAGGGCCTGACTTTGCCGTATAATTAGCATTTTTCAAGCTTTTTCTTATTCTTCTTCAAATGATTCCATTTAAAAGCCATAACTTTAAGGCAAATAATGAAACAAAGGCCTTGTTCCACTTAGATTAGATTTACTGAACATGTTTTCTAACCCTGCAATCTAGGCTTCAATCTTTTCTGACCCACCTTCAACCTCAACCTGTAGTGTGGGAACCATTTTAAATTCTTCCTCCATCCCTGCTTGTTCTGTACTCTGTACAGTATATGTCTCTCTTTGTTTTTACTTTTTTACTTTTCTTTCTGCTCTTTCAGTTTGACATGTCCCTGAAAAAAATTCCTCTTAAAACGAGAAATTACAAAGGAAAACAGTGGTAGCCCTGCACCAGATGTTGGGAGCACGATCAACTTGTAGGTTCCACAACAAAGATAGACATTCATTATTATGGACTTCTTCTGCAATCTCTTTTTCTTATACCATCAGCTGAAACAGTCCATATGGATATGGGTTGTTGTCTAAAACCAATTTAGCTTTTTGCTTTAACAATTAAAATAAATCAGTACGGTTTTGGCTCTGAAGACTATTTTTACAACACTTTGGACACATAATAGGTTGTGATAATTTGTCATTTTGAGCACTGGGCATAGCTCCCCCCTTTTTTTGTTGCTTCCCTTGATATTCTTCTGTTAGTTGTCTTAATCCCCATTCAGATGTATGCTCCAGTCTTTATGTCTGAGGCCTTCTCCAGAATGCAGATCATTCATGGTTCCATGCTATGGGGAATTCTTAGCATGTACAACTATATGCACAAAGGCTTCCTCCCTATAGACATACACACTGTATATGCAGACATTGGAAGATAAGTACTGCTTATTCAATACAGGTGTGCAGAATGCACAAATAGAGCTAATGTATTTCCAGAAACCAGGGTTGGGAAACCTGTGGTCCTTCTGATGCTGTTGAGCTACCCTCAGCCAATGGTTAAGGATGATGGGAGTTATTCTTCAACAACAACAGAAGAGCCACAAGTTCTCCATCCCTGTCATTAGCAATGCTGAAGTAGCTCACCATTGATTCATGGCAGTATGTAAGATTCTCTCCATTTCTATCTGCACAATGATCCCATGTCTAATTTGAGAGGGAGTGAATGGTTCCATGTTACCTAGTAAGCTTTTGGGGGTTAAGGGTGGATTTTAACTTCAGTCTGTTCAGTCTAACCACTGCACCATGCAGAATATATGTCATTTACATACGCCTAAAGAAAAAGAGCCTTATATTTGAATATTGCCCTGCTAAATAATGAAATATTTAGTAATGAGTTACTAATGTTTTGGCAGAGTAAAACTCTGTACAGTGATCAGCTTTATTACTGGCAGAGGAAGGAAGTTGCTTGTAATCTAAATAGTTAAATTTAATTACAGTTAGATCAATGTGTTGTGGTTTTTTAAAAATGATGCAAGTTAATAAAGTAATAAGGCACAGCATATTTCAGACTGCCATTTTCTGCATATTTGTAGCCTTCTTAAAGGAAAATGAGTCAGAATAAATGTGCAAAACTGCATGACATTTATTTACTGAGAAGTTTTACAGAGTGTAGTTTCAGCTTTTTAAAAAAATTACTGCATATGAAACATGCTTGCAAAATACAAATGGTGGATTTTTTAAAAAAAATAAGTTTCAGGTATTTTAGATATAACAAGTTTCAGAAAATATAATAATAATTGCTTCCATTAAAATATCCAATAAAACATGGAAAGAACATGTTTTAAATACCCTTTCTTGTTTATCACCTATGCTGTTTAACTACACAAAGAATCACATTAAACACTGATAGAATTTTACTTGTATAATTTAATGTATTCATCCGTGATATTTCGATACTGCACCACCAGCCAAATGCTCTCAGCAGTTTATTACAAAACATGCAAATGTAATAAAAACCTTAAAACAATAGCAATGTGCTATGGAAACCAACAAAAAGCATCGTAAATCTAGCAAGGGGGAAGTGATTGGTTCCTGAAACCCTGGAGAGCCACTGCCAGTCATTGTAGACAATACTGGGCCAGATGGGTCATTGGTCTGACTCAGTATAAAGTAGCTTCGTATAAGTCCAGCTAAATCATTGTACATGCAGAATGACTTCAGCAAGCACAACAGAGCTCTCCTCACCCTGCACTGCCAAATGTGCTACAGAGGGTTTGAGTAACTCCCAGAGCAGATTTAAGGTCCTAGGGGGTGGGGGTGGGGAGTCCCATTGTACTAGCAGAAGTAATTCTGCATGTGCAATGATTGCAGCTCTAAGCTTCTGAATGGCTGCACCATTTGTATGATTTACAATTCTGTCCATAAGATAATGTCTTAAGCTCCAATAGGTGTTAGCTTGCATGTGCCTCCTGTCCTACAGAAATGCTCACATTTTATGTTTATCTTGATATATCCTATCCACCTGTTCTGCTGGTACCGGTAGCTGTCATTCTTCCCACAATGCTCAAGGGATGATCCATGCCACAAGGTAGCATCGTTCCAAGTGGAGTATTATGGGAGGACATGGCTATCGGGATGGGGTTGCTGAAGAGAGCGTCATGGTTGTTGCTTGTAACAGCCACAAAATAGGTTTGTTTTACAATAAAATAAAAACAGTAAATAAATTAATAAGACTTCTACCAGTTTCTAGTGAATTCTGATCCTGAAGCATGTGAATAATTCAAGCATCCCCAGAAAGGGGATTTTGGCATTCTCTCTCACTGTTCTTCAACATAATATTTGAACCAAGAAGTTTTCTTTGGGTTCAGTGGAAACTCAGTCATCCATTTTCATCTAGCACAGATTCAGATGCATTGACTGTATGCAAGTCTCATTTGTATTTTCTATATTAACTGTAATTTATTGGTTGTTTATTTTTTACTCTCCATATAACTTACATGAAACATAAAGAGGAGTACATGAGGGAGGAAGAGCCCTATGGGCGGAGAGGGAAGGATCAAACTGACTTCATATCCTGTGGATGAGAAATGTCACTGATCTGCAAGCTGCCCAGCACATCAAGCATATGTCTTTCTATGAGTAATCCAAATAGCCTGATCACCATTCAGTGATGTCTACAGCAAGCTGAGAGTTCATAAACATACAGCAAAATCAGCTGTCTGTTGGGATGAGTTAAAAAAAAATCCCCCAGTGTCTTAAGACCAGACATTTAGCAGTCAGCAGGACACTTAGCATCCATTCCTGATGACCAGATTTCATAAAGTCAGGATGGGTGCCATCAAGAGTATCCGCCCAACATGTATTGCATTATCAAGCACATAATTGAAAATATATCCACCCCCAGTGAAGTTACCACCAAAGATCCCTGCCCTGAGCCTATGTTATGGCTATATTTTCCAGAATTTGAGATAAGTTGTTTCTACGAAGAAATGCATCATGATAGGATGCATGAAGAGGATGCACACACCCATACTATAGGAGAGGGGCATGTTGAATTTCAGACCTTCACACACAGAAGGGAATTTTCATAGCCCTTTTCCTTCTGGCTGTTGGCCATGTGAGTAATGCTAGCAGTGATGCCAGCAGCATCCCCCCAAAAGTTAAAGTGTGATGAAGCTGCAGGTTTAGTAAGCACTCTTAGACATTATGGCAGGAAAGGGGAAAGCTCTCCATGGGGATGCCATTCCTGGCAGCCTTCCTATGGTTGGCTTGCCATGCAGCCCAGTCTAAAGTTCCACAAAATTAAATATTTGTGTCATAAGCTGTTCTTTGTCTCATTCCATACTTTCAGGGGGGCCTTTGGTTGCAAACACATTGCCAGACTTGGCACAGCACTACAGGCATTGCTCTGCCCTACCACAGTTAAATGTGAAATGTAGTTAGTTTGAGAAAGTATTAGCAATGGGGGATTTTTTTTATAAAAAAAAACAAGGACTAAATAAATCCAGCCCACGTGTTGCACAGAATGTCTTTAAGTGAGAGAAGACAGTTGACATTATGAAACTGTTCTCTTGTTTTGTGAACCATCTGCACAATTGTTTGTGGACCTTAAATTGTTCTAGACATTTTTTTTAAAAAAATAGATGTGTCATGTTGCTGAAAGCTAATGCATAACAGGCCACAGACAACAACTGGGAGGCTCATTAAGGTTTTCTACGACATGCTGATTTGTGATCATCACATCCTGTTTTGATAGCTTTGAATGCTAAGTAGAAAGAATAGAAGACCCATGCACAGGAGGAAACCAAAGGCAGTTACTGTGTACCACTTGGTTCTCATGAGCATTGGCAGCAGTTAGACATAGATTAATCAAGAGTGATTGTAGGGACATAGGGAGCTTCGTTCCACTGAGTCAGACCATTAGTCCATCTTCCTCAGTATTGTCTACACTGAGTGGCAGCAGCTATCCAATATTCCAGACAGAGGACAGCCATAGCTGGAGAGCCAGCCAAACCTGGCAGAAGGCAGTTCTCATTCATGGATGCCACTTGAGCCTCCTTTGACATAGACAGTTCAAAGAGTACTCCCAGAATAGGGAAAAAATGTTGCTTGCATCTCAATCATCTTCACAAGAACTCAGCTGATCATGCAGTTTAAGCAAGCAGTGGAGTCCTAAAAGCCTTATAGTTTACAATGCATATTACATTACAAAGCAAAAGATTATCAGGGGCCCCACAGAGCACAAAACAGAGGACCTTGCAATTGGGATCTCTGATTACACCAGGGCTTCCAATGATGTGTACAGAAGACCAAAATGCATACATCCCATTTTTACTTAATGCTGAATGTGTGAAAGTTGGAAGGAGGCCCAAAGTCAATGAACACAACCCCTCAGTGTTTACACTCTAGGCATGCCCATTATCTGAGAAGAGGGTTAATGTCAGTGTGTTGGAAATAGAGATGCTTGAATCACTTGAACTTAACTGAGGTCTTCATCTGCTAGACTAATTATCCACCTAGACTCAGCTACCCGCCAGCTTTTACAGTTCCTGAATGATTGAGCACAAATGCAATTCTTGCCTGGGAAAAACATATCAGAAATATATTTTGAAATAAGGATTAAAAATAATAATAAAGGTTTTCAGATAAAACGTGTTTTTTAAAATACTATTTCTATAATGTATTTCAGTGTGATTTTTTTGGTGCAGGTAAATATAAACCTCACAGATTAATGAAGAAATTGTCTGGAACAGATTTTAAAGTGAACAGGTACAAAGGTGTCATGGGCTGGAAGTGGACTGATTTGCCAGTCTCTAAGTTAGAAAACACAACTTCGAATAACCAAGAATGTAATCATTTTTTTTTTACTTCTTAAAACTTTTATATCCAGCCTTTCCATGTGCAAAAGCTTCCCTCAGGGAGATTTACAACATTTAAAATTATGATTTATTAAAACAACAATAAAAAACAATCAGCTGAGAAGAGACATGATCAGCAGTTAAAACCAAACATAAAAACATTATCTGCCACAGACAATGAATGCCCATGGAAATAACATGGACTTTAGTAAGTGACAAAAGCATAATAGCTCACACTGTTTTATACTGATAAAGCAGTTTTTGAAATATGTTTTAATCTCCACAATGAAGGAAATACAAATGAAAACCCGACTCTGTGCTGAATTGCAGTGAACTCTCTAAAGATCCAGGAAATGGCTTGGGATTTAGAGAAAAATAGTTTTACAGAGCCCAAGACATTGTGAATAAGGTGTTTTCTTATAGAAGCATTTCAGTGGAAGAATTCTGCTTTCCAAAGTAGTGTTCAGCAATGCTTATTAATATGCATGTTCCTTCCCAGAGGCTGGGAGTGTGTCGTGGCTTCAGATGAGCCCCAAACTGAAGCAGGGTACTTCAAAGGGTTTTGGGCCCTATACAAAGCAAAGCAGGATCTGTGTGAAAACACCCTGAGTTGAATTGGGGATCCTTGAAGAGCTTTGTGGTACCTTCTCTACTTAGATGCCAAAAACAGCAAAACTAAAAACATGTCTGCAATAAGTGAAAGCCAAGTCTCTAGCTTCGTTATATAAGGAAAATGTGGTGTGTGCATGTGCATAGAGCAAATACCAGGATGGGAAGAGGGAGACCTCTGTTGCGACTGACATGACAAACTTGAAAGTAGAGAGAATGGTTTTATCCTATCCTGGTGATTCAGGTGAGGCAAGTGAATGCATTTTAGTTCTGAACCTATTTACCTGCAATTTGGCATACTGTATTCCCTGTGGATTCCACACACTTCTGTCAAAAGGGAAAAGTTACATGCTTTTTAAAAATTTCCCAAGCATGAATTAAAGGCGGGGTGTGAAGAATAATGTGTCATTTCCCCCCAAAGCAGACTTGCATGATGTTTGGGGCACTGTGGTGGCCACAAAATGCAAAGGGTGACCATGCTACCAACCTAGCTCCTATTACTTACTTTCCCCCAGATTTGTTGAAAACAACACAACATCCAAAGTTAGAAAAAAAAGGGGGGAAAAGAATGCATTCTGTACCTGTTTCACAAACTGTAATTTTACTTAAGGTATGTAGGCAACCAACACAGAAACATTGATTCATTAACAATAGAGAAGTTGAAAAAGGGGTGGGAATGGAATTTAAACACATTATGATTACGAAGAAGTGAACAACAGAGCGCTTTGCGAAGTTACAGGCATTTGCACACAGCAGACTGTGGCAAATGGTTTCTGGTGTTAACGGAGTAATTACAGGAGTGAAGTTTGACCAGCATGCAGCCCTTTCAATGTCAATGAATGGGGAAGAGCCATTTTACACAAACAACACTTATTTCTGAGTAAATATATGGTTGGGTACAGAGGATTCTAGGTGCCAAATCATATTCACATTCATATGCAGCTTTTGACCGGCAATGGCCTGTGCAGACAGAACATAAACTTTCTCCCCATCCATAGAAATCATTTCTGTTCATTTTCTCTTGCGATGTGAACCTTACTTGCTGGGAAAAGATGGTGGTGTCGTTGTAATGATGTGTAGGATGAGTGTCTCCTTTGCCTGCCTGCCTTTGCCTCCTGCATCCCTGTACACCTAGGCACACTTGAATTGCCTTGCAATGAATAGGATAGAAAAACCAGTTGATCAACAACAGCTGTTGTATAAGATAGATTTCCTGTTCTAATGATGTTGCTCAGCTTATTAATTTATTTAATAGAATTCCAAAGGAATTCATCTGTTAGCTGTCAGGATTCCACAGGGCCCGTAGCTTGCTGTAGGCTACTAGCATGCTGGTTGCCTGTTAACAACATCCAAGGGGGCCAGCTGACAAATAGCTTTGTTTATTTGTGTTTGGATTATAGGGTTTAATCTATTACTTGGTTGAAGGGATCCAATATTCTGCTACTGATATGCATTCTTTAAAGATTCAAGAGATGCATTGCTGGCATGATTTTCTTCGTTAGCTTTTTTCCAGTTCAAGTTCTTAACTACCCCATCTCAATATGTGTCATGGACCGGCTGGATTAAAAGGAATGGTGGGAGCCACCAGCTAGGGACCCCCAAGGGGAAGAAGGTTCAGAGGCCAGGGGATTGGTGATGGGACGGTGATGAGTGGTCAGAGGGAGAAGAAGGAGCAACCACACTGGGATGCTATAAAGAGTGACCTCTGGTGAAGGTGGTGCCAAGTGATACCTTGGAATAAGACATTGCACACAGAACCAGCTTGGAAGAAACTACCCATTTCTCTTGCCTGCTGTGGTGCAGAACTGAAGTCCTGCTGCCTGCAGGAGATGGGAGAAGAGGAATTAATACTACTACTACTACTACTACTAATGATAATAATAATAATAATTTTTATTTATATATTATTTTATTTATATATTAACTGGAAACACTGACAAAGCCACAGGGTGTGAACTTTGAGGCTGCATAACTTTTAAAGAGGCATCATTGCTGAATAAAAAGCTGACCCACTCAAGTACTTGTTAAACCAGATTAAGAGAATGTGAATGAAGGGGGAGAGAGAATCTAAGGATGACATCAATGAGTTTATATGCCACCTGTTTTGCTAATTAAATATTTCACTGCTTGCATGGAACAACAGGGAATTAATAGACATAGACTAGTGTGAAATTTTCTTTGCAGTGGATCAGCTTTATAGAAAGGTATTGAACTAAAAAGCTCCTATAGTTATCCCTTCATTTATTGTTTCTTATAAATGGATGTTTTGTTCAAATGCCATTTTCTTTGTTTTTCAGAAAACATTGTAGTGGTCAGCAGAGTGGTGCTGTCGGTCACCTTTACTCTGGTATACTTGCAAGCTAATGCCTTTAAAATGGTTTGGGGATTGCAAAGATAAAATTAAATTCGAAATGATGCTTCCTTGGGCAGCTGTTCTATTAAGTTTTGTGGTATATTTAGAGTAATTTGTTCTCAACTCCCTTGATTGCTGCCTGCAACTTGGTGACTGCTGCGACACCATACCAATTGCATTCATTCCCTCTGTCCTTTTCATTAAAGCTTTCAAATTTTCACCTCCGAGAGTCGAAAGTGTTGTTACTATGTATGTTATGAGAGAATGAAAAGAGTAAGTTTGTATTACAGTATCTGTAACTCAGCTTCTGTTGGTAAGTGCACTATAGATTCCTTGGACGGCTGTTGACTATTCCATGCAACAAGAGAGAGCAGTCTACTTCAAGCATCATAATTTAGTGAGCTGGATGAAGGCAGATGCTGATGTCTGTTGTACAGCAAAACCTTTTAATGTCAAGTGGGTGGTGCCATTTGGGACAGGAAAATATATTGAAGCAGACTTGTTCCCCATGATCTTCTAACAATAAGAAAAGTAGAGTTAAGCACAAAGGGTTGAAGTCCTTCCATTAATGGAAATAACACTCTGGATCCAACCCAATGTCAAATAATGAACAAGCAATATTTAATTTGGATGTTAGCTACAGTAAACATAAAACATTCAATTCATTCAACAAATCAGGTTGAGGTGCATGGAGAAACTGCAGTTAAGTAAAATAATAAGCAGAGGCCTTTTAAGGACACTTGGAACCACGCCTCAGGGTTTCCCAAGATCATCCTGCTGGTCACATCTTCTAAAATACAATTATTTTACCTACCAGATAGGTGTAAGTCATACCAAGATATTCTGTTGGCATTATTCAGTGAGGTTTGGATAATTTTGATGACATGCTTATGCTTATGTTTGTGATAGTGGTGGCAGCTTCTGTACATGGGGTGACATGGGAGACGATAGTAAGACCATTTCTTCCCTAGACCCAGGAGATCTTAAGTAACTTCAGATCTGTAGCAAATGTCCCCTTTCAGGCCTCATTTTGGTACAGAAACTGCCTTGGTCACCCTGTATGGGAGAGAAATATGCACAGTCTTGAGCATATTTTCTTGGAAGTAAGCCCCACTGTGTTCAGTGGGCCCGCTTCTCTAAGATTGCAGGTATTCCATTGTTTTCAATAACAGATCCCACTAATTGTTGTTGGGCCATGTCCTGAAACTTCTACGCAGCTCAACACTGTTGCCATCACTTCCAAAAACTAGGCTAATGCACTATATTTTATGGTTTGTTTGTTTTTGCTTTCTCTCTACATATGACTAAAAAAATATCTTTGCTTCCAAATATAAACCAGAGGAAATGGCACCACATCATTGGGGATGTGGCTGAGCCTCTAGATCAGGATGTTAGGTATATTTTCATAAACCTGATTCACAGTGTAGTATACTGGAACTTATTTAAATGTTAATCATTCCAATGCACTGTTTGAAAGACAATGACAAAAATTGGTCTAAGACAAGAAAGAGAGAGAGAGAGATTATCATCTCATTAACAAATCTGGCAGTATTATAGGGACAGCAATCACATTCAGAGTCTCTTTGGTAACCTGGGTTTCTAGGCAGCAGGAGAGCTAATGATGTTGGCTTTAAAATGCATGTGAATAGCCGTATCAGTACCATCATATAATTTCAGTAACACTGTTTAGCACAAGGAAGTTTAGTATTAACTATAGATAAAAAGAAAAGAACACCAGGGGAGATTAATGTAAACATTCCCTTAAAAGAAAATGAGCTTGTCGAAACAAAGAAGTGGAATAAAATGTCCCATAGTAGCCTATTAGCAAAGCAATAAATGCTGCTGTTGTTCATTATTGATGTTACATATAATTTTCTCAAGGCAAAAGATCTCTCCCCCCCCCACACCTTTTGTTCCTCGCTCTCCAGCAAAACACTTAGGGATAATATGGGTTCTTGAGCCACTTGGAAGGTTTAATTCGCACAAAATGACACCATTGTTTAGCTAGGTTTGCTGTGAATCTTGAGCCTTGTTCTGAGTCCAACTATACCAGGCATCCCCAAGCTTCGGCCCTCCAGATGTTTTGGACTACAATTCCCATCTTCCTCGACCACTGGTCCTGTTAGCTAGGGATCATGGGAGTTGTAGGCCAAAACATCTGGAGGGCCGCAGTTTGGGGATGACTGAACTATACAGTACATGAAGCATGCTTGGAAGACTCTTGTCAGTCTAGCCAGGGCCTTCCGGCACAAACTTTGCTACTGCTGCCTTGCTTTCGCAGGTGCCATTTCAAGCAGAAACATAGGGAGCTGCCAGGCTATTTATCCATCTGGCAAAGTATTGCCAACACTGACTGGTAATGACTCTCCAGGGTTTCAGGCTGGGGCATTTACCATCCCTACCAGAAGTCACCAGAGATTGAACCTGAGACCTTCTGCTTGCAAAGCATGTGCTCTACCACTGAGCTGCACATGTTCCTTTCTTGGTAATTGGTATTTACTATTTAGTACTTGGAGCAACTGCAAAGTGTTCCAGAATGAGAACTGTGACTTCTGCGTGACTTCCAGGTTAGGTCTTTCCAAGTACACCCAGCTAGCTGCTTCCACAGTGGATTCTGGTACAATGCAATGGGCTGCTGTCAGGAAAAGGACAGACAAATCTCAATTTGATTTTGCAATGAGTGTCTCATTGCACCACCAAATAGGAGAAGGGTTTCAAATTCATAAACTGAAAACAGTTCTAGGGCCACATTTAGACAGACATCCTCAATCTCTCTCCAAAAGACAAAATAGAGCCAAAATATGTTTCCTTAGAAAAAGACCTAGTAAACAGTGGCAGGTTGAATAACTGCAGGGAAGAGAAGAGGTGCTTACAGAAGAATCCCAGGTTTGGGAGGAGGCTGAGGCAATATGGCTTCAGCAAGCCCTTCTTCCTTGTCCTTCTTCTGCTTCTGTGCCCATTCTCCACTCTTGCTCAGAGAGAATGGACAGGCAACTGAGGAGTCTGCTGTTTCTTCTGCTCGTTGTTATTGTTTGCTGGAACTTTACATCTATGGACCAGGGGAAGAAGATGGAAGTGGGGGGTAATTGACAAGAGGAGCAGAAACAGGGCCAGGAGTCTCTAATGGTCAGCAGTCGTCCCCGTGCTGGAGAGTAGGCTTCAGCTGGTGCCTGGTGATGCTGACTCCTGATGCCATCCCAGCTGCTAAATAAGAATGACTGAAAAGATTGTTGAGTCCTCTGCTTTGAATGCATGATCCGTGAGCATTCTATGCCTTTGGAAACAAAGGAAGATATATTTTCTTTTTCTGTCTCCATTAGGGCAAAATCCCTTTACTAAAGGCACCCTGCTGAAAATCAATTTCCAAACAACGTCATAAAACTTTTAGGATGCTTTACAAATTAAATTTATTTCCAAAGTGTCATTTTCCAAACATTATTCCAGATGATGGTTGCACGACTACCTTAATCAACAGCTGTAATGCAAGTAGATAACAGTCAAATGTAAACAGCGAGAGCGATATCATATTTGCTCCTGTCAAAGATCAGCTTAATTCATGTTGCTGTACTAATGTCTGAAAGTCAGCTAAGCAAGATAAAACTTAAAAGTATTGAATTTGAATGACTTTTATGTAAATCCCAAGTCACTTTTCAAATCTGCTTTTATAAGATGCAAGTTTGTGACACAGAATCTTAATCTTGTCTAGCAAAAAATATATATACAATTACAGTTTGATGGTTTTTTGGTTTAGCATTGTCAGCACAATCACGCAATGTTATGTCAATACAACTCATCTTCTGAGTTGACGGCATGCTAGTCTTAATCCAAATTTGCACAAATTAGTTTAGACATCCCATTTATCTGGCATTTCTCCTTTGGGACTCTGTTCCTTCATGGTGTTCTTATTTGGGTTTTCTAAATTTAATTTTATTCCCGTATTGCCATTTTCTGTTCCCTCTAAGGTCTGCAGCTGATGTTTTGGATGGTACATTCCAGTGCTCACACACTTCTCCCCCACTTCTCCAAATCAAGCATTTAAATCAGTTCACTTTGTGAACCCCCACCCATCCACTCTCCCTTCTGTTTATCACCCAGTCTTTGGGGGCCTATTCTCAATCAAGGCCACTGCACACATGCCAGTGTTCATTATTCAATGTGTGCATGTCTGCTTGTGTTTCTATTGCTGTTATTTAGTGTATATTAAAATAAAATCCATAATTAAAAATACACTGTGGGAGATTTTTAGACCCGTTTTGGGGAGTTATAGGTATTGCTCTCCTAATTAGCTGTCCATGCTGTGAAACCAGTAAGATCAGAATACCATCTGAAGGCCAATCATTTGATGCTAGTTTACAAGTTAAGCCTTCCCTACAGATAGGACATGAAAATAAGTGTTCTCTGCTTTGTCCTGCTACAGGACAATAAGGTGTTATTTCAAACGTCCTCCATCCTTCCTCAGTTATGGAGCTCCTGCCAGGATGCTCTTTTCTCCACCCTTTGCTGCTCATTGTTTTTCCTAGGCTCTTTCCCAATGAGTGGCTCCTAGTGTTAATAAATCATTGCTCCTCTGCTACAAGCTGCAAGCAGAATTGCAATTGTTTTTCTGCATCTGTTGGGGATATTGTACTATTTATGTAAGTTCATCCTTATATATGTTCTGCCCAAACTGGTGAGCATTGCATAGGTGGGGAATGAAGATGTCCACACAAGCAGCCATTTGAAAAGAACAATTCTGAGCAATTTTTTTAAAAAAAGGAATTATTTATTCAATGCTAAAAACTAAAAAAAAGGTGTTTGCCCATTATTATCCACAAAATTGCAAATAATGAAGTGTTTAGCATTTCTTTTAGGCTAGAAGTATAGACAGGAAGTGTTTCATCAGAGAGGAGAACCCCACTTTATTCTGGAAAATTAGCAGTATCGCTACTGCTATGCCAAAAATATATGCCTTTTAAAAACCATTTCCTATCCATTAACACGAAGAGAAACTGCATTCAGAGACTGTACAGTAGGCTGCTTTCTGCACACCACTCATACACCACACCCCTCTCTATCCTCCATCCAGAAAAGCATGAGGCTTTATCAGTATTGAAGAACACATGCCAGCCAGGCAAAACACACACAAGAAGGTTGAAAAGCAGGACCAGTGAGGGGCATGGCCTATGGAGAATTCCAAGGAGCAGACATAGAGACCAGAAGGGACTCATTTGGCTCCCAGGCCTGAGGCTTTCCACCTCTGCTACAATGCACTCTTGGCTGATGCACTCTGGAAAAATGTTTTTTTTAAAATGTGTGTTTGTGTGTAATTGCAGCACTTTACACATTTTAAATTTTAGAATTAAATTACATGGCTTTGGTTCTCAAAGAGTTGAACCGTGTCCTGATAAAAAATTATAAAAGGATGATGGATAAGAGACAGACATTTGCTTCCTCAGACAGCTTCCATGTTAGTTAATTAACCAGGAGATGGTCTCGGTCTGTGGCCATTGTTGGACGCTGAATAAATTTATGAGGTGATTAATATGCAGCACACACAACCCCAAAGATTTTGACACACTTTGGAATCTATTGTGATGTTAAAATACAGATTTTGCCATTTCTCCCCCTTTAGGTCCATACGCTGCAAGCATATCATTAGCATAATTACAATCTGTCACATATAAAAGATAGCACGAAGTTAGTGTTCCACAAATAGTTTGCACTGAGACAGCTGCATTTGAATGGCTTAAGAGCTGGGAGGAGAATTCCTCCAAGCGTCCCCTTTAAGAGATGCTATAACAGACCTTGCACAGAGTGTTCTCTGTGTATTATGGCCTGCCGTTTCCTGAGATTCTGTACCGATCGCTAGTCTTTATTTCATTTCCTTTTCTAGTGTCTTAGTATTCCAGGGTTCAGGAGAGTGCAAGTTATATCTAGACTGGCAGACTCTTCTATATATAGCCCATTGTTCTTCAGTTCTCTGGGAGTCTGTACTCCATACGTGGCATCTTCTCTCCACATCTTCCAGCACCTTTTGTTTTGAAGTTGACCTTTTAAAGGGAAAAGATTCCACTTCACTCCTATGCAGTATCTTATGCAATTTTTTTTCTTAAAGAAAGATTTCATGCTATTGTCACTCTCTAAGCTGCTGGCTGGTCTTAGTGCTTTCAGATACTTCAGAAGTTTCCTACTCCACTCACCTCAAAGCTGCCCCTTAAAGATCGTACAACCTCCCAATACATGGGATGGTAGGAAACAGTTGTTGCCTTCTCATCAAAGGGCTTCTACGTGTTTTGGAAAATGTTGCAGCGTGCACAAGTTTTGGGACGATGTCCAAGGTGGCTCATAGGCACAAATGTGATTACCTCTTTGAATACAGAACCTTTTAATGTTACGCTTAAAGGAGTTCAGTCCAGAGTGACATTGCACACACAAGAGCAGAGTTTGGGAGGGGAAGATTCAGGGTGCTTCCAGGTTGTTGCTACTTTCAGGATCGGACTCAGTCACACACTGGCAAATTCAGGTTGTGCAATGTGCAGTTATAGTTGATTGCGCAATAAACCCACTTCCCCCAACAACTGGGCAATTTGCAATAAGGAAAAGGATGGGGAAATTCAGTGGAAAGTGTGGGGCGCCACTTGCTTTGACACAGCATCATCTAGCCTCCCTGCAAACAAATCAGGATGATTGCTGAAACAAAAGGTCACCTGGAAGCATCCTTCATCTTTGCAAATGGGGTGGGGGGAAATGATGCAAATAGGAAGGAATTCACTAACACCCCCTTTGATTAACCAGAAAGGGGTCAAGGCTTTGTGCATGCTGTAAGTGAATGCATGCAAGAAGCCCTTGGAAGGTGGCTGAGAAGCCTCTGCGGCTGCCTCAGCCACCTCCTTCTTTCCCTGCCTGCAGAGAGGGTACCTGTGGCAAGTGCCTCACTCCCAGTTGTCTTTTCCCACTACAACTCTTGACATCATTGGTTGGGAACTGCTACTGTGTGCCCCACTTGACACACTTTCCCACTGGATATATTGGGACATAGTCCCTGGCCTAGGCAGGAGAAATAACAACATTCCATCCACTGGGATCCAGAGTGCCTGCAGTTGCCACCATTTCCATCTTTCCCTTTACCTGACTGCAATTAAGGTGGTTTTTTTCCAACCTTTAGGCAGAGAAATGAGATGTGGTAGCACTAGCAATTTACATGATCAGGATAAACATAGCTCTGCACACCCTGCTCAAAGTAAGCTGCAAGCATGATTGCTTTGACTCAAATATTTCTCGCAAGCATTCAGTCAGGGGTGCTTGCAGTTGCCAGTTCTGAGTGTCATGTTTTAAGAAGGACACTGACTAACTAGAGTATGTGCAGAGGACGCTGACCAGGGTGCTCAAGGGTCTGGAAACCAAGTATAATGAGCAACAGTTGGAAGAAGTGTGTTGAACCTGGAAAATAAGGCTAAATATAATGGAAACACTGTCACAGAGAAGCCATTCTCCCCCCCCCCCCAAAGGCAGGGTCAGAACTGTAGGTGAAAATGACATGCAATAAGATTTCAGGTAAACATTCATAGAAATTTCCTAATTAGAAATCTTGCCAGAACCCAGAAGGCACCCAAGTTCCTCCTCCTGTGGCAGTGGGCACCCATAGAAGCACCCCTTGGATTCTGCCTCTTCAGGCAGCTGCTGCAGTATGTCTCATGGACAGGCCAGCCCAGGTTGCCAGAAATGAACTGGTTTTGAACTGAAATGATTCAACCTGAAACATATTGGTCTGCCCCAGTTGCTATGCAGCGATGTTGTTTTGGGAAGATACAGAACCTTCCTATAGTAAGTGATAGCTGAGCATTGGTCTACATCAGGCATCCCCAAACTGCGGCCCACCAGATGTTTTGGCCTACAACTCCCATGATCCCTAGCTAACAGAACCAGTGGTCAGGGATGATGGGAGTTGTAGTCCCAAAACATCGGGAGGGCCGAGTTTGGGGATGCCTGGTCTACATGTTACCTTTAACCATGAGAAGTCATTTCCCTATTACAGTGGTACCTTGGGTTACAGATGCTTCAGGTAACAGACACTTCAGGTTACAGACTCCACTAACCCAAAAACAGTACCTCGGGTTAAGAACTTTGCTTCAGGATGAAAACAGAAATTGTGCGGTGGCGGCGCAGCAGCAGCAGGAGGCCGCATTAGCTAAAGTGGTGCTTCAGGTTAAGGACAGATTCAGGTTAAGAACAGATCTGCAGAACAAATTAAGTTCTTAACCTGAGGTTACCACTGTATTGGCCCTGCCTACAATTTTTAATGAGGTTTGCACTTGGGTTTCTCTGATTACCCAGAGACATTCCATGCCACTGATTACAGCAACATTTAGAACTGGTGGAGGATAATTTCTATAGGTAATCCACATGGCAAGAGATATTAGGGAAATTTTGCCATGTAGAAGTGGCTCACCACAAGAATAAGGAAACATGTAGGGCAAATGTTTGAAATGTCATGATTACTGCACCTTTGAAATATCATAGTGATAAACAGAAATGACTTCTAACTAGTGCTCCTATAGCTTGTACAGCATGAAAAAAGGATATCATCACTGAGTTAGCTCCCTCTTAATAGTGGGCCTTCTCTGTGGTAATAACATTTCCAGGAACCTCTAGTTAACCCCCTTTACCACCCTCCCAGAATGCCATTTGCTGAAACATGACATTTTGGCTGCTATCTCTGTAGACCAGCTTTCACTTTTATAGAGATTTTAGCGTTCAGGACTAAGCTGCTGCTCATATCAACCTGCTTTTGCACTTATCACCCACAGACCATCTTGTTTCCAAGAAAATAGAACAAACTACTGCTGATACCTGCAAGTCTTTCCAGGAACGTGACGAAAGGCATACTACCTGTGTTGCTTTTGTCCTTTCTGAATGCTTATCATATTCACAAATGATGTGACATTTTCTAGTTACGGTAACTAGAATATAAGATCCAGTTCTTAGAATTCCTTACCCTTGGTAGCAAGGAGATTCCCCGCACTGCAGATTAAATAGTGTGTCCTTTTGATTGTATCTGGTGATTCCATCCTAGCTAATGCTGCTATCAAACATTTACCATTAGCCATCTTCTTGGCACCTTAGTAGATGTTGGCTTAAAAAAAAAATTGAAAAAGGGTTGTATCTTTGTCAGGTCTGATTGAAAACCCCAAGATTGTTTGCTTATGGCACAGTTTCAGATATTTTATAGATACTGTCACACAGGACCACTCGTGCCTTCCTAAAGCACAGAATTTAGACCACAGAGTTACTGCTTCTCTTGCCATAATCAAATTACAAAAGTTCACCCACCGGTCTTCCATAATAGAGCTAAGCTTTACAATTTATCTGAAAGTGGCTTTGGGCACCATGAAGAGAGGGCCATGTTTTTCTTCTTATTTGTTTGTTTGTTTGTTTGTTTATGAATGAATGAATGAACGAATGAATGAATTTAGAAACAGCTCAACATTCAGAAAATAACCAAGTGGTGCAATTTTGTCCCCCTAACAATTTTGCACCCGGAGAAACTGCCTCTGTGTCTCCCTGCAAGCTACACTGCAGCTTCTGCAGTGTAAGAGCTGTTTGACAGTAAGAGCTGTTCGACAGTGGAATTTGCTACCAAGGAGTGTGGTGGAGTCTCCTTCTTTGAAGGTCTTTAAGCAGAGGCTTGACAGCCATATGTCAAGAATGCTTTGATGGTGTTTCCTGCTTGGCAGGGGGTTGGACTGGATGGCCCTTGTGGTCTCTTCCAACTCTATGATTCTATGATTCTCTTCTCACTCCAAGTGGTATTTCCTTGCCCAGTCCTCCCCAGCTCACTGCCCAAAGAGAGAGAGGGTGAGTGAGCAGGTAGAACATTCCAGAAGTAAGTAGTGAGCAGCTGGAAACATCGGTGACTTCTGCCTCTGACAACATGCATGCTTGCCTTTTCATTTTGGGAGCGGTGGTGGTCAGCTGCCTGTAGATAGAGCTCTAGTAGAGCAATGGTGGGTCTCTCATTCCTCCTTGAGGCACCACCACTGAGATGATTCTCCATCCCCACGATGCATAGAGAGATGATGTGTTATCTATTATTATGTAAGGGGAAGAAAGTCA
Organism: Zootoca vivipara; assembly: GCF_963506605.1. Classification (NCBI taxonomy): domain Eukaryota; kingdom Metazoa; phylum Chordata; class Lepidosauria; order Squamata; family Lacertidae; genus Zootoca; species Zootoca vivipara. The sequence continues at coordinate 94,866,677 of NC_083276.1, read as the reverse complement.
GTTTTGCTCACATTTTACAGCAAACTTACCTAATTCAAATGTCCTGAAACAATACACGGACCAAAACGCAGCTCTGCTTCTAAAGTCTCACTTCTTCCCAACTTTGCAATTCAGTTCTCTAGCCAACAAATGTGTACAAAATGCATGTATTAAGGGAATGTGTGCATAGAAATATATACTGGCAAAAATAATATAGAAAAATGCAACATATTGCAAGAAAAAATGTGATATACTGCAGGGAACTGCTAGGAACAATGTGTATATTGGGCAAAATTTGCATGAAAATGCTGGTGGGTTTTCATGAGTACTTTTTTATTTTAAAAAAATGCAAACTGATGTGGAAATGTACTTAACATTGGGGGGAAAGGAAAGTGAGAGAAACTGAAATTGACAGATTAACCCATCCACATCTATCACTCCATCAGAGTGTTGCAATCACTTCCTTATCCCATTCAAAGCTAGCTCTTTCAAAATTCTGTGACTAGAGAAAATGGCACAATAATGTTTCTTTTACTTGCCAGCTTGACATAAATTCTAGCACAGAATGATAATTTACTTTCCCATATTGCGCATGATGTGTGCAGTCTACCAGCATGCAAGCTTGTGAATTCATCTTTAAAAAGACCAGCCCAAGCACAAAATATATTCAGCACCTTTGCCACCAAGAGGGGGGGAAACAAACATTATATTCAGTGGATAAAATAACTAAAAATGGTATTTCATGAGTGGCTGCCCAAATAGAATTTTGTAAGCTTGTTTTAACTAGAATTCGTTTTTCCTCCCTTGAAATAATAGCACTGTTAGGGTCAGTTCATATTTTATACTCAAAGTGGTTTGTTCTATTTCTGTTTCTAATATAACATATTAGGGCTTCTTGAGCAGTTAATATGCATCACCATATCTGGTCATTAATTCTTCAAGTCTTCCCTAAACCAGCCTTTTGTGTGTTGAAGAATACTAATACTATTTTGTTAGTTCCCTGTGAATCTCTTCTAATGTACTGCAGGAAAAAAATGTGCTACATGACTGATTTTGGCATCTGCGGTATTTAAATTGGCTTATTTTTTGCCTTACACAGCTAATAATTTTTATGAGATTCCTATACCAAAACAAATGCATCTCGCTGTATGTTCAGTAAATCAAACCCATTATTCCTTGTCAGCCCCTTTTATCAACCTGCATTTCCACATGTTTCCCTTAGCAAAGCTTCTGTGAGGTGAAGAAAGTTACCAGGGCAGTTTGGCATGGTATATTGAAAAGAAAGAAATAATGGGTACCTTTCATATTTAGGAAAATATGGGGGAGGATCCAAGTGTTCATAATTAAAAACTAGATTAAATGATATATTTATTCTAAATGGCCTTGGCCCTATGTACGTGAAAGAGCGTCTCCACCTCCACCATCCAGCTCAGACACTGAGGTCCAGCTCTGAGGGCCTTCTGGCCGTTAAATCACTGTGAGACTTGAAACTACAGGGAACCAGGTAGAGGGCCTTCTCAGTAGTGGCGCCTGCCCTGTGGAATGCCCTCCAGTCAGATAAACAACTATTTGACTTTTAGAAGGCATCTGAAGGCAGCCCTGTTCGGGGAAGTTTTTAATGGTTCATGTTTTACTGTGGTTTTAATATTTTGTTGGGAGCAGTGACTGGGGCAACCCAGTCAGATGGGCATCATATAAATATTATTATTATTATTATTATTATTATTTTATTATTATTTATGGAAGCATATTCTGGTGGCTCATGTATTTTTGAGAATTTGTACATGAATTCAGTTGACTATGTGGGGTCCAGGGATATTGTTAGGGAATGGCCTGAGACCCAGGTCTCTGGTACTGGGTCCCAGATATCCTTTACCTCCTTTTAAAAAAAACTTTATTTAAATCTTGGGTGACAGCAGGAATTCATAATATATGGACCTGCAGATGTTGCTAGATTTCAGCTTCAAGTATTTCTGCTGATTGACCATGATGGCTTGGGCTGATGGGTATTGAAGAACCCAGGTCCCCCATCCATGACTTACAGGGTGTTTGGGTTTGCTGCAAAATGCAGGGCTAGTGAGACCCCACCTCGTATTTTACTTTGCTCTGAGACTTACATCTGTTTCTATAAATATAAATCATAATATGCAAATATGTGCCACAGGCCTGTGCTCCGAATCTTTTAGCTTCCTAGTGATGAATCTGGTGGGATCAAAACATCTGTTGTGCTTTTCTGGGCCAAATCAGGCATGCTAAGCTACAAGGCAAAGTAAGGATATGCAGCAGCTTGTGCCTATTGCAGATGGGATATTTGTGGGATTGAATTCTCATCCCCCAGTAGATAGAAGAATGCATAGTACAGAGAACTTGTGCACTCTGGTGCACTTAATTCAATGTTGAGTCCCAAGGCTGCAATCCTCCTGGAATGCAGTCAGACTTCCTTCTGAGTAAACATGCATAGAATTGGGCTATCTAACCACAGCCTTCTCTACACATGCTTATTTCATCAAAAGCCACAATGACTTCCAAGTACTTGAGCTGGGAATTAATCTTTAAATGTATGGAAGCAATTGGTGCCTTACACTGGAGAGAAAACAGGGCAGACAGAGGTAGCTGAAAGGTATGCTGTCAAACCATGTAAACCTCAGATTATTTCACCTGCAAGCAATGGAATCTCATAAAGTTGTGAGAAGATGTTAAATGGGTCTTACAAACCCTTCTGAGGATGGCAACCTTTGTTATCCTTCAGGTATTATTGCATGTAAGCAGTTAGTTTATAGCATGCTGTTCAGAGCACAGTGTGCAGCTGGCACAATACAAACCATATTAATTTCATGTGCATTTTTACTAGGCTGAGGCTCTTATGCACAAAAGAAGCTACCACCCCAGGCAAAATAAAATCCCCTTTATCTGAAGCTTGGCATCCAAAGGTAAATTGACTTCTCTCAGTGCAGTTCCACGCCATTACCCAATTTCATGTGAATTTCATGTAAGCACTATTTCCATTAAAAGTCTAAATATTATCTTAATATTTTTGGCAGTCCTACAAACTAGTCTGGCTATAAAGAACATGATATTGCGGTTTTGTCTCAAAGGATGGGTGTGTGTTTTAAAGGCTAGAAAGGACTGAATATACTCACTAAGAGAAGAATTCAATGTAGCGCTACGGCAATCATTCCATCAGCACAAGCTTTCCAGCTTTTCAAGTGGAATGATCCCTCCCTCTCCTACCCCTGCCTGCTACTCTAGGGGTTCTCCTGACACCCCACCCCTGAGAGCCCATTTCAGGGACAGAGCAGCAGGGTGGCAGGGCAGCAACAGGGAAGCCCCATTGTGCTGGCAGAAATCCTTGCACAGGCTTCTACCAGCAAAACTAGTTAGGTGAAATAAAAGTGTTGCATCAAAGGGAGATCCAGATAGCTCTTTCTTCCTCTGTTGATATTTGTTATAAATGCACTGAAAGTTGTGAGGGAAGCAACCAGATACATTAGTCAGCATGCCCTGAATTTATTGAACCATCTGCAGAAGGTAAATTGGGTGATGGGAACATTTTGGCATCACCATTTATAGTGGCAGGTATTTTTTTCTTTTTTTATTATTTGTATGTGTCTTGCCATAGCAGATAATGTTGTGGGGAGAAAGGTCTTTTTTGCAGTCGAGAATGTAGCATCATTTAAGGGCATTCAGGGGGTCTGCATGGAGCTGACATGGCTTCCTTACTGTGCTGCCTATCTTCTACTGATGTTCACTGGTAGAGGTCTGCATCCTTCCACTCTTCGGTGGTGGTCCGTGTTGGAAGCTGATAGTGTGATGCCTCTGTATGGAAATAATACATAGAGCTTGGGTAAGAAGTAGTTTCCTTCTAACTACCATACACCAGCTTTTCCAGCCTCTATATCTAGCAACAGGCTTCAGGAATGGCATCACCTTGATTCAATGACCACCATTCATAGCTTCAGCCTGGCTCTAACCATACGTATAATCAGTGAAGCACATTTAAGAATGTAGCAGTTTTAAGTCATCTGATTCTTTCTGACAGGAAAGATAGAATTTCTTATCATTAACACTAATTGAGATGTAAATTCCAACAGACCTTTTTAAAAAACAACAACAATAACCCTCCAGCTGCCTTGGTTTACCACACCTGTGAAGATGTATACAGTTGTTTCCAGATGCATACTTGGCCTATTTATCAACCCAAAATGTTTCACTCAACAGTGAAAGCAGTGTCCCTTCATCAACACATGTCTTTTTTATATGAAAAAACGTAGACAGGACCAGCCCATCCATGGGCCAGGGTGAGCCCCTTGTGTCAGCTGACAATTGACACGAGATAATATCAACAAGGCAACTATCTATAAACAAACAATAAAAGTAGTTTCTTTCTCAAATAGGTTTATCTCAAACAATTGCAAACACAGTAATAAAGAGTCCACTTGTGATATACCAGACGTTCTGGTAATCAGATGTTTCATTGCTTAAGAGCATAGTCATCAAGCTTTGTAGTAAATCATATAAAAGAGAAGACAGTATGTAAACGACTTAAAGCAGGGGCATATCTGTCCCCATTTGCATGTTTCAATTGGGAGGAGCATAGAAAGAGGATGATGTCCTTCAGTTTGTTAAACAAATCAGGAGTAGTGGCAAATCAGTGCCCCCCCCAGCCTCTCTGCTGCTGTCTCTGCTCATCTACAGAGCTCCCTACCACCATCTTTTGGGCTGCCTGCTACTGTGGTGGCTACCATAGCTGCCAAGTTATCCCTTTTTAAAAGGGATTTTCCCTTATGCTGAATAGGCTTCCTCGTGAGAAAAGGGAAAACTTGGCAGCTGTGGTGGCTACTGCATCTGCCACTGCTACCACCAACTGAGCAGCTGCAACCCCAGCCCAACAGCCACGGCCTAAAATGCTAGGATTACCACTTCCACATTTCCGTTGCAGCAAAGTGACTGTGACATGCCTAAATGCCTGTCTGGGTTGGCTATGCCTTTATCTGAGGAAGCTCTTTCCTCAGAGCAAGGCATTGTGATTGAGGTAATCCTGGAGAATGCCTATCTGAAACACTGTTGGAGGAGAGGGGCGTGGGGGGAGCCTACCCCTCCCGGGCGGCCCAGCAAGATGCCATCGCGGCTGCCTTCCGTGCTGGACGCCACGCCTCTGCAGGCGGTGTGCCACGCCCCCAGGATGGATGCCATGCCCCCACGCCACATGCCATGCCCCCGGGACGCACGCCAGCCATGCCCTCGCCTGCTCTCCGCCACTGATCTGAAGTCACAGTTAACTACTGTACTGTGAAACATTAAATAGCATTTGCTGCTGCAGTTTCCACGGCCACCCTGCTCACAATGTATTGTTCCATAGAAGACCCAAGGAGTGCCTGGACTGTCACTGTTAGTGGCAAAACCCCCAAAACTAAACTAAAGCAGAAGGAGGCTGCGGAGGTCAGCGCAGGAAGAGGACAAGGTGGTCTACATCGTCTCAGGCAGAACAACGTTTTGCACTAGCCTTGACTGTAAGAGATTACAGAAATACAGAGCAAACACTTGTTTTGTGCTTAAAGGTCATCTAAAACATGAGATATTCTGAAGGTAGCAGTTTTGGCTATGCTATGAAAGGAGTTTGATGACAGGAGAAGTTCATTGTTATAGAATAAAATTGTCATGCTCTTGTGGCTGTAAAAGTTGCAAATTTTAACCATTGCAAATGTGCAAACATTTAATGGTACATTACAACCACCACCACCACCACCACCACCACGAGATGTAATTTAGGCTGCACTCCTGTAGACTGTTATCTGGAAATAGATTCCATTGAATTTACTATATTTTCATATCCTTTTAGCCCTGGAATGGCAGTCAAAGAAAGCTGGGTCCACCCCTGTTGAAAAAACTAGAAAATGTCGCATCATTGTGGAAGATTCACTTGGCTGTTCCATGTTCTTCTAACCTACCAAGGCCACAATCCAGCTAAAATGAAACACTTTTAAACCAATATTAAGGAAAGTTAAGCACGCACTTAAACCTCTCCCATTGAATCTAATGGAATGTTCTAATGGAATATAGAAGTGCCCCAAATGCACTAGATGGGAATATATATACTTATAAGTAGGAAATTTCTGTTTTGTAACTATTAAAGCCACTGGGTTTTAATTGTTTTACCCCAGATCTTCTGACCAGCAGCAGATGTGTGGTTTTAGAAGTGGAATTATTCCTTATTCTTTGTGGCATATGTAACGGTAGAATAAAGTATTTCACTTGCATTAATAAAAATCAAGGTATTTAAATAAAGATCTCCCTTAGATGCTCCAACACAGATTCAGCTCTTGGCTATTCGGTGTGCAGACATTTTCTGGCCTGGCCATTGGCCATTCTCTGTTTTTTGAGACCTTTGCAACTCTATCCTGCCCCCGTTTCCCATAAAGAAGGCAGGATAGTTCATAGTTAGATGTTTGATTACTTGCTCATTTATTAATTTTAAATATTTATACCCTACCTTCCCAAAATGGCCATTCTGGCTTACAAATGTAATTAAACATGAAGACTTGGTTCCAATGGTTTTCTTCTATTAGCAGAAAAACTCTTCTGGTCATAAAATGGCTGTTGTCAAACTAGGAAAAGACTAAGGCATCAAAAAAGTGACCGCAAACCAGTGGTTCTTAATGTTTTGTGGGTCACAAACCCTTTTGAGAATCTGTTGAAAGCTGTTGACACTCTCTACAGAAAAATAAAAAGGTAAAGGTAAAGGACCCCTGACAGTTAAGTCCAGTCGCAGATGACTCTGGGCTTGCGGCGCTCATCTTGCTTTACAGGCCGAGGGGGGCAGTGTTTGTCCGCAGACAGTTTTTCCGGGTCATGTGGCCAGCATGACTAAGCTGCTTCTGCCGCAATGGAACTCCAAAACCAGAGCAGCACACGGAAACGCCATTTACCTTCCCACCGGAGTGGTACCTATTTATCTACTTGCACTTTGGGGCATGCTTTCAAACTGCTAGGTTGGCAAGAGATGGGCCGGCTTATACTTGAGTGAGGCAGGTGGCAGTGGAGAAAGGCACAGGACCTGATGTTTTGTGATGCTGCAGTGCAATAATTTTCTAGTTTACCGCTTGCCCATGTATTTTCTCTTTCAGCTCATGGTTCTTTGCATCCAAGCCAAGCACATTAAAATACAAATTGAAAGAGAACATTAAAAATTTGTGAGGGGGACTACATAACTTGTCCTAGGTCATGAATTTGGATTGTGATAGAATGGCAGAACCTCTTAAGGACAAAACCTCTTTAGACAATACTCCACTTCTCCGGCTCTAGAACGAGAGTACTTACCAAACTCACCTCTACACACTTTATAACAGAGCTCTGCTCAAATGGCCCTCAATATTCTCCTCCCTAATTATGAGTAGAGAATTCTATCCTGGAGAAAATAAATTCTCTTTCTCTGGAATGGGTCTCATCATTAGAAGTTTTGTTAACATGGCTTTTTGTGTGTGTATCAGTTTTACTGCCATTGCAGCTGCTAGCAGAAGAATCCTCCACAAGGTCTAAACACTGAGTTTTACTGTGGCATGGCAGTGCTGTTGAGTGGTAGCCACCAGGAAAAAATCGGAGAGAATATCCAGACAAGAAGTGGATTTCCTACCCCCACCCCCTGGAATGGGAGATTTTTATTTTTATTTATTTTAAAAAGAAACATGTCTTAAGAGAAATTTCAGCTCCATTCTATAAAACAGTGACCTTTTCTCCCCAAAACTAACAAGGTTGTTCCTGTAGTGAGGAGTCACTTAAAGCTTTTCCTTGCAGAAATGGTGGTCCACATTTTAATTCTGCCCTATTGGCATGTGACTATGTGACATACATAGGTGACATTTGTCATGGTACATGATTCAACATATAAAATTCAAGACTGAAACAGTCCCTCTCTGTCTCTGTTACATGTCTGAAGTTCTAACAAGGCAAAACCATTTTACAAACAGGTTACATTGTGTTTGATGTGAAAACGTTTGGAAACATAGAATTATCTTGTAATGTTTTCACTGATACTGTAATCAGCTAAAGGACAGGCACATATTTTATTACAAAAACAAGCAGTAATTCTGCTCAAGAGTTCAGAGAAAAAGAGAGCAACTTGACAGCCCTGAACTACTTAAAAGAAAAAGGATAGACTGAAATGAAATTGTACAAAACAAGGCTGCCGGCTTTTGTGGCAGTCACACGAAGATCCACGATTGTTGCTGTTTTTCGATTTCAAATAAGTTTCAGCATTTGGACTTAGTAGACCAATGTCGCTGTAAATCTAGGCAGATTTCTGTAGTATTTGGGGGAATATTGGTTAGAAAGAAAGTCAAAGGCTTCATCATTCATCATTAAACAATGAACTGAAATGAAATGGTGATTAATCCAATGTGATAAATATTAAATTTTACGTTAACATGCTAGACACTTTAAACTGTGCAGATTTATTTCCCTTTGCAAAGTTTTTACCACACTGTTCAAAACTTTATAACTGTAGTTCTTTTCTAAGAGTAAAACTTACTAATGGCACATTCCCCAAGGTATATTTTATTCCCAAGGACAATGCTTGGAGAGTTTAAATATTAATGTATATTAAACAGAGACTTTTAAAAATTTAAGCAATATCTACTGATTTTGAAGGGCAAGATCCACAAACACAACTAGATATTGGATTGATGGTTTTTTATAACAGCAATTTTCACTGCCAAGCACAAATGGATCATATATTAATTGAATTATTAAAATTATTTAGATCTGCCAACTCATGCTAAAGAAACTCAAGGTGGCTTAAAACACAAACAAAAACAATCACTGAAGCATAGAATGGCAAAGGAACAGGACAGAAGCAATGAATAACAAATATAAACCAGCAATGAATAACAAATACAAACCAGCAGCAGAAGCACATGATCTCCAGTAGAGATCACTGTATTGGAGATGCATAGGTTTGTACTGTAAGACTGTGTTTCCTGTACCCATGTACTGGGAAGTGAGTTCTGTTGAACTTAATGGGAGTTAGTGCAATGTTAAACCAAACAGTCACTCTAGCACCATGATTGGCCTCTCTTCTCCCCATGCAGTCCCTAAATCTGCTTTGGGGAGGATTTAGCCTTGTGCAATGGCACGATCTAACTACTCCTACATTGAATTCAACCCTACTTTGTCTAAAAGAGTTCATGGCACTTTAAAAGTCTCATTCTTTTTGGTATATATCACATGGCTATATATCACAAGAAGTTTTGAAAGAAAGGATCTTGTGGTGTTGATATATTTGGGTTCATGTTGAATCTCAAGGGATATGTTTAGCAGTCTGAAAGAACTGATTGTGTACCATTTGGAATTATGGAAGCTGAAGAAGATTCAGGAATTTTTTCAAAGCAAGTTAGATGGCTGCCAGATATTTGTGATGGAATTTAGAATGAGTCAAAATTGTCCAGATGATGAATTCTATCATCAGTATATCTCAGGTGCAACAGAGTATTGTGCTTTCTGTTACTTACAGCTTTGCAACATGGTCACAGGGACCATTTTTGCTATCATAACTATTTGATTTTTCCCCAAAGTAAGTCTCTTATCACAGTCTTTCCTATTTTAAATTTGCTGTGCTGTAATTGTTTACATAATATTCAGATTCATGTAATGTCCATACTCAATTTGTTTAATGAAGCTGTACTTAATCTGATTAATTTTATTCAGTTAGCTTTAATTTATTCACATGTTTAATTACCAAAGGAAACTAAGCAAAATAGTAAAATGATTTAAGGGTTTTTTTTAAATTTTATTTTAGTAAGCAAGCAAAAAAAGCAGTGAAGGCAGCCAAGGTGGCAAGGTCTCTGTGTTTTTTTCCAGTTGTGCTTGTGTGTGACCCAGATTAAATACAAATAACAAATTGATTTGGCAAACAACAAATGAATGAATTCATATCAAAACAACGGAATGCTGGCTCAAGGGCCCACAACAAAAAGAGGCAGACAGGTAAAATTAGACTACAAGCTATTACATATCCCCTCCCCAGATCTGGTGGACTCCAGTTCCAATCAGCCTCATGCAGCATGGACAAAGATCAGGGATGATGGGAACCGTAGTCAAGGAACATGTTTAAGGACATGCTGACATACCACCATACCTTTACAGCAAGGATTGTCAGCATGGTACCAGTGGTGCCCACAGAGGCTTTCCCTGCTACCCATAGGCTTCCCCCCACATTGAAAGTAGGCTTCCAACAAGCATTCTCTTGAAGCCAGTAGTATAGCTGTGTCCATGGTCATGGTGCAGGACATTTTTGCCCAACGTGGGGCTCGAACCCACAACCCTGAGATTAAGAATCTCATGTTCTACCAACTTAGGTAACCCTCAGCATTATCCAGATCTGTAAAAAATTATAATCTATTAATAACATCCCACATGTATTTGCATGTGTGTTTGTTGCAGGTGACAATTTTTCCCCCCCATCAGTGCTGCCGCCTGCCCCTCCCTCGTTTCTGCCGTTATATTGCATTGCTAACTGATTAAACAATGCGTTCATAAGAACAAAGTATAACTAGAATATAGCATGCAACAGTAGAACATTTACATATTGTTCACCTTGAGTGAGAAAATGAAGCCACCAGAATGATGCTAGTCACTTTAACATGGGAGGGGTGGTGGTAAATGGCTTGTGATTACACTGAAGAGCAAAAGTAAATTAAATAGGACTCTAATAGATTACAGGAAGACAGATGTGAGCTCTTTTCCTCCCCAAGCAGGTTCATGGATTCTGCACTTGCTTAGTCTGCCTGACATTTAGATTTTGCACAAATTCAGTGGTTTATAAGAAAAGCATCTGTTGTTGGAAATATAATAGCAGCTGGATATGATAGGAATGGGGAGAAAAAGCCTTAATTGTTTTCAGGAAGTGTATAAGAATGCCAATGAATGGACTTTCATTCAGTCCATAGGCTGGAATTCATAATATTATTAAAGTTTCCTGTTCCTAAGGGAATCTCCTATCATTGAGTATTTCAGATGTGCGACATGAGTTTAATAAAAAAAAGTGACTTCAGATGTCATAAATCAAGAGATTAAATGTAAGCTACATTCATGGAAAGAATGTAATATGTATGCCTACTGCCTTAAATTGGCTGTTCTCAATCTCAGAGTCACTGTGCAAGGCAACCAAGTCACTCTGCTGAGGCTTAAGCTGATCCATAGGATGGGCACATAGGCTTAAATTTTTTTATTACTGGGCTCAAGTTTCCATTTTTAAATTCTTGCTCCTGTTGGTCTGATGCTTGTGGTATATACTTCATGCCACTTCTATCTTTGATTATTGCTACACAAAGCAGGCAAGTAAAACACTTTATAATACTGCTATATTTTAACAAGCAAAGCAGGTAAAAGCGAAATTTATAAACAATTGTTCATTATGTTTGTGCCACTTAACCTGTGGACTCTGAAAGGGAAACAGTGATTGATTGAGAACAATCATTGAAATTAGGCCTATAATTATAATTTGGAATCAATTATATGAAAAACGTGTGCAGTTTTATAGGCAGCACAATTTTAGCCTGTGGTAAACATGAGAGAAAAATTGAGAAGTTTGAAGTAGTTTTCTGCATTGTTTTCTGCTGTGTCCTCTATTCATTGTTTGCAATACTTTTTTCTGCACTGCTGCAGTTCAACTTCCACCAAAAACTACACATAGCTGCCAAGTTATCCCTTTTTTAAGGGAAATTCCCTTATGCTGAATAGGCTTCCTCGTGAGAAAAGGGAAAACTTGGCAGCTATGAAACTACACCATTACAGTGGTACCTCGGTTTATGAACACAATTGGTTCCGGAAGTCTGTTCATAAACTGAAGCGTTCATAAACTGAAGCGAACTTTCCCATTGAAAGTAATGGAAAGTGGATTAATCTGTTCCAGACAGTCCGCGGAGTACTTAAACTGAAGCGTTCATAAACTGAAGCGAACTTTCCCATTGAAAGTAATGGAAAGTGGATTAATCCGTTCCAGACGGGTCCGCGGAGTACTTAAACTGAAATGTTCATAAACTGAAGCATGGGTGTAATTTGTTCCGGAAGTCTGTTCATAAACTGAAGCGTTCATAAACTGAAGCGAACTTTCCCATTGAAAGTAATGGAAAATGAATTAAACCGTTCCAGATGGGTCCGCGGCGTTCATAAACCGAAAATTCATAAACCGAGGTGTTCATAAACCGAGGTTCCACTGTAGTCTAAATGATCATTTTGGCAAAATTATGTGGCAGAACTAATTTGTTATGTAAATTATAGAAATTGTGCTGTCATTAGGTTACTCCACCATATTCATTTCAATGCACCGACTTGGACCCTGCAATCATTGTCTGAAGCTCTTCTTTGTGTGTTTCTGCCGTGTAAGGTGGCTAGGGCAGAAACACAACAACGGGCCTTTTCTGCAGTGGCTCCCCACTTTTTGAATGCTCTCCTCAGGGAGGCTTGCTTGGTACCTTTGTTACATATCTTTAGATGCCAGGCAAAAACATTCCTCTTCTTCCAGACCTTTAGTTACTGAATAATCTATGGCCTTTTAAATTGTGGGGTGGGAGATATTGTTTTTGTTTGTTGCTATGCTGTGCATTTTTGTGGTTTTATGTTGTAAACTACCCTGTGATCCCTAGATGAAGGGCAGTATAGAAATTTAATAATAATGCAGCAAAGGAAACTCAAAACAACTGGAGGGGATGTAATACTTTGCAGACTGAAAGCAGTAACAGCAAATACCAATTGTATTTGTTGGGTTGATTTGTGTTCCAGACATGGGATGAATAAGCAAACACTGGAAATTTCTGCTCCTGTTTCATTGGAATTCTCAGACATCCTTCATACTGTGCATCTGAAGGATTTACCACTTTGTCAAGTTTAGCTTCTAGCACTGAAGCATCCCTCCTCAAATGTCTCTGTTATGTGCACTTTCTGCTCAGGTCCTTAGACCTATTTGACTGGCCATCAATGTCATACTGTTCACTCATTGCTTAGTTTTACTCCACCTTCAATTAGACAAACAGAAAAAGTTTCACCCTCACCCTGAACTAGATGTTCCCCAGCTCCTATCAGCTTTTCCCTGGGGGCAGGGGGCAGTTTAAAGCTGCTCCACAACCTGTTTTGTTTTGTTTTGTTTAAGTGAGCACCAGTTTCAGTTCAAGATGAGCCTGTCCCTTTTGTGCAAATCAGGCTTGATGCAAATGTTCCCCCTTGCCTAACAAATCCCAACCCATTTCCCCCCACCTTGTAATAAAGTTAGGTCACATTTATTGTTTACTATCAAAGGAGAATAGCAGTGTGAGATAAACTTAACTGAACTGCTATGGGTGAGCCACAACGCCCAGAGCAAGAGGCCTGACAATCCATGGCGGAGCGGCGTGGCGTACATCCTGGGGGCGTGGCACACCGTCTGCAGGGACGTGGTGCCCAGCGCAGGCGGGGGGCAGCCGTGCTGGCACCCTGCTGGAATCGTGCTGCCGGGGGTGGTGCGCCCCCCCCACTCCTTTTCCTTTGCCACTGCTGACAATGTCACACCCTTAAAGCAAGTGTTAGACTTTCTCCCCTTTCTTTTTCTGTGTGCCACATTTGAATCCCATCATTCATGAGATCACATGGGAGGTGGGGCTAGGCCCACCTCCAAGTGAGAGTGACTGAGCCAAAGATACCCACTGAGCTGCATTTGTTTTGTCCACATGTGGCTATTTTACAGTCTGTGTGAATACATTCACCCATTGAACTTTATTTAACGGGACACAACAAGGAAGTCATCTGACATTTCCAAGAGTGGACCTTTTGGTCATCTGATAGCAGCATCCTGTATCTTCTCACGCAACACCCATTACAAGCTCTGAGCTTTGCTTGCAGAATGGATGCCACAAGATTGATTTAGAAAAGAAGGAAAAGATAGCATTTCCATTTGGTGCATAACTTTTATGTACTCATGAATTTTACACACTTATGCTCAAGTGTATAGAAGTGGCTATTTCTGGGTAAATTGTGCAGCACTGAGATTCATTAAACCACTCCCCAATTCCCTGCCACACTAAACAAGGCCCATTAAATGCCTAATGGTGTTTGTGGCCAACAACATTAAAGCTAGAATGAAGGGAGGAACTCCTCTGCTTCTCGAAGGTCACTGTATATGATAAGGATGACTGGGGTCAGTTAATTTCAACTATCAGTTTATTGTATTGGGGATTTCAAGCAACAATTTACTGTATTATTCACTTAGTATACATTCACCATGGCAACAAGAGCAACCAGTGGCCTGGATGCTGGCTTTAAGATAAGGAATGTGGAAAGAAATAGTGTGAATTTTTAACACTTAACACTGCATTAAATATGAAATTAGATTTGGAACACAGTTTTCCACAAGGAATTAAAATGCACACCAGTGACACTGGGCAGGTAGCATTTGATATTGGCACAAGCATTCTGAGGTTTTTGTGTTTGTGTGTTCACACACACACACACACACACACACACACACACACACTCCTTCTCCATAGGCAACTGCAGAGAATGCATCTGTGCCCATGGTATTACAGACCCCATAGGTTCCTAAAAGATTTTTTTCTCATACACTTCCTCCAGATGGCCTATTTATTGAGCTTTGTCCTGATTTGCTTATGTGATGTCAGATTGTATTTAGTCTTCACTGAGCATTTGTTCTGATCTGTTTGTGGGGAGGTTATACAACAATTAGCATTCATCCTGTATTCATTTTTATTTGCTTGCAGGGTGTTTATACAACTTCCTGTTAATCAGTTGTCCATTCCACACTTGTCAATGCATTTCCCTATCTCTTCTCTAATGGCAAAAGGAAAGTTTCTTTTTTTAAAAAAAATGGATTTACTGTGCTAGGGAGACAATGCGGTTTAATTGCGCAAACAAATATTTCCCCTTTTTGTGCTTGAATCTCTCATCTCTTGCTTTTCTTTCCACCCTTCCATTTTGTCTACCTTCCATTCTCTATTTAAATTTAGATTGTAAGTGCCTTGAAGCAGAGATCTTATCTTTCTATGTTCCTCTGCAAAGTGCCATGTTCAATGGCAGTAACTAAACAAGGCAACAAACAAACAAACCCCTTGAGCAAATACAAAGTGTGTGCATGTATTTTCTTTTTTTATAAGTGGCAAAGCCACTGCTACATGACCAATTCAATCTTAGAGCTATATGCCAGATATGGGAATGTGGGAAGATACTTGCAGGGGAGCTGCATTAAACTTCCAAGTAGGGAAAATACATGCATACGTGTAAACTAATGAGAACCAGGTACATATCTACATTGCCCTGATGTTTTGAAAATACAGCAAAACAGAATGTTGATGGGAAATGTTGATGCCAGTGGTTGAGCACATGTTATGCACCCAAAGGTTCCAGGTTCAATCCCTAGTATCTCCAGATAGGATTTGTGTTTGAATTATGGGGTGCTACTACTAGGCAGCGTAGATGGTACTTAGCTATGTAGACTAGTCTTCGGATACGGGGTTTTTATAAACTCGGGAGCACCCACCTTCCACACCCTGATTGCTAGTCTGAGTGACAGGGAGATATTTGCCTAAATATGCAAAGCTGAAACCATAGACAGGGAGCAGAGACACACACATGCATGCATCACCACCAACAATGTCACACTGAAACCAATACTGTGCTTCCCACTGTACACAGTGTTGGAACTTGATTGGCAGAGGTGACAGTTTTAACCAGTTTTAATTTTCACTGCTATGGTATCAGATCTCATATCTCAGACAGGCTGAAATAGATATATGGTGAAATGCCTTTGGGGGGGAAATGTGAAAAAACGAACTTTTAATAATATTAAATCAAATTTACAGAATGATTCCATTTTTCCATTAAAGTCATTTTTATTAGGGTGCATTTATTGAAATCATGACATAATTCTTGGTATTTAAGGTTCCATTAGATTTAGATGTCATATCGTAAAAGCTTAGCTGGCATGTGCATTTATTGATTTCCAAATTTCATTGTATTTAATATTATCTTAGAAGCTAATTAATCTTTGAATCCCTCCTTATGAATAGTGTCTGTACTAATATAACTTTGGATTTGTGACCAGGAATTAAAAAAAAACTTGGATTAGGAAAGTATTTCACTGATTACACCATGTGGTATACTCACACTGTGCAATTTATTTCATTTCAATGTTTTACATATCAAATCTGTTCATCAAACATGATGCTGAAATAAGAAGCACATGATGCTGAAATAAGGAGCACATACTTATTTTGCAAATTTCACCAGTCTGCAACTGTATATGCTAGCCTTCACACTTTTTTGTTGAATCAGTTAAAATGTACACTCTAACAAACAAGATGACTGTCATAATATGGTTCAGATGTCTTTGGAAGTAAAATGGTTGCAGCATCATGTCTTCAAGATTCTGATTATTTTTATTTTATATAAAAAATAGTTTCCTGTTTGTGGTTGGATGATGGAATTATTTTAAAACTAGTTCTGTGTAGTTCTGTGGTAGGGCACATGCATTGAATGCAAATTATCTTCGTTTCATTCCTGAGTAGGGCTGGAAAAGGTTACTGACTGAACCCCTTGAGAGCCATGTCATGGAAGTCTTCCTGGGGAAGGCTTCCTGGAGTGCCACTACCAAAAAGGCCCTTTCTTTGCTAGCCACAACTCCCAATTCACTAGACCAGGCATCCCCAAACTTCGGCCCTCCAGATGTTTTGGACTACAATTCCCATCTTCCCCAACCACTGGTCCTGTTAGCTAGGGATCATGGGAGTTGAAGGCCAAAACATCTGGAGGGCCGCAGTTTGGGGATGCCTGCACTAGACAGTGGCACCCAGAGCAGAGATGCAAAATAGAATTTTAAGGTAGGGTTTTAAGGTAGGCATATGTGGAAAGTAATATTTATAGGTTAAAACGAGCACTTTAAATTGGACCAAAGAGGCCAGCACAGCTGTAAAGCAATGATGCAATATAATCAGAATTTACCCTCCGGGTTAACAATCTTGCAGCCCTATTTTGTACTGTTTCCAGTTTCTAGACCATATAATTTGTAAATTATCTTCATCCAGATATGGCTGCAGCTACCATATCAGCTGGCTAATAAAGCCTGATCAGAAGGTCGGCGGTTCGAATCCCTGTGACGGGGTGAGCTCCCGTTGCTTGGTCCCAGCTCCTGCCAACCTAGCAGTTCGAAAGCACGTCAAAATGCAAGTAGATAAATAGGAACCGCTACAGCGGGAAGGTAAACGGCGTTTCCATGTGCTGCTCTGGTTTGCCAGAAGCGGCTTTGTCATGCTGGCCACATGACCTGGAAGCTATACGCCGGCTCCCTCGGCCAATAATGCGAGATGAGCGCGCAACCCCAGAGTCAGTCACGACTGGACCTAATGGTCAGGGGTCCCTTTACCTTTACCTTTACCATATCAGCTGGCTAATAAAGCCACAGAAGCTACTTGACAGTGACAATGTTGGATCCAGAAGCACCATCAAATTGTGAACTGGACCCTTTAGGGGAAATGCAACCCCTTAGAGAACAGGTTGAGTACAATTTACCCGAATGGGTAATCCACTCACCAGCAGTATCTCTAACTTGCCTGGAATGAATCTCAGATTGTTCGCTTTCATCCATAACATCCACAAACTCACTTATGTCTGATGGAAATGGGTGTCATCCAGAAACTGGGACAAACCTAAATAATTCATCCCATTTATTTATCAGGTTCAGAGTTTCTCTCAATTCTTATGCTCTCTTTTCCTGGAATTATAATATAAATCCTCACACATCTAAAGCAGAATAGTCGCTTCTGAGTCTTGGGTCATAGGCAGTCTTGTCCCTTGCATATAAAACAAGGCTTGCGGTGGAATTCGACCTATATATTTTAAGTTGCCACACAGATGCCTGTGTTTCCTAGCTAAGAATAAAACTGTGGTCTGCACTGTATAACCTTGCACTCTGTGGGGAACATTTCCACCAGCTGTACAATCATAGCAGCCCAACTGTTTTGATTAGAGTAATGGTAGTTTTGCAGGTGCAAAAGGGAACAAGCATTTTCCTAAATTCTTTCAGCACTGCAGAGAGGGTCATCAGCCCTTAGAATATAGGGTAGATGTATCAAAATTATTTTGTTAATATATAAAGCCTATCCTGCCTTGAAGGTTCTGGAAGGGCTACTATCATGCCACTACACTATCATGCCACTACACACTTCATCCTGGAAACTGTGGTTTGCAAATATATGTGTACTCATAGCAGAGAACATTGTGTTTTCAAAAGAAGTGCAAACTTATGGAATGGTAAGGTCATGTGCAAAGCTGCCATGAGTATCCTTCTGCAACCTAGTGTTCTGAATATCTTAGGCATTGGCAAGAAATTTGATTCCATTTGCATGTAAAACTGATTCTATCAGACTTGCACTTTCTGAATCAATATGAGCCCTGAAGCAGTCATCCATTCACATTTTCCTGAATTTTGTGATGCAGCTCTCCGACCAAACAGTGTTTACAAAATGCAGGCATTGTTTGGGGGGGGGGGAGTGTGTGTGAATATATTAATAAAATGACATGCAAAATGCATTATATTAGGATAAAATGCTTGCAAAAAATGTATAAAAGTAAAGGTAAAGGTAAAGGGACCCCTGACCATTAGGTCCAGTCGTGACTGACTCTGGGGTTACGCGCTCATCTCGCATTATTGGCCGAGGGAGCCGGCGTAGAGCTTCCAGGTCATGTGGCCAGCATGACAAAGCCGCTTCTGGCAAACCAGAGCAGCACATGGAAACGCCGTTTACCTTCTCGCTGTAGCGGTACCTATTTATCTACTTGCACTTTGACGTGCTTTCGAACTGCTAGGTTGGCAGGAGCTGGGACCAAGCAACGGGAGCTCACCCCGTCACAGGGATTCGAACCGCCGACCTTCTGATCAGCAAGCCCTAGGCTCAGTGGTTTAACCACAGCGCCACCTTTAGTCAAAACTGCATATACCGTATGTATTAGGAGAAATTTGGAAGAAAATGCTGAATTTTTTTTTATGAGAATTTTTTAAAAAATGAACTCCTGCAGAAATGTACAAAACTGAAATTATGTTCAGAAATTTGAGAAACAGAGAGAACCAAAACTCACATGTCATTTCACCTCTGGACTCTATACATATTTATATAGAAATACATCTCATGGAACTCAATGGGCCTTGAAGAGGAACCATAACTCAGTGGTTGAGCACATGATTTGTTTGCAGAAGGTCCAGGTTCAGTCCCTGGGATCTACATTTAAAAACACAGATCAGGTAACAGGCACTTGGAAAGGGCTGTATCTTGGAATGTCACAGTAGACAATACTGGGCAAGGTAGCAAGTAGCCTGATCTGGTGTCATATAGTTTCCTATGTTATTTGCAGTGCCATCCTAATCACATTTCCACAGAAATAAGTGTCACTATGTTCAACAGGGCTTACTCATAGCTGAATGTGCCTGGGATTGAGAGTCTGATGTGTTCCTTGGGAGTAAGCTCCAGTGGACCTATTTGAGAGTAAAAATGTTTGTGCTCCCAGTTAGTTACCTAGACGTAAGTGCCGCTATAACAAACTAGCCATCATAAACTCTGTAGGATTTACTTCTGAGTACACAGGTGTTAGATTGCGCTAAGAAAGTCATACATGTCTGGCCTAGAAAGTAGGCTGCACTGGGTTTGTATTTTTTCAGAGGGATTTAATTTATTTTGAATATATCACTGATGACTGGAGGCAAGCTGCAATCACCATTCATTCTTTGGTGAAATCATATTCATTTACTACTAAAATATTTATTGATCTCTTAAGCAGTAAATCATAGTGTGCTTGGTTTTTTGCAGGATATATATTTTATGAATATGGTGGTGATTTTAAAGATCAGCACAAAGATCTAGTGGATAGAATGTACTTGTTATTATTATTATTTTTAAAAAATATTCTTAGAAGATTGTACATATTCATCAAACTCTGTGCCTATGCCTTGTTACAGCCTGTGGCATTCCATATTTTGTCAGTTTCCATGAATACATACAGAATAAATAAGATGTTAAAGAAAGGCAAGGACTCCTGGGATGTTTAGTGTGATATTTTTCCTTAATTGGCAAAGAAATAATGTTGTAAAGTTGATGTATTTGGTTTTCACTGGTTCCATGAACTGAGTCATAGATTTCTGAGAAGGTGAGCATTCTGTTGTGTTTTAGAAACAGAAGAATGCTACCTATTTCATCCTCTTCCTTCAAAAAAGATCCACAACCTAGGACTTGGGTTGCAGTATTTTGCTACTGATTTGGCTGTTCATACGTGACTCATTCCAGTGCTTTATAATTACAGAGCTTTTCCCCCCAGGTCTATAGTCAACCAAATTTTTTGAAATTACTCAACTCGGAGCTGCTGTACAATGTACATGGTTATTACATTAGGCACTGCTCCCCCAGTACACTCCAGTGTTTCCTATGCATTTCGGAGCTGTTGCACTCATGCCTTGCTTGTGGGCCTAAGCATAAGAAGACCTGCTGGATCAAGCTAATGGGCCATCTAGTCCAGCATCCTGTTCTCATGGTGGCCACCCAAATGCCCATGGGAAACCCTCACGCTGCACCTGAGCGCAAGAGCCCTGTCCCCTGCTGTGGTTTCCATCAACCAGTTTTCAAAAGCATTGCTATCTCCAACCATGGAGGACAGAGTATAGCCATTATACACTTTCCATGAGCATCTGCTTTGCCACTGTGAGGACAGACTGCTGGATTACATGGGCCTTTGGCCTTCCAGCACAGCTTATCTTTTGTACTGATCTGCCAATAAATGCTCATTTTCATGCAACCCTTGTCTTGCTAGATGAATATGAATTAGCTCTCAGTAACAATGCAGTTGATTCTTGCTTCTCACCTTTCCAAGTCCTGTTAAATTTCCCTTGTTTCTAATCTTTTTCAAAACAACCTGTATTTGAAAGCCCTTTTACTTCCCAGTTCCTATCCTCTCCCTCTGCAAAACGTAATTCCCTTAGTGCTCCAATTGCAGCCGAACCTCTATTGTATTGCTTTCCCTTCCCCACACATTTCTCTGCTTTTCTTCTTCCATAGCTTCACAAATATCTTGGTAGCAATGCATGTGGAAGGACAGTATTTGAGGGAAGATATTTGACCATAAAAAGGGCACTAGGGAAACTTGGAATACAATAACTGAAACATCCTTTCCTCCCAAAAGATGAACTATGGTGCATGGCATTAAAAGGGGTGGGAGAAGCTTCTTCTAACCCCTTTCATGCGCCTTCTAACCTTCGTGTTAGTGTCATATATTTCTCAGTGGAAGAAAGACTTGGATTATTCATTGTACCAGAAGACTAGATAGCTTTTCTGTATTCTACACCACATATCTAGCAGCACAAGCAAAGCAAAGTCAGGCAGGTCAAACCTAAAAATATTTTTGTTCAGCTTTAAGATATTTTGGGTTTGCAGTGGAGAATATGAGCAGACTACAGTTCTAAGTGTAAAATTGTGCTGAGGATCTTGTGGCTATTTCTGCACCCAAATGGTGGTGCCTTCCCTGTTCACAATCAAAGTAATATAGGAGTAATTGAGGGCAGATCTTATAGGTAAGCTCCAGATTACCTCCTCAGTGATTTCACCCATGCTTATACAATTATGTTATTCGTATGGGGATTTGCTCAAGTGCTGTTGGTGTGTATTATGGGTGCATGCAGGCCTACTCTCTTCCAAAGTAATGAAAATGTCACTGTTAGTAGACGCAACTTCATTATGCCATGATTATTATTATTTCTCCATACATTACACTGGCAGGGAACTCAGCAATAGAGGGAGGGAGTGGGCAGCCTAAGAAAAGGGAGAGAAGGCAAGTACAACAGGTGGTAGAAATGTCCAGATAAACAAATCTGCTTTAACTTTTGCATCTAAAACCATTTGCATTTAATCTAATTGGATGCCATGGTTTTAACAAAGTTGGGGATGGATAAGATTAGGATACTGTATTATCATGGTCTTCCAGAAATTGGTTCCTTTTATTTATTTTACAAGAAATGTGTATATTATACCCTTCTGCAAATGCAAGACTGTGCCATACAGCTTAATAAACAACATAAAACAACATACATAATATCCACACTGCAAAAGTTAAAGTTAAAAACAGTTCTATCAATACATTAATAATAAGCAGCATCATCAAATTATTCATAAATTATTTCAGTCATCCTCATCCCACTAATAATCTTCAGCTAGGCTGCCATTCCACCATACATGGGCAAAAGTGCTCTTCACTCTCCAAAACCCCTAGCACAAATTGAAGATCATCAAAGCACTTACCTAGGGTATATAATTTATGCATTTTTTAAAATAAAAAAACCCTTTCCATTCATGCTTATTAGATTTTACAGATTATTCACAAATGTAGCTTCATTTTTCATTAAATATAATATTAATGAATTTCTCCCAGTTTTGTTCAGTTTGTATGCTACTGTCTACGTCTGTTAAGAATTTGTCATGTTGCTATGGATAGTATTCAGCTCCCACAGCTTGAGGATGTAGACATCCTGCCTGGAGGTCTGAGACCCACTACTTGTCAACTAAATCTATGACCAACCTGGGTAATAATAATGGCTAGAATGGATTTGAAGAGTTGGATTTTGGAGGTAGTCAGTTCATCCTTGAGAGGGGATGTGGTCGCACTGTATTTCAAGAGGCAGTGGTGAGCCTTTTGCTTAAAAAGAACCAAAAGAGATGCTTTCGTCCAAAGACCTATGCTAATTCTCATTCCACTTTGGCAATGTTGGAAATGGTGACCTCTCAACTTCAAACCATTTGTTGGGATACTAATTATCTGGATCCACTGTAAACTAATTTCCAGCCTGGTTTTGTGATGGATACAGCCTCAGCCATCCTGGTGGATGATCACTGCTAATTGGATGGAAGGAACTGAATATTATTTCTTTGGCTCTCTCAGCAGTTTCAATACCATTGACCATGGTCTCTTTCTGGAATGCAGCTGTCACTCAGTGTCAATAATATGTAAAAAGCAATGCAGTGTAAAAGGAATGTTAGAATCCAATATAGAAGCGCTGGCATTATAACCAGGAAAACTAAGGCAATAATCCCCACATCTGAATGCAACCTGACTATAAGTGCTATGGTTTCCTGGAGGAGGGCATGGCTGGCAGGACCCTAAAGAGGACCATCATACCTGCTAGGGAGTGACGCTGCACAGCAGCATCTTGCTACAGGTCCCATGGGTTTATCTTTATTTGCATAACATACTTCTTCCTTTGAAAAAAGAAAAAGTGTTTCCATATTTATTCTGAGTGGTTTGTGGTTGGTTTCATTATTGTCTGTGTCAAAAAATAAATAAAAAATTGTGACTCCATTCCAAACATTATTGAATGGAAGTACAACCATACATTTATTTTCTTGGCTGTAACCTAAGGTTTGTATTGATTGCACGTTGAATGCCTCGTGCTAACAACTCTGACATTTAATCATGTGAATATGTGACTTAAGCTCACATTTACTAATATTGCATTACAGGGATCCATTTTGGTGCTTAGCTTGGCTGTTCATTAAATTTTTGCCAATATTCTGTTATATTGTTTCGTTTAACTCAAATAAAACAATACAAGTAGAATTGAGTATTGACAACATTGTAATAAGCAGCCAAGGCAAGCACCAAAATGAAACTGTTCTTGAATTTTTCATATTAACTCTGCTTGGAAGGACAAACTGTGAACATTTTATCACTGTGTCTAGAAAGACAAATTAATTGGTACGTTTCGTTTACATTTTGTAAGCGACGGGAAAAGGCATTTTTCAAACAGTTTTAAAATGCTCTCTTCCTGATAACTTGATTGGCCACTACGGCTTTGACAATTATTGTCCTTCTGAAAAAAAAAATGAAAACCTTTCTACATTTCAGTCAGTAATCATTCAAGTTCGACCTTTTGAAGCTGATTTTTTGTTTAGGTTTTGATAAAGCAGTTTGGAAATGGGGATTCCTGTATTTGTCAGGTTTGCTTTCACACTGTCTTGTGAAAAATGCATTTCTAATATTCATCCAACTCTCATACTATCCAAAATGTTTTTTTCTCCTGATTTACATGATTAACTTATTTAATGAGGCAGAAAGAAGGTCCCATCCATTGTACTTAGTCACGAGCAATGTGGCACTGAATAAACAGTAACAGCACATTAATCTCGCTGACTTTTCATTATTATGCACTAACAGGAATAAATTAGTACCTGATTCCATTGTTCCACAGCATTCACCATGTCTGCTTTAAATAAGCAAGATATGGCGTATTAAGATATTTGTTCCATTGGTAGGTGGCAAGACAAGAGAAGAAATTTACTGAACTTTGCATCTAGAGTACTTTCTTTTAATTGAATCTCATTTCTTGAAAGAATTTTAATGATCTGTCTGCATCAGAAACCCCATTTTGGGTTTGGGGATGGATCAATTTGATGTTTCTTTATATAAAAATTAGATTTCAAACATTTAAAATGGTTTTTCTTTACAAAAAAAACCCTGTAAAATTTCAAATATAGGTTTTTATGTTTTGTTTTTACAAACACACTTATTTAAATGGAAATCTGAATTTAATACCAAAAACGTTTAGCATCTATAGTTAAAATGAAACTGAATAATGAAGACTATTGGACACTGAATTAAAGGCTGTTTTTGAGGTAAGAAATCATCTGATATTAGGCATACAGCAGACCCAGTGAAATAATTTCACTTAATTGATTTCAGTAGTAAAATACTGGGTATGGCTTAGCTGAACAGGCCTTGGCTGAGTGAAACATGCCGTACCAAATTTCAGAATCTCCCACAAGAAAAATTGCCTTTCTGTAGACCTTTCTTCAGTTCTTCTCTCATATAAATGATGCACAATTTGCAATCCAGGAGGTTGTAGAATGCTAATTACTCTCAACTAGATATGATCAGAAAAACAGCTACAGAAGATAGAATATAACAGTGCTATGTTCCAGAAATATTCCGAATATTGCAGGATTACAGTTACTGGTGGTAACTGTGGTTGGTGGAAGGCTGGGCAAGAGAGCCATGATGACTAGTCAATGCATATCAAGAAAATGGAGTTAAATCTTAATGTGTTTCTGCTGACATTAATACTTAATGAGTCATTTAGTGTGCCACTTGTCTAATCACAGGGATGATCTATTAAACAAGGTGTGTGAAAAGTGCAGAACGTGTCAGCTTTTGCAATCAAATTATCATGTAATTGTAGTTCTTAAACTCCATATTTCTGTTCTCACACAAGATGAAAAACAAGTATTTCAAGAACCTTACATTTCTTAACCTTTCCCCTTTCCCTGATTCAGCTATATATGTGGCAATTAAAAATCACTCCCCACAATCAGGCACGCACTACAATGCGATAGAAGTATCCCAGATGGCTTGGATAAACTTGCATGTAAACTTCATAGGGCACTCTCAGAAAGCACTTGTAGGTGCATCAAAATGTTTATATGTGCCCTGGACTTCTGAGTATTTACTGCTTTAAAAATAGATCTTACTACTATTGTCGACCACAGCAAACTATGGCAAGTTCTTAAAGAAATGGGAGTGCCCGATCATCTCATCTGTCTCCTGAAAAAATTCTATGTGGGATAAGAAACTACAGTTAGAACTGGACACAGAATAACTGATATGTTCAAAATTGGGAAAGGAGTACGACAAGGCTGTATATTGTCTCCCTGCTTATTTAACTTATATGCAGAATTCATCATGCGAAAGGCTGGACTGGATGAATCCCAAGCCAGAATTAAAATTGCCGGAAGAAATATCAACAACCTCAGATATGCAGATGACACAACCTTGATGGCAGAAAGTGAGGAGGAAAGCACAAAATATGGTCTGAAGCTCAACATTGAAAAACTAAGATCATGGTCACTGGTCCCATCACCTCCTGGCAAAGAAATGGGGAAGAAATGGAGGCAGTGAGAGATTTTACTTTCTTGGGTTCCATGATCACTGCGGATGGTGACAGCAGTCACGAAATTAAAAGACGCCTGCTTCTTGGGAGAAAAGCAATGGCAAACCTAGACAGCATCTTAAAAAGCAGAGGCATCACCTTGCCAACAAAGGTCCGTATAGTTAAAGCTATGGTTTCCCCAGGAGTAATGTATGGAAGTGAGAGCTGGACCATAAAGAAGGCTGATCGCCGAAGAATTGATGCTTTTGAATTATGGTGCTGGAAGAGACTCTTGAGAGTCCCATGAATTGCAAGAAGATCAAACCTATCCATTCTTCAGGAAATCAGCCCTGAGTGCTCACTGGAAGGACAGATCCTGAAGCTGAGGCTCCAAGACTTTGGCCACCTCATGAGAAGAGAAGACTCCCTGGATGTTGGGAAAGATGGAGGGCACAAGGAGAAGGGGACAACAGCGGATGAGATGGTTGGACAGTGTTCTCGAAGCTATGAACATGAGTTTGACCAAACTGCAGGAGGCAGTGGAAGACAGGAGTGCCTGGCGTGCTCTGGTCCATGGGGTCACAAAGAGTTGGACACAACTAAACGACTAAACAACAACAAAGTATTGCTATATGAAGAGAAACAAAAAAATATTAAAAAATCCTTCCAGTAGCACCTTAGAGACCAACTAAGTTTGTCATTGGTATGAGCTTTCGTGTGCATGCACACGAAAGCTCATACCAATGACAAACTTAGTTGGTCTCTAAGGTGCTACTGGAAGGATTTTGTTTGTTTGTTTCAACTACGTCAGACCAACACGGCTACCTACCTGTAACTAGTATATGAAGAGAAGTTATTCACATTTCACCTTCATTCCAGTCACAGCTTTCCACTCAGACAGGGGCTACTGTTTTGGGAAGAAATGTCAAAAGTAGCACCTATGGACATGGGTGGTGCTGTGGGTTAACCATAGAGCCTAGGGCTTGCCGATCAGAAGGTTGGCAGTTCGAATCCCTGCGACGGGGTGAGCTCCCATTGCTCAGTCCCAGCTCCTGCCAACCTAGCAGTTCGAAAGCACGTCAAAGTGCAAGTAGATAAATAGGTACTGCTACAGCGGGAAGGTAAACGGCGTTTCTGTGTGCTGCTCTGGTTCGCCAGAAGTGGCTTTGTCATGCTGGCCACATGACCTGGAAGCTGTATGCCGGCTCCCTCGGCCAATAATGTGAGATGAGTGCCGCAACCCCAGAGTCGGTCACAACTGGACCTAATGGTCAGGGGTCCCTTTACCTTTTATGTCATTCCCTCAATTTCATTTTAAATGGCAGCTGTTTTGAAGAAAAAAAGAAAACCCTGA
This sequence comes from Zootoca vivipara, assembly GCF_963506605.1. Taxonomy (NCBI): domain Eukaryota; kingdom Metazoa; phylum Chordata; class Lepidosauria; order Squamata; family Lacertidae; genus Zootoca; species Zootoca vivipara. The sequence continues at coordinate 94,839,417 of NC_083276.1, read as the reverse complement.
GCATGTGTGTTTATAATGATCTGTATTTGCATTCTTGACATGTTCAACTGAAGTGAATTCTAGGTCCTTCTGGATACTTGAACAATTTTGAGCAAACAGTAAATATCCCCACCAAGACACAAATCCTATTTCATTTCCTATTGCCTTCACTAGAGGTTCTGTCAGCAAAAAAACTTTCAGAATGCTGCCATAGTTGATAATATGATCATTCATTCATTTGTAGAGTATGAAAGATGACAGTAACATTCCTTATAGAGTGCCGTAGGTATGATAAATTGCCCGAGGGCAGTAACTGAAGCTTAAGGATGTCTCTTATTAACTTTTAAGACTATTATTGTTAGAAATGACAGAATTTTGAATAACCAGTTTATCTGTCAGCAAAGTTGATTTAAGATGAAACTCTAGCTTTAAGGGTAGCCATAGCTATACTTCTTGAATCACTTCAGAATGGCTCAGCTGGCAAACAAAGAATTTATTGATGAACAATGTAAAATAATAATGCTGTTCCACCCCCTCAAAAAAACAAAAAACAAAAACCACCCCAAACCCTTCAGGTTAATTGATCAACATACAAAAAGTGAAAAATTAATATTTTTCTTTTGAGTCACACCTGAAGTAAGCATTTACTTTCCTTATGAAGCATGGAAACCTCTCTGCTTTTCGAATGCTTGGTTTCCTGGGAGTAGTCTGTAGGTTAGACCAGGTGCTTTGCTCCTCTCAGTAACCTACATGTGCTCACTTAACATCCAATTGTCTAGTTTTTGCTGGTATAGCTGCTGAAAAATAATAGTAGTAGTAGTAATAGTAATAATAACTCAAAGATGTGTAGAAACTAGTAACAGAAATAGGTTACATATCTTCCCAGAGCTGTACATTCAAGTGATGAATGCAGAAGAAGCCTGTCTTTCTATGCTTTTGTCTACTTTTTCTTTCACATTAGCAATTGTGGTTGCTTTGTGCATGCATTTTGTGCCAATGAAAGAGCACAATATTATTTTACCGCCTTTTTGCTATGCAGAAGCTTGCTAGTTTTTATAAGGTTACAAACTTATCTCAGGTGAAATTCAGCTCGAAGAATGAAACATGTAATCATTTTTGCATGTTTCTTGCTACACACCACCACTAGAGGCCTAAGCTATAATACAATGCTCAAATAACAACCCAGGGCTCCTCCAACATGTGTTTCATGTTGTATCATCTCTCTTTGTCCTTTGTATTACCTTTGTATCACCCAACAGCTAGTGAAATAAGCAATGTCTCCATTGCAATCTACACAGCGAAAAGACAAAAAAGGTTTAGAGAAAGACCAAGGTGAACATTTATAAACAATTTTTTAAAAAATGGTGTTTTTATGCAGGTTAAGTTTCAGAAAAAGAGCATCTCCAGTCTCAAAGGTAGACTGTAAACGTATGTATAAATAGCTAAGCAACATTCTGGCACATTCTCGCATCATGTTCCTGAGAATTATGAGATTTGCATATTCTATCAAGAGCAGAGTTATAAAAGTAGCATCTATTTACTGAATAATGAAGTTGGCGAAGCTGGCTGTCACTGCAGAGAGGCCTTATATCAAAAGGAGCTGGGTAAATTGAGAACCACAGAGGAAAGAAGCTCTATATCATTTCCCTTTAGCTGACAGGTGCATTGCACAGACACTCTCCCAAAGGCAGCTCTTGGGGTTGCTTCCTCATTGCTGTCTGCAATACACGCGTTATCCTTACCAATTAGTTCCACATTCCACTCAAGGTGTGTTTGCGACTGTGATCCATCTCACTTACTTTCCCTCTGGAGTTTTCAAGTCATTGATTAAGGGCACAAAGAAAGAAGATATCCCTCTCCCAGAGTTTATAACCACGAGAAGTGCTGCTGTTTCATTCCTTTGATTACTCATGTTCCCTCCGTGGAGCTTCTCAAAGTGACACAAGCTCTCTTTTTCACTAGTTTGGTTCTGCTCAGTGTTTTGTCACTGCTCTTCCTTGGAGGCTATGTTTTGCTTCTGAGTGCTGGGTTTCCAGTCACATTCCTCCTTGATAGTTACTGCCTTCCCCTGTCTCACCACCACAGGCTCACGTGTTTTGCTGTGTGAAATTCTGCGTTTTGAGTCTGCAAGCTTTGGCCTTTGGTCTGAACAGGTTGATAGGTCTTTAAAAGACTTACATCAAACAATATTGGAATAGCTATAATAATCTAATGTACAGAGCCCCCTTTTAAGTACTACATAAGAGGAGAAAGATTTTAATAAGAACATAAAGAGTCATGGTAGATGCATGTGAGATATATCCATGTGTTATTTATTTTTTTCCCAGTGAAATGAAGCTGCAGGAATTTTTCAGATGTGATTGTAGCTGCAATAGCATGGTGAGAGTGCTCAATCCTTAATCGTGTTGCTTGTCCCCGCATTCCCACAATTAAAATTGTCATCGTCCCCCCCATTAGGGACAATATATAGGCTCCAGATCATTTCACCTGCATGAGAAAGAGGATCTTGTAAAAGGTTGTTTTGATTGTCCTGTTGGGGAAAGGATTAAATATCTCCTCTCACCACTTTGCAGCAAATCTGCAAACTTCCTCCTCCTCCTTCTTCCTGAGAAGACGCATTGAGCAGTTTGTCCCAGGGGAAGACTAGGGTTAGGCATGAGGGCTGCTTAGCCCAATTAGGAAGATGTGGGCTAAGTCACCCATTTGGGAAGTCTGAGTAGGAATTTAATGGGTAACCCCTGACTGGCCTTTAGGAATCCTCTTTTATGCTTACTTCACACTGTCAGGTGATCTGGATTGGCTCCCCCGCCCATTTAATTTGCATTTAGTCCAGACAGGAAATAGAATTTAAGAACCCTTAACCGAGTAATGCCTCAGGTCTCTTTCTAGTCACCTTCCAGTGCCTTTGGCTTGCGGAGTCCTTGGAGTACCATTTAGGCTTGGCATGTACACCAAGGTGAATGCTGCGGAGTGGAGTCAGGTTTACGGTACATACCAAGGAGGGATAATCTTTTTCCAATCCTCTCCTGTGTGACCACAGATTGCAGCCATAAACATGCCTAAGAGATGACAGGGATCATACCCTCATTAATGGATAACTCTCCTCCCTGGACAAATTTGATTTGGCTAATCTGGTTGATTTGTTTGTGCAGGGTTTTCTAATTTGTTATATTTCAAGTTTGTTATATTTCTAATTTGTACTATTTCTCTAATTTATTATATATCAAGTCTTCTTCAAGAGTGTGATGGCAATAATCACAACAGTTCCAGGCCCAATCTGTGTGGAACTGCTTTAGTGAGTGGCATGATCAAGCTGGAAATGGTGGTGGATGAACTGGAAATAGGGTGGGTGGAATTTTACTCATGGGAAGAACCTTCCTTTGTGTCCTTGCAGGTGGTGAGGGAAGAAGACTTTTTAAGGTGTCCCCTTCCAGAGTTCAGGGTTGTTTTCCCCCACAATCTTCCCACTCACTCACCCTTTCAGTAGAGCCTTCATTGGGCAATTCAGGTCACTAGTTGACAGGGCTGGATAGGATTTCCCCCTCAAACTGATTGGCCCCTGGTTGCGGATTTTTCACCTTTCCCTCAGTGAAACATATCACATTCTTTTTTTTTTAGGTTGAATAGCATTGAATGTGCATAGGGTGGAAATGGCACAAGGCAGGATCAACATAGTCAAAGGAGCCCCCTATGAGGGGCCTGAGGGAAAGATTGGCCATAGCAACTCCCAAGCTCAGGTCAGGTTCCTGGTCTCCCAGTGAGACTCTGGAAGCTGGGCTTTCACCACAACATGTTTCAGCACTGGCTAATTCCCCATTGTATGGCTTTGGCATGGTCGAATCCCAGAAGATCCCATTCCCAGCAAGGGGCGGGTGGACTGATGAACTGATCCCGGCCCTACTGCCATGCCAACCCTCCCCTCTGTAGTCAATAAATACTATGCCTGATTTAATTCCAGCATCTGGTGTCCTGTCTCACCTTTTGCTGCTCTTCAGGGTTATGAAATGCCATAGCCGCCAAGTTATCCCTTATTTTAAGGGATTTTCCCTTATACTGAATAGGCTTCCTCGCGAGAAAAGGGAAAACTTGGCAGCTATGTGAAATGCACCCACCTTAAGATTCTGACTAATATCCTTCAACATCCCCCCCCCCATCTTTAGCACAGTCTCATCTCATACAGAGTACTTGCCTGGCCTATAGTGACTTATAATATCCCTGTTGTGATTTGAGAAGACATCCTAGAAAACACTGTAATATTTCCTGTAAATATTTATTGTCAACTCAGTATAAATAGGGTGGGTAAGAGTAATATCTTCGTACTAGATGGCTTTTTGTAATTAATATGGATTGCATTGCTTTTTTTGACTAAAGCATAAATACACTACACAGATGAAACACTGTAAAACTTCACCATAGAAACTTGAAAGCACGAAGATTGGAATAAGATTGCTCACATGGGTCTTTTCAATAAGCTTGAGAGTGTGTTTTCCTGACTGCTTGAGGACATAAAATAAATATCTTGCTCTCTGGACACCTTATTTATACTGCTCTCAATTAAGCATGTCACAACTCAGACAGCTTTGCCTTAAATCAGCGAATCAATAGCTACTCTTTCCTACTCCACCCCTTTTAAATTCCAAAGATACAAAGTGAAAACATTTTCTGATGGAAGCCTGTGCACTTGACTTAGCTTGTATGTACTTGGAAATATTTGTATTTTTAAGGTATATGTCTATGAGGAGTTTCCCATTCAGTTGAATGGCACATGTTTATATACTTGTATGTACGGAAACATCTCTTGCTTTTAAGTGGATGTGAAAGGCTGCTCTGTATGTGTACTGAAGAATATATACAGCCTATGGTTTAGGAATTATATTCCTGTTCCCAGCCACATATCCAACTATCACCTTAGTGTCTCTACACAATCCACGAGAAATGATAATTATTGCCTCTGTGAGAAGTAGGTAGAAGTAGATTTTTATGACCACTGCCTGAATTAACTTTTCCATTTCTATAAGCTTGCTGAAAATACAGAGGCAAGTTCCCAATTCTCTTTCTTATTTGAGGTTGACTTTGATCTTTTCCTTGCTGTAGTTCAGTATTTCTAACAAATGCATATTTTCCTTGGCCACCATTATGAGAAAAAAACAAAAACCTTTGGCTATTTGGAGGTTTGTGGGGAATTAGGCAAATTATCAATAGCATGCTGCTTACAGAGAATGTAAATATGCTTTCACTTTTTCATATCACCTTCCTTTCATATTGCCTTCCTCTTTCAATGTTAATGTTTCACACAACTAGGGATGGGGAAGAAATTTGATTCAGTTTGCATTTTAAGCTAAACCTCCCTAATTTGTACTTTTCAGACCCAAACTCATCCATCCTTCAAAATTAGCACTTTTCTGAATTTTGTGGTGCAGTTCTCCAGCCAAATAATGTATACAAAAGTGTGTATAAAAATGTGTCTACTGGTGCAACTAACATACAAAAACATATTATACTACGGGAGGTTGCTTTGTAAAAACGTGTGTAAAGTTTCATTAAAAATGTGCTTATTAGTATAAATTCTCATTAAAATGTCTATTATTATTATTATTATTATTATTATTATTATTATTATTATTATTTATATACTGTCCTTCTTCAAGAGATCCCAGGGCGGTTCGAAGAATAAAAAACAAGATAAAACACAAGTAAATAATTAAACCCAAACAACAATTGATGAATTTCCATGAGGGGTTTTTTTTAAAGAATTTTTTTTTTTACAAAGTGTTATGGAAATGTATGGAAATGAAGACTGGGAAAAGGAGATATTGAGGAGAAATAAAATTGTCAGATTTGTCCATTCCTAGCCACAGCTACCAATGGACCTGTGAATGTCGGTTCAGGAAAACTCTGGAGTGGACAATCTGGATACATATTTGGGGATTTGGATGAGATTCTTCCTTTGCCTGCTGCATTATGCCACATTTCAATTGCTCTGTGGGTTTGTAGTTGTTTTTTTGCTTCTGCCAGAGCATGAAGTGTGTAAATATACAAACTGAGTTACATAGGTATGAACTACCACTACCTTTGAAAGTTGTCGTAGACGTAAGGTTGGAGTAATGGGACAAGCTATAGATCCTGAGGCCAAGTGTGTGGGACAGAAATTTTCCCCAGCCCCCTGCTTTACAGTCCTAATTCTAAAAGCTTTGGATGGTAGCCAACAATGTCAAGCCATTTGTGCAAGGACATTGGAACTTCCCCTCTCTTTTCCCTCCTCCTGCACCTGTAATTCTTTTCCCCAACCCTTTTGTGCAAATGCAAAATGTCCTGCACTTTCCACGAAATGAAAAGGGCATGACAATATATTCAAAATAAAAAGGAAAGCAAAGATAAAAAAGAAAGACAAAAGGAAAGAGAAAGGTTGAGTCAAGGTTTTAAGTTGTATGGAAGGTGAATAAGATGAGTATAATCACAGAGATGGAAAAGAAAATGGGTTCTCTCCCCCCCCCCCCAGTAAAGCTCATTAATCAAGTCTCTAGATTTAGATTCTCTTAAACTCTAATGAATACAGTACATACAGACCACTTAGGAGAGTCAGTATCAGGTTATCATAATGAAAGGAAAGAGAACTAATGGCCCCCAGCCGACCTGATTGGTCAGCCATTGTCTGTGACATGGCCGGGGCCCTCCCAATGACGAGGGGGCCTGATTCAGTCCCCTTTGCGAGCGGGAGACCATGTGGCCTGCTTGCAACACTGCCCCACCCAGAAGTGGAGCAGCCTTCTCTCAAATATAGTGTGTCTGTTAGCTCTTTCTAGCTGTGTTTAGTTCAACAGATGTGTGTTATGGAAATAAAATTGTATATAGGCTGGGAGTATCTGTTAAAAAAAAGATTAATAGCTTGAAGGCTAGTACAGTACATTTGATTCCCCTCCAGCATAAAATCTGCATAAAATCCAATTAAAATATATTGCTAATCCTGAATGAAATAGGAGTGTTCAGGTAGCATGGGGCTCTGAAAATAATATAAGTTTAAAAGCATTGTAAACTGTCCTACAGCCTCTAGGCTACGTTAAGGTACATTTGAAAGAAAGAAAGAAAGAAAGAAAGTCTTACTATATTCTTATTACATTATATCTATACATTTTAAATTCATTGTCATTTGTGCAAGTGAATTTACCAAGCGATTATATTTAAAATACAAATGTTTGAATCTTGCATGTTAGTTAATAGAAATTTTAAATGGTGGAATATAAAAATCAGGCAGCATTATAGAACAAATGGCATTGTTCTCCTGATTAGCAATGAAATGAAAAATTAAATCAACAAATTACCCACAATTCCTTTCCTTGCTTCAGCTCCTCCACTCCAGATGATAGCCTTAATTGCTAGTTTGCATCCTTGGTTCTTTGTATAAATTACATCACTGTTTGTATTGCCTTTGCTTTTCCCTTGGCTTCCTAGGATTTCAGTGTATCAAACACCAATTTATGGCTATTTTCACAGACTGAAATGTACAGTAGACACCTGGAGGCATTTTCTTTTCCCACCATCTTTGAGCTTTGTAGAAATAAGGCCATCTGGCCTGTAGGACTAGAAGCATCAACATGTGCTCATTAAATTTGTCTCAGTCCCTCACATTCAAGCTGCTTCATATTAAGGTACGTCAAGAATTCAAGTCATTTTTTCACTCATGGCTTACAAGGAATTTAAAGCATGTTCCTAACTTAGGATGACGTCCTATTCATATAAATTTGTGTTTATATTTCTGTTACTGCTACTAATCACTCAAAAGCTTTTACAAAAGAGCCATGGTGGATCAGATTCTCTCATCCACGGGTGGGGATCCTGTCGTCTTCCAGATGTTGTTGGACTACAACTTACATCATCCCTCTGGCCATGCTGTCTGGATTGATAGGAATTGAAGTCCACCAACATTTAGAGGGCGACAGTTTCCCCATTCCTGTTCTAGTGTTTCAAATACAGTAGTAGTAATTCAGGTACCTTTGGAAAGCTGATAACCAGAGCATGAAGGGAGAAGCACTCAGATTCTTTTATATGCTTATATACTGTCATTTGGTTGACTATGCACATATTGATACTGGTACATGCAAGATTTTGTGTTCTTCCAGCCTGCAAGGTCAGCTTTCGGCAGCCCCTTTCACATACAGATTGTGCTTTCAGCTCCTTACATATCTCATTGCAAATGCTGAGCATAGTGACTATCCTTTAGGGCTGCGGGAGTGGGTGAATATGGCCCTCCATACCTCTTCATTTGGCCCTCAGAGCTCGCTCCAGGCCACACCCCTCACAAACACTGCTTTGCACCCCAAGTGTTTCTATATGGGTGGAATGTGTCTTCAATAATGTGTATCTTTTCTGCATGAAGGCTAGAAAGGAATGTGTGATTGTATATAGTAAATAGCCTGCTATAACAAAGGTATATCCATTGCTCTGCCAATTTTGCCTCTGGCCCCATCTGCCACTCAGAAGGTTGCCAAGAAAGGAACATGACCCTCTGGCACACACAAAAAGTTTCCCCATACCAGTGTTAGAAGAGGGCAGTGGGAATCCAATCCAATCTAATAAATATCACTATGCACCACTTTTCCACTTTTCCAGCATTTATTTTTCTACCAACCTCAGTCCTGTCCAGTAAAGAAAGATCCAAATTCTTTTTGGTTTTGAAAATATTTGGATTCCATAATACAGTATGGTTTCTACTGGCTGTAAGGAATATCTTGGTCCCAATGTTTGACATTGGCTTCTTTTCCTTGCTATCTTCTGAGGTTTCATGGGGTGGGGGAAACTATCTTCTCCTTGCATTGTGATTGTCATCCTTTACCACTCTGCTCTTGTACATGCAATTAACATTTGCGCTTAATGCCTACATGCGGCTTTTATTTTTATAACCTATTGTGAAAACCATGAGACTTTTTTAAAAAGACAGCAATGTAGGCTCATGGAAGTGGATAATGAGAAAGTCATTAGCTATTTATACCAGATATTATCTCATTTAAATGTGACATTATCCTTCTGCTCTTTCTTACTATTACTATATGTTCATTGGCTATGCAAATATAATTCACTAATCTTTAATGCTCTTGGGACAGTAGACAGAAATATTTAAATATTGATATTATTTGCATTTAATTTTGGTTGTACTGTAATACATCTTATATTCAGCTGGAGCTAACTAAACGTAGACCGCAGTCTGACCTTTCATCAGTGTTTAGTGCATAGTGAACTCCAGCACAATCTTTGCAAAGGCCAACATATTATTTATTCCATTTTCAACCATGTTAACTAATTCAGATGTGATGAATTGCTGTACAGTATATGGTAGTGTTTAGTTCTTCCCTTAAAATATTATAGATAAAACATGGTTAAACTTTAATCGAGTATTCCCGTGTTAGAATGATTTTTTAAAAATAAAATTCAGGTGCTTCAGAAGAGGAACATTATTAATACATTCAAAATACACCAAGAATGTTCACACATAGACATGTTATGATTCTTTAAAATCTATGTTTTGAATTAAAAACAAATTATACAAGGTGGACAATCCTCATTTATTAATATTGATAATCCCAATACTAATAACTGATCATTCAGTTGTGCCCTTATCGGGACAGGGATAGCCTAACTTCTATTGTCTATTCTCTGGTAACCTCTAGATTAGATTACTGCAGTGTGTTATATGTGGGGCTGCTTCTGAAGTTGGTTTGGAAACTTCAGCTGCTACAGAATTCAGTGGCCAAGTTGCTCAGATGGGAAGATGGTTTGAGCATATAGCACCAGACTTTGCCAACCTGCACTGGCTGCCATTTAGTTTCTGGCCCCAGTTCAAAGTGCTGGTTCTGACCTATAAAGCCTTAAACAGCTCAGGACCGCAATACCTCAAGGACCATCTTTCCCCTAATGAACCGACCTGGACCCTGTGATCATCCTCCAAGGCCCTTCTTCATGCACCTCCTCTGTGAGAAGCCCAGAGGACAAAAGCACAAGAATGGACCTTTTCTGCAGTGGCTCCCCATTTGTGAAATGCTTTCCTCGGAGTGGCTTGCCTGGTGCCTTCATTACATATCTTTTGGCATTAGGCAAAAATGTTTCTCTATAATCAGGTCTTTGACTCTACAGTATGGCCGTTTGAACTGTTTATGTGATGGGGGGAGTTATTGTTTTGTTTGTTATTAAGCTATATATTCTTGTGTAAACTGTAAACTGCCCTGTGATCCTTGAATAAAGGGTGGCGTATAAATTTAATAAATAATATAAAAATATATAGTTTCAAACCTAGGAATTTTCTTACATTATCTTTAAGTATATTTATAAAACAGCACAGTAATACTGATACAAAGCAAGGATCCAGGTCATGCAATCACTTTTGGTTTAGTATGTAGCTAATATAGTCATATAGTCTTATGAAAAGTGAGATTCTGGGTTCTTATGGTTTCCCCTGTATCATCCAAATACATCTTCTTCAAGAACTTCTAGTTGGTGGCTTGGGAATACTGAAATCAACAGCTATGTGCTTGTGTCTGGACAAAAGTCCAGGATTCTAGGTCTGCTGAAGGAAGCCTCAGTCATGCAGCAGGAAGCCTCCGTCATTTTTAGCTTCCTACAGTGAATATATGAGAAGAACAGATTGATTGACAGGGAATTTCAGGGGATTCCTGCGCCAAGCCTACAATGTGTGCCCATGAAAGGATATTGCGTGAAGTGGCCCTAAATTTTCAATGGCTAATCACATCTCATGAAAAATGTTGAAACACTTCAGCTACTTCAACGTAGGAAAGCAGAATTCTTCCCTGCCACTCAAATAAGTCCTCTGCAAGTGGTAAAATAGATTTATAGCCATGGTGATCATCTTCGCTTCCTTTACACAGTTTTAACATGACGTGCTCTAATCCGCATAGCAGCTGCACTGAGCAGGAAGTGCACTAGGTAGGATTAAAAACCTCGTCAATAAACAGAAGTGCTAACCTGAAATGGAATCTAAGATTGTATGCAGTAGCCGGCTTTTAAGATTCAGGATAGATTCACTTTCTTTAAGGGAACAACCTTGGTTTATATTTTATTCATAGAGACAGACATCTTTACCATATTCCCTTGCATGGTTCCTGCTGTGTGCAGATGTGAATGCAAGGGCTTTGCATCCACCTGACTCCTGCCATACGTTCTTGAATCAGCAGTCTGCAGTACACTTAACCATGTTAAAAATGAAAAAGAGAAATAAAAAAAAGAAAAATCAACAAAAAACAAACAAACAATAAAAATATAACTTTTAGACATCAATTTTTCTAATTCATTGTCTTGTGGACTTCCCCTCCCCCCTTACTGATTTCCAATTCATAATCTTCATTAGCAATTTCATTTATGATAATTTATTAATCCTTTTCATTTTTGCTCTTTCCTTAACATCCTACCCCCCCCCACTCCAATGCCAGGCATCCCCCTGCCACCAGGGAATCCCCAGGTGAAGTAGGACAGAAGAGGCAGTCCTTTTTATATTTGCCCCCACCCCCACCCCTGTACCTCCCCCTGCCACCAGGAGAACCAAGATGAGGGAAACGAACGGAAGTGTAGGGACATTCCACCTAAAATACCCTAATTAACTTATTCTACTCTGCATCTTATTTTTCTACACCATTTACAAAATCTTAAAATAATATTTTCCTCTTTTTAGCCTATAAGCCCCTTCCAAATTTCTCCATATACATCAATATTTAAACTAATTCTCCAATTCCATTTAAATTATTCACAATTTTCTTCCATCCCCTTCATAACTGCAAGTTCCTCTATTCTCAAGATTCCCACATTATTATCCTTAAATTTCACCCCTCCCATTCTCCAGAGCCTCTCCAACCCATCATCCACGTCCTTGCCCAGCCACCACCCAGATCTCCCCTTTAATCCCTTTGGCTCTCTCCTGACAGTCCCCTTTCCCTTTTCCATTCCCAGTTCTTCTTCTCTCTTCTGCAAATCAAATCCTCTTTCTGAATGAAATCATCTTCTCTTCTCTTCTGCAAATCAAATCTTTTCTGAGTGAAAGCAAAATACATCACTGCTTCTTTCTCTAAGTCCTCCTTTCCATTCTGTAAATCATCTTCTTCTCCTTCTATTTCCATTTTTTCTTCAGAGTCCAGTTCAGAGTTTTTGAAACAGTCTCCAAATTTGTTCACTTCATAAAAACATGCTTTCAGTTCCTGCTTGTTTTCCAAAATTAAGTTCAGTACTTTCTCATAAAAGCCATCTGTTATTATGGCTGTCATCTCTCTAGCTTGAAGGTCGCAGCAGCGCGAAAACAGGAAATAGGGGGGTGCATTCAATGTATCCAAGTAAAAAGCGAAAGTGGAATGTATCCTTCTTTTAAAATGTTGCCATTTTTTCCTGCAGCACTGACAAAGGATGTCAATTTCAAGTTCAATTCCTCAAATTTCACAGGGATATAAGTCTTATAAAAATTTCTTACCCCCTTCCCCTGCTTCTGCGGGGAAGATTCCAGTCCTGCCTTTGGAAGTGTAGCAACCTCTTCAAATATTTTCTGGCTTCGGGTAAAAGTTCTTGCTTTCTACATTGCTCAGTGAGTAGGGACTGGCTTCTGTTTTTAAAGTCCTTTTCCTGTGGCCAAATTTCTTTTCAAATTACAAAATCCAGAATGCTCACGGTACAGTCTTTTAATGATTGTCCTTTGAAAGTATCGATCTCTGTTGTCACTCAGTCCTGCAGCTTCGCGCTGTCAAAGGAAGTGATATGTCCATTTTGTGCTGCAGCTGAGACCCCCTTGCTCTTGGGGGCTCAAAAAAGAGCCTTTTCCGGGGAGGGAGGAGCCCACAATTCACGCTACCTGAATTCACGCTATCACGCTATCCCAAAACTCAATTTGGGATTTCTGAGGGGACCCGCTGCGCTGTAGCTGTATCCCCAGCCTTTGACGCGCCGGGTTTCGCTCCAATGAACGAAACCCCAACTGAAAATGGTTGCGTGATTGACCGGAAGCCCAGACACTATTCTCAATGTCTTAATTGTAGTTGAAATGGCAAGATTATGGCAAGCTTGAGATAGGACGGCTTTTGTTGTAAACAGCAAATGCCCTACACTTTCCCCTTTTCCCATGCAGAGAGAGGGACATAGGAAGCTGGCCTATCTACTGAGACAGACCCTTGAGCCATATAACAGGCTGTGTGGTTCTTCAAGGTTTCAGACAGGGGTCCCTCTCAGCCCCATATGAAGATGCTGGGGATTGATCCTGGACACTTCTGCACATATCCTGTACCATTGAGCGATGGCCCGTTTCCATACAGATGAAGGTAGATGAGCCTTTATTTTGGGTGATATGTACTAAGGGAGTGCAAGGCTTATGCTTCCTGCTTATCATACACGCTGTGATTTTCTTTTGCACGGCATTTGAATTTCTATGAGAGCATTTGTTGTGAACACTACATTTCAGTTTAAGATTTGGCTTCTATTCACCAGTTTTCCATTAATTAGTTGCATTTGCTAACAAATGAAGATGAGAATGTGTGAAAATAGGTGCTGCTTGTTAAACAAAGAGCACCAAAGTGAATTAAGTGTAATTCAGAAATGTATCTAATTCTGAGAATCGTAGCAAACAGTTTTATCACTTGATAGTCTATAGTTAAGTCAAGGGGGCACTTGTACTGAACTGATTCTACTGGTAGGGGGACATAGCTGCCAAGTTATCCCTTTTTTTAAGGGATTTTCCCTTATGCTGAATAGGCTTCCTCGCAAGAAAAGGGAAAACTTGGCAGCTATGTAGGGGAATAATGTATTTGTAATACTCTCAGATGATATTCACCCATATGTAATGTTCAATTTGCTATGGTTGGTTCAGAAACATAAGCTATCAAATTTGGAATCATTGCATTAGGAGTTCCTGCTGCGCCCCTTCCATTATGGTATTATAGCATGAGAATAATGTGTGGAAATTGGTAATAGATTTATTACCTGTTAAAAAACAATGAGGAAAAAACATATGCCAAAGTGAACTCACCTGATTTATGGCTACCAAACTGAGATGTGGATCAGAATGTGGTCCCACTCTAGAAACTGCACTCTTCTAAATTCTGCAAGGTAGTCAAATAATGCATTTAAAAACATTATTTTTCCTTCTCGTACAGGTTAAAAACTGCTTGGAGTGGTCAGAAAATGGCTGCTGTTGTGCATGGTGAAAATGGGGTGAGAAGTATTGGAGGGATGGGACGTGTTGCTGTCCTGTCTCTCTCTGGAAAATTGTACAGGAAAAAGAAAGCTGACCCCATTGGTACATTTAGAAAGTTAATAATAGCTTGAAGGTACATTGTCGCCTGGAGCTCAGTTTGAAATCAGAAATGTAGATAATGTAGAAATGTAGATAATAAACATGACTTCAGCTAAAACTGAACCAACTACCGTGTTTCTCCTAAAATAAGACGTGCCTCTAAAATAAGCCATGGCACGATCTTTTGAAGGCCAAAAAATGTAAGACATCCCCCCAAAATAAGACGTGTTGGGGGAGCCAGCGGGACGACCCAGAGCGAGCCGGCAAATGCAGCAGCGCGCGCTGCGCCGAGCCCCAGCACAGCGGGAGCCCCAGCACAGTGACGCGCGGAGCTCCGGCTGAACGGGCCCCAGGACCCGGCAGCGGGCGGCGCACGAAGCCGCAGCACCCGGCAGGAGCCGGCAGCAGCCCCAGCCACGCCGCGCCGCACCGCGTGAAGCCCAGGGACCTGGCAGCGGGCGGCGCGCGAAGCCGCAGGAGCCAGCAGCAGCAGCAGCAGCCTCAGCCGCACCGCACGAAGCCCCAAGACCAGGCAGCGGGCTCAACGGGCGGCGCGCGAAGCCACAGGAGCCGGCAGCAGCCGGCAGCAGCCGGCAGCAGCCTCAGCCGCGCTGCGCTGCGTGAAGCCCCAGGACCCACCAGCGGGCGGCGCGCGATGCTGCAGGACCCGGCAGGAGCCGGCAGCAGCCACAGCCGTGCCGCATGAAGCCCTGGGACCCAGCAGCAGGCTCAGCGGGCGGTGCAAGAAAGCCCCGTACCATACGTAACAATAAGACATCCCCCGAAAATAAGCCGCAATGTATTTTTTAAAAAGAAAAATAAATATAAGACGTGTCTTATTTTAGGAGAAACACGGTAGTAGCTCTGTGCCTCAGATGATAAATGTACTTAAAGGTGAAAGGAGACCCTTGGCCTTAAGAAAGAGCTTGAGCAATTAAGGAGGAATCCTAAGCCCACATAGCTGGGAGTCATTTCCATTGAATTCCGCTGGGCTTGCTTCTGAGCCAACCTGCATAGGTTTGTGCTTTTTAGCTAGATGTTCCAAATCTAGGTGTTTACAGCTTTTGAACGAGAGGAACAGAAGAGGCAACTTTTGAATTCAGTCAAGATTGCTTTTTCTCTATCTCACAAAAACTAATCATGAACACCACCACTGTCTCTCACTTTGTTTCCTGGCTCAATTAAGAATGCTGGTTTCATCTTCACCTAGTACGTATCCTTTCTATGCACTGAAACAGAGTTATGGAAAGACTAATGATGTCTTTAATTTCTTGACCTTAATTTCTCCATAATAAAGGGCACTTTCTCACAGCACATTATCGAGGACTCTGTGCTGATCATGCATGCAAGGTTCTCACAGCATCCATATGATGTCATTGTCAACAAAATGCCATCCTATATTCTCCCCCACTCCACCCAATTTAATCAATATTTATTGTGGAAAGAGTTAATCCAGATTAAGTAAGAAAATAATATCTGCATTTTAGGAAGAATGATGCTGAACAAAATTTGCATGCAAAATGGAAATATCCAGTGTTCACCCTCACTCATGGAAAGAGGAACATGAAAACGCCATAGGACTGAGATTATACATACCAGGCAATCAGTAACGATGAAAAATGGTATATGTGCCACTGTTTCTGTCTGACAGCTCACATAAGAAATTGTCGATTTCTTCATAGGCTTTAGAGTTCCCCATACTCCTCCTCTCCCTCCCTCCCTCCCATTTCTTCATTCTCTAATCATTCTTACCATCTGAAAGATGATTAAAGTTTATTAGCTCAGATGTCATAATATGTATCAAAAGAATTGTCTTAAATGAATGTTGCAGACAAATGGAGTGTTAGGAGTGTGGGTGGCATGAAACAGAATCATAAATCAATTCATCTGTCTTATTGCTATTGCCATCTGTCTTTTGCTGTTGCCTGACTCTTTCTACATCTAATATGCAGAAAGAGGAGTTTGGATTTACTGTAACCGATTTGATGAGTTTGATTAATCCAGAACCATTAAACCTTTTTCTGTGCTCATTAGGTCACTGTATATCTCAAACCTAGCCAACAGACCACACAGCAGAATGATTAGATTGCAAGAGTTACTAGGTCACTTATTATTCTCACATTGTTTATAATTTAAATAATTAAGCATAATCCAAAGAGTATCTTAAAACATATCACTTTCCCCTGTGTTAATTTTAAATTTAAATACATGTTTGCCTTTGAGGTGTAAAACAATTAGCCTAAAATATACAGGAGTGGAATTAGGATATTTGTTTAGGTTACCACTAGCCTAATTATCTAAGCCTATGGGCAGAGGCCTTCCTTGGGGAAACCAGTGAAATGCATGCCAGTATAAAACTGCGTTCATTGGAAATGATTTACAAGAAGAAGGAAGCTATGTGAGATAGCAAGAGGCTACAAACTAAGCAAATGCTTGCTTATTTTCTTGTCAGCACAGAAACCTGATACAGTGGACCCTCGAGTTACGTACCGCTCTGGATACATAACTTTCGGGTTGCGAACGCAGCAAACCTGAAAGTGTATACTTTTGGGTTTCACTGCGCACGCATGCGCAGAAGCGCTCTATTGCACCGTGTGCATGCGCAGTAGCAGCGCCTCCAGCTATGGACTTTCCAGGTTAAGTACGGATCCCCAGAACGAATTTTTTTAAAATAATATTTTTTATTAGTATTTTCAGAAAAATAACAACAATACATAGGAAAAAAGAAAAACTAAACACATAGAATAAAAAAGAAAGAAAAAGAAAAACATATATAGTAACAATTCTCATATCATCTCACATGATTTGTTGGGACCTCCTCGGGCTACCCTCCCTGTGGTTCTTTAACACATTTATAGTTAGCAAATTCTAAATCATTTTCATCACCTTCCCTAACCTTGCTTTTTAACTTTCATATCACATATTCCTAAATTCCACAGTTTATTTACACCTTAATTTCTGATCTAATATGTTACTTTAGCATATATTTTTTAAATACAGTTTAAAATCTTTCCATTCTTGTTCCATCGCTTCCTCTCCCTGGTTGCGGATTCTTCCAGTCATCTCAGCCAGTTCCATAAACTCCATCATCTTCATCTGCCAGTCATCAATCGCTGGTAATGTTTGTAGTTTCCAGTTCTTAGCAATCAAAAGTCTCGCTACCGTCATAGCATACATAAAAAACGATACATTCTTCTTTGGAATCTCCTTCCCTACAATGCCCACTAGAAATGCTTCTGGTTTCTTAACAAATGCATTGCTGCCAAGTTATCCCTTTTTTACAGGGATTTTCCCTTATGCTGAATAGGCTTCCTCGCGAGAAAAGCGAAAACTTGGCAGCTATGCAAATGTGTTTTTCAACACTTTCTTGAGTTCATTATAAATCTTATTCCAGAAGTCACTTACTAGTGGACATGTCCACCACATGTGGTAAAAGGAACCTACTTCTTTCCTACATCTCTAACATTTGTTATCATGGTTGTGATATATCTTTGCCAATTTTACTGGTGTAAGATACCATCTATACATCATCTTCATTAAATTTTCCTTCAATAAACTACACGCAGTAAATTTAATATTCTCATGCCACAATTTCTCCCATTCCTCAATCATAATATTATAACCAACATCCTTTGCCCACAAAATCATAACATTCTTTGTTTGTTCATCTTTCGTATGCCACTCAAGCAACAATTTATACATTCTGGAAAGTATTTTCGTCTTAGGTTCTAACAATTCTGTTTCCAACTTTGACCTCTCTGATTGAAAACCAAGTAATCTATCCATTTTGAAAACTTCGTTTATCTGGTGGTATTGGAGCCAATCATCTAATTTACATTTCAAATCCTCATAAGTCTTTAACTTAAATTGTTCTCCTTCTTGAATCAACAAATCTCTATATTTCGGCCAACTGGTTTCCATGTTTACTCTTTTACGAACCTTGGCCTCCAATGGTGATATCCATTTAGGTGTTTTTCTTTCTAACAAGTCTTTTTACCTGGACCAAACACTATACAGTGATTTCCCAGAATGAATTTAATTCGTATCCAGAGGGTCCACTGTGCACATAGTCAGATAATTAACCCAGTATTGTTTCGTATAATCTCCATTGACTGGCAGTGGCTCTTGGGGATTTTGGATAGGGGACAAGTCCTACCTGGAGATGTGGAGGATTGAACTTGGGATCTTCTGTATACCAAGCAGAACTGAATTTAAGATTAGAAGAACAAAAAATTGAGAGGATAAAAATTGACAGATTCCTACATGTGACTCTGCTTTGGGAGTTCTGTGGATTCCTCTTCTATCCCTACCCTTTAAAAATGTGTGATTGAAGTCAGTGCTCTTGGAAAATAATAAACTGTGATTTAAAAAAAGCTAGCCTAGTAAGTTAAATCAGAAAGATCCCCGATCTCTCCATCGCTTACCTCTCAAGCTTTGGGTGTTTACCCAATCCACTTTGTATCTTATGCAGCAAGTGGGGAATGGCCAAGTGTCCCCCCCCCCACTACATAAATATTTTCAACACAAAGACCATAATGTCGTTGTAATATGTGAGCAACAGGGGTGGGGAAAACCAATGAGAACAGATGGAGCTTTGTTTGTTGTTTAGCTGCAGAATTCCACTTTCAAAACACTCCTCTGGAATAAAAAGTTCCAATTACACATACACATCTATCACTAATTTGCACTCTAGGTAAAATCCTTGAATTTATGGAGCAACTATTTATTTTAGAAAGTGAATCTTAGAGAGGAATAAAGATTTATCTTTTCTCACAGAGTTTTCTGTTTGTGTAAATGTCAGTTTATTTTCACATGCATTCTGTTCAGTCAAATAATAGTTAATAGGCACTCAAAAGAAACTGTTGTCTTAATTTCGGGTGTATTCACACTTGCATGCACTTTTTAAGCCTCCAGTTTTAAATTAAGGTGCAAAAAAGATCAGAAGCACATAATGTGCCAGACTTTCAAGCTATTTTAAAAAGTTTCATTGCAGTAATGAATAATGTTAATTGGGAGTGCTGCAAGTAACTCATTTAATCATTAACTCTTGATATTATGAACATTAGGACATGTGTGTCTCTCTGTACCTCTCTATTAATAGACCAATGTCTCTATTAATAATAGCCTAATAGTGCAGTAGTAGCAGCAAAAGCTGGGTCTGGTGCTTGTGTTTGTGTGAGAGAGTGTGTGGGGGTGGCACTGTGGTCTAAACCACTGAGCCTAGAAGGTTGGCGGTTCGCATCCCCGTGATGGGGTGAGCTCCCATTGCTTGGTCCCAGCTCCTGCTTACCTAGCAGTTCAAAAGCACGTCAAAGTGCAAGTAGATAAATAGGTACCACTCCGGAGGGAAGGTAAACGCTGTTTCCGTGTACTGGTCTGGTATCGCCAAAAGCGGCTTAGTCATGCTGGCCACATGACCCAGAAAAACTGTCTGCGGACAAAAGTCAGCTCCCTCAGCCAGTAAAGTGACATGAGCACTGCAACCCCAGAGTCGTTCCCGACTGGACTTAACTGTCAGGGGTCCTTTACCTTTACTTTTTTTTTTAAGAGAGAGAGTGTGTGAGAGAGAGAGTTAGAATTGGTGCGTCTTAAATCAATGCATGGCCAAAACATCTATCCTGAAACAGCCTCCATTTGTGCTCTATGCAAATGA
This sequence comes from Zootoca vivipara, assembly GCF_963506605.1. NCBI lineage: Eukaryota > Metazoa > Chordata > Lepidosauria > Squamata > Lacertidae > Zootoca > Zootoca vivipara. The sequence continues at coordinate 94,819,516 of NC_083276.1, read as the reverse complement.
AATGTGCTCTGAAGTAAAATTACTTGTCATTATACAAAGATGAAAAGTCAGATGGGGAAATGGGAGGTGCACATAGACCCCTCCTTCCTTAAACATAAGAAGAGTCTTGCTGAAACAGACTCCAGTCCCATTTGGTTCAGATTCTTTTCCCACAGCGGCCAGCCAGATGGTTATGGGAAGCCCACCAGCAGAACATAGAAGCTCAACAGCACTCCCTGGTCATCTTTCCCAGCAGTAAATATTAAGTGATCTACTGCCTCCAATGGTGGTGGCACTCTACAGTCATTAGTGACAGAGAAGAAGTCCATTTTAAATGGATCTATACATGGAAATTTGGTAGTTTGGATACAACTGAACTTCCCCCACATTGGACTGCCTCTTGTATCAAGTGCGAACTTACATTCAAGCCATTTCTGTGTTAACTTTTTTTTTAAAAAAAAGTGTGACTAATTATAGGCAATATTATATGCAGACAAGCCAAAAACAATATGTATAAAAGAGTCAAGCTCCATGTGATAATGTATTTCTACAATGTAATTTTATAAGTGTTTTCTTATGAGTATTTTTACATGGCTATATGCATTATATTGCTCCTTACCATCCACCACTGAAAGCAGCATAGGAGCCAACTCCAGGGGGCCCTGGGTGCTTGGGCACCCACAAAAACATAATTGTGGGGGCCGGGCACCCGCAAAGTCAATGAGCAAAGAGGCAGTCACACAACCTCTGCGGTGCTGCCTCCAAGAGAACAGTTCAGCTTCGCCCTCTGCAGCCAGCCAGAGAGTCACACTTTTGGGGGGGGGAGGAGCTTATCCGTATTATGGTGGTGGGCATTCACAATCCTGAGGGTGAGATGGTGCCCCTGGAAAGCAGTCTAGATGGGAGCACATGTGCAGACAAAGCGGAAGTGGGTCATGAAGTCACTTCCTGTTGCTGGGTGCAGGCATTTGCCAGTGCTTGAGAGGAGGAGGGGAGGGGGATAAAAAGGGCAGCTCCCTCTCTCCTCCACCACCTGATTATGTGTTGGTAACTTTAGAAAACACAGCGTATATGCATATAATATTATGGATATGATAATGCATATAATATGTAATAATTGCTCATATTTTAATAGAACCAGTAAAAATAATAACAACTCCCTTTTCAATAAGGTCCAGGAATCAGTTGGAAATTAAGGAGGGGGAGGGAATCCATGTGGATAAGTTCAACATGAAGATGCATAGAAAATTCCATTCCTTGTAGTCATCATGACCTGAAGCCACTGATAGCCTGATTAATTGAATCTAATTCCCCTTTAAAATGGTCCAGCCTCTTGCACTGCCTTGGCATTGGTGAGGAGGAGAATACAGTTGAAACAAGTATCTATGAAAATCCTCTGTATGAAGGTGCTTCACTCGCATCAGAGCAGGATCAAATCCTACGTTCTTGCTGTTTTAAGGAAATACTGTGTATTCAACTGGAATAATGAAACACTTTTAGCAGTCATCTATGCGTTGTCTGAGCAGATCCTTTAGAAATGTTTTTAAATCTGAGCAGTAAGTAAATTATAATGCTTTGAATCCAAATGCAGCTCCTATGCACAGCCCTACTAGGTGTTGTAAACAAAGAATAGCATTAGAATACAAATCAGATCAAATGAATTGTTCTTTCCTGTTTAACTGGCAATCAAAGAAGCAACCTCTGTGGATGATCTGAAATGAAAACACTTTCTTCAAAGTAAAGAGTCTGAGAATATACTGTGTAGTCACTAATGTGTGCTATACACACAGATGCACAACATTTAACTCAGACACTTCTTATTTAAGTAGGCTTATGCCATTGACAGAGCTGGCAGTGGTGGAGTACTTGACACATCTTTATTTTTTTGTAAAGCAAGAATAGCAGTTCCATATTCTCTATAATTTGTAGCCTTACTCAAGCTATGTGCAAAGGAAAATCTCCTCCGTGACTTTCCTTTTTATCAAAAGGGTTTAAATGAAATGCCACATGCTTGTACAATTAAAATTATATGCATATAGATAAATAATACACCTTCAATCATTTGCACTACCCAAAAATAAAAACATTCCTAGGATCTCCGTGGTCAGATTATTGGTGTTCAACCTCTGTACTGCCACTGCTTCAGGAATGTTAGTCGTGTAGTCAGTTAACACCAGGATATGCATATGCCTAGCTACTGTTTGTTGCTGTTGTTTTTTAGCAGAGCCACTAGGTTGATAGCTACCCTGTCAAAGGTTCCCATACCACCAACAAGGGAAGTCACTGTCCTGCAAGTTTACCTATTAGCTACATTAACCAAGAATGCTAAAAATAAAAAACCCAGGGGTTTAATATTGTAAAGTGGTCATTGAGAGATTGCAAATGGGTCCTTGGCAAAAGTATTTTTCTTATTGGATCCAACCCCACTTGCAAAAAATGGGGAAACCTGGAATAAGTAGGGATAAAATACAAAGTGGCATTTTGGGGACAACAATGTAATGTGGACCCTACAAACAAACTTGCATGCAAGAGAAGTATTGACACCCTGAAACTCCAGATAAGAAAGGCAATAGTGAAGCCTTGACCAGTAAAACTGAGACAATACTATACACTTTCAAAGGCCTGGAGTCTGGCTACAGGGGTTGAAAGGAGCAATGGGGAAAAGGGGGGTATAGAAAAATTTGAGGTTTTCTGAGAGGGGGAGGACTTCTGCTTGTGCAGTGGGATGTTTCCCTTTTCTCTCCACTGGTGCATCTTCTAAATATGTTCTGAAGTCTTCCCCAACCTTCTGGAATAGGTTTGTGGTGGGAGAGGTAGAAGGGAGTAAGTTCCACTGTGCAAGTGGAAATTATTCCGCTCATGCTTGAATACCACCCAAATGTTTCATGTTCCCCTGCAGGTGTTAACTAATGCAGAAAATATAGGATGCTTCTTTATTTCTTTATTTCTTTTATTTACATACTTCCCTTTATCCAAAGATCCCAGGGTGGTGTACAACATTAATAAACATATTTTACAGAGCATAATAATAAAACATAATACAAAGCATAATAATAGACAGCATAATAATAAAATAATCATTAAAACATCCTCCATCACACATTTAACAGGTCAAATATTATTTAATAGCCGAAGGCCTGGGTAAAGAGCATTCCCCAGAGCATCTGAATGGTCAGTGTGTTAATTTTGCATGAATCAAAACTTTAATTGAATTGTTAAATACTGTACTTTTAAAATTTCATTGCCATTTGATCATACTGTTTACCATTTTTTCTTCACCTGTGTTTGGTGTGTGTATGCGCACGCATGTTTGTACAGAGATATGTTCCATCCAAGAATAACACTTCTTTTCATTGTTTTGAGTGAATACCTATCTAACTGTGGAAGTACTTATGGATACAAAACATAACATGTGTATATGTACTTGAGTTCATTTTGCAGTTGAGAGGAACAGGTGCTGTGCATCTGGAGGTTCTGCTGCACTAATTGCATCTAGGCCAAATGTAGCTACTTGCGTTTCAAGCACTGCCAGGCTGCCAAAGGTGATAAATTAAATTCTCCTTAGGGGTCCAGAAATGAATTGACGGATTGGTCTACAGTCATAAGCTGGGTCAATGAGGATATTTGCTGTGTGGTTGAGAGCTTCCACCTCGTTGGTTCATGGACTACGGTAATGTGAAGATTACCCCATATGCTAAATTCATTCTGTGCAAAAGGGTTAGTGTTAATCCTTCTGGCAAGTGATTTCCATGCTTGTATAGGAGCTTTTCTAGTGAGAACATTTTAAGTAGGCAGATTATAGAAGCACTTATTCTTCTAAAGGGAATGGTTGGTCATCTTCTTGTTTGTGTTAAACCTGCCCAGACCTTTTTTGAGTGAGCTCGCTTACAACAAACCTTCACCAACCTGGTGTCCTTAAGATGTACTGAGCTACAAATCATGTGCTGGCCACGGCTCATGAGACTTGTAGTCCAGGATATCTGGAGTTTAACAGTTTAGTTAATCTACAAGGGCACTTGCTGCTTCCTCTGCCTCTTCCCTTCCCCTGTGCAGAAGGACAAGAAAGATATCACTTGGAAGGTGATGGGATGGTATTGGTAGACAGTTTTTCTTTCACCCACTTGGAACCAGGCCTGAAACTACATGGCATTAGGAAAATGCCAGGGAACTGCGTCTTTCCCTCCGAAGTGCCCCTCAGAATGATTCATCACTCTTCTGTCCCGAGTCGCTACTGCAACATATATCCAAAGATATATGCACACACAAACACAGCAGAGTTCAAAGCAGAAGCTGGACTTGAGGTGTAGAATACTAAGCTAATTTATTGTGTACAAGATCAAGTGTTGCAGAACAAAGAAATCATGGCTCCTCTCTCCTTCTCGTCTGAGAGAGAACAGAAAATGCAAAAGCATCGTAACGGAACACTGTAACTGAACTTCCGTTCTCATGACTCCAACAGTGTGGAATGTCAACACAGACATGTGATGAAAACAATCACATATCAGCAGTGGGAAGGAATGAAATCCTAACAGTCCAAAGGATTATCCGTGGGGGGGATGTTCCACATGTCTAAGGGATTGCTCTGAAATGGAGTTCTAGTGCGAAAAATGGAAGCCTTCCATTTATCTGGTGCAAAAAAGTGAAGAACTTCCGTTTATCTGGACCATTGTAGAACCCTTTAATTGATTGAATCAGCTAATTAGATGAGGATGGGTGGGTGGCTTGAACACCGTACTGAATAAAAAGGAACAAATATACCTAAAGCAAATTGTATTTAGATTTAATATGTGGCATTTTATTCTGATGTTTTAATGCCACATATGAATTTGAAAACCTGGACCAGCCTAACGAAAGAAATATCTGCTGGGAGATGCCACTGCAAAGTGTTTAATACATGAACATACATATAATTTCCATCACCTAAAGCTATTTTGGCATCATTGTGATGGCCTACTGTACTTTTGCAAATTACTTTGTCTTTCTTGCAGCTTCCCCATTCTTCTTGTCAATTGCATGTCACTGATAATGTCACTTTTAGCAGTGATGCTGCAAATGCTTAGAATTTCTGATAATTTCAGAAGGCACTGTCCTTTAGATAAAGGAGGAAGGAGAGTGTGTGGTTCTTTTTACCTTTGTACAAGTTCCCTAGTGTATGATTTCCTTGAAAATGGTCCTTTTGTGTTAAATACAAGGGCATTTGCCCAAGGAGAGAACTGTGCACTAACATTAGGGAAGCAGAAAGTGATTCTACATCTTGCAATAATAAGGGTGGGGTTGAATTTATATGTGAGTGTTATTTAGTTATTTTAAAGCTTCCTTCATAAATGTACCTACTGGAATTTTCTAAAGGCCACAGTGGCAATATCTGCCTTATTGTGCTTGCTGCATTGCCTTTCCATTATGCATCAGAAATGATCTACTGTATCCTGTTATATTCTGTTCATACTCTACTTTCCATCCAATACTGGCTCCCAAAACAAATATATAACGAATTAAAAAGGCTGCTAAAATACACATTGCCTAAAAAACCAGAGTTATTTCTATTGGGTTTGATAGGGAAGGAAATTAAAAAGGAGGACCATAGAATATTTATGTACGCAACCACAGCGGCCACAACACTGCTGGCACAGAAATGGAAAACACCAGACATTCCAACTGTGAATGAATGGAGGGTAAAAATGGTAGAATACATAGAATTGGCCATGATGACTGGAAGAGTGAGAGAACAAAAAGACCAGAAATCTCAAAAAGAATGGAATAAATTTAGAGAATATCTGAAAACATATTGTAAGTCAACAATAACACTAATTGGCCGACATAATACCTACAATTGGTTAAATTAGTAGCTTACATTTTTTTTTTATAAAAACCAACAACAATAAAACTATGGATATATTGTTATGTGTGGGGTAGTTAATGACACAGCCCCACGTTATTTCATTGAGAGATAGGGACAGAAGGATAATGCAACCAATGAAATTAGATGCTGGCAGAGCTGAAGATGCCAACCCATAAAATTTCATCACAGTTCTTTGGTTCTGCACATCATCTAAGAATGCTTAACTTTCAACTTGTAGTTGGTCTTTCTAGATGGTTAAATGTATAATACCCCCTGCTTGTGTTTAATAAATTTTCTGCTTGCTTTTTCTAGAAGGTGGTACTTAAGAGATCAAATTATATGTCTTGAATTGTCTATAGTTCCTTGGGTTATTTACCATGATTCCCTCAAAATAACCATTTCTAGATTATCAGTTTCCAGCTAAGGCATACTCAAAATGCACCTATTAAAATTGATGTGCTTATTTTAACCATGTCTATTCTGAGTACGATTTAGCTGGATACAACCAAATGGCTTCTATCATGTTTGTTATCATATTTATTTCTCTCCAAATGTGCTTAATATTTCATCCATCCATCCTTCGTTTATCCTGCATTTTCTCAAAGGATCGCAGGGCAGTATACATAACTCTCCACTCTCTCACAATAACCCAAGTAAAATAGCTTAGACTGAAAAATAATGAATGGCCAGGGATCACCCTCTGAACTTCATAGCTGAGTGGAGATTTGAACTGAAAGTCTTTGTGGTCAAAGTCCAACACTCTATCCACTTTACTATACATTAGTTTCCCGAAATGATGCAGATGAAGCTAATTTAGCATAATGGGCTATTACAACCAACTACTGATATTTCATTTTAAATATAAATTATTTGTATGCTAAGGACTATCACCAAATGGGCAGCATCGAAATCAGATTGATTATATTCTCTGCAGCCAAAGATGGAGAAGCTCTATACAGTCAGCAAAAACAAGACCTGGAGCTGACTGTAACTCAGATCATCAGCTTCTTATAGCAAAATTCCAGCTTAAACTGAAGAAAGTAGGAAAAACCACTGGGCCAGTAAGATACAATCTGAATCAAATCCCTTATGAATACACAGTGGAAGTGAGGAACAGGTTTAAGGATTTAGATTTGGTGGACAGAGTGCCTGAAGAACTATGGATGGAGGCTCGTAACATTATACAGGAGGCAGCAACGAAAACCATCCCAAGGAAAAGGAAATGCAAGAAAGCAAAATGGCTGTCCAACGAGGCCTTACAAATAGCGGAGGAGAGGAGGCAAGCAAAATGCAAGGGAGATAGGGAAAGATACAGGAAACTGAATGCAGATTTCCAAAAAGCAGCAAGGAGAGACAAGAGGATCTTCTTAAATGAGCAATGCAAAGAAATAGAGGAAAACAATAGAATGGGGAAAACCAGAGATCTGTTCAAGAAAATTGGAGCTATGAAAGGAACATTTCGTACAAAGATTACCATAATCAAGGACAAAAGTGGTAAGGACCTAACAGAAGCAGAAGACATCAAGAAGAGGTGGCAAGAATACACAGAGGAATTATACCAGAAAGATATGGAGGTCTCGTACACCCCAGGTAGTGTGGTTGCTGACCTTGAGCCAGACATCTTGGAGAGTGAAGTCAAATGGGCCTTAGAAAGCACTGCTAATAACAAGGCCAGTGGAAGTGATGATATTCCAGCTGAACTATTTAAAATTTTAAAAGATGATGCTGTTAAGGTGCTACACCCAATATGCCAGCAAGTTTGGAAAACTCAGCAATGGCCAGAGGATTGGAGAAGATCAGTCTACATCCCAATTCCAAAGAAGGGCAGTGCCAAAGAATGCTCCAACTACCGCACAATTGCGCTCATTTCACACGCTAGCAAGGTTATGCTCAAAATTCTACAAGGCAGGCTTAGGCAGTATGTGGACCGAGAACTCCCAGAAGTGCAAGCTGGATTTCGAAAGGGCAGAGGAACCAGAGACCAAATAGCAAACATGCGCTGGATTATGGAGAAAGCTAGAGAGTTCCAGAAAAACGTCTACTTCTGCTTCATTGACTATGCAAAAGCCTTTGACTGTGTCGACCACAGCAAACTATGGCAAGTTCTTAAAGAAATGGGAGTGCCTGATCACCTCATCTGTCTCCTGAGAAATCTCTATGTGGGACAAGAAGCTACAGTTAGAACTGGATATGGAACAACTGATTGGTTCAAAATTGGGAAAGGAGTACGACAAGGTTGTATATTGTCTCCCTGCTTATTTAACTTATATGCAGAATTCATCATGCGAAAGGCTGGACTAGATGAATCCCAAGCCGGAATTAAGATTGCCGGAAGAAATATCAACAACCTCAGATATGCAGATGACACAACCTTGATGGCAGAAAGCGAGGAGGAATTAAAGAACCTTTTAATGAGGGTGAAAGAGGAGAGCGCAAAATATGGTCTGAAGCTCAACATCAAAAAAACCAAGATCATGGCCACCGGTCCCATCACCTCCTGGCAAATAGAAGGGGAAGAAATGGAGGCAGTGAGAGATTTTACTTTCTTGGGCTCCTTGATCACTGCAGATGGTGACAGCAGTCACGAAATTAAAAGACGCCTGCTTCTTGGGAGAAAAGCAATGACAAACCTAGACAGCATCTTAAAAAGCAGAGACATCACCTTGCCGACAAAGGTCCGTATAGTTAAAGCTATGGTTTTCCCAGTAGTGATGTATGGAAGTGAGAGCTGGACCATAAAGAAGGCTGATCGCCGAAGAATTGATGCTTTTGAATTATGGTGCTGGAGGAGACTCTTGAGAGTCCCATGGACTGCTAGAAGATCAAACCTATCCATTCTTAAGGAAATCAGCCCTGAGTGCTCCCTGGAAGGACAGATCGTGAAGCTGAGGCTCCAATACTTTGGCCACCTCATGAGAAGAGAAGAATCCTTGGAAAAGACCCTGATGTTGGGAAAGATTGAGGGCACTAGGAGAAGGGGACGACAGAGGACAAGATGGTTGGACAGTGTTCTCGAAGCTACGAACATGAGTTTGACCAAACTGCGGGAGGCAGTGGAAGACAGGAGTGCCTGGCGTGCTATGGTCCATGGGGTCACGAAGAGTCGGACACGACTAAACGACTAAACAACAACAACAATGCTAAGGACCAGGAACAGTTCTCACTAGCAGACTTTTTCCAGTGTTCATGGTTTTAGAATCCAAGACAATGTCCAATATCATATAAAGTATTAATAAAATATGCATGGATTATATTAGCCTAATAAGGCAACTCTGAAGGCTTTTGTTTCCGTATGTTTTAGAGGGTAACCCATGTGATTTAAATGGACAAAATTGTTAATGACTTACCTTACTGTATTATTGATATATATATATATATAATACTATCATAAATTTAGACACTGAGCATAGGAGGTTGCCTTGTAACACGTTATATCATTAGTCTAACTCAGGAATATCAATTTGAGAAGACTCTTTGACCAAGTGCCTCTCATTGCTGGCCAGCTCATGTTTTGCTTGGCCTGATGGTATTGGGCCCTGGTTCCCTGCCCTGCTTAACACTGTACAGTGGAGAGGTGGTGGGGAAACAGTCTCCCGCTCAGCTCATCTTTTTGGTGGGTGGCAATGGGAGCTTCTCTCTGTTCTAAAGAGGAGCAAGTCTGATAGCAACACTGAGAGCAAGGCTTTTGGCATTTCCTTGTTCTCTGCAAAAATTCAGCCCTCAGGTGTTTTGATCATTGCTGCAGATCCTTCTGTACTACTGTATTAATAAAATTGTGGCCAATTCTTTTACTAAGTCTGCATTCCGAGGTGTGCAGGCAAAGGCCTGTACCACTTCAGAGAGCATGTCTGTAAATCATTTTAATTGCTCTCCCTTGTAAGAAATACCTCGTATACAAAGAGAAGTCATGTAAAAAGAGAATTTCTGTTAAAATGGTAATAATGCATGATATTATTTTAAACTCCCTTTAGATGAATATGCAGTCAAAGGGGGAAAAAATTGACTGGTCTTATGTTCAGCCCAAAGCTGACGCCTAGCTAATCCTGTATCCCACCCTGTGTCTTAGGAAGTCTTGTTCTGGACTTCCTAATTATCCTCCTCCTTCTTTCCAAATTAATTTCTCTCTTCTGTAAATATGCAATTTGTTTAGTTCACTTTTCTTGTATGCGCACAGCTGCATAAACAATGCAGTTGAATGAGTTTTGGAAGTAATCTAAATGTCATGTATAAAAGCATTTCCTGCATATGGGCAAGTACCCATTCAACCAGCAGAAACACCAAAGCAGCTAAGCATTTTTTAAAATATCAGTTTGAAATGTACCTGATTATCAGCTATGAGACAGAAATAATAGCTTCCCTCAGAAAATACTACATTTTAGGTAATTATCCTGATATAGTTACTGAGAGAACCTGCTGAATTAGACCAATAGGTCATATAATCCAGTATACATGCTGCATTGATCATTGCAGTATACATTGCTGCATTGAAGAAAAAGCCACTGCAAGATTCCAGTCTGCAGTGCATCCTCAACCCGGATTGGGATCTGTGTTAATTTTCTGCCAAATATTTTCCCCTCCCCAACTAGTTGACCATGAAGGAAGGGAAAAAAAGTAAAAGTAAAAGTGGTCAGTTTAAGCAGATTTTTTTAAAGGCGTGATTTATGTAATAATATGTAGTTTGACCTTGAGTTACCACATATAAGTAACCTGTCTCACATTGGGCATTTGACCAGTCAGAAAAGATCTGGTCAATTGACCAGTCAACTATTGGTCATGGATTTTTAATGCGTTCATTTTGTTAGAACACAAATACGACACTTTCATCATCAACAGGTTTGGACATATGCTAATTGCAAAAATGCAGGGCAGTTAAGAGTCTCCCTTTTCCTTGCATATCTTTACAATGTCCAAATCAGAAAGTTCAGTTCTGTGACTGATGGGGAGCTTCTGGATTGCAAAGTGGATAATGTATTGGGTGGGAAGATGTAAACACTTGGGAACTTACATAAAATAATACATACATTTTTGTCTTCTGTTCTCTTCATTTCTGAACTTTTGAAGATATATTGAACTATTATATTGAACAGCTGCCATAGTTAGAAACAGACATTCCTTTGTTGCACCAAGAATTTTGCCTAGTCACCTAAGATGATGCGGGCTATGCTATGATGAAATTCTTTTTACAAGTAATGATATACATTGCAATTGTCTGTGACTTTTGTGTGAATGTGGTACATGACTGAATCAAATAATGATCACCCAATACTTGGCTCATCTGGCTGCTGTCTGGCTTTGTATCACTTTTTCTTGTCAAAAGATGATATAGTATTCCTTCTGAAAGTATAAATTATTTATTTTAATGAGAGGCAAATGTCATGGTAATGAAGCTGTGACTTCCGAATCCTCCAATAATAAATTATTCCTTCCAGCGCTTTCCCAAAGACACACAGTCATGTGTGCTGATTATGCATTTAGGGTAAGGACTGCTATTTCCGAACTCTAGCTTGGATGTTTGCATTCATGCTGGAATGTTTGTCAAAGTATTTAATAAGTTTCATGATTTTTCAGGCTGGGAGCCTCTTGTGCATAATGTCTGCACTTTAAAAAACCACACAAAATAGACAAGGAGATAAAAAATATAAATTAGCCCACAAATGAAGCTTGAACAAGGCTTGAATAAAATGTAGCATAAGCTTGAATGAAATATGTTCTTGACTAGAGGGTAATGTTTCCCCACCCCATAAGGTCCTTCAACTCTGTAAATCAACCCTTTCCTTCCTTCTACTCTAGGAGTAGGAAACTGTTCCACTGAAACTAGTTGGCACAAATTTCAATTACAGTATGTAGATAAGCTGAAGTTCTGGGCCAATGATGCACCTTCATGACATGAAAATAACATTGCCTTCACTAGCTTGGAAGTCTGTTCTGCTTTGGTGATCTACTTTACATTTTAGCTTGTTCTTGTTTGAATGTTTGTTTGCTATGATGATAGCAAAGCCTGATGCCCTTCCAGGGGTTAGGGTAAATGTGTATATCTTTAAAAGGGCAATATGTCATACATGGACTGAAATATGTACATTTGACCTGAAGCAGTGAGCTCAATTAATTTTTTATTAATTGTTGTTATAAAACTCAGTTCTTTTATATCAAATGATCATAGGTTGGACACAAAGTTCACACAGGCCAGTGGGAGCATCTCTTGAAGAGAATTCCACTCATGGGATGAACCTGCTGGTAAAAAGGAGGAAGCAGGATTTGGTTACTTCCCCTCCCAGTGTGGCCCTCTGCCCCACCTCCTGCACTTTTGTGAAGGGTTCCTTAACCCTACAGTGAATTTGCAAGTGGAGATGCAGCAAAAGTCACTCCTCACCTGCCTGCAGAACTCCTTTGCTAAAGCAAGAACCCTCCATTAATGGAAGGAGCCTTTCCATCTACAGAGGTGGTCAGGCTCCAACCCATAGTATTTCGTAAGCATGTGACGCAGGAATAGGTTTTATTAATCAGTTCCCAATCTCCTCATAAACGTTAAAGAAATTCATGCCCAATGCATTTATTAAGAGTGATTAACAACAAAAGCTAAAAAGAAGCTCCACACTGAAAAGAAGTCTGAATACCAGATGTGAGTGCACAGACAACCTGGGAACACCATGCTCTTCAGGCCCTTCTTGAGAGCTCCCTAAGAGCTTCCATTAGCCACTACTGGGAACAGGCTGATATAACAAATGGACTTTTAGACTGATATGTCAGGATCTTCTATAAAATCAGCCCCCTCCCACCATATATTGAATCTATGTTTGACCATTATTAAATTAATATACAGTATATAATATTAATACGATTCTTACTTAAGTCTTGTGGGGGAGCCAGTCTAATTCTTCACTTTTGTGCATGCTTATTTAGGACTGAGCTACCTTGAAATTAGGGTGGTGCAGGAAGTTCCCTTGCATAGGGCGCCAAGCTATGAGAAAATCCATTATGGGCACCAATTTTTGGCCTCACTCAGGGTGCCATATTACCAAAGATTACCAAAGTCTATTCCTGGACTGAGTCAGCTGATGCAGTGTAGCCCAGGATTAGTCTCTAAATTAAATCCATATCTAGAGGATTTGACAGAGCTCATGAGAAACTTCTACATCATGCACTCACCAAGTCATAAGCGGTATATACTGTCCCAACACTTGGACACTATCACCCCTCTTGCTATGATGCTCTCCATAGTCACTGGGCTATGTATCCAGAGCATAAAAACCCTGAAAAAGAAACACAGTTATTTTAATCTACACAACCTCACTGAGTGAATGTCTGCTGTGGTTTCCTTTGGGCTGCACATATATGCAGCAAAACAGATGCATGACAGGGGTGCCAACTTGAATAAAATATTTGGGGGGGCAGGTAAGCCCCACCCCACATAATTTATCACAAGACACAGCACATGCACACCATTTGAAAGGCATTGCCCGTCAACTGGGGGGGGGGCTGGCTCCCTCAAATATTTTAGTGTAGGAGTTGGTTCCTATGATGCATGATAATTGTACATTCATGCAAATTCCTACACGGAATAAACTTCATTTGTATTGCATTGGAAATTTGTTGTGTGTGGTGTCTCTCAAATATCCTTCAGAGTTTTCTTATTTTGAAGTTCATTTATGTGCTCTACTGGATTGTTATGAAAAAAATGAGACAATGCCATTCAACAGCACATATGCTCAGAAGGAGTTATTTGTAGAAAATACTTCTAGCTTTTTAACAACTCCTACTGAAACATTTAAAAACCATTATTTTTGCTCTGGCAAACAGCTTTAATAACAGACGCCAACATAGTTTTTACAGTTCGAATGCTATAAATTTGCAAGCTTTGCCACTGACAGATTAAAATATTTGCGTACAGTTTGGCTACCTGTTTAGTGCTGTACTGTAAACACATCTTTAGATATGAGGAGATGAATTGAACAGAAGTGCACTTCAGCAGGCCTGCTACATACAATCTGCCACATTCACATGTTAGCAGCAAATTGATCTCTATGGTTTAAAAAGCTATCATCTAAGCGCAAGGTAAATGCCTTCTGATATGTCGGATAACCTCTAGGTCCCATTCGCCCCCCCCCCTCCAGCCCAGTACAATTGCTATGCTCATGAAGATTGTTATTGAACAGAGTGTACTCTGCTTTCCCCTTCAGCATTTCCATTACTGAGTTGTGTTAAGCAGCTAAAAGTGGGGAAACAATCACAAGTAAGAGCAAAAACAAGCTGGCAGAATGATGGACATTTGAGAAAAGAAGCCACTGGCATATGATAGGGATGCAGGAATGGGGGACTATTTAGCTCTCATTTATAGATGAATCTCTCAAAATCACACTTTCTGAAACAATATGCAGACCAAAACACAGCTATCCTTCAAAATTAACATGGATCTGAATTTTCTGATGCAGTTGTCCAACCAAACAATGTTTACAAAAATGCATACGTTAGGGGGAAGTGTACATAAAAATGAACATACCGTATTAATGAAAGTAACATACACAAATGCATTAGGGAAATTGTGTATGTTAATCAAGACTGCATACAAAAATGTGATTACTGTATTAGGAGAAAACACACTAAGATGCTGATGAATTTTCATTATGAATATTTAAAACACAAACAAACAAATTGCTGCAGTAATGTGGAGAACTGAACTAAAAAATGAGGAACTGATTATCCCTCCATACCCAGTGCTAACCATCTCTTTTAATCTTGACGCCTCTCCCCCCCCCCCAATCCACCTCACAAAGTTCTAAAGCAGGGCTTGCATGACTAGGTTCTTTACAGAAGGGATGGAGAATGTTTGGCCCTCCAGATTTGTTGTACCACAATTCCCATCATTCCTCATCATTGTACATGCTGGCTGGGGAGTTCAATAACATTTAGAGGGCCAAAGGTCAGCTATTCCTACTTCAGAGCTCTTAAGTTAAAGTCCTATGTCTCTTCCCTTCTAGGAACTAGCTCTTTGTTTCTGAGTCTTGCATGCATTTTAATACATCACACAAAAAAAGAATGGCCAGTCACCCAGAATATTGCTCTTATTAGCCAGTAATGCATACATGCTATGATAACGTGTCACCCTGCCACTTATTACATCTAGTGTTAACTAAGATAAATGTTGGCACTCGCTGACCAGAAGCAAGTTAATTCTGGCATCTTGTCCAAAATGTATGTCTGATGGTGCTTGAGCTACAGTACAATGAAGAAATATATGCATAGGATATCGGCATATAAGTAGACATTCTAAGAGGTATGAAATAAATTCAGACAATAACAGATTCATCAGACACTGCATTAACGAATAACTGCTTAGCATGTAGCATAATGATGGCAATATTGAACCTTGTGGATTTGTTATGTGGCTGAGCTGAGCACATCACTTCAGTAGAGCTCTGGTGCATTAGTCTGATGTAGGTGGAAAGGAATTAAGACCTTCTCCAGGGCATCCTACAGGCAAGGCACCTGTGTTTGCTCCTAATGTCAGGTACAAACCTTTGTAAGTGGAAGCATTCCAAATATCAGTCACCAACAGCAAGACAGACATGCCCATTTCCCACTCCACATGCCTACAGCGCAAGTATGCTTATCTGTAGTATCCAGGTGCCCTACTCACAAATCAATTTAGATGAATGATCTGCTAAATTTCCTTTGCTTTCTTCTCCATCACTGACATGCTTAGTTATAGCACCCCACAGAGTATAATTGTTGGATAACAGAAGAACTATTAAAATGATATTATATTCAAAACCATTTATGAAATAATTGAGTGAATTGTGAATTAAATTATTGTCAGTTGGATAAAATCAACCTCCCATCTATATTATAACCTTATTAAGAGCACACAAATGGTTGCAGCAATCTTGACTGCTGGTTGGAGTCTGCTAGAGAGACAACATGCATTCCATAAATACACCATAGGTGAACTAGTTTAGCCATTTGTCCTAGTAAGCCCCTAAGCTGGTTCACCCCACAGCTGTCAGTTAGCTCAGATCCTTAAAAGGTGCATTATATAAAAGATGTTTTCCATGCTGACACAAATGGATTTTGGGTGGGAGGATAAAACATTTCAACATTGCAAATATATATTTGTGTCATTCATTCCTTTAGCTAGTTATTAAATCTGACTCAAATTCTAAGGAGTATTCCATACCTTTGCTGTAACTAAGCATTTAAATCAATCATTTATATTATTGAAAGCTAGAAGAAAATCAAAACCAACTTATATATAAAATGGATTCTGTTTCAAAGCTGTTCTTTTTGCCAAGAGGGCATCTTAGAACCTAAAGTTGTCCCAGTTTGTACAAGTGTTTACATACCGTAATCTGAAACACTGTTTTGATTCTGTGTACTTAACCTAAACTGGTCCAACTACACCCCACCATTACAAAGTTTAAAGTCTTAAAAGTTAATAAAATGGGAACTGTCTGTCTAAACTTTCTGAAAGCTGCATTAAATATCTACATGTTGGAGATGATAGCCACATTTCAGACAGATGCATTGCAAAATGTCTAACATGCAGTAGTTCAAAGGATTTCCTTGTGGGGGCATAGAGAGGCTGTTGAGGTTACGGGAAACTACTGGAGAGAAGACTGTAATTACCTTAATATGGCATGCGATTTTTTTTCAGGCAACAATATACTTCATAAATTGGAGATGTTGCTCTAACAAGCCAGATTAAAATGACCAAGTAGGTCTTCGAAAGAAAGTAACTGTTTCTAACACAGATAAAACATTTACCTAGATGATTTCTGACAGTAGCTAGTTCTTTTGGAGTACTCTATGATACTTTCCTTGGGAAAGGAGTACGACAAGGCTGTATATTGTCTCCCTGTTTATTTAACTTATATGCAGAATTCAAGGAGAAGGGGATGACAGAGGATGAGATGGTTGGACAGTGTTCTTGAAGCTACGAACATGAGTCTGACCAAACTGTGGGAGGCAGTGGAAGACAGGAGTGCGGACAACTCTGGGGTTGCGGCACTCATCTCACTTTATTGGCCGAGGGAGCTGGCGTACAGCTTCTGGGTCATGTGGCCAGCATGACTAAGCCACTTCTGGTAAACCAGAGTAGCGCACGGAAACGCCGTTTACCTTCCCACCAGAGCAGTACCTATTTATCTATTTGCACTTTGAGGTGCTTTCGAACTGCTAGGTTGGCAGGAGCAGGGACCAAACAACGGGAGCTCACCCCGTCGCAGGGATTAGAACCACTGAACTTCTGATCATCAAGCCCTAGGCTCAGTGGTTTAACCCATAGCGCCACCCTACCTAGACAGCATCTTAAAAAGCAGAGACATCACCTTGCTGACAAAGGACTGTATAGTGGTGATGTATGGAAGTGAGAGCTGGACCATAAAGGAGGCTGATTGCCGAAGAATTGATGCTTTTGAATTATGGTGCTGGAGGAGACGCTTGAGAGTCCCATGGACTGCAAGAAGATCAAACCTATCCATTCTTAAGGAAATCAGCCCTGAGTGCTCACTGGAAGGGCAGATCCTGAAGCTTAGGCTCCAATACTTTGGCCACCTCATGAGAAGAGAAGACTCCCTGAAAAAGACCCGGATGTTGGGAAAGATTGAGGGCACAAGGAGAAGGGGTGACAGAGGACGAGATGGTTGAACACTGTTCTCGAAGCCACCAACATGAGTCTGACCAAACTGCGGGAGGCAGTGGAAGACAGGAGTGCCTGGCATGCTCTGGTCCATGGGGTCACGAAGAGTCGGACACGACTAAACGACTAAACAACAGCAACATGATACTTCACATAACAAAGCAGAACAAAGTACAGTGGTACCTCGGGTTACAAACTTAATTTGTTCTGGAGGTCCGTTCTTAACCTGAAACTGTTCTTAACCTGAGATACCACTTTAGCTAATGGGGCCTTCCGCTGCCGCCGCACTGCCACCGCTGCATGATTTCTGTTCTTATCCTGGGGCAAAGTTCTTAACCCAAGGTACTACTTCAGAGTTAGCGGAGTTTGTAACCCGAAGTGTTTGTAACCCGAGGTGTTTGTAATCCGAGGTACCACTGTACTACTAAAGTATGTAATCCTTGTAAATCACCTGAAGTGTCAGTCAGTGTGGAATTTAGGGGCAATCTCCCAATGCATATACAATGGTACTGTAGCCTACTTGACCACCTCAGCTACAAATTCTGCAAACTTCCTGCTAGCTGTTTGTTTATTATTCATTTACTGAATATGTAGCACATTTAGCACACATAGTCTTTGGCTGTGTGTTTCATTAATCTTGAAAATTAGTGCTATGGATTCACTAAAACAAACAAATAAATAAATCCAATTTTAGAATTGGGGAAATTGAAAGTTGAGAGATGTTGATTTTCCCAGTTGGACAATCTTTCTAAGTCTGGGAGGCAAAAAATAAGAAATAGAAACAGAAAATAAGTAGTCAGCTTTTAATGAACATGTTTTTTCATTGAGATATATAGGTATGGAACAGCAAATTGTTTCAGTAACTTTTGTTTCCTAGATACTTGTAGATGGATGGTGTCAGACAAGGGTTTAGGAAACTGAGCTCAACTTTTTCCATAGATATGCTTGGGTCTTGGTATACTGTCTTGGGTCTTGACTAAACTCCTGATTGTTGCAAGGGTATCTGTGGATTAGATTATGCCTAACTGCTCAGTATTCAAGTGCTAAATAATGATTACACATATATCATTGGTTCAATAGGCATTGAGTATTCAGCAAGTTTGAAAACATCAGACCAGACCAGACCAGACCTGCTTCACTTTTGTAGGCTCTTCAGATGCTGTTGGACTACAACACCCATCATCACCGCCTTTGGCTGTGCTATCTGAGCCTGATGGGAGTTGGAACTCATCAACATCTGGGGGCCACCTTAGATTCTAAGGCATGAATATGACCTTTAGGAAACATATAGGACTTTTATTCTCAAAATAGATTTTGCTTTCAGTGAACCCTATAGTGCACATTTCAAATTAAATTAACTCATGCACATCAGCAGAGTCTATGTTGCTCCCCCCCCTTCAAAGTGGAGACATATGTGGACACAGGATCACAGTCTTTTTATTTGAAAGAAACTCTGGACAGTAGTCTACTCAGAGGAGGTCAGTTGTTGACATTAATGGATCTCACTTCGTCATGGTCATTCATTTTAATGGGTCTACTCTGAGTAAAGCTTAGTTGACTGCCATCCTATTTTCTACTTGTATTGTAAACGTTGGACCCACCACCCCTCTTTCTCTGTGCAAAAACTATTCCACCTTGCAAAACAATATTTCTATCCACATCAGATGAGAAAAAGCATAAACAGCTAGCAATGCCGTTGGCATTGTGCAATTCCGTGTAAATGGATGGCAGTCGGAAACAAAACCTTTCCCTTTCTCAGAAAGGCTACTGGATTGCCGATGAGCCCCCCTGCTTGGAATGTTTCATTTCAGAGAGGAGATCACTGGGATGATTTGTAACTTATCCAGTTTGCACGAGCGCGTGCGTTTGTGCGTGTCCGCAGAAGTCACACGCCGAAGCATAATAACTTAACAGTTGATGCTCAAGGCAAATCTCCACTCTCTCCTCTCCCGCCTGCTCCTCACCTTTCCCTTTCGTTCCCCATCAAAGCGCTCGATCCATCCTTGGAGCGAACGCCCTGCCCTGCCCTGCCTGCTACCCCCAATGTGACGATTCAGCCGCGCGATTGGAGGCGGCATTCTTCAGAAGTCGTGCAAAAACCGGGAAGTGAGAAAGGCGGAGGGGTAGTGGAAATAGGCGCGCTCTTGAGCAGCCAGGTAGGCAGCAGCAGCAGCAGCGTCCCCTATGCCCGGCATTCCGAATGGTCCGCTCCAGCTGAGGAGGGAAAGCGAATGTGCCGTCTGAGGGAGCCGCGCTGTGCTCCTTTCCCCCTCTGTTCTCGCTGTGGCGCCGAGCTGCGGGATCCAGCTGCTGGTGGTGCTGCTGCTGCGAGGGAAAGAGAGGGCGAGCGGGGGAGAAGGCGAGCGCGCGCGCGCCCTGGGCTGCTGCTGTTCTCCTCCCTTCTTCCACCTGCCCTTAGGGAAGCACTTCGGACTCTGGGACCACTGGTGCCACAGCCACTAGCCGCTGCCCCTGGACCTCCTCCACCTGCTGCTGCTTTTCAGTGTGGGGCACACTGTAGGAATGCCCGACCGTGCCGGCGAGGGGAGCCAACCCGCGTCCCAGGTGGCTGCCGCTTTGGGGCTGCTGCGCGCTCATTAACCGCCCACCGCCCGCGCCTTGGCTTTGGAGCTGGCCGCTCCGGTCCTCTTTTTTGGGGGCGCGCTTTTCCCTCTCGGTTCCCTCAGTTCGGCTTCGACTTGAGGGGGGTGGAATTGCGCTAGCCGGAGGAGGACGAGGCAGGCGGCTGCTTTCGGCGCTGCCCGGTGGGGGTTTCTCCGCCGCGTCCCTCCGCCGGCTCTCTTTCTTCTTCGTCTCCTTCATCTTCCGCGTCATCTGCTGTTTCGCTCGCGCCGCGGGAAGAGAGTGGGCAGCTTTTGTCATGCGAGCGGAGCCGAGGGAAGCGGCTCTCGGACTGCAGGACCAGTGAGAGGAAGTGCCCGCGTCTCTCTCTCTCTTCCCCCCCCCACTCCTCCCCGACCATGACAGCCATGAAGGAGCAGCAGCAGGCGCTGCCGAACCCGGGCAGCCGGGGGAGCCAGCCTGCCCAGCAAGAGCAGGTAGGACTTGGCAGCAACTCCGCCGCCTCAGCCCGGGCGGGTGTGGGTGGGTGCTTTCCTGTGGGGGGGGGGGGCTTTCGTCCACCATTTCCTCCCCATTGAGGACTAGCATGGCAGCCCAAGTTGTGGCAAATAATTGGGGGGAGGAAGAAGAAACAGAGATGAGAGTCCGCTTTGGCGCGCGAGCACCAGCGTCCAAGAAGGCACAATATGGGGCCAGGTGCTGCTGCTGCTGCTGCCTCCTCTTCCCCTAGAAAAGAAGACTTTCCCACTTGGCGGATATTGTTGCTTATGCGTGCGGAAAGGATCCTTTCAGCCAGGCTGCATGTGATGGGAGGGGGGGGGATTGGCGGGCAATGGCTGGGGGAAGGAGGTAAGGTGGGTGGGGTGGGAAAGGGAGCCATGGCCTGGAGGGGAGGAAGGGAACCTGCGTGCATCTCCCTCTTTGGCAGGCAAAGTACTAAAGGGAGCCCTGTTTTTGGATGCATCTAATAACAGTACAACCCACTGACCTTTATGGGGCAGAGAAGATTTGGTGGGGGTGGGGGTGCAGTCAAAGGGAAACAGAAGGCTTTTGGCTTAGATGGAGAGAAGGGAAAAGATGCAGAGGTCTGAAGACAAGAGTCCAGTGTTGTGCTCCTCTTTTGAAAAGACTATCGGATGAAGTAATAGGTGTGTGCAAGAGAGAGAGATTATATTACTGTTGGAGATGTACAGGTGCAGAGGGGAAGAGAAGGCACAGCACTAGGAAATTCAGGGAGATGAGGAAGAATGCAGACCATCATACTGAGAGCCTTCTGTTGTCATCCTAAGGAATGTTTGCTGTTTTCTGTCTTTGGTTGTGGGCTTCTTTTTCTCCGCAAGACAGCAGATAGAAAATGTGCAGGCTTTTTATAGATGCGTTGTGTTTACATCAATTAATGGCTCTCAGAAGAGGCTGCCAGCTATCAGGTCACTGGTTAATAGTGGCATTCTAGAGAGGAGAAAAGGCTGGCTGGTGTTACCAGAGATGGTGCTGTGCTCTCAGCATAGACACAAGGAATCTGTGAAATTCTCTCTGCTTGTCAGTTACTCTGTTGCCAGAAGCAGGGATGAAAGGAGTGAAATAAACTGGTGTGTGTAGAGAGAGATTTGGGAGTGATGCAGAAACTTGTGCCAGCCCAATACCCCACAACAAGAAACAGAAGGAAAATGTTATTGATTCTCTAGAGCTCCGTTTGGGGTTTTCATCATTGCTGCTTGTCCTTTGCTCCCGGTTAACACTTGCAAAAGTATTCCCTACCATGCTACAGAGATAGTGGTTTTTGTTTTTTGTTTACTAAACAAAGCATTTACAAAGTATTCAGTTGTCAAAACTGTACAGTACTTCAAATCATGACTTCAAACTTATACATATTTATCTCTCCCCCCCCCCCGCTTTTCTGGGACCCTTTGTGTTTGTATTAGTAAATCTTACTGCCTGGAGCACTAAGATGTCTCTACCATTTTTAAGGTGGAAAGGAGCAATTTGGAGCAATTTGCTTCTGAACTGTAAAGTGTGGTCAAGATGGGAATGCCTGTTTACAGATATATCCTTTCAGTATTCACATAAGTCTTAGGTTTCATTACAGTAAGCAGCTGTATCTTATAGTAGCTCACGAATCACAGAAGCTGTTTCATTAGCTCTCAATTTTCCTGTGAGTTCTCCATGCACACACACACACCACTTCTTTTCATTAACCCGTGACACTACCTGGAAAGGCATTGAAGAGTTTGAGAAAGTGGAAGGAAGAGGGGAGCTAAGCAGAACATATTGGAGATTGACATAGGCACATCTGCTCTAAGCCATGTATGGCTAATAATGACAAGTACAATTAATGTTTTTCACAAAACATATTTCAACTCGCAATAAGATTTGCCCCCCCCCCATTGCCTCTGTGAAAACTATTGGACAAGATTTATATCTCTCTATCTCTCTCTATAACATTTATTACATATCCAGTATGTTTTATAATGCCAATTATCTCAGTAGAAGATCCTGCACTGACTACCTGTGTAGTTTCTTTTCTGAATTATTCACAAAAAGGTAATGCCCAAGTTAGATTTTTAAGTGTGGCCCTCAATCTCCAATTACATGGCATTGTTTTCTGAAACACTAAACTTAATTAGTAAGTTGCAGCTTTGTTGTGAGAAGTCTTTTAATGTTCTGAGTAAAATCGATGCATTAATTAAACTTGTTTGGGAGAGGATGGTTGGGTTATTTCAATCAGTATTTAATGCTTATGTGGAGGACAGATTCATGTGGCTTTTTGAAATTTTACAGAGTTCTGTATTGAATAAAGTATTACTATTTTTGTTCCTTGTAATTAATTTAATTGGGTTTGCAGCCTGTCCTGCTAAAATCTCATCTTACTCACTACTGTCCTTGCATTGCTATGTTGGTCACACTTCCATTTTTCAAGCTAAGCAGCTGTCACTTTTACCTAGGCCATGTAGTGACTAATGCCTAGCTGTGGCAGCATTCGAACACAGTATCTCAATGCAATGTGAAGGGCTGTAGTTCATAGTACAGCATTTGCAAAAGGTCCAAGCTTCAATCTCTGGTTGGGCTGGAGGAGGGACTCCTGCTTGAATCCCTGGAGAACCACTGCTGGTGAGTGTCAAATAAGATTGAACAATGGTCTGACTTGGTATAAGGCAGCTGCCTATGTTTCTTGTTCCTGTATAACGTGCATATAACTTTCAGCTTCTGCAGATCAGTAAACACTCACAACTTGATTCCAGTTACTATTCTGCTGGTAAATCCATATATAAACATAGCATTACTGCTACTGCTTTCTTCTGTATTACGGTAGATAGAAATAGGGAGGAAGAACAGTATTCACACTGAAATAACCTGCCTAGTTGGTGATATTATTCAGAAAGGTGAAATTGCAAGCAGAATGGTTGAGTTCCTCAAAGGAGTATCTCCCAGGGCTGTGTAGGAGCCAACTCCCTTTGCCCTCCTAATTAAATAATTGAGGGGACTGCCCCCGCCCAGTAGATGGGCATTGCCATTAAAATAGTGTGTGCATGCCATGTCATGTGATTGCTTATGCAGGGTGGGGCTTAAAACATAAGGTATGTTTCCCCCTGTGAAAGTAATGGCAGCTTTATTGTGTGCACACTTTAGACTAGAAAAATGGTTAGGCAAGAGAGGTTTAAACACCCCTTCCCTATTGCTCTCCAAAGTATCCAAATAGAACTTTTTGCTCTTGACACATTTAGAAAACAATAGTTTACACCTCTCATGGAAAATACAGACAAGAATAACTAAAACGATTAAATGACTCGGACACCCAAGTGTAAAGTGATTTGAGATTTTACTTGGGAGCAGGGAAGATGACGGGTTTAGCTAGAAACTTGTAGTGATTCATATGATTATCAATGGTAGAGAGAAACTTTCTTGCTCTCACGGGAGCATGAGAACGTGGAATCACTTAGGTACAAATGATCAGATGTGACACAAATTATTGGATGTGACAGAAGGAGCTATGTGATTACATCTCCTGAAAAGAAAAATACAGGCAATTCTGTATTATTGATTGTATCAGTGGAGTGGGCAGTTTGGATCAGGGCAATGGCACTGGGATTGGTTTAATCTTCCTATACACCATTTTCTTGGTTCAGTCCCAAATACTACTTGTTTCCCCTTGGAGCAAAACATAAAGGTACAGGCATGACTCTTGACTTGATCCACCAAGTTAGAGCTATACAAACAGACAGGTTCTCCCTTCTGCATTTCAAATTCACCCCAGGGCTCAAGAAAATTTCTTGGTTTTATTTAGACACGTGATACAATCCTTCCCCAGGTTGTTCCAATTCCCATATATTTGGGGTTCACGAAATTACTCCCTTCTCTCATACTATGCAAGGCATTACAGAAGATGAGGTATGTGCTCACTTCCTATCTAGTAAACTCCTGCTCAGAGTGATAGTGGGATAAGTGGAGTTGGTGAAGATGAAGGATGTGCACACTCATGCCTCCTTTTCCTGAAATGGCACACACAGATGTGCTGGCAGGGAGGGAAGTTGGCAAGAATGGCATCTGTTTTGTTCTCTAAATATCCCTTCACATTTCAGTGCTATAACCATGTGGAATAACTACTCACATATATTTCCTTCAAAATCCAAGTTTGCTATGACTATGAAGAACAGAGAGGCAAAACTATGGAACCCCAGCAGGGATTTATCCTTTCATCTGTTAAGAATATAAGAAAAATGGGAAAAAAATCATAGGGAAAAGAAATCACAAACCGTTGAGGCTCCTGAAATATACTTGCAGGTCACTGTCAAACTCAACTGTTTGTTTTTAGCCATCTGCAGACGTGGCTCAAGCAAATGCAAGATTTTCTGAAAAACCATAAGAGCAGGAAAGCATGGCTATTGTCCTCTCCTCTCCCCCACCCTCAAATGAAAGCTGAGGTTCCTAGGATACCACATTCCATGCCAGATTTAAGACTAAAAAGATACAGAGAATGCATGTTGAGGTGTGTGTGTGTGTGACAGAAATGCTGAAAACTGAAGAAAACGCCAATTTTCTGTCCCCCAATACACCCACACTCTGCCAATACATCCTAGATGTCACAATAATATTTCACATACACAAAAAGTCAGCTCATCCTGTTTTATATCTCCAACTTTAACTGAATTCTTTAAAAAAATCTATAAAATACCTAAATGCTTCTTTCTGAACCGAAATTAACCTTCCTCAAATCTGCTTGAAGAATTCATCAAATGGCATTTATCCGCCTGTCACTTGTAGCAACTTTCCACAATATATCAAACAATAGCCCCTAATGAGCATAAGAGAAACTACAGCCATTCAATATAATGTACCCATGTGGGGTGCTAGTTGATGAATGCTTCTATTTTGCCACAGATGAGAATACTCACATAATCCCTACAGGTATGAACACTGTGAGAGACTAGTTTGTTTACAAAAAAGCAGTTAAGCGGACCATCTTGTAGAGGTTATTACTGTTTATGCAAACTATCTGAAGATTAAAAATAAACAAGCATTCAGTTCATTGATACGAGTGATCTATTATAATGGATCCTAACGATAATATCAACTTTGCATACATTTTATACATTTTTAGGCAGATTTCCATAGTATGTGAAATATACCTTGTATGTTCTTTGGGCATAGGATTCATTCATAACTCAAGGCTTTCCCTTCCTTCCTTCCTTCCTTCCTTCCTTCCTTCCTTCCTATTTCTCTTTTTCTCTCCCCCCCCTCCTTCCCTCCACACACACACACAGTAATTTGTTGTTTACAAATATTATATTTTTTTTCTTTTTTACTATTCTATCCTGTATTTCTTTCTTCACAGAACCAAAAGAGGCATATGCAAACAACAAATTGCTGTATGTCTTTCCGTAGGAGGAATTTAGTGTAGTGCTAAGCATATAGCTCTATCAGCACATTTCTGCTTGCCTGATGGAATGGTTTGTCCTCTCCTCCCTCCCATATGCTGTTTTAGGGGTTCTCCCCAACTATCCGTCATGCTTATACTAGCAGAAGTCTTTGCATGGGCTTCCTCGGAGAAGGCTTGTTAGTTGAATCCTGCCTACTGGATGAGGGTTCTCTCCTATGCCCCAATGCTTTGTGCTAGTTTCACACTAAAATGATACCCAGCTTGTTATTACCTTCATGCACTTGTAGTCAAGAACCTCATAGACAGTCCCACTGCCGTTGTGCTTGCTATTCAAGTGAACAATTTACTAGGTTGAAATGCACTGGATAGCCTGGATATGTCATCAGGCTTCATCAAGTCTGCAACTTCCATGATTCCAGAGGCATAATGCCATCCCATGACACTCATAATAATTGCCCTTGCAAGCAGGCCCAAGGGGGCAGGTAGGATAAACTACATGAACAAAAACCTCATGTCAGAGAACTTACTCCTACAAAATAATTGCATGCAATGAACCAAAAATCTTTTAACAGTGTTCAGAACTTTAGATAACCTTTTCTACTTGGTTCAATAATCCTTTCACAACTGAATCAAAATAAATTATGTAAGAACGCCATTTCTATGGGACTTGTGGGATGAAGAATTCCAGTGTTCAGATAAGTATTCAGTTTTACACCAGTACAACTTCACAACCTGTGACAACCTACCTAGACTGTTTGGAGTAGTACTGTACAGCTAAACTAAGACTTGTCACCAACAGCTACCATTGTGGGATGATATCAACTGGTATTAAGCAAAACTATTGCTCAACACAGAATATGCATAAATAAGTAGAGAACTAGGTGAGGATATGATAGGGGCAGATCTAGAATGTTTTTCCTATATTCTATATCATATAGTGGCTCCATCCTCTCACTCTCTGCTGTCACAGTTACAACTAAGTTGAAAGGTTTCTGGTTGGCTCAAAGGTTTCTTTTTTTTGCCACAAATTTCATAGCAGTAGCATTCATCCCAGCGGTGCCCATTCTCCAGACAATTGGAAACTGCAGCTGTAATTCCCATTAAC
Organism: Zootoca vivipara; assembly: GCF_963506605.1. Lineage (NCBI taxonomy): Eukaryota > Metazoa > Chordata > Lepidosauria > Squamata > Lacertidae > Zootoca > Zootoca vivipara. The sequence continues at coordinate 94,792,503 of NC_083276.1, read as the reverse complement.
CTTAATGCTGTGTGTTTACAGCTGTGCATTGAATTATGGTTGGATAGGTTTGTGTGACAAAGGTTTAAATCCATTCATAAACCATTTCTCAGTCACAATCCAAGGGCATTTCAAAAGACATTCACAACAAGTTACACTGGTTTAAATCCAGAGTAATGCTTCTACAAATGGAAGGGGATATGAACCAGCGAACACTCCTGCACATTGAAGCAGAAGGGGATGCAATTTCTGCCAGTCTCCCCTTCCCCTACAGACTTTTGCACTGTTCTGGAGGAGCTTCCAATCCTTTAGAACACATTTTCAGGTGGGTATGTGGGCGTTTAGGGGAGCAAAAAATCCCTTTCCTTCTTAAATACATACAAACATAAGAAGAGCTCTGCTAGATCTAAATTTGAATCTTAACCTTAATTATTATCTTTGCTTTGTTCATCAATATACCAACACTTTATATTGTTTCATTAGTAACCTAAGAGGAAAAATAACTACCGTATTACTTAATCTAAACACAACCACAAGGGCTCCTGATTAGGTGTTTGGCTATGTGTGTTGATTGTTATGTTAATTCCGTTCTATCTTGTTTCCCCTTTGTTATTGTTTTAGTTTAAACCAATTCACAAACCAAGACCATTAATGCATTGACCACTATGCATGTATCATAGACATTGCTGCAATTTTTTTGTGCTATTTTTGTGATATACAAATGACGTGTGAAAACTTTTTCTATTTTTTGTACCAGTTATTATCCCTTACCTACCCCTATGATCCTCATTTATAAAACTCAATAAAAGGTTTTCAAAAAGAAAAAAGAGCTCTGGTAGATTTGACCAGAGGCCTATTTATATATAACACATCTATTAAATGCCCCCTGCAAACATGCACACAAAAATCTCAAAAATATTAATTAATCTTATTTAATAAGATTGTATCTAAGAACCTATTTTGTATTATTCACTAGGAATTAATATTAAGCTGCTTGGTAACACAGAAACTTGACATTTTATAATATGTACTTGATGCTGAGGGTTGTTGTTGTTGTTGTTGTTGTTGTTGCTGGTGCTGCTGTTTGCTTCTTAGCAAGCCTGCATGATTGAATACCGCATGTACCACTTTGCCTGATTCAATACTTTCACTACTGTGTGTAACAATTCAGCTTGGTTAACAATTGCCTTAGGAGCTGTTTTTATGTGCTTGGCTTGATTCTATTTTATATTTGCATATGCTTGAAACAAGAAGCAATATTCCAGTACATAAGCAAAACTGTATTTGCATTCCTCCCTCCCACCCACCCACTGTATTCTCTATCTCACTGGATATTTCACTAGTAATATTACTCGGCTTTATATAAAATATTGGTTTTTAAAAATAGGTTGTAATTTGTGATATAGCCATAGGTTGTGAAAATAAATAGTAGTAGTCAAAACATTTTTATTTAGAAGGACAAATCCTGATATTGTGGTTACATTTCCTACCAAAGGTGATTTTCTGTTCTAGAAACCTAAATGTTAAAACTTTGTATTTCTTAATTCAAGTCTATGAATCACAGCTTGCTAGGACTTTTAAATATGTGAACAAGTTCTTCCATTAATCGTGTTACTACAAGAATAGAAGTAGACCCGCCAGCTTTAAAGAACTGAAATGAAATATTAAAAACATTCATAGATCAAATGAATGTTTTAATAGCTCCTTCTGCCATAAATCATGTATTTCTTGACAAATGACTGTATATTTTCAGACACATTTTAGAGTCTTAAAAGTTTAAAGGTTAATGGGTAACAGCGTAAAAAAGCATAGGTTGTCAAAATGCAATTAGGATTCAAAGGTCACCTGAATCATCTAGTCTAATATCTCCAGAGTTCAGTGGTAGAGCATCTGCTTGGAACGCAGGAGGTCCAAGATTCCATCTGCAGCAGGGAGAAGCTCATGCCTGAAATCTTGGGAGAACTGCTGCTGGTCACATTAGTCAGTACTAAGCTGAGCTAGATGGACTTATGGTTTAACTCTGTATAAGACAGCTTCCTATGTTCGTATATGGGTATGAGGAATGTGGGTGGCACTATGGTCTAAACCACTGAACCTCCTGGGCTTGCTGATTGGAAGGTTGGGAGTTCAAATCCCCGTGACGGGGTGAGCTCCCGTTGCTCTGTCCCAGCTCTTGCCAACCTAGCAGTTTGAAAGCACGTAATTGCAAGTAGATAAATCGTTACCACTGTGGCGGGAAGGTAAACGGTCTTTCCATGCGCTCTGGCACTCATCACGGTCCTCCATGCTCCAGTAGCGATTTAGTCATGCTGGCCACATGACTCCCACATGGCTCCCTCGGCCTGAAAGCAAGATGAGCGCTTAACTGTCCAGGGGTCCTTTACATTTACCCTTTACCTATATGGGTAGGATTAATCATGGATGATGTATAAATATTCTACCTTTCCCCTCTGCAACATGGCTGCTAACCATCTGTTTGGCTTCTCATCACAGCCCTTTTCTGGCAAAAGATACACCCTACTAATTTCTATAAAACAAACAAGGCAAATAAAATAAATTTCCTTATATACTTAGAGCTTATATCTGGATGCCTGTGGGATTTTAGTTCAGAGATTTTAGTTCAGAGATTTTTGTCTAACTTTCTGTGTGCTTGATTATTCAGTGCAACATGCCTAAGGATGTGTGGCAGAAGTTGCTGATGTACAAGGTGAAACGATGTTTATACTGATAAAGGATGGCATCCAACGGATATCTGCTGACAGAAAGCATCTGTCATAGGAATGGGGGAGTGAGACAATTTTTGGTGATTTCCCCCATGCATTTCCCTTGCATTCCCCCTAATTTGCCTCCCTAATTTGGGGGTGAGAAGTAATCACTGAAAACTGTCTCACTCCCCCCTTCCTATGACAGGTTCATTCCATTAGCGGAACACACACCATTGGCTATCACTCCCCAAATAATAATATGGAGCATTGAAGTAGTATCTCAAAGGTATGTACAGCTTGCTTGTGTACATTGTTGTTGACAAGAAAGTGTATTGAAAATTCTAATTCTTCTTATTCTCCCTTCACAAAAATAACCCCTTGCCTGATTTTTTATAACTCAGACAAAAACATGTACAGTATCATAATATATGCTGGGTATTATGAAAAATTACTACTGTGTAGTAGGCAATGATTCTTCACATCTTCAAGCTAAATGTGCTAGTGGTGAATATCCCAATAATGACTAACAGAAGAGGATATGCTGATAAGTTAGCAGAGAAGTGGTTGGATAGCTTACCAGTTAGTATTTGTGCCTGGTAAAGCATTCATGGTACCATGTTGTCCTTGTTCCAGATTTATGCAACATAGGTAGAAACTCTCACAAAATGTGCAAATAATTTTTTTGCAGTGGCAAACCTGGTTTTTATTAAAGCTACAATATACAGGGTGACTTTATTGAGTTTTGTGCTTTTGATACTTGGTTGGTTTGCGGTGCCTTTTTGGGCTTTGGTCCTTGCCCATGAATTTTTGACCCTTCATTTGCCTACAATTGCCTTCTTTCTCCCAAAAGAAAATTTCAACCCAACTTGCCTAGTCAAAATGCAAAGGAAATAATATGTTATTCTTTTGCTTCCAGCAAATTGGTTTCTGTTCCTCTGTCAGTGCTATGCAGAAAGACTCTGCAGAATGAAAGAATCTTTGTGTGTGTGTGTGTGAGAGAGAGAGAGAGAGGGGGGGGGCAGACTGTGATGGAGGGGAATCATAAAAGGGGCGCTGCATTTCTTTCTTCAGGTTAAATATAAACAATAGCAATTAACAATGATCATGTGGTGAGTTGAGTCCGAAGGCAAGAGGACGAGCTCCCGCCGCGGACTCACCTATATGGGGAAGCCACGCCCTCCCGGTGCGCCCTGATTGGACGCACCGCAGGCGTGCCGCGGCAGGAGAACGTCCAATGGGCTGGGGGGAATGCTAACCATTCCCCTCCCACACGTGAAGGCCACGTGTGCCCACAACATCTCCTCCCTTCGAGCCGGGAAGAGATTTTACTTGATAAGCCCCATTGAACTGAGTAGGGCTTGATTCAGAGTAAATATTCATTGGACTGTACTGTAAATTTAACATACACTCATAATGAATCTGCTGCAGGGAAATAAACATAAGCAATATGTAGACTTTTATAGAATATTGTTGTTTTAAATCCCTAAGGTACTGTTGTTTTGAGTCAAATGTTTAGAAAGATAACAGTCATATTTATATTTGGTATTCAGGTTTTGCTTTTCATTAGTCGTATCTAATGGGAGAGTTCTCTTTTACACTGTTGCAGCACATCCAACTTTTATATCTCCCTCTTAAAGTTTGTTTCATATATTGTAGTTACACTGAAGGAGTCGCACCACGGCGCCAGGGCCCAGGGCATGCTTAAGATGGCCCTGATTCAACATTTAAATTTTGAATACCATATTGGTGACCAGGGCTTTTTTTCAATGGGAACACAGTTCTGGCACCTCTCAGATGGGCTTCATTGCCATCTGAAGGCAGCCCTGTTTAGGGAAGCTTTTCATGTTTAATAGATTATTGCATTTTTATGTTCTGTTGGAAGCCGCCCAGATTGGCTGGGTTAATAATAATAATAATAATAATAATAATAATAATAATAGAACAAGGGAGGCATTCATGGTGAGTTCCAGCTTTTCCTTTTCTAGAAACATAGCACTGTTGGTGACCACATACTTTTTTAAAGTGGAGAAGAAAATTCAAAATACATAACAATACTTACCAATTGAAGCTCATGGTAACCAGCTCTCGAATGAAATTTGTCACAATTCTATATTTCATGTTCAAATAACAGCTATTTTAATGAGCCTACAAAAGATGCAACATACACTTGAATACTAAGTTATCATGCTTATTAATATTAACACTATTTCCACCCAGTTTGTATATCTGTACTAAGCAGAAAATGTATTGGAATAAGCTGCCCTATGAGACCATGATTGGATTGAAACTACAGTCAGAACCCTGTAGCCACTCAATTATGCATTGTAAACTCTATTTCCCAACTCTATGATGTTGGGAAAGATTGAGGGCACTAGGAGAAGGGGACGACAGAGGACAAGATGGTTGGACAGTGTTCTCGAAGCTACGAACATGAGTTTGACCAAACTACGGGAGGCAGTGGAAGACAGGAGTGCCTGGCGTGCTATGGTCCATGGGGTCACGAAGAGTCGGACACGACTAAACGACTAAACAACAACAAACTCTATTCTGTTTTCCAAATTATTAGACTACAATTCTGCTTTGCTGGAAGGTTCAGCATGGGTCTCGGTGGAGCTGCCTTCCTGCCCTCCACTATCAGATTGTGAGACACACTTTCCAATGGCTACATACATAGAACATTGGTCATTCCTTACATAACAGGGATTGCTTATAATACATCTTATATACAGTTGTCACTCTGCTCTCAGGTCACAAAATGTTCCTGCTCCAGAACAGCCATGGATATGCTAAGAAGAAAGGTGTCCTCCACTGATCATAGTGCTCCCCCTTCAGTATACCCGAAGGAGTGTCTCCACCCCCATCATTCTGCCTAAACACTGAGGTCCAGCTCCGAAGGCCTTCTGGCAGTTCCCTCACTGCGAAAACTGAAGCTACAGGGAACTTGGCAGAGGGCCTTCTCGGTAGTAGCGCCTGCCCTGTGGAACGCCCTCCCAGCAGATGTTACTGTTTAGGAAAGTTGTTAGTGTTTGATGTTTTATTGCTTATTATTATTATTATTATTATTCTGTTGTGAGCCGCCTAGAGTGGCTGGGGAAACCCAGCCAAATGGGCAGGTTATAAATAATAAATTATTTCTATTACTATTACTCATAGTATTTTTCAATAAAAATATATCCAGCTATTTTATCCACCATGTGAATCCCTATGCATACTGTATTACTTTGAATTGTTGTAACTGGACTATATATACACAATTTAAACAGTGCCAGAGCTATAAAATATGCAAACAGAGGAGTAGACCAGTTTATTGATCAGTTGGTAAAAGATGAATCCCTCCCCCCACAATGGAACACTGGTCTTATTTTTAAAAGATTTATTGAAGTTTGTATTATTACTTAAAATACTCATAAGGCAGAAGTAGTATTGTAAATCACAATGCAATTCCTTTTGAAAAGAAAGTGCACGCCAGACAAAACTGAAGAATAATGTTCTCACTGCACATAATCCATTCACTAGAAGTATATGTGTAAGATTTATTTGTAGCCACTGTATTATGTATATACAGTGTATATAACATTAACTTGTATGTTTAAAATCTAATCAGTTTAAATACAGTAGAGTTTAGCCACAAGCACTTGGCAGGGATGTTTCTCACCTCCCATATAACATGTCAAGTTTCTTATTTAGGGAAAGTTGAACCAGTTTTAAGTGTGTAATTTACTGCAGCTTTTAAGCATTGCTGACTTGAGTTGCCAACACATGGCACATCTTTTTATTTTATTTACCCCCAAGTTCAATAAAAAATGTGTGCTTGCCATGGTAACCTAGTATCTTAACAGCACATGTGCCAAGATAACAAACACCTTGTGAAAAAAACACATGGAAAGCAATATATCATGTCAACATGGGAACATTTTTCAGCATGTAAAAGAAAAAAAAATCCTTCCTTCCATAGTGTTATTTTCCCAGAGGTTTAGTGTAATTTCTGTTACGCTTTCACATTTTGTGGATGTATATAAAATCACACCTTCCCTCAGATTTACAGTACAACATTTCAAACCCAGGTACTAAAATTGTCAATAATGTGGGGAATACCTTAATTGTTCTCTTACTGCTTCCATAATAATTGAAAAGTAGCTATAGGTTCACTATAAAGGTACACATTTTGACTGTTTGTTCTGTCCTTAGCCAAATCTTCTTCAACAAATATTTACGGGAGTGGTTGAGTAGGAAGGAAAAGCTGTTTCATATTAAATGTAGTGTAGCATTTACATCCAAGGAACAATTAGTTTAACACTCTATCCATTGCCCTACAGAGGCTTTCTCTGGGTCCATCCAAGTTAGAAGATTCATGCATTATTTTTTTGGCTTGTCTAGATCAGGCATAGGCAAATTCAGCCCTCCAGAAGTTTTGGGACTACAACTCCCATCATCCCTGACAACTGGTCCTGTTAGCTAGGGATGATGAGAGTTGTAGTCCCAAAACATCTGGAGGGCTGAGTTTGCCTATGCCTGGTCTAGATCTTCCACACATAGTGGTTCTGAAACAATTCCACTTTGCACATGTGTCACTCCATTATGCCCTTCATTGGCTTTCTCCCACAAAACAATTCAGGAGGCAGCCTAAGCCAAATTACACCAATGCTGCAAAAAACCCCACCCACATCAAGTCCTGCTAATCCTTATCCAGAAACACAGCTTCCCTTTATGGTCAAGTTCCTTGGATAATCCTTCCTGGATGTACCTGCTGCAGTCATCTCTTGATGGCTGCATAACTCTCTCTAATCAGATAATTTAGCCTTTGTTACAACTACCTTAGTGTGGGAAATATAATAAAATCCCTCTTGTAGATATTGTGGGAGGTGCCTCGCCTTTCTTTTCCATTTTCTCATTTGCACAGAAACTATAGCAATGCTTGGAAGGTTTGGGAGCATTGGAGCAAATTATTTGCATACAGAACGTCCCTAGAATTTCCAGGTAGTCCTGGGAAAGAATAGCTACCTGAAATGTTGGAAAGTAAGATGGACCAACAGTCTGTATATGTTCACTTTCCCATGTTCCTGTATCTCATTTTATTAAATGGAGCTGTGAACAAGCTTTTTCCCTGTGCATGCCTTTTCTTCACACATCAAGTTGCCACACTGAACTCCTTCACTCCTCCCTTCACTACACACTGTGGTTAAACCAGGAAGGATTTAATTAAACATAGTTTTCTATTTTGTCCAAAGACATTTATGCTAAAATAATTTTGTTAGCCTTTAATGTGCCACAAAACTCTTCCTTGTTTAAATTGGAATGTTTCGTATTATCCCCCCCATGGAGGGGGCAAGATTTTGATCTCAATGTTGGTAGTTTTAATATATCCTGAGCTCCCAAAAGGCAATGATTTAGAACTGTGAGTACATTAGGAATAAAATTTTTGGTTTGGTTTTTTAATCCATTCTTTTTTTAGGTAATCTGATGATGTGCTGTCAGACGGAATGATGTGCACAGAAGATTCTTTTGAATAAAATATTTTTAACTGAAGCTGTATTAAAATAATATTTATTGTTAAGATTTTGGATTTGGCCCACAGATCTAATCTAAAAGGATGTTGCCTGTAAGTTTTGCTAAACTTTTTGATATGAATTATTCAGCAAGTGGGTTTTTTTTTATAAAAAAAGTTTTAAAAACTAATTATAACTTTGGATGTTCCATTCTTTTATGAATGCTTATTAGAATGGATGTTGATTAAACTGTGATGAAGGAAAATTCATTCAGAAACAGCTGACAATATTACCCTGTTAATGATTGATGAAGCATCTTTGAGAATTGCTCGTCGTATAGAACTTTGGATGTTTATATTCGAATACAGTTTTCCATAGTGGCTGTAAGCCTGGAGACAGTAGGAAAATGGAAATATAATCTAGAAAAGCCTTCAGTGAGTACTTACTTACTGACGAACATTTCTCCTTCTGTTAAATAGATCAATGGAAGTGTGTGTTAAAGATACTTAGCTTTGTCATTAATGAATTAATATTACAGAACTCATGTTCTCCATGGCAGAGAAGCAGTTCACAACAGAAGACTTCTATGTTAAGGGGAATAATGCATCATAAATAACACAGTTTGGCAACTGAAAATTTTAACGGCCATCTCACAGAATATCAAGATTTTATACACTTTGACATCATTCAGAATCCTAGCAAGTGGAATCCATTATTGTTTTTAGGTTATAGCCTTCAATAGCTGAACTTGTGATATATCCTTAACGATTTTGAAGTTGGTGGTGTCATTTTCTGATATAGTTTTGTTCATATGTGGTGCCTGATGACAGCTCTACAATCTGTGTCTCAGTATTTGCTTCCAATAAAATTTATATCCTAGTATAGTGGCACATGTGTGTGCATCACTTGCTAATTTGCCCACAGCTCAGCTCCCTAGCTGGCCAGGTGGGGCTCGCTAGCTCTGGGAGGACTTGCTTGATTCCTCTGCTTGAGTAGGCTTGGAGCAGGTGCCTCATCAGGTCCAGATGCTGCAATCAGCAGGCATAGTATAAAAGGGCAGCAGAGGGGGGGGGGTGTTGTGTCTGCTCAACTGCCTGTGTTGAAGGACCTCAGCTTGGATGCTCTGTGAGACTGTGCTTCGGTTTGGACTTTGGGCATGTGGCTTGTCCCTGGACTGACCTTGGACTTGGCATATTGACTTCCTGTCAGGTAGGCCAGGGCTTCATGACAATAATCAATATTAATGCTTCTCTTCTCTCTGCTTGTGGATCTTCATCTTTAAGCTGGACTTGGATAGCACAGTCTTTCAAAGAGAGGATACCTTCAAGCAGAGTACTGTACTGTTTTCTGACAGTAAAAAGGTAAAGGGGCCCCTGACTATCAGGTCCAGTCGTGTCCGACTCTGGGGTTGCAGCGCTCATCCTGCACTATAGGCTGAGAGAGCCGGTGTTTGTCCGCAAACAGCTTCCGGGTCATGTGGCCAGCATGACAAAGCTGCTTCTGGCGAACCAGAGCAGCGCACGGAAACGCCGTTTACCTTCCCGCCGGAGCGGTCCCTATTTATCTACTTGCACTTCGATGTGCTTTCGAACTGCTAGGTGGGCAGGAGCTGGGACCAAGCAATGGGAGCTCACCCCGTTGCAGGGATTCGAACCGGATTGTCTAAATTCTAAAATAAAGGATTATCCTCTGAAGAGTAGGATACATGGTCAGCTAACTATCATTTGACTATCCATTCAAATATGAATAAATGGCAGTGAATATTTAAATATATACTGAAGCCTATGTGATGCTTTTCTGCAAATTTTTCATTTGAGACTTTACTGACACGGACAAAATGACATCTGGAAAGCAATGCCCTCAGGCATTACCCAAGAAATCAATCTAATATTTTCCAGGATATCTTAAATTATGATAGCAGGGATTGTCACTAAATGAATCAAAGGTGGGGGATAAACTGTTCTGAGAGCTGGAGGATTTTCGCTTCATAAATTTTGAAGTGTGTTGCCTACACCTCCTTATTCAATCCAGTGGGAGCTGAGTGCTCAGAATTAATAGACTATCTTGACTAAATGGAAACCAGCAAACATGCTGGGATATGTACCATGGAGGCCAGATGTGCAGTGTTTGCCCCTCCTCACTGACTGCTCCTGATTAAAAGTTTGCAGATGTGTCTGTGTAATAATGCTCATAGGATATTGTGTCCAACAGTAGCAATACTCAGATTAGACCCATTGAAATTAATGGACATGACTAACTTAGATCCATTCATTTCAGTGGGCTTACTCTGAGCAAAGATTAGTTGGGTGCAAGCCAGAGTGTTATCCAAATAATAATAATTTCTTATTTATACCCTGCCCATCTGGCTGGGCTTCCCAAGCCACTCTGGGCGGCTTCCAACCGAATATTAAAAACAATACAGCATCAAACATTAAAAACTTCCCTAAACAGGGCCGCCTTCAGTTGTCTTTTAAAAGTAAAATAGTTGCTTATTGCCTTGACATCTGCTGGAAGGGCGTTCCACTACTTGACATCTGCTGGAAGGGGGTGCCACTACTGAGAAGGTCCTCTGTCTGGTTCCCTGTAACCTCACTTCTCGCAATGAGGGAACCGTCAGAAGGCCCCCAGCGCTGGATCTCAGTGTCCAGGCAGAACGATGGGGGTGGAGACGCTCCTTCAGGTATATAGGACTGAGGCCATTTAGGGCTTTAAAGGTCAGTACCAACAAATAAGTCATGCTGAGAGCAGACTCATTATAATGAATGGACGTAAGTAACAACAGGGTAGTTCTGCTTTGCAAGCAAGGTGAAGCAAACTGCTTCAAGTGGAACTGTGAGAGGAGGATATATGAAAGCAGGAACTGGTGTTTGTCTGCTGCAGAGAGGAGTAGGGCAGGGAAGAGATTTGAACTCTAGCAAGCAAAATGTATTGTGCCAGCACTGTGAAAACAACAGCAACAGTAATTATGTATTCCTTGTAATATTCTTTTTTTAAGGTGTTATAATCTCTTACATCAGGGTCTTGTTTTTTCCATCTGTGATGTGTTGTTCACAGAGCAGCTACACTGATATATTTGAAAACATGAAGCATTTTTGATGCTCAGGCATGAGGTGTTTTACAATTGCTAATGTTTACTCAAAAAGTGTGTGGGGGGGGGCAATCCTGTATTGCAGAATTGTAATCCTGCAACTGCAACTGTTAAGATTTATTTAAACCTTTCTGCTTCACTGTATGTCGTGGTAAATTCTGTAGGCGACAGTATTGATCCCACCCCGTCTTAGGAATAAGCAAAGCGTTCTGTTTATAGAATACTCTTGAGTTTGAAAAGATCCACTTTAAGAAAGATTGATTTTGGGGGTACGATAACATCTTTAATATAAAATTCTGTATTGGCTCATTTAATTAGAGTTCAGCTGAAATTACTAGTGCCATTCAGTTTTGTTGTTGGGCTTTTTAAAGTGGTGTCCATATTTCATCTCCCCCGCCCCTTTCCAAAACTCTGGCAACTTTTATGAAAAAGAGATTGGGAACACTGCATTTGACATCCTAGCAGTTTAAAATCGATTCTAATATTTTTTAACAGCATTTGGATAGATTTTGAAGCATTTTTAAGGTAGTTTCTTACACCTTGAAATGTCATCATTTGTTATGAAAGTCTAGTTTACAGAAACCAAAAAGTTCAGAATTGCATGAACCATTTATACACCAACTTGCTAACTAAAAATTCTTTCAGGGTGGCTTACATGTAAAAACATAAGTACATAAACTATAACTGAACAAATTAGCCCCCTTTAAAGTCCCAAAGAGCAATTCAGTTCACAAGTTCTATAATCAGTAGTAAAACTTCCCCACAGCTGAATAACATTGGCCTTCTAAAAGCCACCAGAAAAGTTTCCAAAAATTTTGGATATCAAAAGGTAATTAAAATAAAAAGCTCTCTCTCTTGAGCCTGCCAATTTCATTGACTCAGGTGGCAAGCAAACAAGGAGGGTTTCTTTTGTAGATCTTAGAATAAAGGCAGGAAAATATAGGTGCAGGTGGACCTTCAGGTAACTCAAATCCAAATCATTTAGGGCAGGCTTCCTCAACCTCGGCCCTCCATGTTTCGAGACTACAATTCCCATCATCCCCAACCACTGGACCTGCTAGCTAGGGATCATGGGAGTTGTAGGCGAAAAACATCTGGAGGGCTGAGTTTGAGGAAGCCTGATTTAGGGTTTAAACCAGAAGCATATTAGTAGCTGCTGCCATTGCCTTATTCTTGAACACAAAACTTACAAAATGTGGAAGTTCAAAATGTTGCCACTAATAAGTGCTAATGTCTGCAATATTTCAGTGTAAACTTCAAGCTATAACTTCAAGCTATTTGTCTTTGAGTGTCATACACTACCTGCATGGTAAGGATTGTCGGTTGTTCCTTCTAGTGACAGGATTCACGTGTCTGTGGTGCCACTCAGAGGGTCCCTGACCTTTGAGCAGGAAGATGCTTGTGGGTACAGGGGGCTGTTGCTGGAAAGGACTAAAAATCCCTCAGTGGATCCTGGCCACTGGGCCCTTTCTTGAGATTATTTTGCACAGTAATAGACTGTGGTCCTCCATTTATTGAGCAGACAATTGTTATTAATTAATCTTAGCTCTGTTACCTATTATTTAAATCCACTGCTGTTGTTTGCAAGGATAAAGAAGAGGGAAGCAAGCAATGGCTCTTGGTTTTGTTCTCTACTCTGCCAGACACACTACCAGTACTTTTAGGGCTGGTAGCGCAAATGAGCTACTTGGCAGGTTTCCACTAGCACTTAGCTGAGATTCAGGAAGGTGTTTCTTTTCTTAACTCTTTCACCATATGTAAAAAACAGAACAAGAAATAAAACCTTTTCCACTTGTCTGGGTTGACTTTGGTCTCAGCAAAGATGTCACCTATGTATGCCATGTTACTTTCCAAAAGAAGGATCTTTGTATTGTAGTGTTTAGTCATGTGCAGGTAAGAACTAGAATGAAGGTATTGTAATAGCCTTGCTGTATGACATTAATGGAAAATAAAGCTGCCTGCAACAAAATGATTGGTCCAGTTGATATGTTTTTGCTCTGTATATCCCTCAGTTCAGAGTAAGGGCAGTGTGAATGCTTAATTTGCTGTCATCAGGTAGGTCATCAGGTAGGCATCATGACATCATCATATCATGTGATCTCTAATTGGCTGGGATCACACAGTGCAGAAGTTCTTTAAAATGCCAAAGCAACACTATAAACAGTCGTTAAAAATACATTATGATTAAAATGGAAATGGAAAAAAATGCCAGTTAGGTATGGGATAGTCCCAACATTGGTGAATGGGTGATAAATAAAATGTCAAAAATAAATAGTATTTTTAATAGCCTGAAAACTGATAGTGGCTGAAAACTCTGTAGAACACTAGCTTTTGTGCCAATTGGCACTCTTTCTGAAACTGTTTTAATTACTGATTAAAATGTTCAAGACAAATTGTTAGCAATGTTTCTTAGAATTCCTGATCCCCTCTCCCTCAGGGCTTTGTGTATGTGTATAATTTTATTATTTCCCCACAGAACTGCCTTCTGTTCCTTTCCAACAGCTTATAAGGCATTGCCGAACACATTATCTATAACTCTGTTATGCTGTATTTTAGCTGTTATGGTATAGTATAGTTGAGCTCACAGCTATAGTAATTTTGAGGCTTTGGGGAAGAAATGAAGAGAGATATAAATTGCAATTCTCCTTGAAACATGAGCTGCAGGGTTGACACCTTTTTCTTACTGATTTAATCAAATTGAAATGGCAAGGTAGTGGTATTCAGAAACTCATTCAACCTTCTGTGAAACTTTCAGGATATTTTCCCTCTGAGGGTTGACTGAGGAAGCTTGCAGTAGCTCCTTTAGAGCAGAATCAAGAGTGCTGGTTTTAAGTATAAATCCTTAAACAGTTTGAGCCCAGGATACTAAATGGATTTCCTTTTCCACATTAACATGCTTGGATGTTAAGATATTCCTTGGAGGTCCTTCTTTGGCTTACAAGCTGTTGGATAAAAACAGAAAATATGTGTTATGGAATATGTGGAAGATTGTGTTATGTGTTATGTGAGAAAGTGGCATTCAACAGATTACCTCTTTGATGCTTCATTCAGGGGCTATATACAATCCTGAACATGTTTAGTTAATATTAATCCTTCTAACATGTACTCTTTAAGGAGTTGATTTTATTTAGGAATGTGTTATGTCATTAGGAGGAGCTGTGGGCTTCTGGTAAGGCTCAGACTCAGAGTGTGAGAAAGTACAGTAATTAGGGTGGTGGGATCCCCTAATGGGCCATCAAGATAAAGTGAGCTATCGCCTTTGGCCACCAGCCAGCCCTTTGAAGTCCCATGTTGGTTTTGCAGTCAACAGCTAGGAGAGTAGAAAACTCTAGTGATGTCATTATAAGATGCTGAAAATAGTACATAAGCTCCAGTAGTGTCCCTGTATAGTTTCAGATCCTGTCCACAAGGTTATCTTCTTGCCACAAGGTTCTTTTTGGATTCAGGTAAGCAATAAAGGGAACACCAAGCTGGTTAACTGAGTGTTGTATCTTTACCTATTGTTTGCCTTACCTGAAAATAAATCTGTTAAAGTAACCAGCTTGGTGCTCCCTTCCACCTACCTGAATCCAAGAAGCATTGCTTGCTCCTTGGCAAGACAACAAGCAAATTCTGAAAAAACTGTTCGTGCTTATTTTTTTTTAAGTGTACACGTTAACAATGTACAGAAAATGTCTGCTTTGGAAACATTTATTTGATCTCTCTAGGCTGTTCTTAACACTGCATGTCTTTGATGTTTCTCTGCATACTAAGTGGTCTTGTGACAGGAATTCTTTTTGTTCATCAATTGCAGCCATTAGGGGGCTTGATGCAGGTAGGGCTACCTTTGCTACCTATGGCAGATAGATTCATGAGCAAACTGATGCTTATTCTCAATACAATTGGAAAACCAGGCATCTAGGAGTCTGTGAATATTTGTTTGGCTGATGATATCAAATCACTGGCTCTTAAGTGACAAGATGCACCCAGTTTTGTAGATTGTTCCACAGGAACAGACCTCTAGAGACACAAAGCGTATCTTTGCAGATGTGACGAAATGCATCAGAGAAGTATAATTGTGTAGTTGACAGTAAGCAATTGCATTTCTTCACAAACTTTAGAAATAAAACATTGTTCTAAAATTTAACTTGCAAATCGTTTAAGCTTGGGTTCTGACACCCAGTCAGAGTCTGTACATCTGTTAAAATGAAGTTGTTATGAGTACATTTCTCCTTCAAACACTGGATACACTCAAAGGAGAATTTGTACTGATTCAGCCTGTACTACCTGCCAGAACATCAACTTGAAGACTTGGAGCACAGCTGCTTTTTCTTCTCTGCCCCCAATCTCCCCAGAGAATAAATGAGGGAGGAATGGAAAGAAAGCTGCAAAATCAAGAAGATGCATCTGTCAGGCTTTTGTCTGTATTTGTGCTATTATTGCATTAGTTTCAGAAAACAATGATGTGCAATCTCTTTGCTGTTGGCAGACTGAGCACATTATTTTCAAATGTAGTACAGTACTGTCCCCCCACCCACCCAAGGTTCACACAACAGTGATTGATTTGGCTCACAATAAGGCATAAGCAATAATAAGCATGAAGATGTTGTATAACACCCCATTCAGCATGTTCAGGAGGGCTGTGGAAGTCAATTGTTTTGTCAACCCTGTTCTCTGGATCCAGCCTACAAAGTTTTAAGTAGGGAAGGAAGGCAATAATAACCTGGTACAATGTCTTCCAATTTTCTGTGATGTATATGTATTGTTGTTTAGTCGTTTAGTCGTGTCCGACTCTTCGTGACCCCATGGACCATAGCACGCCAGGCACTCCTGTCTTGCACTGCCTCCCGCAGTTTGGTCAAACTCATGTTTGTAGCTTTGAGAACACTGTCCAACCACCTTGTCCTCTGTCGTCCCCTTCTCCTAGTGCCCTCAATCTTTCCCAACATCAGGGTCTTTTCCAAGGATTCTTCTCTTCTCATGAGGTGGCCAAAGTATTGGAGCCTCAGCTTCACGATCTGTCCTTCCAGGGAGCACTCAGGGCTGATTTCCTTAAGAATGGATAGGTTTGATCTTCTTGCAGTCCATGGGACTCTCAAGAGTCTCCTCCAGCACCATAATTCAAAAGCACCAATTCTTCGGCGATCAGCCTTCTTTATGGTCCAGCTCTCACTTCCATACATCGCTACTGGGAAAACCATAGCTTTAACTATACGTTTGTCAACTATAGGTTTGTCATTGCTTTTCTCCCAAGAAGCAGGCGTCTTTTAATTTCGTGACTGCTGTCACCATCTGCAGTGATCAAGGAGCCCAAGAAAGTAAAATCTCTCACTGCCTCCATTTCTTCCCCTTCTATCTGCCAGGAGGTGATGGGACCAGTGGCCATGATCTTGGTTTTTTTGATGTTGAGCTTCAGACCACATTTTGCGCTCTCCTCTTTCACCCTCATTAAAAGGTTCTTTAATTCCTCCTCACTTTCTGCCATCAAGGTTGTGTCATCTGCATATCTGAGGTTGTTGATATTTCTTCCGGCAATCTTAATTCCGGCTTGGGATTCATCTAGTCCAGCCTTTCGCAGATGTATATGTAGTATAGTCTTAACCCAACTCGGTGCTGCCAGATGTTTTGGACTATAACACCCATCAGCCTCAGCTTGTCAGCTGTGGTTGATGCGAATTGCAGTCTAACACTTCTTGAAGGCACCAGGTTGAGGAAGGTTGGTTAATAGACATAGTGATACTTTTAATAGACAGTTGGGAGAGAGCGAAGATGCACCCATATTCAATTTC
This sequence comes from Zootoca vivipara, assembly GCF_963506605.1. Classification (NCBI taxonomy): domain Eukaryota; kingdom Metazoa; phylum Chordata; class Lepidosauria; order Squamata; family Lacertidae; genus Zootoca; species Zootoca vivipara. The sequence continues at coordinate 94,775,477 of NC_083276.1, read as the reverse complement.
AGATATCAGCCAGATGGGCGGGGTATAAATAATAAATTATTATTATTATTATGATTATATTATCCTTTGTGAGCATCTGCTTAGCAAGAGTTTTGCATGGAGATAGTTGTAGCGGCGTACAGTTGTCCAGGTATATTGTGGACAATTTCATATAACAAGTCTGGGGAATTCAAACCACTGCAGTTTTAATACCTACTATAATGATTGAAAAGAATGCATAAATGTTTAACTTTTTGATGGCAATACCTAACACATATCATAACATCATTCTCCAAGTCATACTGCACCCAGAAGGGGCCCTATTTCTAACAGGTTATTCCTACAGTCTCAACTCTTATCGAAAACTTTACATGTTCTGTTACATGAAACATTTACTACCACCTGAATAAGAAGGGGAACAGGGCTGATTTGGGTTACCGGTATATTCTCACATCCCCGAGTCAGACTGAGCCATTAAAGGCAACTTTAATGTCCTGCAATCCCATTTGATTCCCTTTGTGTATTAAATAACCCCTCCTAGCTCCTGGTTGAATCTGTCATTTAAAATGTGGAATTAAGTGGCAAAATACATTTTAGTACAGTACTATAATCTTAGATAATGGCCTGGTTTACATGGCATGGCAAGCCCAACTATGGCTTACTGGGACTGTCTGAATGTGTGAGCCCTGGAGGGGAGTTCTTAGTCTGTTTGCTTCTCCTGGTATTTTTATTCCTACACTGCACTGGTTTGGCTTAGCAAATTGTCTGAATCTGGGTACATAGTTAATCCCCCTGCTTGCTAAATGCAAACTGTAGCCAAATTCCTAGCTACATCACATATTTACTCAGCGGCGTCGCTAGCCTTCTGGCTGTCTGGGGGCGGGGCGTCCGCGCATCATGATGCATGCATCATGATGCACGCGCAGTGAAGCGCACACGCAGGAGGCCTACGCACAAGCCGTGGAGTGAGGCAGTTTCACTCGCATCGGGGCTTAAGTCCTCGATGGCGGCGGCCGCGTCTTGTGGTGGCGGCCGTTGGAGGTGGTCAGCCCCGTCCAGCCTTCTGCCCCCCCGCCTAGCCTGCTGCCAGGGGCGGCACGCCCCCACAGCCCCCATCTTAATACACCACTGTATTTACTGAGGAGATAGATATTTTCAATAGTTCATGTTACAATGTCATTGAGTTCCATTAGCAGTATACATATCTCTTCAGAGGTGAAACTCAGAGTTCAATAGAGCTTAATCGCAGGAAACTGGGTTTAGGATTGTAGCCAAGCATGCTAACTATTTAATACATCTTAGATTTTTTTTCTTTATCACTACATTGTTGTGCTGCTATAATTTATTTTTTAAAAAACCTTATATTTATGGATATTCCTGTCCTTGTACTTTTGTTGAGCCTTTGTTTTTCAAACACTGAATCAGGATATGATGGGGGAAATGGGACTAAGTTAGTGCATGGCAGTGCTGGGAATCTGAAATGCTCAGTAAGAGTTGCTTCTGTGATAAAGCTTAATTAAAATGGATGAAGCAAGAGCATGTTGAACTCTGTCAGATATCCTGGCACAGACCTGCTTATTTCTCAGCAGCATGCTAGAAATCAGGCAACAAGTTCCAAAGTTTCTTTGATGTCAGTATCTACCTGTCTCGGGTCTGAGGAAAAAATCATGGTCTGGAACATAACTTTTCCATAAGCATTGTTGCTAAGCCCTTTAGCACAGCTGCCTTCTCTGTGTGGATTCTATTTTAAAAATCTTAAATTCAGTCCCCATGGCACTTCCTTCACAAAACCAGATTGTGCATCAAAGGATTGCCCAGAGCTTTCTGATAGAACTATTTGTTGAGACTGATTAACATGGTTGAAAGTGCTGCATATGAATAAAGAGCATGGCATAAATATTGTACCTTCAAAGAGTTCACTACAACCCTTTTGTGTTTCCAGAGCAACGAACAGTGAGATATTGGCACCAGCCATCATTTCATTTCATTTCATTCTGCGCTAATTTCATATTTGGATGGGTTGGTTTTGAACCTACTCCAGTTGCTGTTGGTGGAAAACTAATGTTGGCTTAATCAGAATAGAAAGAATACCAGTACCATGATAAGCTTCACAGATGTAGTATTTTTAGGCTTTAAAACATTTTAAATTTATCATAGAATCTAATAATAGCTTTTCCTCCATTTGGTTGGATATTTAATGAATGTCTTGGAAATATACACATAATCAGCTTAGGGCCCAAATATCTGAATGGTTGCCTCCTTCCCTACAAATGCTATTGGGTTTTAAGATCAGTGGAAAGTATTCTTTTGGTAGTTATGCTGAATGAGCAGTAATAATAAACAAACAAACAAACAAACAAATTAAATAACGGTGGTACCACCACAGAAGAGTCCTTATATACATTAGCCATTCACCTACCTTCTGAAGGTAGGAGGGCACAGAGCAGGTGTCAGATGATCACCAGAAAAAATGGAGATATGAATATGGCAGCAGATACTCCGATCCCATGTCATTCACCTCTGTCTTCAGCCTGATAATTTCTAAAGTTGATTTTGCAACTTGCATATATTCAACACTTTTTCAGTCTTCATATGTGTTGATCAAATCACCACATGAAAAGGAATCTACATATGCTTGCACAAGGACATGAAAATTCCCATTTGCTCTTATCATTTGACCTACGCATATGCATGCAGGTGTACTTTGCTGGCCTTTAAAGTGTGTCTGTGTCCAAAATTCTCCAAATAATTTGGAAGAATAGATTTTTATAAGTAGTCCTATGAGTTTGTGGGTGCTAGACACCCTAATATCATGGGTCCAGTAGGTGTTCCCTTTTGACACACCAAGCCTTAATTAAATTCTAAACTAGACTAGTCTCCTGTGTGAGGTGATAGCTAGACCATGTGTATTAGCCTGCCCTCTCTAATCTCTTGGAATCAGCATGTGTTGAAAGCTAATTGAGCAAGGCTAACCCTCATGAGATGCCAGCCTGTGGGTGGGCCATTTAGAAGAACAAAGGATCAAGGGACTCTTGTCTGAGATGGCCAAAGAATGGGCCCCATCCCTCCCTCAACAGATCAAGCCACAGAGTTTAGTGAGTTAGGATTAGGCGTTATGTGATAGAGAGGCAGAAAAGGCAGAGCCATGCCTGATGTATGTTTGAATCCAGGGCTGTCCCTATGGAGGAACCAAGACCTCACTGGAGCGTAATGCTGGGAACTCCTCTATTGTAGGCTCAGGTTCTATATATGTGTAAATAAACCATATATCATAAAGACACCAGTCTCTGTTGTGCCTCAGTTCGAAAAGGAAACATGAACCCTGGGTAGCTGCACCTTGAACTCCTTGGAATTGGGGGTGGTGTTTAACAATATTCACATGTTGAAAAAGGTAAAGGACCCCGACAGTTAAGTCCAGTTGCAGACAACTCTGGGCTTGCAGCGCTCATCTCGCTTTACAGGCTCAGGGGGCCGGTGTTTGTCCGCAGACAGTTTTTCCGGGTCATGTGGCCAGCATGACTAAGCCACTTCTGGCTCAACGGAACACCGAAGCCAGAGCAGTGCATGGAAATGCCGTTTACCTTTCCACCGGAACGGTACCTATTTATCTACTTACACTTTTTGGCATACTTTTGAACTGCTAGGTTGGCAGGAGCTGGGCCTGAGCAACAGGAGCTCACCCCGTCCTGGGGATTCGAACCGCTGACATTCTGATCGGCAAGCCCAAGAGGCTCAGTGGTTTAGACCACAGTGCCCCCTGTGTCCCTTAAAATTGGGTGTGGTGTCTAACAATATTCACCACATGTCGCAGGTCTTTAAATCACCTAATTCCTATCGGAACAGTCGGTTGTTTTTTCTTTTTTGTTTTTTTAATATGCAATTTCTTATATTCTTAAGAAGTTTAGGATCATCAATATGTGTTACAGATAATTTTGCTTTTAAATATTATTACATGATTTGTGGCAAGCCACTTGGTGCAGATAGCAGTTTCTTCAGGGTGAATAAATTGTTCAAATCACCCAGTGACACCCAGATATATTTTGGCATACAGTATTTTTTCTTTTTTGTGAGCTACAACCATTTTTTTAAAAAAATTTGGGTGGGTAATGAACCCCAGTCATATATATGTTTACTCAGAAGTAGTTGTCCTGTGCTTTACAGCACAGTCCTATACCTGTCTACTTTAACAGGACTAAGGTAGGTATGGGACTGCACCTCTTTCGTGCAATTTTCATGCCTTGGAAACATTAATGAATGTGTAAGGACTCTTCTCTTAAATGGAAGGCTTTGTAACCCTGTGATGTGAGAGATACAAAACATGACTGAGTCAGCTGGTGGGGTGTTAGAACATCTCGTTAGACTTTTCCTAGATTTTTTTCCTGCCATAGTAAGGCAGGTGGTAAGGAGGAGAACACTCCAAAAGCAGGATCCTCCTGCCAAAAAACAAGACATTTAGCCATAATATCCTTTCACTCTCTGCAATGGTGAAACAAACACATTTTATACCAATAACTGCATGGTTTCTAGTTTCCTTAAAAAGTCAGTCACATACAATGACATTAAATAGATGGCTAAGTTATAGATGGGTCATTTCAGATACGCATCTGAAAGAAAAAAGGTTTTTGTACATGTTTTTCTGTTGCTTCATATGTAGTTAGGGAGAAAATAAATGATTAGAGGAAAGTGATTTACATGTACTGAATACATTTTTTTGTGAAAAGATGGTGGAAGGTCTTAGCCTTCCATGCTTCTGGAAAACAGATGATAGGCAACACATTTAAAAAAACAACCCTTGCCAGATCAGTGTGAGATCTTGAACTTGTTAAAACAAATAGGGAATGTGTTGCTGAATGCCCAAGAGCTGTAATTGATATATATCTTATTTTCAAGTCATTAGAAGTCTGAACTAAACGCCTCAAGGGAAATATACTGTTATATTTCCCCCCTAAATATGAAATAATTTATTGTAAGTTCACGTATGTTGCACTGTTCTGCACTTTTTCATTATTGCAAATGTTGTCCTTAATAAAACAGTCACTGTTCTTATTGTTTGCTTCTAGAGGCAAATGCTTGTTGGATATATTTCCCATGCTTTGAGCATATTAAGTCATTGTACTACTGTACTGAACCTTTTGAAAATTGAACTCTGCTCTGCTAAGATGGAGGTCATTTTGATTATTTTTGTTCACTATCTCAGAAACTAGCTACTTCGTACTTTTTCTCAAGAATCATATTTTCAGCTGGTTCCCAGTGGCAAAAGTCCATCATTACCTTCTAATCTTACCTGTCACTCAGTGGACACCAGATATGGTCAGTCTTTCACACATACAGTAATAAAGTGTAGTCCAGCTAAAGAAAGAAAAACAATATTGTGATGAGTATATGTGGGGTATAATGCACATGAATGAATGTACTTTGTGTTCAGTTTCTAATAATGGACTTCAATGAATGATTTATTATCTTATTAACTGGTTCTACTATTATCTAGATAAGTGCCATCCTAGTTACTGATGATAAAGTAAATGTTCTCTTCCACCTCCCTTACAAATTTGCCTTTTGCCAAAATTTAAAAGCCACTTCTCACATCACTTCAGTACCTGGTGATTTTCTAAAGCAGTTTGACTTGGATCAGGTGTCTGCTAGTGCCTTGCTGCCTTTGGGCCCCCCAAACTTCCCACAATGCCTGTAACCCAGCTTTGTTCTGCGATATTGTGGGAAATTAAGAGAGTGGTTAGATGCAGCCACCAAACAATGTTTGGAGCCACCACAGTCCACTGACAGAGGGGATAACTAGAAGATATCTAGGGACCCCTCAAACCTGGAGCAGACCCTGCCAGTCATGCCAATTGCTTTCCTATTATTGAGTCCAGATGCATCATGCTATCATATTGTAGCAAATGCATCATGAAGTCCTCGTCCAAACTCTGGTTTACAATAACTTCTAACCTATGTTGCTATTTGAGCCTGTGCTGAACTGTTTCACAACCTCATCATTTGCAAACCTGTTGGCTCTGGATGGAGCTGATGGCAGTTGTCATACAAAACAGATAGCACCAGATTGGGAAAGGCTGCTATGCATACCGGTACTTTCCTGGACATAAGTCCCATTGTACTCAGTGTGACTTACTTCTGAGTAGACATGTAAGCAGTTGGCAAAAGTAAATAACTGTTTTCAGGTACTGGGTCACATTTGTCTTGATGTTTACCTTATAATTCTTTGTTATAGCCAAATTATTGTTTGACCTCATCTTGCCTAACCTTCAGAAGTTGCATTAAATCCTCAAATCAGTTTTTGTATAAAAATCTGTTTTCATCACCAGTCCATCATGTGAAAATAACTCTGGTCTGAAAGCTGTTTCAGTGCATCATTGATATTATGTCTGCCACAACTTCAGAGCATTTTTATCTTTTTGTGTTCCATAATTTCTGGTAGTCAATAAACTGCAAAGGTTATTGCAGTAGCTCCGGACATCAGTGCAGTTTTATGGAAACTGCTTTTTGCCTGAATTAAGCTACAACATAGGTACAGGAAGCTAAATATCATATAAATTATTAGTGAATACCGTGTTTCTCATATTATAAGACATGTCTTATATTTATTTTTTCCTCAAAAAAACACACTATGGCTTATTTTCAAGGGATGTCTTATTTTTTCCCTCCTCCTCCTCCTGCTGCGGCCGGCATTGCTGCTGCGCCTATCACTATGTCTTATTTTCGGGGTATGGCTTATATTCCTTGAATGCTTAAAAATCCTGCTATGGCTTATTTTATGGGTATGTCTTAAAATATGAGAAACAGGGTATTTAAAGAAAGAAGGGTATGGAGATCAATGCTGAAATCAATGCTAGAATGTGAAGAGATGCTTTCAGGCCTTCACAAAAGAAACAGACCTTGAACGAACTAAAAATCAGAATTTGATGTGAAAAAGGAGAAGCAGAGATTTTGAATAGATGTATAATAATTTCCAGTGCATATCCAGTAGCTACAACTTACGAGGGACTTTCTTTTATGAAATAATTTTTCTCAACTGCACAGTCTGCTTCATCTTTCACTTGATAACATAGCTTCCAAAAACCAGAAAATGTTCTAATCATTCACTGAATATCTGACTGAGTCCTGCAAAATGTAGTCCCTCCCTTTTTTCCTGGATTCAATTTCACCTAGCTGGGAGGCAAGGGAATCTGACTGATTTAGGGATTGTTGTTTTAGGGTAATATGGTTTTAGTTAAGATGTGGGTTCCCCGCTTTTGTAGTTATTTGGATTATACTCTAGTATTTTTAGTGTTAGGACTTAGCATGAATGGTGTTGTTGTTATCTCAATCTTTTTTCTCTGGGGCACTTTCAGAATCAAATTTGCTTGTACACTGATTTTTTTATTGATAAAATTATCAGTATTTTATTGATAAAAATTTGTTGGGAAACAAAGAAAACAAAAATAAACAACTCCTAGCTTGATTTATAACAACTGCTTTATACTATGATCATGGGACATCCAAAATCTTCCTGCCACACTTGTCATCCTCTCTTGCTACACCAGTGTGGCACACCACATCCTTTGAGAACCACTGGTTTAATCTAAGTGTTCATTTACTAAAATGAGGTTTGGTCTATTGGTACAGTATTTATATGACTGTTTATTTAAAATGTGCCCTGCAATATCTTAAAATTATGCTGTATTTTCTCATGCAAAAACATTTCTGATATTGTGAACTGCTTTGGCCATACTTTACGATGGAAATGCAGCAAACAAATTGGAATTGATATTTTCTTACTGATGTGTGATTAGCTGCATTGGAGATTACAAACAGAAGTGTAAGTGTGTGTGTGTGTGTGTGTGTGTGAGAGAGAGAGAGAGAGAGAGAGAGAGAGAGAGAGAGAGAGAGAGAGAGAGAGAGAGAGAGAGAGAGAGAGAGAGAGAAGGATAGAATCAGTATCAGAAACAAAGCACCATCCAAATACTTACCAGCATGTTCTGGCCAGGTGGAAATTGCTGAACACATTTTCTCTTCCAGTTTTATGTGTACATGTGTGTACCCTGCTTTGCACAATTTTCCATTCCAATAACATAGTTAATGTTTTCAAAACTGGACTCATTCCATGTTTTCTCTGCTGAAAACATTTAACACACCTTGCCTGCAAGAAATATGTTGTCTGACAGAAGAACTCTGTTGTACCTAGCAGTTGCCAATCCTGAACTAGCGAATCTGGATACAGTACCCAAATACACTAGAAATGTTTAATTTTAGGGACATCAATATAAATGTTTGTATTCACTGGATCTTTAGCTGTTTAGATCAGAACAATCCTGACAGTAAGAGCTGTTCGGCAGTGGGATTTGCTGCCAAGGAGTGTGGTGGAGTCTTGTTCTTTGGAGGTCTTTAAGCGGAGGCTTGACAGCCATCTGTCAGGAATGCTTTGATGGTGTTTCCTGCTTGGCAGGGGTTGGACTGGATGGCACTTGTGGTCTCTTCCAACTCTATGATTCTAAGTGGAGTAGGGAGACTTAAGCCTCAAATGAGCAGCATTTGACAGTTATGATGATGGTTGTTTTGGCTAAGAATCTGAAGACATCCCACAATATCGCTGTAAGATATAAGGTTAGGTGCTGGCTGGTTTCAAGAAGTTATGAAATCACAACTTTGGGTTACAACTCAAACCTGGTTCTAAAAAAAAGGTAGTGTTTTCAAATGAAATTCAGATCGAGCTTCAGTGTTAAAAGCATGTGGAACCAGTGCCCAAATTATGGGGGAAAGCAGTGGCAGACGTTGGGCACTCAAATTTCAGCAGCACTAAAGTCAGCACCCCCCCAACTCTCTCAATCTGTTCTACAGCATTGTTGTGGCGCCCCCTGCAGCGTGGCAGCCAGTGTGGCCAAAACCAGTCATGCCACCCTAAAACCACCTCTGGGAAAAGCTTTGAGCAGCCTAATGTATTTCACAAACTCTTGACTATCCCAATTTTAGCAAAATTATATGCCCTAAATAAAGGTAAAGGGACCCCTGACCGTTAGGCCTAGTCGCGGACAACTCTGTGGTTGCGGCGCTCATCTTGCTCTATAGACCAAGGGAGCCGGTGTTTGTTCACAGACAGCTTAGCTTCCAGGTCATGTGGCCAGCATGACAAAGCCACTTCTGGCGAACCAGAGCAGCGCACGGAAACGCTGTTTACCTTCCCACCGGAGTGGTACCTATTTTTCTACTTGCACTTCGTGCTTTCGAACTGCTAGGTTGGCAGGAGCTGGGACCAAGCAACGGAAGCTCACCCCGTCGCAGGGATTTGAACCGCTGACCTTCTGATAGGCAAGCCCTAGGCTCTGTGGTTTAACCCACAGTGCCACCCGCGTCCCTCTATGCCCTACATAGTCTTCTAAAAAAAGATAGCTAATGTTGCTTTCAAAAGCAGAATATGGGGCCAGGATCTAGCTAAGCCCTTTGTAACTTGAAGACTGTTTCAAACTTGGACATGCTGACTGGTACTTGGCTGAGTATTTTAAATTGTAGACAACTTTGTAGAGGGCACAATATATTATTTTAGGCTGAATCTGGAAATATTGCGACCTTTATTTTATACTGCTGTGAAGCAATTGCAAGAAATTGAACATTTGAAACTATATTTTGGTCAGGGAAAAAGGTGGGATGTATCATAATGATTTCCTTTACAGATGCATAAAAGCCTTCCCTTCCTTATATGGAGGGGAAACCCCATGTGCACATTTGGTTCCTGTATTTTCACTGGAAATTTTTGTGCTTTTCTGCAAGTTTTTTCTTCTGGGATTGTTCAAAATGAGGGAGGAGGAGAACATTTTTAAAAAATACTCATTTGTTTGGGAGTGTTCAACACGAGGGATATGTAGATGTCACCATTGCAATTGTCCCAGTGTAATGAAAACTCATTTGGCTTTCCACAAAATGTCTGTTTCATAGTAGCTCTTTTAGAAGCCACTCTGAGATGGCAAATTGCTTTACAAATTAAAAGTGTTGTGTAAATCCAGACACAACACTGTGTAGTCCAGACATCCCCAAACTTTGGGCCTCCAGATGTTTTGGGCTACAATTCCCATCTTCCCTGACCACTGGTCCTGTTAGCTAGGAATCATGGGAGTTGTAGGCCAAAACATCTGGAGGGCCACAGTTTGGGGATGCCTGGTGTAGTCATTTTACTTTTACTTTTACAAGACATCTGAAGGCAGCCCGGTTTAGGGAAGTTTTTAATGTTTAATGCTGTATTGTTTTTAATATTCAGTTGGGAGCTACCCAGAGTGGCTGGGGAAACCGAGCCAGATGGGTTGGGTATAAATTATTTATTTATTTACTTACTTTATTATATTATGTCTTCTTGAAAGCTTAAAAAAGAACTGAGTTATTTATAGAACTTGCTTTTATTTATACAAGTCTGCAATGTTTTATTAAAAGGTTATGTTTAAAGATCTTATCCTTGACTGCTTTAATTCATTAAAATTTGAATATTAAAACAGGAACAAGTGACAAGTGAAGCATGTATACTTTAAATTCATGTTTAGTTCAAAAGAGGAAAAAACTATGTCAAAATTATAATTAGAATATGCCCTTGAAATGGCCTTTTTGGGTGTTCTCTATTGAGAGATGAGAAACTTAGTTTAAAATTCCCAACACTACTTTGGAATTGATCCAAAGGTTTTGCTCCAGTCATGAAGGAGCTTCAGTTCAGTGAAGGACCCCTTCTGTATGTGAAATGCCTTTCCTGGAAGATAAACTCATTCTAGACATGAAGTGAAAACTTAGAAATCCAACCCACTATGTTCAAACTATTCCCAACATATTGTATATTGTATTGCAATTAATGACATAGTGTGTAAAATGTACAAAAAATCTATCCCCGCAAATAATGAATAAAATTGGTGAAACTGATTCCTATCCCCTTGCAGTTCCTTGTAGATCTCCAACATTTGGAGGGCACCTAAGAGCAGATCTAAGGTATGGTTACTAGATTTTTTTTCAATGAATCCGGGGACACACACACACACACTCTCTCTTTTTTAAGCTGAGTAGCAACAGGGAGTCAGTAGTGGGAGTGGTGAGGCAAAAAACCCTGGGCCCAAGCACACATGCATATTGTATAAAGGTGCAAAGCCCTTCTTTTGCACCCTGTGAAACACAAATGCGCCAAGTTTTTTAAAAACTGGGCAATGGCGCACCACCACCCCGTGACTCCTGAGCCTTCCCTGATCTCCTGCCCCCTCTCCCCCTTTTTTTTGACAGATCGGGAGAGGCTCAGGAGTCATGGGTGAGCGGACGGCCGTTGCCCAGGAGGGGCGCAAGGCACGCGATTTCTCTCCCAGGCAAGGTGCAAAGCCCTTCTTTTGCACCCTGTGAAACATAAATGTGCAGTGTTTTTTAAAAACTGGGCAACGGTCGCCCTCCCGCAACTCCTGAGTCTCTCCTGACCAGTTAAAACAAAGGGGGAAGGGAGAAGGAGATCTGTACTGCCCAACGTACCCAGTTCCTCTTCAGCAAATCTGTCCCCTGACTAATTCCGTCCCCAGAATGTCCCCAGATTTGCAAATCTGTCCCCAGGGAACATGACGGCAGCAGCCAGCAGCCCAGAGCCAGCCTGGTAGCACAATTGGCTCTGGCTGGCTCCAGGAGTTGCTCGCGGCTGTGGTGCCTGCCATTTTTCCTTGCCGGAAGTCCCCATATGATGTGTTGTGCACAAGACACTTCATATGGGGACTTCCGGTGAGGAAAAATGGCGGGCGCCATGGCAGCGGGCAGCTCCCGAAGCCAGCCAGAGCCAACTGTGCTACTAGGCTGGCTCCGGGCTATTGAGGCTGCCGCTGCCATGTTTCCTGGGGACAGATTTGCAAATCTGGAGACATTCCGGGGATGGAATTTGTCGGGACAGATTTGCAAATCCGGGGACTTTCCTCGGGAAACGGGGACATCTGGTAACCCCAATCTAAGGTGGTGTGAGTGTTTGGAAGGGAGGAGAGGAAAGGGATCCCCTATCATCTGAGTGGAAGTCTACTGTTGTGACAGTGGATGTTACCCATTGTGCTGGTACCTCACACCACTCCTCGTCATCTAGCCAGTCCTTGACATATGGCTTCTGCCATGTTTCCTAAGACAATATTTTACTAGGATTGTTTCAGGAGCTGAGATTGAAAGAAAGAAAGAAAGAAGGAAGGAAATCGTTCCATTAGCTCCTGATACTTTAAAAAGCTTAACTTGATGTATCTAGTTCTACATCCTAGGTACTACTCTAAAACAGTATGGCAAAAATCATGACTTTCATTAAATTGCAGGTAGGTAGCCGTGTTGGTCTGAGCTTTCATGCACACGAAAGCTCATACCAAAATATAAACTTAGTTGGTCTTTAAGGTGCTACTGAAGGATTTTTTTTTATTTTTCATTAAATTGGGCAGGCAAAGTGGGATAACGTTCATGTAACAAATGTACCTATTCCCAGAGGTCTCTTCTGAAAGGAAACTGCCTTTGTTCTTTACATCTAATGTGTGTGTCCTTTTTTTGACTTTTCTGGAGCTGTTAAAATGCAAGTAAATAAATAAATAAATAAATGTTAGCAATCACCTGGAGTTGAGAGCTAAACATAATTATTATACAGTCCGGGAACTTGTTTACAACAAGTTCTTACAACTAAATATTTGATGTATTTCAATAAAGATATTTTCTATGTAGAACCGGTGGTTTTGTTTTGCTATATGTTGGGCACTGGTGCAAAATATCAAATACAACAAAATTCAAAGTCAGTGGCAAAAAAAAAGGCCTTTAATGTGTAGTATCTGGTGCAATCCAGTATCCAGTTATGCATAAATAATTCCAAGTGACACCAGTGCACTTATGTAACTAGGGAAAATGCTGCATTCAGTTTTAGCGTGCCAAAAACTTCCTAACTAAATTGTGATGCAAAATTGCACATACACAGTGTACTTAGCAGTGCTGTGTAATTTAGTATTTTATATAAGCAACTCTGAGTGAGTGGAAGCATCCTTCTCCCCTAATGGAACAATAAAAAAAAACCCAACACCTCAAGTTCAGCTTAAAAAATTGTCACTGAGAATCTCACTCTCTTATCTTGTATATGAAACTACAATTTAGATATAATTGTGAACCACATAAATGTCATTTTGGCATCCGGAAAGACTTTAAAATTTTCTCCAAGGCCCTTTAATATAGTTAATTCTGGTGGCAGAATGTTGTTGCGAACGTTTGTCAAAAATGAAATTTCGGAGATAATTTAGAGACAAGACAATGGAATGAAAGTTGTTTAAATAAAACTAGCAGTATTTATTATGGAGGAAAGGGTGTTGTATTTCCTACTTCACCCTTTGTATCCCAATTTTGTCCAGTGCTACAGGGTGGTGAGCAGGAACACAGGTTGAGCTGGCTCAGGGTGGTCATCTTGGCTGCATCTTCCCATTTTCCCATGGCCATTTGACACCCCTTGATGAGAGATTTGGTGTAAACTGGAAGGACCATGCCCTCCTTGTAATCCACAAACTGAAACTTCTGGTTCACTCAGGCTAGTGCGTTCTTGCCCAATTGTCCTCACTCCTTTAGTGTTCAAGCTGTCACCTTCTTTACAGCTTGCTTGCTTTGTTATAGGACAGTTGTTCATTGCTAGTTGAATAGGATTTGTATCTGTGTTCCTGACTAGCTAGTCAGTTCCAGAGTTTTTGACTTCCTTATAGGAAACATTAATTTTATCATGATCAGAAAACTAGTTCTGGACTGCCTCTGGACATCAAACAGGGGCTGCAACCTGGGCTGAACAAGAATGGACACTTAGCATGCCCTTGCCTTGGAGCATCCTTAAAATGAATTGGGAAGAGTAGTTCACTTCGGGCCCATTAGGAAGACTTGGGTTGGTCATGGTGGCTGGAAAAAGCTATCTCCTCCTCTGTGCTGGCCTTGTTCCCTGTTCGTTTGTTCAGTGGTCAGGCTGGGATGTATTATTGGCACCAGGACATCTTCCAAAGTAATTTGATCCTTTTTCTTGGTATGTGAAATACGGGTAAGAACCATAATTTAATAAAAAGCAGTGGTCTGACAAATACTGTGTGGAGTCTCATATTTCCTCTCCACACTACACTCCTGCCGCTGGGCATAACACATGATGGCAAGGTTTTATTATATTAATCTTATTACATAATTTTCCTTTTTTCATAGTCTGTATTGGAATATGAAATATTAAGGGTTCAAATAAACACATTTATTGATTGGTATAAATAATGGGCTGAAAATTTATGGAACAAAGAACAAAGCACTTTGTTCTATGATTTTTTTTTTTGTAAGTTTATCTGCAGGGACCAATTTATTGATGGTGGCCGGGGTTCTTTTTACTGCTTGACATTCATTACATATGGGAACAATGGAGATGGAGATAGTGTCCATAATAGGAAGCTCCATGGGCAGAGGCTGGTGAAGATTTTTTTCACTCAGACCTCTGCCTCATCCAACTCCTCCATCCCCACACATGGTGTGCTGGAAAGGGGGTCTGGATTGACACCAAAATTAGCAAGCAAATTATTGCAATATCAGATGCATAATTCCTCCCTTATATTATTGTGTTCAGTAAGTGCAGATACTTCTTGAGTTTTTATGTATCTGGTAGTTTGAATGTTCTGTCCAAACTCTTGCTCCTACAGGAGATTTTATTACTGTCCAAAGTTCTAGTCTGGTGATTTGCAGAGTAGACTTGTTTCCCAAAAAATGCTGATAAAATGTTTACACAGCTGAAGTTCTTGCATTATTGCATTATTCAGAGAAACTATTCAATAGGGAATTGGTAGCTTATGGTAGTATGAATTGCTCAAAAAAGAAAATAATATAGGGATAAAGGTAAAAAGAAATGTGGTATATGTGGTATTTGGACACAATATTATATTCTTGCTGGCACCTAGAGAGGCGAGAGACTGTGAAATAGTCTAAATGCATTCACTGCCAGTTTGTGACTAATTACCATTTTGGTGTGAAAATGGCTTACTATTCATTATTTTGAGGAATTTCAGAAATACTTGCTATGTTAAGCATATGCAGTATTAATAGAAATGGGTACTGCAGATGAAGAGAGATGGTCTTTGGCATGAATCTAGGTAACCTGCAAATAGCTTTAGGCAGTAGATGATTAATTAAAAAGATGAAGGTCAGGAGTTCATACAAATATTAGCTGATTCATTCAGCATACTTGTTAATATATTTAGAACAATGAAGTACATTAAAAACATTTTATATTGGTGTAATTCCCTTGATTTCATAGGTTAATTTATTACAAGGGATATTTATATATGAAAAATAAGTGAATTATACAACAGATGTATCTAAAACTGCTTGGTTTAATGTCTTAAACAAACAAACAAACAAACCCCCATGTTGCAAAATATGACTTAGCAAAATCAAAAGCAACACGATGGCCAGAAACAAATACAGTATAGAAAACTTTATGAAATAATGCAAAACATCAAAACTATCAAACTGAAGTCTCTGAATAAGTCCTTGAATAAGTCACAGTGCCAGACTTTACCTGGCGGAGATCAAGCTTGTAAAGCTTTGTATAATCGGCAAATGTCCAATACTGATGTCCAACTCTGAACTCTGCTGAACAGTGTTTCCGGATAGCAACTACTGTTTTGTTCAGTTCTTCATCAGCCAATTACTTTAATAAACACTCGTAAGTAGAAAGATGTGTAATTTCTTCATTAACCGATCATTTTTCAAAGTGATATAATATACATGAGAATGGAAAATACTCTGGAACAGTGCTCATGAGAATGAAGAAATTACACATCTTTCTACTTATGAGTGTTTGTTGAACTACTGAACGAAACAGTAGTTGCTATCCAGAAACTTCCCAATAAAGTTTGTGATGGCAGAAATGTAGCTCCTCCCCTAGTAAGGAGCCTATGTCCCAGGTCATTGGTGGGGGCGGATTTCTGCCGCCTATGGGGATACAGCTTTTTCTAAGCGAGCGACATCTCTCAGTTGGCTTGCAAAGAGGAAGGCTGGTAGTCTGTACTTCAGAAGACCAAGGATCCAGCGGCAGAGCTAGCCGCTCGGGCACCCGGAGCGGCGCACATGCCGTGCACCTGAGGGCGGGGTGATCCGCTCACTCGCTCCTTCACCCAGGTCCTTCCCCACCCAGCCCTCTTCTGTCACGGGGGCCCCTCTGACTGTTTCCCTGCCACTGCCACCCCACCCTGCAGCACAGAAGGGCCAGGAGGGCTAGGCAATGGATGTAGCGCCCATCCTGGCTCTGCAACACTTTCCGCACTAGCAACTCGTGGCTGGCTCCCGCACACGCGCACACAGAGCTTCCCCCCCTCGGCAGATACGCTGAAGCTTCCTCCTGGGGGGAGCCGTGGAGGCCCTGGTCCGCCCCTTGCCTCCATGGCTCCGCCCAGCAGCCAGAAGGAAGAAGAAGCAAAGCAAGCAAGCCAGCAGTCACCACACTGAGGCTGAGTGAGGCTTTCTACCAGGTGGCGCCGTGGTGGGGCTGGCTTGGGAGTTGCGGGGGCCAGGGGGTGTGCCGAGTGTCACCCCCCTCCAGAGTGGCACCTGGGGCGGACCACCCCCATTGCACCCCTTGCTACGCCCCTGCAAGGATCTGCAAAAAATACTGTGGTCAGTTTCCCAGCAAGGACCTTGTTACCCCAAACATTACTGGTGGTGGTGAACCTATTCTATGCCCTTCCCCTTCTACAGTTTAATTTTTTTAATTCCTCCTGCAACTGATTGGGATTGTACTGCCCTAGGAAAATAATTCACTAAGATTGAAAAGTAGGTCAATTAATCAAGATGAAAGATTCCTTCACTTCTCTCTCTCCCCCCCCATTTGTTTATTGAGCTCTGGGTATTTCCTAAATCAGCTTGGTTTCATTACTTAGAAAAATAAAACTGTTGTACATTTTTCAGTCAGCTGAGACTGATTGTCTTAGAAACTCTGTGAGTCTCTGAACTAACCTGAAATACCTTGTTAATGGTTTGATTCAAATCAGAAACATGAGAATGTTTTCCAAATCACCCAAATCTACCTTTAAATAAATACTGTTTTTAATCTGACCGTTGTCTGGATTTTTGGCTTTCTGTCCTAAAGCAGATGTTTACAAATTCTCTGTGGTTCTCTCCACCAGTTTGGCACTCAGCTATGGTCTTTGTCTTCAGTCACTGAATAAACAGTCATTATCCCATATATTCACTAAATGTATTTTTTAACCATCATTCAGACATACATTACATTACTTGATACAAAATCAATTCAGATTTATTCCAATTTATCTATACTAGACCATGTCAGAAGCACTTGCAAAACCACACTCAGGGGACGATCCAGTCAGTCACTAACCATTAAGCACACATAGTTGTGTGAAAATTGCAACTTACTTCACATTGTTAGTCTGCCAATTGTGTGGGGTGTGAAGTATATCTACTCAAATAGGTTTCATAGGCTGGAAATGCATCCCTCTGCTCTAACAGAAAATTGAGGGGCCTCTTAATCTGCTTCTCATATGGTTATACATTGACCATCAAATATAAAGAATAATGATGACTTAATGCCAGGAAGATGCATATTATTAGCTTTCTAAGGCTGCAATCCTGTGCAAAAAGCATATTCAACACAATAAAATAAAAGGATAAAACCTTTCTACAGACATACAATCTGAAATATGCTCTTAATTGAATTAGGTTACTATTATTCACCCTCCCCAAACTGTACAGCTTGACTAAGTGCTTCTGTTTCAGAACTGGAAGGAGATTAAAATACATTAATTTTGATACAAAAGAGATAACAGGTAGCAAACACCTCTTTTCCACGAAAACTGGTACATTGCCTAAAACAGGCATGGCAGCTTACCCCCTGGTTTTGAGGGGGCTGGCACCGCACATGCTCACATCACACATGTATACTGCGTGATGTGCTGACGTGTTGCATACATGCCTTGCAGCTTGCATGCATGACAAGGGCATGTCACGTGGCATGTGCGAGTGATGTGAGCATGTTGTGTGGCATACATGCAAAGTGTGTGCACGTTGCCATAGGATATTGAAGGATCCCATCCTCTTCCTTGAAACTTTTGGGGCGGCAAGGTCCTTCAGCCTCTGCTAGCTGGTGCCCCTGGCCTAATACAAAAGCATGATTTCGAAATGAATTGAGGACATTTGCTTTTTGCTCTGAGGCAAACCACAAGGTTTGAGGATTTTGTCATACGATGTTTGTTCAGTGAAATGTTCTGACCTTAAGTATTCTGACTTGCATATGATAAACCTATTTCTGGACAACAACAATCAGCTTTTTGTTTGTAGTATGCACACATTATTATCATACAGTTGGTCATGACTTTTAAAAATGAAGGAAATTAATACAATGTGTCTGTCACTGTGGTTTGCTAGTTTGTGAGAAGTGATTTAATTATCAATTTACTTACTGTTATTTTAGAAAGCTTGTGTCTAAAATGACCTCATATATTATTGTGTTACCGAGTGTAAGCAATAGTTGTTTCTGCAGATCAGTGAGATATTTGGAATGGTTTGGCAAGAAAACTTCCTCCAAATATATGTTGTGTGCACATCTGGTACATGTAAGAGTGTGGGGTGGTCACATCCTTCTCTGCCATGTGGCCTGCAGAAGGTTGCCTAAGGGTGAATGTTGCCCTTAGACCACAAAAGGTTAGACACCTCGATCGAAAAGGTTTCTTCCAAAAAGTCAGTTTTACAAGATGTTTTCCTTCATCATGGACTCAGGAGAAAAGGAAAGAAATATTCTCTTCCGCTGGGTCAATGTGTTTAACCTTTAAATGCACTTGTACTTTACTACTGTGGAAGTTTTCTTGCCAGCAGATAGCTTTACTGCCAATCTGCCCTGAGAAGCATATTCTTCTAATGGACAAAAGACACTTTTTCTTCAAGTTTGCCCAGTGGAATCCAGCATTCTTGAGTCTTAATAGTCAGCTTCTGGTGACTGGACATTACTATTCCTGGAGTAAACATTACAGAAAGGAAGCCATGAGCAAAGAAACATTTTTATTAGAAATATAATGATTTTTTAAAACCCAGCCAAATAACACAATAATTTTGAGACAGGCTTGTCAACATTTGAGTGTAACACTGATACAGTAAAATGGTCTTGACAAAACTCCTTATGTGTGATTTTTAAATGTGAGAGCTTGTTTGACGTATGAGAATAGGCTAAAGGAGGGAAGAACCACTTTGGAGTGATACTTTCATCTAAAAGCATTTGACATCTATAACGGCATTGAGTTATACAGGGTTACAACAATTTTAGAATACCCCAAGTTCAATATTTTTCTTTGCAGATTATTTAATGTTTTACCGTTCAGATTAATGGAAGGTAAAAAATAACCTTATTGGTTTCTGTTAGTGGCATGCTTCTTGGGAGAGATACTGGGTTGTATCTAACAAAGTCATGCTCAAGAGTATCCATGGGCGTGACTAAAGTTCATTTTGTGTTGTGCAACCTTTTTTTTGAGAAACCAGAGAATAGGTTTTGATACTGTGCTAGCAGCCGCTGCATTGGCAAGTGGCTGCCACAGCAAGGACAGCCCATGAATTGCATCTTTCTTTGCCTGTCTCCAGTTTTGTAAGTACACAGAAAATAAGATTCCATGGGTTTATAGGTATGCATTCTATGCACAATGCATACATACACAAAACAATACAGAAATCATTTAATAAATAAAAGTAAATTAGGCCAAGAATCAAAAGAACAAGAACACAGTTTGTTATATATTCTTTAAAAAGCACATCAAAATACGGTTATTTAGGCATCTCTGTAGTCAATTAAATAGTCAGAGACATTAAAAACAAGTAGTTGGAAACTCTGCTTTATGAAATGGTACTTAAAAATTTGTTGCATGTCAAGACCCCCAAGCCGACCCCCAAGCCAACCCCCCTGTTAGAATAAAGAACTTCACATGGACACTGAATTTTAAGTTTAAGGTTATTGGACAAATTTTGGCCACAACTTGATTGATTACAAATGTGAGCGGTATTGGCTTAGGCCAGGCATCCCCAAACTTCGGCCCTCCAGATGTTTTGGACTACAATTCCCATCTTCCCCGACCACTGGTCCTGTTAGCTAGGGATCATGGGAGTTGTAGGCCAAAACATCTGGAGGGCCGCAGTTTGGGGACGCCTGGCTTAGGCATTGGCTAAAGATTATATCTGACTCCTGCCCAGGGGCAGATTTATAGGGCAATTGGCCCTGGGTAATTGTGGTGCCACCCTGGCATGATGGTAAAGACTCCTCCCATGCCAGGGTGTGTGTGGGAGTGGCTTGAGGGCCTGCCCGCAACCAGGAACATTTCCGAGCACAGTTCAAAGTGTTGGTGCTGACCTTTAAAGCCCTAAATGGCCTCGGTCCAGTATACCTGAAGGAGCGTCTCCACCCCCATCGTTCTGCCCGGACACTGAGATCCAGTACCGAGGGCAATCTGGATGGTTCTGCCAGGGGCACAAGATCACCTAGCTACGGCTCTGCCCTGAAGTATGAAGAAATTTAAACTTTTGCATGCTACTTTCAACAAAGCAGCCCCTGCAGCCCCTATGAATTTATTTTATTGTAGGATTTTATTTAGGTCTCTATTGCCTAGTGTGTGTAGGAGTTGGGACACACACAAATCCTAGAGGAAGCTATATTCTTGCAATTCTAGAATTTCTTGAATGCTACTACATAATAATGTTGATTTTTATGTGTAATACAAGAGCAGCATATAAAACATATTATGGTATAAATAAATGATGTTCAATTTAAAATGGAATGACCAGATCCTCAGGCAATAAATGTTTATTTGGTTCTGAATAGGACATTTAGCACTGCACATTAAACTCCATGTGTATTTAAACCATTTTGGCCTACACCACTTCAGGTGGAATTATAGTAAATTGCTGTATTTTATTTCCCTAATTACCTAGTGAAATGCTAGTTCATGTTGTCCTGAAGTTTATCTTCAGTACAATTAGATCTCTATTCACATTTCGATAGCACTCTTATACCCTCAATTTGATCATTGTTTTGGTGTGTAAGTCTGGGGTTGGTGGGTAGGTGAGTGACATTATTTATAACATCAATTTATTGATGTGTAGAATGAATTACACATCTATAAATAATTAAATGAACTCATGAGAAAGGAGCTCTGATAACTAAATCTCATACTGTTTGGTGTGAATTATGAAATACTGTTTTTCTCCCTCCCCCCAGGACCTTGGAAGCAACAGCCCACCACAGAGGAACTGGAAGGGAATAGCAATTGCACTGCTGGTGATCCTAGTCGTATGTTCACTCATCACAATGTCTGTAATTCTTTTAACACCAGGTAGGATTTATTTATTATTTGCTTAGCCTATTATTGAACCAGATGCATTGTATGTGTTTTGTGGGCCCAAGAACATTGAGCTTGCAGGAGTCAAGGCTGTTGATACAATTAGTAATAGACAGGACAAACCTCTTGGGTTGAAATCAGCTTTATTTATTACAGATGCCAGAAGGTCTTGGCTTTAGGCATTGGGCTTGCATCCCAAATCAGCCAACCTGGTCCACTTGTTGTTAGTTATATTGGGATCGATTTTATATTATGGACCACCCAAATCAAGACAGTGCTATGAGAAGCCATTAGGTCTCGGTGTGGGGGATTCTGCACCCTGTCCATCTCCATCTGGAGGTCTGGGCAGAGCACCCCTTTGCTGGGGGCACCCCAAAACATGGGTTGTGTAGGGGAGGTAGGGCCATGCATGTCGCCTCCAGCTAGCCCAGGGATCCAATCCCAATGTCTTCTCTGCCAGAAAGTTCTGGTAGTTGCTATGAAGTAGAAAAAACCCCAGACAGATAAACCCCAGTTTATCTGCAGGCAAATTCCTCACTGGCCCTGAATAGCAAGGTCCTTGGAACGTCCTGGCCAGGGCAACCATGGAAAAAAGGGATGGGGAGTTCAAAAGCTGGCTCCACTGCCTAGAGCAGGAGCAGCCAATCTTTGTGCTCGAGCAGCAGACCTGACTGGAGACATCCAGAGGTGGTCTCAAGTTAGGTGTGCCACCCCAAGCCCCACCCTGGGCAACTTAAATTTGAAATTTTGGTGGACTGTCCCCATGGCTGTTGTGCGTTGGCCACATGAACAGAGGGTTCCCCATCGCTACTGCTGTGGCCTGCCGCGGCCATGCCAGACTGCAAGCTCTGCTCCAGGGATGATAATCTGGCATTTTCTGTCCCTTTAAGTAATTTTTTTCTTTTTGTATATTTTAAATACTGACTTCTTCACATTCAAGCCTGTGCATAATATTCACAAAAGAAGCTTGGTGAAAGAAGGTATGCACATAGAATAATGATCTTTTCATTTGTCACAATGCAACAACAACAACAACAACAACAACAACAACAACAACAACAACAACAACAACAACAGTGTGAAGCTTTATGACTGCAACTAAGAGACCAAACAATGGTAAATTACTTGTTTGGCTACACTTAGTCCTGTTGCATCCTGGATACAAGCATCTCTTTAAAAATGAGGAGAAAGTCAACACAGCCTCACAGTATGGTTTTGGTGGTGACGTGTTTGGCAGGTGAAGGTTGAGTGTTTCTTCATTGATTCCTGGAATTTGGTGACCAACATATAAAGCACACTTCATCTTAAGCTAGGTGTTGGTGTTAGTATTATTGTAAAGTCAAGAAGAATATTCTGAATCTGTCTCCCCAGCTCATATACTTTCTCTTCCGATATAGTTATGTAGCAATGAGCAGCCAGAGTTCTGATATCCAAGCAAAAGTTACGGGAGCTTGTTTTTGAACAAAATTTTAGAAGAGCAGAAGGACGCAGGGTTCAACTCTGCCTGCTTGTCTCACTATAAGGCTGACTTGGTCCCAAACCAAACTGAAACTAGACTGGCACCCAAATAACCAGTCTACAGAAATGTCTGCATTTGTTCCACCTTGAGCTTGTCAATTACTTTCCCCAGAAAGAATGTATTTGTGAACTGAGTGATAGTTGTTACAATGAATTGGATCCAGGGCTGGCTTTTTCAGTTGTTGTGCCACTACCTCCTTTAAGGTGACAGGCACCAATCCCTCATGCAAATAAGCATACACTTTCTGGACCCAACCAATCAAAATAGGTTATTTTGCAGCAGTACACAGAACACATATAACTGGGCCAGTTATAAACAAGAATCTGTAGCTTTGACTTCCATGGGGTTAGAGTACATAGCTACACCTGAGGTATGCAAATAATTGGTCTGGTTTGGCCAAGCCTTTGGGTTGTGTGTCATCAGAAACTTGTTTGATAGAGGACAACCAAATCTCTTTATAAATATCTCAGTTGTAGTGCTTCTAGTCCTACCTACAGAACAAAGTCCAGAGATTAGCATTGGGAGAGTGCTTTTTCACAGCCTGGGGTGCTGCAAGGCACTATTTTAATGTTATTTAATAGTTACATGAAGCTGCTGGAGATACCAATAAGAGTTTGGGGACAAGGTGTCATCAGTTCAGTGATGACATCCACCTCTATTTCTCTGTAACATCTGAATCAGGAGAGGTTGTGCGGGACCTGGACTAAGGCCCAGACACAATGGTGGGATAGATGAGGGAAAATAAACTGAGCTTGAATACTTGCTAGGCAGAGGCACTCCAGCACAAATTCTTATGATGTGTTGTTGACAGAGGCCACCTTTATCAATGGCATCTTTACAGCCCAAACCCTGATTTACAGATTTGAAAGAATTTCAGTGATGGGATGAAGAGTGGAAGAAACAACAGCAGGAGAACTTCACTGTTAGGCATAAAGCAAAATAATGATCAAAACTATAACTATCATTGCTTGTGTCTTATTAAATCATGAGCAGCACCTCAATACAGCATTTACTGGATATAAGTAGTTCACTAGGCCTGCTAAGGTCTGGAAGTCAGCAAGAAGGAATAATAAAATGGATTGCAGGAGGACACCCTGGGTACTCTAGTTGTATGTTTGATGCTCGGTCTTCATGATTGCTTGTGTCAGATTACATGACCACATTCCAGCCCCTGAAATAATGTCTAGCAAATTAAGGATAACTGTAGTGCACACATAGTCCACGTGGGCCCATCATTTTATGGGCTGTGACAACTGTGGTGGAGGGGTATAAACTCTTTCCAAGAAGGAATGGATCATAGTCATAGTGAAGTACATGAACACTTTCCTGTTGGGCAACATTAGCTAAATCTGCTACTTAATTTTCTGCAATTATGATTTTGGATTCTGGTGGAGCTTTTAAACACCTCAGAATTCTATTCCGGCTTGCAATCTATACTCAGTATCTGTATCTTAACTTCAAATTTTAAAATCTATCAGCCACTTAAGGAACTGGGAAATGTCATACTGTCAATGAATAATTCAGTATAATCTTGAATGGAGATGGAAAATGTATAGCCTATTGTGAAATGTGAGAATAAACATTAAGGAGAAAGGAATATGCTCCAGTAAGAGGCAAGAAATATACACAATGCATATGAATTCACAAAGATATAAAAAGAAAAGTTCCCCTGGTTACAGGATTCAGAAAGTTTTTGCAGTGTGAAGGGGAAATACTTTTACTGCATTGTATAAACTGTGCATTGTGAATTTGTGAGATTTCTAAAGCCAGAACAACATTTATTGAAACATTAGACAAAGGTAGCAAGATAGATTTAGTACAAAAAAAAAGTTGGACAGTGATGTGATGTGAATTTTCTAGCTTACATACAAAAAGATACATCATTTTTCAAGAGAATGTGTGGCTCTCAATACCATCTTCAGTACTGTTATATGGTAAAGTATATTTTCAAAAACATGCAACAAAGCCAGCTTTTCAGAATCTTCAACAAAGCTGCTACATCTGTCTAATGGTTTAAAGGGTACTCCCCCACCCTCAATGGTTTCATGAGATTCTTTTAGGATTTCAAAAAAGTGCCAGTTTTATTTAACATTTAGTGATTTGGAAATAAATTTACAGAATCCTGAATTGAATATGATTATAGCAAAGAAACAGGGAGCTCAGAAAATGTTGCCATAGAGGGGGGAAAACACCTCATTAAGTAATTACATGTATTGTGAATATTAATGCTTCCTGTGAATATTAATGCTTCCTAGGGACCAAAACGATCAGGTGGCAAGTAAGAGCTGTTTGGCAGTGGAACAGATTCCCATGAGAGGTGGTGAACTCTCCTTCCTAGGAGGTTTTAAAGCAGAGGTTGGATGGCCATCTGTCATGGATGCTTTAGCTGAGATTCATGCATTGCAGGGAGTTGGACTAGATGACTCTTGGGTCCTTTACAACTCTTAAGATTCTATGATTCTATGAAATCCCAGCAGACTACTAGCTTCTGCTGTTGACCATTGCTAAATGAAGGAGGGAACCCAGTAGCCTTACTGGAGGCCATCATGAAGAGGCAGTGGAGGCACATGGGCAGTGTGATGGCAAATGGCTAGTGAGTCAGTAATAGTGCATAGTATCAGCATGGCCACTGCCTCATGACATCCTTGGGAAATTGGGGCCGCCTACCTTTTTCAGCGAGAGGGATGCGGGTGGCACTGTGGGTTAAACCACTGAGCCTAGGGCTTGCCGATCAGAAGGTTGGCGCTTCGAATCCCCGCGATGGGGAGAGAGAGAGAGAGAACAAGAACCCTGAACAAATTCCAGATGGGCAAAAATGTGCTCAGATTATAAGGTGCCAGTGAGA
Organism: Zootoca vivipara; assembly: GCF_963506605.1. Classification (NCBI taxonomy): domain Eukaryota; kingdom Metazoa; phylum Chordata; class Lepidosauria; order Squamata; family Lacertidae; genus Zootoca; species Zootoca vivipara. Next base: position 94,749,802 of record NC_083276.1, on the reverse strand, counting down.
TTCAATATTTAATTTGCAAGTTCTCTCTTCTACAAGTTACCTAGTAGTCTATGGCTTTAAAATGTCAGGAAAGATGCTCAAGCAAGCAATAATGTCCCCTGGACCACGGCATCGCCTGCAGCAGGTGATATGGTTGCAGGACTGGAAGAGGGAACACTGTCTCTAGTTTCCTGCAGGCTTCGACCCTGTAGCTGGCTGCATCCAGCAACCAGAGGGCTTTCCCACATGCCTGTAAATGTAAATCTTGTAAGAAGCTGTGCTTTCCTGGAATTCCACAGAACTCACATATGTATATGTGTGAGATTACAGCCAGCCAAAATTGTATGCGATTCCCCCGCCCCAATAATATTTTATCTGTGGGTACTGTTGCTGAAATACAAATCTGTATTTTTCATGAATGGGAAGGATTCAGCTTCCAATATGGGTCTGATGTTGTGTGAAGCCTTTGGTAATTTAATCAGGGTTTTGTATATAAAAAAGTGTGATTTGCTGTTTCAATTTTCTTTTTTCTTTTTTCTGTCAAATTCATCAGAACTGTCAAATTCATCAGAAAGCAGATTGTCTTTAGAAGACCTCTTCAGAAAAGAATTTATAGTTCACAATCCAGAAGCCAAATGGATCAATGGTATGTTGCACATACTCTTTTTAGTACTGAATAGAAATATCTGGGAATGGGGATATTAGAGGGTAAATCAGTTGCTGTACCAACCAAACTTTTAATCTGGTGATGAGGTCTACATGTGAGAATTTTCTTCCTATTGAGGATTGGTCTTAGTATCTGGACAACCTATGATTTAACATGTTGTGAAACTTCAGGTGCCCAAGTGTCCAAATAATTCCACCATAACTGCATCTATATTAGAATTATGAAAAAAACTTCTAATCCATATTGCATTGTGGTACTGATTGTTGTCAATCAACTGATGTATGGCTCAAGAAACTAAACAGCTTGCAGACCATCTTATGTGAGACGAGGAAAAGCTGTGAGTTTGGTTGTGAATAAATCTCCTGGAACAAGTTTGAAACTGGAAAAAGGTTGTGATGCATAAGGAAGATTAGGCACAGGTAGTGCAGAGAAGAGGAGGCTGAAAGAAACACATAACTGGCTAATAAAAAAATTCTCACAAACTGATATACTTGCATGATAACTGTATCCGTTGAAGTTGCCTTTTCTGAAGAACTATTAAAGGTGTCTTCTTTTGCCTCTGGATATTTAAATAATGTTAAAAATCAGTACAGCAAAACACACAACTGTAAAATCACATAACTTTAACCTATGCCACTGCTTCCTTCCTTCTCTGAATCCATCCATCACAACCTACAGCAGTGATAACTGGATCTGGTGGGTGAATTTGATAGCCAGTGTGTTGTAAAGTGCAATATACTAGATGACGACAGTGAGCGATGGCAAATTCAATGTATTTTTCAGAAAAAAATCTAAAGCATTTTCATAGCGTTTTTTATGTGTGTAGATTCCACCCAGATGTCCTAATGATGCCAGAAGACTTGAGACAAATATGTTACCATTATATAGCCCTTATCTCACAATATTCATGCACTAGGCCGTATATACTACTACTATTACTACTAATGATAATTTATTATTTATACCCCACCCATCTGGCTGGGTTTTCCCAGCCACTCTATATACTATTGCTTCTTCCTGTCTTACCCACTTGCTTAAGCCTGGGCTGCCTCTTCTATCCCTAGACCACTATTATATTTTCATGGTTTACCACCTTCCTCCTTTCTTCCCTCCTCTCATCTGTTTACTGCATCTATTTTGACTCAGTGGTGAACTGCCAAATTTTGTGGGAGATGTAGTATTGAGTGGTTCCAGGTGTTGCTGCCTAAATTGTTCTCCAGGGCCAGGTACCTAGGCTGTTTCTCATTTGATAGGCAAAAAGGTTGGCACTTTTACTATGTTGTCTATGTTGTCTTTATATCTTATGAATAACTGCCTGTAGTGCTCATTAAGTTTGTAGGCAGTATTTTTTGTTGATAGTTTTAAAAAACAGCAACAGTGTTTAGATGACAGGGAATGCTGTTAATACAATGGAGACATTGAAATATGGAGGAAACAGATTAGAGTAGTTGAACTTTGAGGATTTTTGTAATGAATTTTGTAGCTGTTTTCTTGTTGTTTGTTAATGCTTCCCCTGAAAAAATATATTTTCAGAATATATCTTTGTGACATATTAGGGTTGGGAACTAATACTAGATTATGTATCAACACTATGCCTATGCTTGCTCCACCAATAGATACAGAATGGTCTTCGCTTTTATGTTAGCAATAAAAAGTAGAACTACATGTTTTGTAGACTGATGTGCAATTTTTGTACATGTTGTATCCATAACAATGCTATGAGATTCATGCAAAATATTGGAAACCTGTTTTTCAAATTCTGTTGATTTCTGTAAATGAAATTGGGTTGTACCCAATAGTTGCACAACTGAAAGGTAGGAGCTGCAGCTCATTGGAAAATATTAAAATGAAGCAGGAACTGAGAATGGTTTCCAACAGGGAATGGGAGCATGGGTTAAAGTTGTTGTTGTGGACCAGAGCACGCCAGGCACTCCTGTCTTCCACTGCCTCCCGCAGCTTGGTCAAACTCATGTTCGTAGCTTCCAACCCTCTTGTCCTCTGTTGTCCCCTTCTCCTAGTGCCCTCAATCTTTCCCAACATCAGGGTTAGGGCCAATATATTGTCAAAGCTGTGGTCTGAGGTACATGTGTACAGAATTACTTATGCGAGCTAACATTCTTCAGGCAGAAAAAGAAAAGTATGATAAAGAAGCCATTCTGAAACACCAATGTATGTTGTAATTCATTGACATTTTGGGATTTCAATAACGTTGTAAAGTTGTTTTATGTGTGCACAGCAGAACTATGAGGCTGAAATTAAAATTATTAGATGAAAGTCCCTTTGGAGACAGCAAACATTAGTATTAAACTACTGGTAAGTAAAACTGGCCTAAGTGGACTGGCTTAAATATGAATAATCTGAGCTTCAGTTCTAAGTAAAAAAATTCAAATGCACCCCCCACCACACGCACACAACCTTTGACTTTGAGCATTTCTCCTAAACCAAACTCATACATGCTATAATTCACACATTGTAGTCAGTAGATGGAAGTGCTTTGGAGAATTGTATATGAATATCAGTTTCTCTGCATCAGTGCTGTAGGGATGAGAAGGGTTGTCTGTGTGTGATGATGTTGTATCTATTAGATATTAGAACAGAAATCTAACATACTAGTATGTGGGCCTTGTATTTGTCTTTTGGCTATTATTCTGGTTGGTAAGATTAAATAATAATAATAATGTGAGCCTTGTTTCGTAAACAGTTCTTTCTAGGCTAAAAATACCATATGCAGGAGTAAAACCTGAATTAGTCAGGCATGTTGGGAATCGTCATACGGCACTTATTTATGAGAACTTGTTAAAGGGTTGACAAGAAAAGTGCAATAATTGGTATAGGACTGAGATACTGTAATTGTAAATTCAGATTTTGATGTTCATACTTTTTCTGCACATTCAAATAGTTATGGCAATAACATTTAATTCCTACTCAAAAATAAAGTATAATATCAATTCAGTCACTACCTTGTGGCATATCATCAAGTGATCATGACACTGACATGGAATAAGTTCTCATACCGATAAATTCAGCAAAGTGTTTCTTCGTAAGAGTCTCATAAACTAATGAGTGCATAATATTTCACAATTCTATACTGAAGACAGCAGCAGCATTCATTCTTTGCAATATTTCACTGAGTTTGAAACACTGGTATTTTCACGGTATCTCAGTCACAATTTCCGTGGCATGCTAGAACCTCTTACACAAAATGGTGTGTTCTTAATTTCTACACAAATTCTATCACTATTCCCCTAGCAGATTTTTGAAAGAGCTTCCCTTCCCCACCCCCCACAAGTTGGTTTCAGGTGTTGATGCTTAATGCACCAAAAGAGAGCTATAGAAAGCCTGGCTCTGCATGAACAATCCCTTGAGAGCATGTAAATGGGCTCTCTGGATTGTGGCCTATGTCTTTTATGCTATAATTAAATTCTATCAGATCAGCCACTGTTCTCTAATTTGATTCTGAAAAGAGGTCTAGATGTCTGTCAGGCTTTTGAGGATGTTAAATGAGAGTGCATCTACTTTTAGTAGTATTGATTTTTAACATTTAATTTTTTTAAAAAAGTGAAAATTTAAAAGGCTGCCAGAGAGTGATACAAAATGTGTTAAGATTAAGGGCACATTGAAAGAGAAGGATAGGCTATGCCACAGAAGTAGAAATAGGAGGAAATGGCCTTAATTTGCTTAAACTACACTGCTGCATTGAATTATGAGGTATTAAAATGGTTATCAGATGGTTTAGAATTACAAAAAGGCAAGGCTATTAAAGGGATGCATGAGAATTCAGTTGCAAAAATCTGTGTAAAGTACAGTTAACTTGGCATGGACATGGGGTAGTATTATTGGGGAAAGTGATGTGTGCTGGATCTTGGGACCCCATAATTCATTCATTAGAGTGTTGGTTTAGTGCATGATCTGTCTTAGGGCTCCTCTAATTAATTTGAAAGTACCAGATCTATATTACAAGAACAGTGACTCTAACTTCTTAATGTATTTTGACTTTAATAATTGTTTAATCCATGAACATTCATCATTGGCTTTACTTGTTGAAACACTATCATATTTATTTTCTACAGGCATATTTTTGGTAAGGTTCCCCCCTAAAAACATATACAAATGCTGGATTATTTGAAAGGCATTTTAACTAGTAATCTCTATACTGTACACATTAGTCACCTATGCCTGCAAAGGAAACTGGCCAAACTTCAAGTTCCACTATTATAGTATCTTTAGCCACCCACAGCACAAGCTTAAACATGTCTACTCAGAAGTAAGCCCAACTTATTAAATTGGGTTTTCTCTCAAGTAAATTGAGTTCGGATTGTGGCCTTAGATGTAAGTCTGAATGCTTCTTGTACTCAGAAGCTGTTCTTTTGGCCAGGAATATGTATGTGAAGGTTTTCATAAGATAGTTAATTGATCAGATAAGGCCACAGGCAAACAAATTGGTTATTTAATCAGCATTCATTCCAATACTGACTAATCTCTCTGCAAACAAATCAGCATGAAGGCTCAGTGAACAGGTCACCAGGAAGTTCCCTATGTGAACAAAGTTGATTGGGCAGGGAAGCAGAGGACAAGAGGCATAACAAGAAACGGACTTCATATATTGCAATTATGGGGTAAACTCAGCCTGATTCTCATCTGGGGATACAACAGAGTGCTTTGCTGTTGTTCTAAATACACTGGGTGGAAATCAGTGCCATACTCTTCCAGTTGTTCCGTCTGTGCAAGCACTGCAACTTCTCCCTTCATACACTGTTCAGGGGGTCCCTCCTGATCCCCCACTACCATAAACAAAATTTCAGGGGGTTGCACAGGGAGATAAGAGTGGGGACAGCCCTGTTGTGCAATTGGAAGTCCTTGCACAGCAGATTTGCTGATAGAGCTGGATAGGTGAATCACCACCACTAGTTAAACAACACCAATGAATACAATAGGACAGAGCTTTGCAAACATGTTTTTAGACATGCATAATTTCATAACACCCAGCCAGATGGGTGGGGTATAAATTATTATTATTATTATTATTATTATTATTATTATTATTATTATTATTACACAGTAATTCAGTTTTACTAGCAAACCGGAGGTTAAACTAACCCCTTTCCAGCCCCAAGAGGAGCGCAAGGAGTTTTCGTGCAACACACCCACTCACTGCAGCTGGCACACTAACGTGTCGTGACCCACACACTTTTGGAAAGCTCTGCTATAGGAATTAAGTCTGAGTAAACATGCAGAACTGTGCTGGCAACTGCTATACCAAACACATGATAGAAAGCAAATCCCATTATGCACACTTCTGAGTAAACATGCACTAGATTTGTTTAAACCTCTCATAAATGTTTTAAGCAGGCACCAAAAAGACTAAAGTGAAGGCACCTGTATCGTTTAAATGCATGACAAGCAAGTTTTTTAAAAAATAATTATATGGACACTTTTGTGGACTTACACTGCCATACTATAGGTATGTTGATATTTTTGCAGAATGGGAAACTAAAAAAGGGGGGACTGAATTCAATTATAGCAGCTACCAGGTTTCCTGTTTCTGATTTAATATCATAATTATCATAATTGTTTCTTCTAGCAACATATACTATTACCTACTTTGCAGATGGCTACTTTGTAGGGATGGGGCTGCAATCTGAAGAAAAAATGCTCAAGTGTTGTAAGCAGAATTCAGTTTAACACAGCCCACCTTGGACAGATCTCCCTTTCTCGGTTCTACTCAGATGTCTACAACCTATAAGAGAAAGGAAGATTAATAGCAATAATAATCATGAAGGGGAACAGGGTATCAGCCTGTAGAGGGCTGATGTGAGGGTCCCAGATTATTTTATGATGCGAAACTTGCTGGGAGACACCAACCCACCCACCGACAACCCTGAGTCTTTTTTCAGGATGATCTCTCTGCCACACAAACATGCAGTAGCATTTTTCTCAGGTGCAACACTTCTAAGCAACATGTATACAAACAAACAGAGAAAAGCATTGAAGGGCTAAACTGAAAAATTTCTGTTATGGGCAAAGGAGGTTGTCCTGCTCCAAGGGTCCTCTTCAGTGGGTGGGCATATCGCCCCTAGCAACAATTTCACCAATTGCAGTTAGTAAGGTGAGTTTCCTCTGCCAGTGGTTATCTCCCACCTTTCTAACAAAGGTAAAGTTGTGTTAGTCCCACGGTTTCCCTTGACTTGCAAAAGGAAGAGAGCCACTGGTGTGTTGCTGGGGTTTTTTTTTTTTTTTGCAAGCATTTATTTTAAGTGCTTGCAAGGCCCTTGAGGTTCTGTGCATATTTGAAGGGAATGCTTGCAAAATATTAATGATTTTGCAGGCAATGGGGAGATGTTTTCTCGTCCCTACTTGCCTATTAACAGAATTGTCTTATGTGCAAATAACTGCATTGGAATGTCCTTGGGAAGGGGGAAAGGGAAAGAAATATGTTGTTTTCCCCTTCTTGTCACATTCTACTCACTCTTTCCCATCATTATAACTTTTGCTTGCTATAAATATCTTTAGCCCATAGGTGCATCTTGCTGCACAGCGAGTGTTCGAAATTTTATTTACCAAAGTCTGCTCTGTGGAAATGAATTTAGTCCCACTAGAACAGGCATCCCCAAACTCAGCCCTCCAGATATTTTGGGACTACAACCCCCATCATCCCTAGCTAACAGGACCAGTGGTCAGGGATGATGGGAATTGTAGTCCCAAAAGATCTGGAGAGCTGAGTTTGGGGGTGCCTGCACTAGAATGTATGAGAAGAGTGGCTCCACCCCACTCCTGGAATTACCAGACACTTTGTCGTCTTCCTCATGGCTATGGCTATATATATTCAGAATTAAAGCCAGGTCTCTCTCAGAATTAAGAAATCTGGAACCAGCAGGTAAGGCAGCTACAAGAAAGTCGGGGCCAGAAAAAGATTCATAATCACTGTCACTTGCTCAGATGTAAGTCTTACTATATTTAACAGAGCTTCCGTCAAGACAAATGGGCTTTGATTTAGAGTTAACATTGGAGTTTATTGTCCCTTTAACACCTGTATGGCAGGCAAAAATTCAACAAATCAGAGCTTTTCTAGTACAAAAATACGATTCTGGAAAAAGCTTCGCTATGACTGTACTTTCTCTAATTTTGTTTTATGCCACACACCCATGGCAACCATTTTGTGACTGGTGCCCACACCATTCTCTCAAAATTAGCCCAGTAGCCTAGAAAGCTGATAGGAGTAAGGAGGATTCACGAAGAAGTGTACTAATCTGCATTTAGCTAGCTACAAGCAAGCGGCTCTAAAATCAGCTATGTATAATCTGAATACAGGTGCATATTTCTAAGAGTCCCAGCATATAGGGTGGAAAGTTTACAGGAAAAGGAAAATGTTTCCTGACAAACATTAAGGACGCAATTGTTGAAAGCACAGTGAGAAGCATGGAAGAACTCATGGAGCTAAAAATGATAAATGTGGCATCAGAAGGATGACCCTGTAGAGCTCTTTGTGACAGTATGTAGAGGATGAGAAAAGCAACAGGAAGGATGATATATTGGCAGGCAAAGAGAGCGAACAAGAGCTTTTAGAGGATGCAGCAGCAGATCTGTGAGAAATGATTTTGGCTGTGGTGTAGTCAGTAAGCAGACTGCAGCAGGACCTCAGGATGGGAAACCAAAAAGTTGGACTGCAGATAGAAATGTAGGGCAGGGAGCCACAGGGCCAGGTGCACAAGCTTCAGGCCAAGATGGATGGAGAGCTTGAGTGTTCACTTTACAATGGGAATGAGGAAGGATAACAGGATGCATAGAAGACAAAGCCCAGGGATAAGAGATGAAAACACACGGATCTAGTAGGCAGTCAGAGTACATTTATCTAGTCAGCCAAGCAGCCAGAGCATTTATAAATAAGCACCATAACCTGCCAATTGCTGTGGCATGAAGGAAAACATAGACATTGGTGGTGAAAATTGAAGAATACATACTTCTAATCCTGGAAAATTTCCATGAGCCCTTGCAACAAAGCAAGACCACGATTCTCTGTTTAGCTATCAACAAACAGGTCCAAATCTTTTATATCTTGTTTCTGAATATGCCAAAAACTGTGACCTATCTCGTCCAATCCTGGTTCTGTGTGAATTTTTAAAGTGAAAAACCTAAACAAATCACACAGAAAATTTCAAGAAACATCTTATAGATACTACTTATGAGATTGTCTGAAGGTTGCTTGCTTGTCTCCTTAATTATCAGAGTAAAGCTACTAGGAACACCTTCAGAGCGTGGCACCTGCACTGCACTGTCTGAAAAAGCTTTGGGGAAAAATGTTTCAGGAACCAGCTGCATGTCACTTCCATGATAATTGTTTGATTAAAGGAATGTTGATAGCTGCATTAAATACCTTCGGTATTCTTCTCCCCAAAGATTTGATGCAATTTAAAAGATGCAAAGGGTGCAAATGGACTTGGTTTGAGCAGATACGAGCAGTAAAAATGAATGTTGTGCCTAAATTTCTATACCTGTTCCAGAACCTTACATTTTCTATTGAACTACCAAGTCAATGGTAAAAACAATAGTCACATTACTAGTGGGAAGAACAATGCACACACATCATAGTGAAGGCAAATTGGGTATACCCTACCTACTAGAGCTGCTTTCGGTGTCCTTCCTTGGGCAGCTGGTAGCGGCTGCTGGAGAATAGGCGAGGAGGAGAGGCTACAGCCTCGTGATGTACCAGCTCTGCTTTGAGATGCAGGCAGAGGAGAGGGCTTTGTCCTTTTGGAGAGAACCCCAAACAGGACACAAGAGCTGGAGAAGGGGATTATTCCAGTTGGTAAGCTGCAATGCTTGCAGAGACATAAGACCTCAATGAATGTAAGAGTGAATGTAAGAACTCAATGAATGTAAAAACTCAATACTGAATTCCACCCCAATAGGTCTATATAGGTTACATGATTTGTTTAATAATAATGTACCTTTGAATACACGGCATTTCCGTGCACTGCTCTGGTTCGCCAGAATGGCTTTGTCATGCTGGCCACATGACCTGGAAGCTGTACGCCAGCTCCCTCAGCCAATAACACGAGATGAGCACTGCAACCCCAGAGTCGGTCATGACCGGACCTAATGGTCAGGGGTCCCTTTACCTTTGAATAGAGTTCAATTAGTGGAGGGAAAAACTGTTTCCAGCTATTACAAATACAAACTTTCGCTAAACTTCTCCCCAGGACTTAACAGCCAGTTGAGATTCTTAACTTTTAATTAAGATTTCTGTAAGCCTCTGTAGCTACTCTAGAAGGTTCTGTTTCTATTATTTACAGGGACCTCCTAACATGTGTAATGGGTTCTAATATGAGTTTGAAAGCAGTATGGATGCTGACAATAATACTGGTACAGCAGAAGATCAAACTTGACACACTGTGGCAAAAGCATCCAATTAGAGTTAAAGATTATATATTTCAGAACTAACTTGTAACAAATAGCTTCATTTGTCTGTTTAACAATAACAGGCACTAGAAAAAGTCATCTTTAGTTTGCCCATTGAACAACAATACTGTAGGACTCCAAACCAAATTTTAAAACAGAATTTCTTTTGTTAACGCTTGTCTATCCATAAAGGAAAATATAATACAAAGTCAAACACTCTTTAAACAAAAACTGAGTCTCTGAGGGTCTTAAACAAAATGGTCAATAATTTCTTCTGTAAATTTCTCATTGGGATAGGTGTTAAACTTTTCTTTATAGACACTCAACAATACAAGCCAAGCAATTAAATTAAGTAGGTAAATAAATATGGGGAAAGTGACAGTTTACTTAGAGAAGGATCTGAAATATTTTCCTTGAAGCTTGAATTTATTTTATTCTAGATTATTTTATTTGATGTTTTAATGTGTTGTAAACCACTTTGAGATTTTTTTCTTTAAAATATAAGGCTATACAGAAATGAAATGAAAAATAATAAAAGATCTTCACTCATCGTCAGCCTGTCCAAAGTGCTAAAGTTGTTCAATTGTGTATATTGTAATTGGGAGGGAAAGAGCTGTGAGGACATTTTATTAGCAGAGAGCTTTTGGTGTGGTCCAAGAGTTCAGTAAGGCGCATGCTGGATATGCCACATTATTACAGGTGAATTTCTTTGGTATGTCTTTTTACCCACAACTCTTACCAAGTAACGGATTGGTCCCCAAAGTTTTCAGATTCATAAAGTTCCTGAGTGGAATTGGCATTGACTCAAAAGTCATTTTCTTCAGTGCAGTGTATCTCAGATGTATGTAGTTTCAGCAAACTCTACAGGCTGGTTTTCATTACTGAAATGAGTCCTCGTGTGGTAATAAGATAATCCAAGTACGGAATGTAGATGGACTGCTGGTGGAACTCTTCTGGGATTGGTTAGGGTGAATGGCAATGCTTCCATGCAAATGTGTGCATGGTTGCTTTAGCAATGCTTTAACCCCATCTGACATGGGGAAACCATATCATATTACTGTATAACAGCTGCACTCTTCCATTTACAAATCTGGCCAACCACAGTACCAGTATGAGGAAATAGCAGATGTACAGAATGAGAGCATAACAAGCATAGCTTGCCACTTGTCTGTCCAACTGGCAACAACAACATTATTCTTTTCAAGTGAGTGGCAATCTTCTAGATTAAAAAATGTTCACTTTTTCAGATGAGGAGGGTGGTATTATTCCATCTGAAATGGATTCAGAGAGCAGTGGGCTGATACAGACTGTTATGTACTGAGCTGAATCCTAGAACAATAGGATTCAGAATCAGCGGGAGCTACCCAATCCAACTCCAGGTGGAAGTGAATCCGCAACCTGATTGGCCTGCTGGAGCAGCCAATCAGGCGGCTGGCAGAAGTGAATCTGCTACCTGATTGGCCTGTAGGAGCAGCCAATCAGGCTGCAGGCAGAAGTCAATCCACAATATAATTGGCCCACAGGTGTAGCCCTGAAGTAGCCAATCACGCAAGGCCCATTGTGTAAATAATGTATATAAGCAGATGGTTTTGGGAAAAGAGCCATTCTTCTTCTCCTCTTCTCCTTGATGACTATGAGCTGAATAAAGAGCATGAAATTCACTCTCGACTCCGAGTACATTTCACTGGCGACGAGGATGGGATCCTGCTGAGCTGACCGCCACCACGCACTGCACCGCAGCACCGCCACCTGCTGCACCGCTGCATCGCACCGTGCATCCAGGCTTCAGCTCCAGGACCCAAGGAACCCAGAATGGCAACCGACAGCAGCTTCTCGCCATTCAAACCAGCATCAGGAGACTGGGAAGGGTACGCCGCCCGTTTCAACTTCCTCCTGCAAGCGAAAGAAGTCACCAACGATGCCAGGAAGAGGGCGACATTCTTCAGCGTCTGTGGAGAGGAGACGTTTGAAATCGCCCGGGCTCTCCTTGCACCTAGAGATGTCGCTACCGTCTCTTACAAAACAATAATGGAACGGCTGAAGGAGCACTTCTCACCACAGCCCTCGGTGGTAGCTTGCCGAAATGCCTTCTACGCAAAGCGGCAAGCCCCGGGGGAAACCATAACTGGGTTTGTGACCTCCCTCCGCCAAGCCGCCCGGCTATGCAACTTCTCAGAGTTGGAGAACATGCTTCGTGACCGCCTCGTCGGTGGCCTGAGGGACGAGATGTTGCAACGACGCCTCTACGCAAAAAAAGACCTCACGTTCCAGATTGCTCTGGAGGAAGCCCTGGCAACCGAAGCCGCCGAGAGGTCAACGCAAGAGGCACGACCGGCCCCGCCATCCCAACCGAGGGTCTACCACGAAGACCTCACCGACGAATCCGAATCTGACAGGGAGGAAGTACACCGAGTACAGCGGCGCACTCAAGCAGCACACACACCACAGCAGCCTCGACGAGAAGGAGGGAACTGTGCAAGCTGCGGGGAGAACCACGAGAGGAGGACCTGTCGATTCCGCAACGCAGAGTGCAGGCAGTGCCGAAAATTGGGACACATCGCCCGGGTGTGTCGGGCTCGACTCACCCGTCGACAAGCATCAGATGACCGACCCAGGAGCCCCAGGTCACACGGCACCATGCACCAAGGCAACTCGACGGAGATCACGGACTACCAGGTATTCCAGTTACCCCATCCCAGCACAGAGAAAATTTATATAGAGGTACAGATAGAGGGAGCCCCATGCCGCATGGAGCTGGACACGGGTTCAACTCTATCCATAATCTCGGCCCGAACATTAAGGGAACTGTGCCCCAATGGGGGTCCCAAACTAAGGCCGGCCCCATTCACCCTCCGGGACTTCCAGAAACGTAAGGTCCCTACAATGGGGGTGGGGACCTTCAGGGTGCAATATCGAGGGCGAAAGCAACAATTGGACTTGCTGGTAGTTAAGGGCCCCTACGTTAGCTTACTGGGACTGGCATGGTTTGGACCTCTGGGGCTAGCCGTTACTGGGGTGAACCGCACTAGCTTACAAGTGGACGTGGACGCCATATGCAAAGAGTTTCCAGGGGTTTTCGATGGGGCATTGGGACGATATACAGGACCCCCCATTGCCCTACAGCTAGACCCCGCTGTACGACCCATCAGGCACAAGGCCCGCCGGGTCCCGTTCGCCCTGAAACCCCGCATAGACGAGGAATTGGACCGGCTCGTGGAGCAAGGAGTGCTGGAGCCGGTGCCCAACGCCCCCTGGGAAACTCCAATTGTCACACCCGTCAAGCCTAACGGTTCGGTCCGCATCTGTGCAGACTACAAATGCACCATAAACAAGGCTCTCACGGCCCATGCATACCCAGTGCCAGTGGTCAGCCATGTCCTCGCCACCCTGGCTGGGTCAAAAATCTTTGGCAAACTGGACTTGGCCCAAGCGTATCAACAGTTGCCTGTGGACGAAGCCACAGCAGAGGCTCAGACGATTGTGACGCACAGAGGGGCATTCAGAGTAAAGCGGCTGCAATTTGGCGTTAGCGTGGCACCAGGCATATTCCAGAATCTAATGGACTCTCTCCTTAAAGGGATTCCTGGCGTCACCCCCTTCTTCGATGATGTACTGATCGCCGGGCCCACACCAGAAGAATTTGAGGACCGCCTCCGCTCCGTCCTGCACCGTTTCCAGACGGCGGGCCTCAAGGTGAAGCGGGAAAAGTGTTTACTGGGAGTGCCGCAGGTGGACTTTCTGGGATTTAAGGTGGACGCAGAAGGGGTCCATCCAACCGGTGACAAGGTACGGGCCATTTGTGAGGCCCCAGCGCCCAAGAGCAAGCCCGAACTTCAGTCATTCTTGGGACTATTGAACTTTTACCATGCCTTCCTTCCCCATAAGGCAGCGGTAGCGGAGCCCCTACACAGACTCCTAGATAAAAGGGCCCCTTGGGTGTGGGGCCAGCGACAAAGGGCCGCATTCCAGGCAGTCAAGGACTTGCTCGTCTCGAACTCGGTCTTGGCACACTTCGACGAGAGGCTGCCAGTGGTGCTGGCATGCGACGCCTCTCCCTATGGCATCGGCGCTGTCCTGGGACACCAACTCCCGGATGGAAGAGAGGTGCCGGTGGCATACTTCTCCCAGACGCTTGCTGCAGCCGAACGAAACTACTCACAGATTGACAAGGAGGGTCTGGCAATCGTGAAGGGCGTAAAAAAATTCCATGATTTCTTGTACGGGCGGCCCTTTACCATAGTGACTGACCACAAGCCGTTGCTTGGCCTGTTTGCCCCCGAGAAGCAGACCCCCCAAGTATTGTCTCCACGTGTCCTCAGGTGGTCAATTTTCCTTGCCGGCTACCAGTATGCACTAATCCACCGCCCTGGGAAGGCGATGGGCCACGCAGACGCCCTCAGCAGGCTACCACTACCAGAAACAGGACCTGACCCAGCGCCTGCGCAAGAGGTTATGACCCTGGAGCTGCTTCCCGACCGACCCATTCAGGCACAAGAAGTTGCGCACCATTCCACAAAAGATAGGGTCATCTCCCGGGTCCTGGACTGGGTGTGGCGAGGATGGCCCAGCAGCAGCCCCGGGCCAGAATTCGCTGGCTACACAAACCGCAAACATGAACTGTCGGCCCACAAGGGGTGCCTGTTATGGGGAAGCAGGGTTGTTGTTCCCCAGCCCCTCCGCAAAAGGGTCCTCACAGCCCTACACGAGACACACCCAGGGGTAGTGAGGATGAAGGCCCTTGCCAGGAGTTATGTGTGGTGGCCGGGGATTGACAGAGAGATAGAGGCCTGGGTCCAACACTGCCAGACCTGCCAAGAATCCCGCCCGGATCCCCCAAGGGCCCCAGTCCAGCCCTGGGAGTCCGCCCGACATCCATGGTCACGCTTGCACGTGGACTTCGCTGGCCCCTTCCAGGGAAAAACATTCTTCATAGTGGTGGATTCCTACACCAAATGGCTGGAGGTCGCACTGGTACCGTCCACTTCTACGGCGGCAGCCATCCGGGTACTACGTAAGCTTTTTGCAACCCACGGGCTCCCTGACACCCTCGTCTCGGACAATGGAACCGCATTCACGTCAGAGGAGTTCCAGACCTTCACAGCGCAGAACGCCATCCGCCACATCCGCTCAGCACCATTCCACCCTGCCACCAATGGCCAAGCGGAGCGCATGGTGCGGACCACCAAGGACAGCCTCCGCCGCATGACACAAGGGGACTGGGAATACCGCCTTGCCGCATTTCTTCTAGCACAGCACAGCACCCCAAGCACAACGACGGGCCGGAGCCCAGCTGAACTACTAATGGGCCGGCGCCTTGCAACTAGACTGGACCGACTTCACCCCGACAGAGCTCAGGATGAGGTAGTGGTGGGGAAAGGCAGGAACCCCCGGACATTTGTGGCCCAGGACGCAGTGTACGCAAAGAATTTTGGGGCAGGCCCAGCATGGGTACCCGCCACAGTCACCAAGGTGACCGGTCCCATGTCGTACGAGGTACTAACGGAAGGGGGGCAATGTTGGCGCCGCCACTGCGACCAGCTACGGCGACGATTCCCAGGAGGAACCCGGGAGGAGAGCGGGACAGAGGGGTCCCAAGGGGACAGCAGGGCAGTGAGGCCTGTAGAGCGAGAGGGGTGGACAGGGGAAGCAGAAGCAGTAGGCACAGAGGGGCGCCCCGAGGCTGGAAGGACACCGGAACCAGAGCCACAACCTAGTGGTTCAGTGGCGCCAGACCAGACAGCCCCGGCACAGCCAGCAGCCTCGGAACACGAGCCAGAACCAGAACCCCTGACCAAGGAACACCCCAGGCCACAACGCACACGGAGGCGGCCAGCAGACCTTGGGGACTACGAATGCAACTTCCCGGGCAGGACTGGAACTTAGAGGGGAGGGGTGTTATGTACTGAGCTGAATCCTAGAACAATAGGATTCAGAATCAGCGGGAGCTACCCAATCCAACTCCAGGTGGAAGTGAATCCGCAACCTGATTGGCCTGCTGGAGCAGCCAATCAGGCGGCTGGCAGAAGTGAATCTGCTACCTGATTGGCCTGTAGGAGCAGCCAATCAGGCTGCAGGCAGAAGTCAATCCACAATATAATTGGCCCACAGGTGTAGCCCTGAAGTAGCCAATCACGCAAGGCCCATTGTGTAAATAATGTATATAAGCAGATGGTTTTGGGAAAAGAGCCATTCTTCTTCTCCTCTTCTCCTTGATGACTATGAGCTGAATAAAGAGCATGAAATTCACTCTCGACTCCGAGTACATTTCACAGACTCTAGTTTGTATTGGCAGTCCTGATTTTTGCAACAAATGTCCTTGATGTCTTTCACAAGGCCACAGGCTTTGATCCTCTGTTAATGTCTATAGCTATAGACATATATGGAAAAGATGGGGGAATCACTGAATTGGTTGGGGAAGTTTTTAAATAGTAGTTGTGTGATGATCACTTCAGTCCTTACTGTACCATTCTCTTACCATTGCTGATACATAACAGAAGGGAGCGGATGGCGCTGTGGTCTAAACCACTGAACCTCTTGGGCTAGCTGATTGGACGGCTGGCAGTTCCGAGTCCACGTGACGGGGTGAGCTCCCGTTGCTTTGTCCCAGCTCCTGCCAACCTAGCATTTCAAAAGCATAACAGCACACGTAGATAAATGGGTACAGCTGCAGCAGGAAGGTAAACAGTGTTTCCGTGCACTCTGGCACTTGTCACAGTGTCCCATTGTGCCAGAAGCGGTTTAGTCATGCTGGCCACATGACCTGGAAAGCTGTCTGCAGACAAACGCTGGCTCCCTTGGCCTGACGTGAGATGAGTGCCGCACCCCATAGTCAAGTTTGACTGGACTCAGGGGTCCTTTACCTTTACCCTCATAACTGTACTTACAATATAGTACAGGAGTTGCTGTCACAATCTTAAGGGGCAGGAAGCGGGAGAATTGTGGACATTAAAAGCATATGTTTAGATGGATGGATGGATAAATCCCTAGAGTTTGAGAATATATTTCTGCAAATTACAAGTGTACTTGTCTCAGAGCCAGTTCTGCCTGATATTTGATAGAGAGCTTCTATCACTGCCTTGCAATATTTTTCCCCCTCGACACTCCTCTTAGACAAATTGCCTGCAGGAAATGTTGCTTAGGCATTACACCCCACACTTGAGTCTTGGGTCCACAGATGCAATTTAACCCTTGGTTAGGAATATGTGCTACAAGAACAAAATAAGTACTATGAGATTTAGTTGATTATGTTTTTGATGGTCTGACTTAATTACATTTTTAATTTACTGCTGCAAAAGTTGGACGTGGTGCACATACCGAGTAACATTAAATTGAACCACTGGCAACTGGTATGTTTTTGTTTATCCCAGTCTGACAAAGTTTCCAGGCAATTTGTGGGATATATTTGCCAACTAGTAATGACTATAGCAGCCATGTATCTCTTTGCCAAATAAGTAAATGTAGATTGATTTACATCCATTAATGGGGCTACACAAACTCATATTCTCTCATGTAGGATAATTAAATCCTGGGAACTTTGTTAAAATAAAATTGCTAAACATTAAAATCAAGAAAAAAAACCAATCAGGTTTTGGACTGAGTTGGGAGTATTGGTGTTCCATACTGATTGGGCCTTTTATTTTATCCAAAGTGTTTGGTCTAAGTGTTTTGTACTTGATGGCCCATTATGAGAAAACTTTCAATTTCTAACGTTTTTCAGTTTTAAAACTGGGCTGCTCTCCCAACCTCAGAACTCTCTTGCAGTTGCATAATGCTGTAATGTATACTGTAATGTATGTAATTTTAATTGTTTGTAGACTAAATATTGTATTATTTTCTTATTAAGGTACACCATTTAAAGAAATTTAGTGAAAGGAGTTCATAAATTCTATGAAATGAAGAGTGATTCCCAAAATTTTAGTTATTGTTGTCTGATCCTTATGGGCATCACCCTTTAAACCAATGTAGAACTGAGTGCTCAGAAAAACACAGAATCCATTTACAAAAATCACATTTTCAAAATTGAAGTCTTGGCAGTCTCATCTTTCCTTGGTTTGCTCTCCATTAATTCCCTCCACAATACTATTTGATATAAAAAGTCTCAAACTGAGTTAACAAAATGAAATCCAAATGGATAAAACCAATTAAAAATCAGAAAATTGTATAATACAAAATGTCTAAAATACTAATTCAACAACACAATAAAAAGGACAAGTTCCACCTCACCCCACTGAAATAACTACCACAGTAAAAGCTAACCTAACCACCAATGGCCTGGGTAGATAAAAGTGTCTTAGCCTGCCGCCTAAGAACTAACAGTGGTGGAACAGCATAATACAATTTTTTTTGGGGGGAAGGGGCACAATTGAAAATTATACTTGAGATTATATTAAAGTTTATTTTTATTTTTTAATTCTCACCACAGGATATAGAGTGAGGGGAAAAAGTATTTGATCCTTTGCTAAATTTGCCCGTTTCCCTCTGACGAAGAAATGACCAGTCCATAATTTTAATGGTAGGTTTATTGTAGCTGTGAGAGACAGAATAACAACAGGAAAAACCCCAGAAACCCAGAAGGCAAAAGTCAGAGATTGATGTGCAGTATAATGAGTGAAATAAGTATTTGATATCTTTGCAGAAGATGACTTAGTACTTGGTGGCAAAACCCTTGTTGGCAATTAGAGGTCAGACGTTTCTTGTAGGTGGTCACTAGGTTTGCACATATCTCAAGAGGTACTTTGTCCCACTCCTTCTTGCAGATCCTCTCTAAAAATGAGCATGTTTGAAGTTTCAAAAAATACAAAATGGGCATCTATGGCAGAAATATATTCATCCACCTGGGAAAACTTGTTATAACAAACATATCTTTTGTCTTTTTTGGTGATGCATAGGAGGTCAAGTTACTGTGGAAGGATGATGCACATTTTCTATAATAAAGTCTGCTTCCCTACACACACACACACACACACACACACACACACACACAGCACTAGGGAGTCTATTTTGAGTAGTGTACTTTCATATATTTTCAATGGGGCATTTCCTAAATTGAAAAATCCCCCTTAAATCACTGTTCAGGTGGCTGTGCTATTCACATGTGTATCCCCACAGTATACAATATTTCACTGAAATGGTTTCCATGCTGTGGTGTGGGTGTGGGTGGGTATGAAATGGCCATCACTACTATTGCATCAGAATTATTTTTTATGAGTTGTAGCAAGCAGCTCTGAGTACAGCCCCTCTCCCACAGATTAGAGCCTTGTGTTCTGGTTCTTCTGTGGTAAATTCACCCTTGATTTTAGAATTAGGAATTCTCTGTGTATTAAAAAGTGTGTGGGAGAGAGTCAACTAGGAATAAATGTGTTTCACTCAACCTAAATTAAGGACTTTAAAAGTCCTGTTCATTAAAAGGACTGTAATCAATAGGATTTAAAATGCTATATTGTGGCCAGACTTTCTCCAACATTTTCTTAAATTAACACCCTAATCCTAAATTAATTTACTTAGAAATAAGTAGCATTGATTTATATGGCATTTACTTCAAAGCAAACATGCTTAGGATGCCTGACCCTCAAGCATTTTAAATAAAACACTTTGTTGGGATTTCTGTTAGAGTTTCAAGGTAAAAAAAGTTAAACACAAAATGTATTAGAGTTGGGTTTTGTGTGTTGTACTTGCATCTTAGAAATATGGGGCACTTTAACATAAAGTGCATCTTAGAAATATGGGGCACTTTAACATAAGGAATGACAGAAAACCTTACTTCCAAGAAATTTTGGCTGCTCTTGGCTTTTTCAACAGATTTAATGCCCAGTCTGTCTCTCTCTCTCTCTCTCTCTCTCTCTCTCTCTCTCTCTCTCTCTCTCACACACACACACACACACACACACACACACACACAAACAACCACCATTTTGGGGAACATACAAGATAATTGAAGCTCAACGGAAGCATTTTGGCAGAGTTCAGAGACAAGAATAACAGCACAATTTAGTCAGAAACACAACAAAGTACTGTGGGTTAAGAACTATGTGACTCTGGCAATAAGATTTGAGATGAAATTCAGTGCACACAAATGGAAAGTGTGATGCTTTGAGAAGAATAATATAAATGAAGACAAAAACTGGTCCTAAATTGAGTGTGTGATACATAAAGTTAAAATGTCTTGGTACCAGCGTGTGCAGATGTATTGCAGACACCACCTTACTGTATTTAGACTAATTAAAACTGCAGTTAAGTATATGAGTGTTATTTGCTTACATTTGATTTGCACAATTTTGCATGATGTTGGTCCAGTATGAGCCCAAGTTTCCAGGGTAAGTTTAAATTAAAACAGTACTGTAGTCACTTTAGGTCCACTGGGTGTATCTGCTCAGTTTGCTGTCCAGGTGTTAACTGTTGATACACTACTTACACCACCATCACACACACACACCCAATAGAGTTACGGTATTTATCTTTAAACCAGCCTTGGACGAGACAACTCTTCAAATAGAAGGCTGTTCTCTGACAGCCTTTCAAACAGAGGACTGATGTCTGTAAAACAGAACCCTAAGTTCGATGGCTTTGGTTTCCCTACTAATTCAGTCTTTCTGCCACCATAAACCCCAATCATTTAAATGGCCATTGCCAGATTAGAATGTCATTGGAAATTAACAATTACACTATGGCGTCATTCAGCCTCTTATATTTTCTTTCTCTTCTTTTTTGGCACTAGCATGGGACTTTGAAGAAACAAATAATGCCCATTTATTTTTTTTAAGCTTTATTTTAAAGAAATATACATTTATTTTCCTTAAGAGATCTGGCTGTTGTAAAGAGATTTGGATGCAGTAAAGGCTATGTGAAATTTTGCAGAAGCAAAATATATCTGATTCTACAACACCACACTCCCTTGCCTGGGAGTAAGCTCCATTGAACTGCATGGGACATTTGGGCCGGGGGGGGGGGTTGCATCTGCAACTGGTTCTGGGAGGCCGTCATCTTCCCGCACAGCCAGGGGAGGTAATGGTTACCTGGTGCCACCCACCTCCAGCCATGTTCCCCTTCATTTGGGGGGGTAGGCCTTGCCCAAAAGGCCAAGTGGGGCAGGGACAAGGGGGCTTCTCCCTGCCTGTCCCTGGTGTATTTAAGAGGGCAGGTGCAGGCCACCCTCTTTGCTGATCATCACTACCTCAAGCTATTTGCTCTATAAATATGGTTGGTTTTTGTAACTTGGTCGTTGGGGATATGGGTTGTTGGGTGCATAGTCCTGTCGTGCAGCAGTAAATTTAACTAGAAGTCCTTTTGGCACACTCCAGTGCAGTTTGTGACAGAAGATCCCTAAATCCAAGAGACAGAAATTTGACATTTAATTTTTGTATCTTTTTTTCTGGATAGCTTTATTTTCAGTTGCTTACAAAACATTGTGAGCCATTGTGTACTGTAGATTGTTGTATTAAAAATGTTGTGTAAATTGTGTCTCTTGCATTTGTAGTTACAAAACATTTTTTACAGTCTTGATGGCTTGTATTTCAGATCATACTGTATTTGTGCAGACATGATCTAATGTCACAATGCTATAGTTAAGCTTCTTGTCGCTTTTTTTATTCTTATCTAGAGCAGCTTGAAGAGTGCTGCCTTAATAAATTAATTTTATGGGCTCAGCTGTACATCTGAGGCTTTTTTCTATTCTTTTCCCCAAGGTACTGTTTTATCTGTTGGGGTAGTGATAGAGTTTAAATCAAAAATAAACAAGAAATGTGCCAAAGCTAAAAAAAAATCAATAGGAGCTACAGAAGTTTGAAATCCTAACATGTTCTTCAAAGTTGTTTGAACAAACTTTCTAAGCTGTTGAAAACCATTTACCGTATGCACAGTGAAGTATCCAAATGAACTCAGCAGTACCCAAGAGAAGAAGGTTCCATATACGCTTATACATGTAATCTTTGATAGTCAGCACTCCAAGGTGTCAACATTTCAGTGATTCTAGTGCTCTACAGCAAATACCAGGACTAGGAATCTGAGTAGCTAGGTAGGGAAGTTTTTAATGTTTGATTTTTTAAATGTTTTTTTTTTTAATGTGCTGGAGGCCGCCCAGAGTAGCTGAGGAAACGCAGCTAGATGGGTGGGGTATAAATATTAGTATTATTATTATTGCTTCCAATTTTAGTGTATATTATTTGCAACATTTTCCTCAAGGTTCTGACCAGCAGGATCGATACTATTATTAATATCAAATATTGAACTATATTAATCTTCAGTTAATATGAAATTTAGATACATTTTCAGAAGGCTACATTCACATGTCTTTTATTGGGTTTTCTATAGCCTGTCCTATTTACCCCACCCACCTGAGAAGCACAATACCGGTAAATGATGTGCACAATAAATTTAACATGTTGTGCCAAATGTAAATTAGCATGCACTTGTCTGATCTGATTCCACTTTTCTCCTATCCTTTGTGGATCTAGTGTAGTCTTTTGATATTTCTCCCGCTGCCTACTTAATTTGCTGGCCAGGGAGAAGCAAGGTGTGAAATGTTATGAGGATTCAATCAAACTCAAGCCTCTCTGAGTATCTAAAACACTCAGAATAATTCAAGTTGCTGTAAAATTTGGGGAGTTATTCTGTAAACACACACTGGGTGGCTTATGCAGGCTTGACATAATGTTTGCTTTTGTCATCCTTGTGGTTGGGCCCTCCCATCAGCTTGGTAGCAGCAGGTGAGTAGCAAATAAATATTGTTCAGGTGCAAGCTCTGCCAGTTTTACTTGGCCCACCATTTTAATATGTTGGGGCCACAGATGTATTTTGGAGGAACTAAAATAGTGGACACCATCTATGGCCACCCAGGCTCTAGCACTGAGTACTGGATCTGTCAATTGTGATAGGGAAAATCAATTCTAAGTACCCTTTACTTAAATTACTTACCTGGATGAAAAAACTGACCAGGGAAAGAACAAAGGCTGCTCTATCTTAGACCATTGTTGAAAAATATAGACTTCAAAACCAATCCAAGATTTATGCAGCTTTCATAGATTTTTGTGGCGTCTTTGATTCAGTCGATCGTATGATATTGTGGAAGAAGCTTGTAGAGTTATGAATCGATCAGTGCTTGGTGATCTAAGTACATAATTTATATATTCCTTTAACATCTGCGAAATCAAACTCAGTGCCAAAGGTCACCTCTCATCTGAAAGGTGTAAAACAAGGGTGTATTCTTGCCCCTTTTCAATATATTTTTATCAGATCTTCCAGCGCACATTCAAACAATAGAATCACATACCTCAAAAATCGATCAAAACCTGGTCCCAATTCTAATCTATGTGGATGGTACAGTCTTATTATCACTGACGTGGATAGGTCTGAAATGTCTTTTACTCTCTCTGGTTTCCTATTGTGAAACCAATAAACTTTCAATAAATTATGAGAAGATTTTGGTCTTCTCTAATTCTCAGAAATTAGAGAAATGGAAAATAAGAGGACAAGAAATCCAGCAAGTAAAGATGCACAGATATCTCAGAATTTCATTCCAGAGCAATTCAGGATGGTCAAACCACCACATAAGTGCTATAAAAAAGGCTAAGTGTACCTCCTCAGCAATAGCTCACTTTTATTTTCAGAAAGGTAATCAATTTATACCAGCTGCTATTCAGATTTTTCAAGCTAATGTATCATCCCAGCTACTTTTTGGGATCCCAGTATGGATACAAGCATGTAATAGTGATTTAGATAAGATACACTCAAGTTTCTTGAGACGTATCCTGGGGCTCCCAAGTTCAATCAAGTATGAGATGATGTGTGCAGAACTAGGTATCCACACGATAGAATACTGGGTGTGGGTTAGCTCTATAAAATACTGGCTGTGTTGCCATTTTCGTTCATGTCTGCTTTCTTACTTAAGGACTCTTATAAATCTAGATGGTTCCAACTCTTACAAAGCAAAATCAGATCTATTGGTATCAACTTGGAATTCTTTTATAATTCAAGTGAGCAATATATTTACCACAATATTCAAACTAGATTAAGGGACATTGAAAAACAAAACATCAAGTCAGCTGTAAACAAAATTTGTGCCCCTAAGGTCTATGGTTTAAATACAACAGATAACAGGGTAACTTATATTTCAGAATTAATAATTCCAGTCCAATGCAGGGCCTTTATGTTGGCCCTACTGAACGTTTTTCCCTCAGCTTTTGTCAAGGGCAGATATTTAAACATCTGCAGAAATGATAGACATTGTGGATGTTCTTTGAATCTGCAGGACACTGTGGAACATATTCTTTCTTACTTTCCTTTCTACAACCAGCTACGCAAACACATGCTATCCCCTTTTATGGGTAATCTAACATCACAGCACAATGAAAACATCAGATTCTACCTGTCTGACATTAACCCGGAAGTAACTGCAAGGGTGGCTGAGTTTTTGTCAGTAGTATCTCTTAGAGTGGTGAATCTCACTATTTAGCAGGAAGAAACTCCAGTGAAAATCCTTGTTATTGCATATTTTACATGGCTGTTATTGTGTATATTTTAAAATTTTATATATGGATGTTTTATGATGGCCTATATTTGTAATGCCTTATAAAGGTTATGCGAAGGAAGGAAGGTTTGTCCATTTTGAGTTGGCAGACAGTTAGATGGTGGGTCCATTTGAGGCCATGTTGGTCCCTGATTCTGGGCATGGTTATATGTTTTCAATTTTTTGTTTGGGTGAGAAACTTTGAGTTCCTGTACACAATATGCTCTTATTAAAATATATTCTGGGAAGGAAAAGTAGAAATGGGGTACAAAAATCATAGTAAAAACTTACATAACCACTAACTGAAATTACTAGAGTAAATATCCCTGAGAGAAAACATTTGCAGTAGCTGTTTCAGTAATGGACAAGATGTTTTTATTAACCTCTCTGTGCTAATTCTTCCACCCTACATGTATCAAGCCTGTCAATTTGTCCAGTTTAGCTATGCAGTTAATATTTCAGTGAGATATTTTCAAACATTGTCTGCCATTAGAAACCTGGACAAACCTCAGATGTATAAAAACCCTCCAAAATAGTAGTTTTATTCGCTCATCATACAGTCTTGTTTAGCCAAATGAATGTAGCAGATTTCAGGAAATGTTCATTATAGGTTGCTACCATATTTTGTTGAATGGTATACATGTTCCTAGAGTACTGTTTAATATTATGAAAATGATTCTTTAAAAACAGTTCTTTAAGATCGTATTGTGCACCTAGTGGAAAGTGGCTATAATATTTTACATCTGACGACATGGCCCAATGGGCCCTCAGGGCGGCTTACAAAATCAAAATCTGTAACAAAAGCAATTAAAAACAGTAACACTTAGAGTAAAAGGACTTCACAATTACATCAATAATTAAAATCCACTTCAAACTACAAACAATAACACGGCTGGATAAAATAAGTACCTCTAAGTGCTTGAAGGAATACTTTTTAAAAAATAGATTTCACCACTTTTTGCAAGATCTGTCCATACAAGCTTCCCTAAGGAAGAAACCCCTGACAGAACACAATTCCTGAGAAAGCTCTATTCCTTAACCCTGCTAGTTAGATCTCAGGAAATTTGGACCTTGGTCTCTTCTGAAGACTCAGTGTAGTAGAAGTAATTTCCTTAGGTAACCTGACATTACTGATGACAGGGCACACATTTCACCGGCTATAACTTCTTTATTGATTTAAAGGTTTCTATATTATAAGCTTTTGTTGCGTGTTTAGACCTTTAAACCTACCCCTTAAATAAATTCACACAAGACTCAAATTTTTGGTTTGGTTTTTGGCAGAATTTAGGCCACAACTTTATTGATTACAGCAAGTGAGTGGTTGCATAGGTTCTGGTTCAACTAGCTCCCTGAGGGTAGTGCTGACCCAGGGTTCTACCATAGGTCAGCTTAGGGTGAACACCTGGAATGGCGGAAAGCCAGGGACATGCTATGTCAACCACCCAGAGGTCCCCCTGGACTCAGGCACAGGCACAACCCCTCTCATGGTTGACCAAACCATTGAGTCCCTGGATTCCTTTAACGGAATACCCCTTCACATAGGGATGGTGAGAGCGTTTCCCCATCCCCATCCCTATCATCTGAACCAGAGCCTATCCGCAACCTTACAAGTTGTGACAATCTGCTACGCGGCAGGCAAACCCCAAATGGCACCAGCCAATCAGCCAAGCGGGGAAAATTCCTGCCATGCCCCTGTCCCAATGACAGATGACACACAACGGCATAGCAAGGTCAAGCACACAAGCCCTAAATATAGGGAGAGGTGGGCGGGTGTTCCGATGCACTGACCAAGAGAGAAAGTCACGTGCATTGACATATATAGGTCCCTTGATCCATTTGGCTAGCGTCCCATTGGTCAGATTAAACCCAGCATCAAGGGACCTACCAATTGGGTGTTGTGGCTGTCCAATCATACCCACCCACAACACAAGGGTTTGGTTGCCAGGTCTCACCGCAACACATGCCCTTTTTGAGGGAGGATACGATTTACTAAGCACTATTTATAAAAATATCAAAAACGGCAACAACCCCCACCACAAAACAACACTCCAATCCAAGAGTCTGCTCAACAGCCTAGCTTCTGTAGCTAGACAAGGTGGGGAAAGCCCTGCATGGCATGGAGCAGGGCTTCAAAGAGTCACAGCAAAGACCCCCCCCCCCGCAGTGTTTTGCTAGGTTCTCTTTATTGCACACAGCTCTAAAGTGGGGGGAGTGAATAGGACTTTAATGCATAGCAAGCTTATTTCATTTATGGCTAGGATTGTCAAGAGCTGGACTTAAATGTTGTGACAGTAAATTCAGAAACCACAAGGCAGTAT
This sequence comes from Zootoca vivipara, assembly GCF_963506605.1. Taxonomy (NCBI): domain Eukaryota; kingdom Metazoa; phylum Chordata; class Lepidosauria; order Squamata; family Lacertidae; genus Zootoca; species Zootoca vivipara. Next base: position 94,722,942 of record NC_083276.1, on the reverse strand, counting down.
GCACATATTATTTCATGTATATGTTGTTTAGTTGTTTAGCCGTGTCCGACTCTTCGTGACCCCATGGACCATAGCACGCCAGACACTCCTGTCTTCCACTGCCTCCCACAGTTTGGTCAAACTCATGTTTGCAGCTTCAAGAACACTGTCCAGCCATCTCGTCCTCTGTCGCCCCCTTCTCCTTGTGCCTTGGCAGTGTTGGATGGCCAACAATTGATTATGAGCTGTCTGTATTCCACATAATGTTTCCCCACTGTTGATTCATTGTGTTAAAATAATGACCGCTCCACACATCAAACGGGGGGTGACTTTTGTGTGGTCGTGCGCAGCCCCTGATCCCATAGGGCAACTCCCTGGTAGTTCGGGGCTGACACCGCCTTCCCAGGTAGGATGCCAGGGGTCTCCGCCTACCCCAGCCTAGCGTCCAATCCTGCCTGGGGAGGTGTTGCCAGGGGATGACCAGGTAAGGGGGGGGGACTTTCCAGCTCACACAATAGAATTTGAATCTTACCTCCAAGCACCAATAAATGTGCCCATTCATTCCGCGTTTTATCTTACCTCCTTTATTTTTAGAGTGTGGTTAACTTTGCCGCCATGTTTTTATTTGCTGAATTTTTTTGTATGTTAATTTTTCTTTCCTATTAAAATTGAAAATATTTTTCAATAAATGCAGTTTAAACAAACAGAAAAAGAATGTTTTTTAAAAGTAGTGTCTTTTAAGAGGCTCTGCAGTATTATTTTCCCCTCCAGTTGCTCAAAATAAGCAGATATATAGCTTCTCATGTGGAGTGATCACATGTGGCCTGAACAATGTGGTATGATGGATTGCTCTCCCTGTATGGTGCCCTTGATAGTAGCTGCTACAATGAAGAAGATCTATGATGTGTTTCTTTGTCTTATTCTCTCTTTGGGGTCTGAATAGGGGGAAAACTCTAGATTAATAAACTGAAACATGAAAAGAAACATTATCCTATGAATAAGAAGAAAAGATCGCTAGCCAATCATTTTGGAACTTTTATCCATTTCCTAGTGAAATATAAATGATACCACGTGGAACAGAGGAAGGAGGAGGCATGCAGCTATAATACTAAAGCACTTCAACAAATTCTTGTAAGCTTCACATCATTTAGGGCAGTGCTGTGATTCATGAGCCAACATGAATGTTATAACTGCAAAAAATACTTTTATATTGATATATTATAAGTGCCCCATGTCTAGTGCTGCGGTACTTCGTTTTCCTAGAAAATATCAATTATCTTGTAATGCATTTTTATACCAAAAAAATGGCTGCAGTAAAAAAAAAAAGAATTCCATAAATATGGAATAGCGTTAAAATTTGAAATTATATAAAATATTAAGGATAGAAATCAATATAAATTTACTGGATTTATCTAAAGTTTTATACCCCATCCTTCTAAAACATACATATTACACAAGCAACTAACAATAATTGAAAACATAGGAAGCTGTCTTTAACTCAGACCCTTGGTCCAAACAAAACTTGCTCTATATAAGAGGATGTCATATAGAAGAGGTGAAAGGTTGTTTTCTGCTGCTCCAGAGAAGTGGACACAGAGCAATGGATTTAAGCTACAAGAAAGAAGATTCCACCTAAACATTAGGAAGAACTTCCTGACAGTAAGAGCTGTTTGACAGTGGAACTTGCTGCCAAGGAGTGTGGTGGAGTCTCCTCCTTTGGAGGCTTTAAGTGGAGGCTTGACAGCCATCTGTCAGGAATGCTTTGATGGTGTTTCCTGCTTGACAGGGGGTTGGACTAGATGGCCCTTGTGGTCTCTTCCAACTCTATGATTCTATGAAACATTGTTAGACAAATGAGATTCCTAGTCCTACCTCGAGGTACTGTGGATTGAATCTGGGACCTGCATGCAAAGTAGATATAATCAATCAATCAATCAATCAATTTATTGTGTATAGCCAAATGTACAACAGGGGGCAGGAGCAAAGTTTTCCTTTGAAATAACACAACATAACCTATAAAAAAATTACAGCATAATTTTAAAATTAACATATCCAGGATGGAGCTTCTGCAAGAGCAAATTTGGTTACCAGGTATGTAGTTTGTAGATCTTTATCAGCTAAGAGTTTGACCATCACTTACTGGGGGGATTGGCCTGAGGAACAGTTAAGAATAGATGATAAAAATGATTATCTGGACAACAAAATAGATATGACAATAAAGACATTGCAAAGCCAGGCATAATGTGCACAATAAATATTCCTAAAGAAGTAAAAGAAAAACAACCGCTCCTCAACCTGGTTAAAAGCCTTCTGATCTAATCAGATAAGAATCAACATGAGGAAAGCAGTAAAACCTTTTGTTGTTAACAGTGTAAAAAGGCACCAATTTCCATTCCAACATATGCTCATTGCATGCAGCACAATTTCTGTTCCACTTCAGCTTGGCTTTGACAAAAAACTAAGTATGCTGTGATGAAATTTTACGTACGGTAATTAACAATATTGTATTTGTGTTATTCCACACCATTCATTTCAATGCAAAGGATGTACAATGCAAATGTGGGTGGGGAGGTAGGAACATCAATAATTACATATGGTTTGTGGACGAAAAACAACAGTGAATACCAATATTATTTACTAGATTTGCTGCATCAGACGTGGGATGAATAAAGTGCACATTGACAATTTCTGCTCCTTGTTTCTATTTCCATCTGACATACATACATTGGCAAACTTCCTATAATCCATTCCATGCAGGAATTTACATCTGCCACATATAAATTTCTTTCTGCAGCATGGTAGCTTTTACCTGGCTTCTCCTCCAAAAGCTAGTTACTGTACTCTGCCATAATCAGTCTCAATCAGTCCTTCTTAACATCAACAACGTATATTCAAAAAGCCTTAAATAGACAGCGTGGAAACAGCATGCAAAGCAGTAATGGCATTTTTGACAGTGAATGCACTGAATTTCACCTTGCATTGCCAATTTTATAGAGCACAGTATTAGGTTTTAAATCTCTCTCATATGGAATCTCTCTTTTAAATGGAAACAAGCTCCATTTAAAAACAACAGGGCTTTTTTGGGGGGGGGGGTGAAACTATGTGCCAATTACAAAAAAAAAGCTTTTAAAAGAGGTTAGGTGCACTTTGCCGTAACAGAGGAAAATAAATGTCACTGTTCAGCAAGATCCCTTTTCAGACATTATATGAATACATGGAGAGGGAGAGTAGGATCACATATGTACAGTCTCTACCTATTATTTATAAGGCCTGGAAGAGCCTCTTGTGAACAGCTGTACATGTGGCCGGTTCTTTGCATGAGATGAGGAAACCTGGTTTTTCAGGATTCCTGAAATAGTCGTTCATGCAGTTTTATGTGTGAAGGATCTTTGAGACTTGTTTGAAAACTTATTTATTGATTTGACAATGCAAGTTATTTCTACAATAAAAAATATGTGCAAATACAATACCTAAGCCAAGAAGGAAAGAAGGAAGGAAAACCTCTGTTCTAAAGGGTTTGTTGGAATAGAAAGGTATTTAATAGGTACCCAAAAGACTTTCCGATATTTGATGGGCAGGAGTTCCAAAGGGCGAGTGCTGCCACTTTACTTTTGTAATGAGGTCAATCCTGTTCCCCTCCCATAAATTAATACGATATCTGCACAGTGCTAAAAGGTGAGTGCGTGGTTTTATTATATCAGCTGGTAAATTTCTATAAACTGAAAAGCATGCACCCTTTAAAATCAGCCCAACAGCTCTACTGAAAATAATATGTTGAAGTGAAAAAGATTGGGTTCTGTTCTTCCCTGAAGCATCATAAAGTATGCTGCTGCCATTCTGGCTGTGAGGGGCACTATGGAGGAAGCAATTCTCTATATGGGAGGTGCTTTGTAATTTTAGAAGTGATATCTGTCCTGGTAGGAAAGTAAAGTACGTAGCTAGGCACTGAATTTTCTGTTCCTGTTAGTTGATCACTTAAATTAATCCCTAGTTTTCCTGCTAACTTGTCCCTGTTGGCTCCTTTTACACAAGCCAGCAGAAACAACATTTATGTGTAATGATTTATTTTGCATCCAGGAACCACATGGGTGTTCCTTCCAGAAAAGAGACAAGAAGGATGCCCCAAGAATTTATGCAGATTTCTTCCATACTAATACTCACAACTGTTATGTCTAGCCTATCACTGGAGTTTAGTTAGAATCTTGGCCTTGGCCTGAGGAGACTTTGATCCAAATCCTTGCTCAGAGCTATACAGTGGTACCTCATTAGACGAATGCCCTGCTAGACGAATTTTTTGCTAGACGAATGGGTTTTGCGATTGGAGGTTGCCTCGCAAGACGAATTCGTTTTGTGAAAAATTCGTCTAGCGAATCGCGGTTTCCCATAGGAATGCATTGAAATTCAATTAATGCGTTCCTATGGGCAAAAATATATCCCCCCAATGCATTCCTATGGGATTCGCTAGACGAATTTTTCACAAAACGAATTGACACACAGAACTAATTAAATTCGTCTTGTAATATACTCAGTATATTAATTATACTGAGTAGCTGTTTCGAAGTTGAATCCCCCTCACAGGGTTGTTTTGAACATATAAGGGTCTAAACCCCATGCATCTTTTGGAGGAAGGAAGAAATTAGTGCTTTTTTTCTTTAAAAAAATGTTTAGGACTACTCCCATTTTCCTGCTTATGTAGAAATGCTGCCCCTCAATGAGGCCAAACTTAGATTAACAAAATGTTTAGAGGTATGCGTACCCCTGCATTCCCCCCCCCCCCGAAAAAAAGCACTGGAGGAAATACAAATGTTACAGTGATTCTGACAATAACAACTACATGCATGTTGCCCACATTTTGATGCCTGCGTTATATTCCTCTTCCTATACCGTAAGTATAAAACTTGTAGCTTATTTAGAAAAGGGAAAATCTAGATGTTGCTTTAAATGGCACTTGCACATTATCAAAATGTCAAACCTTTTAAAGGGCATTTGTTTTTGCACAGTTCAAATGGAAAAATGCTGCATCCAAGTCTTGCTGGATATTACTGTTCACGAGATTGCATTTAGCATAGAATTTAGCATAGAATCATTGAAAATAAGAAGTGAAGCATAAATAAAGTGGTAATCGTGTTTCTTTATTAACTTGTATACTATTTTGTAATTTATGCTGAACTTAAAAGCAATAAAATACTTCAGTATCTAGGGTTATTAGCACTGGTTGTTGAGATCATTCTGTTGAGATCATTCACCCACAGAGGTTACAGCTGAATCATTTTCCTTCCATCATCATTTCTCAAACAAGGCTATGTCTCATCATTACAAGGAGACTGCAAAAAAAAAAAAAAACTCAGATGAAGGTGAAGCTAGAATGGCAACTTTTAAAAGTAGGTATTTTCAAGCTTTGGGCCCTTCCCCAGAAGATAACTTCTCTGTGTAATGAATGCATATTACTTTATGCTTTTTTATATTAAAAAAAATGGAGCTGTGCAATATAAATGATGAAAACCAATGCTGAGTCACCCTTAAGAAGAATGGTTTACTGAAAGCAGAGTTTTAAGACGAGGCACTAAAATTGCTAAAAAATATATAGTTATTGGTTAGATGCAGCATTCATTTCTTATGTCTTCATTGGAGTAAATTGCATCACTTGTTCAGTGCTTGCAACTGCACAAGGGCTCCTTGCCTACTAGATTTGGCTGCACAGAGCAGCTACTTATGCAAATTACTGGTTAACATCCCCTGAGCTATAACTGTTGTATCATAGTAGGCAGCTGGCTCCATGCTCTAGTCTAAAGCACTGCATTCTAGGAAGAGAGTGAGGAAGTGGAGACCATCACAGGGAAGCTGCTAGGCAGCTAGCCAAGTATTCTCTGTCAATTTCAATTTGATCAGGAAATGACAAGGCATATTTGGATGCTTTCCTAGCAGCTACTTAACTCCTCCTCCTCCTCCTCCTCCTCCTCCTCCTCCTCCTCCTCCTCCTCCTCCTCCTCCTCCTCCTTTTCAGCGTTCCCACAAACTCTTCCTAGCTAACACGGAGCCAGCCATCCTGTAAATTAAGGACTGTGGCAGAAGTAGCTTGCAGGTTTTAAATGTTTCTAAAAATGTGGGTGCTAAAAGGCAGCTGTACACATTATGTATGGACATTTTAAGTGGACCTCCTTGGCTGAGGTTTGTACCTTCTGTAACTAAAAGTAAAGTAATGGAGGAGAAATTTTATCAAAATTATTGATGTCCTCAGTGCAATAGTAAACTGTGAAGTGGGAAGCAAAGAAAACTGAGAGCCAGTAAAAAAAGAAACTGAATAAGTCAGGGAATGCTGCCAATAATTTGAAGAATGAAGATTCATGAGGGCAGGAGGCCAGATACTTAAAAGCACTCTTTTTTTCTTTTTTCTTTTGAATTGGCAGCACCGAAATCTCAGCCAAAATCTGTGACCTTCCATGCATCCTATGTTCTGGCAAGGTCTGGAACACTGTGGAGTCTAATTATTAGGTTATTAGATTCTTCTAAATGATCATCTTGATTAGATCCACAGATGCAGTAATCCTTATTTCACTAGCTCATAATCTGTGTTGTAATTCATATTGTAAAAGCTTTTAGTGGGACCCAGGTGGTGCTGTGGGTTAAACCACAGAGTCTAGGGCTTGCTGATCAGAAGGTCGGCGGTTCGAATCCCTGCGACGGGGTGAGCTCCCGTTGTTCGGTCCCAGCTCCTGCCCATCTAGCAGTTCGAAAGCACATCAAAGTGCAAGTAGATAAATAGGGACGCTCTGGCGGGAAGGTAAACAGTGTTTCCGTGCGCTGCTCTGGTTCGCCAGAAGCAGCTTTGTCATGCTGGTCACATGACCCGGAAGCTGTCTGCAGACAAACGCCGGCTCCCTCGGCCTATAGAGCGAGATGAGCGCCACAACCCCAGAGTCGGACACGACTGGACCTGATGGTCAGGGGCCCCTTTACCTTTTCTTTGCTACTTTCTGGAAAGGAAAAAAGGGGGGAAACAGAAATGTAAAGTACAAATAAATCTGATTTAAAGATTATTGTAGTAATTGGAATTTTGGAACTTTGGGGCTCGATTCATAAAAAAAAAATCTCTATCAAGATTCTGTGGTTCATCATAATTTTCTCTCTGGAGTTGTGTTCTTGTTCCTTTTTTATTAGGTGTGCTTCCCTACCAATGAAAATTGCCTTTGGGTTATATTATATGCAGAATTCTAAATCAGATTCCACTGGCAGCGTTCGGTCACTGATAATGTGAAAAACAATGAACTGTTTTTTATGCAAGCCAGTAACACACTGACCACATATGAGATTAGGAAGTTTAGACCTCCTAAACTTGCTTGTGCTGATGGAACAATCTGCTTAGTGCTACACTGAATTCCACCCATAATTTCTATTTTGCTCTTCCTTCCAAAGGAGCCCAGGGCAGCCAACAACAAATCAGTAAATACAAATAGTAACATAAAAAGAAAAGCATATTTAAAAGATTTAAAAATCAAAACATCTAAAAACATTTAGAAACAATGATTGTTTTGAACTATTTTTTATTCAGAGTAGACTCATTGAAATTAATGGTTATGATGAACTTGTGTCCATTAATTTCAGTGGGTCTGCTCTTCATAAAAGGTAGTAGAATACAACCCATTATGAGCATTTTAAAAACCGTAACATGCCCTCACAGTTGATCATATTGAAGTTGTCAGGAGTAGTAAAGTTCAGCCATCAAATGCCTGGGTGAACATGATTATTTAAAAATCCATCTTGAATGTTAATAATGAGAAAGGGAGACATACCTCAGAGGAGCTGCCATCAAGAAGGCCCAGTCATGCCTCCTGGACAGCACCCAATGGCCATTCCATTATACAGTATCTGAATCAGGTGAGGCTGTAGATGTGCTGGAACACTGCCTGGAGATAGTTAGAAGCTGGATGAGGACAGATTAACTACAGGTGATTTCCACTGAGATTGTGGTACTGTAGGTAGATCTAGAACTCTGCTGCTTCAGAATCCATTGGCAAATTACATAAGTTAATGCCGTATTAAAACTGGGGATGAATGGGTCAGTTCTAGTCAGTATCGCTTTAAACATTTTTTTTTCTTGATCCGTTATGCCCTGTTTCCCTGGTTTGTTTTTTTTAACTTCAGCAAAATTGGGAGGTCAGAAACAATCACAGTTCTGCATAGTAGTCTGAAAGCAGGACTGCCTTTAGAAATCTTTGAAAATATATTCCACACAGGTAGCTGCTACTGCAAGCATGTTAGAAATGGTGTGCCCTTGTTCAAAAAGTGGCAGCAGGTATCTCTGAGAAGGATGGTATATGATGACATGCCATCCTTCAAGAGATCATGGGTATGGAAAATAGATGGCTGCTCCCCATATTCCAAATTGGTATATTAAAAAAGATTTTTTTTTTTAAAAAAACCCACTGAAGTAGAGCTGAGAATTTCCTATTCTTCTTTCAGTAATAAATATTCAATAATACTCAATTAAACACTCTTGGCTTTGTTTTGTATCTCTTAAGTTGTACATGGTTTTGATAAAATTTTGTATGGTGCTGGACCTTTGTTCTGAAATTCTTTTCTCTTGGATTTGATTTCTGATTCTGTACATTGCATTGAGATTCCTTTGACTATAAAGTGATAAAGAAATTTTCTTACAAAATAAAACAAATGTATCCCTATCTCTCATGCATTATCCTACTTACTGATAAGAATTAGGTTCCGGTTTCCGCCTGCAGGAATGGCGGACCTGTTTTCCATCTCTCTGGCCTTCGTAAGGAATTTGGCGGTTGCTAGGGGAGTAAATGGCAACCCCCTACCCTCTCCGGGGGTTACGGAGAGGGGCCGCTGGCCCGCGATGCCCCCAGACCCACTCCGACTGTTTTTGGAGTGGGGGGAGCTTGGGCTGAGCACTTACGAGGGCCAGGACTCCCGGACGCTAATCTGCATGGCGGGGATTTCCATGGTTAAAGAAGATAATTAGGCTTAAATCTATGGACATACTTCAGAAGGAGGGGAAGAAGCGCTGTTTACTGCTGAGAAATTTATGCTGCTGAGGGAGAGGAGTCAAAGATTGTACAGCATCTGGAAGAAGGATTGATGGGGACGGAGCGATAAGGGAAGTGAGTTTTTATTTTTTTTTCTTCATATTGTTGCCTCGTACCTTCCCGGACGCGATGTCCTGGCTTGTTTGGAGTGAAAGAGAAGCAAAAGACTGTGTGAGTTGAACTTTATAACTGTTGTTACTGAGCATATTTTTTAAAGATGTGGAGTTGCCGATGAGAAAAGCCCCCCCCTAGTCGGACGGAAGGAGTTCTGGACGCATTCGGAGGATTTATGAGCTGTGACGCACTTTAAATTGGAGCAGCGACCTGAAGCTAAGTTCAGCTATAGGGCAAGGAGATCCATTAATTTACCAAGAGTTTATGGTTTGATGTTTGGGTCTCCTGCCTGGAAAAGCTGTAAATTCTATAATGATCGTAAATCTTCATGGCTATGAGAGGAAACGAAAGTGATTTGAGTTTTTTAAGATGGCGCTGCTTCGTGCTGCTTCGACGCAACAGGGAGCTCCATTAAGAAGATTTATGGGGAGGCTGGACTGATTAACTCACACAGGAGAAAGAACATCTGTGAAACTTTGTTTGATATTTATCTCAGCAGCTGGGAAACAATCGGATGAAAGTGGAAAACATCTATGTGACTGTAAGGGGAAGATCTGGATTATTATGAACTTGGAGGACGATTTGAACTTTAGAAAAAAGACGGCAGTGGACAGTTGCGAGGAATTCCCAATTTCTTGAAGCATGGGAACCCAAATAAAAAATTCTTTAGATGATTTGGCATAACATTCGGTTTGATTGATATATATATGTGTATAATTTGAAATATTGAATGTGATAGAATTGGTTTTAATTGGAAAATTAATAAAAATATTTTTTAAAAAAAATAAAAATAAAAAAAAATCCTACTTACTGATAAGAATTCATCTTTTCTAACATCTCTAGTCTTGGGGGTTTATTTTGTTTTTCTTATTTGTTCGTATTTCTCTAGATCTTGCTTTAACAAAGAATGGAAAATCGAGTGTGACAGAAAGTCACAAACTCCTGCTGAAAGTGAATGTTTGGCATTTGGGGAAAGGGAAAGTTTAATTGTTTCTCTTCCTCTCCTAGCGGCTCACACCTTTCAAATGTCATTCTTCACTTCCAATTCACTGGGTTGTATGCTTAGTATTTATTTTACTCCTCTTGCCACTACCACCTTTCTCTTTTATTCATTTGCTAGAAATGGCACTGTTTAGTTTAAACTACAAGACAATATATATTTGATTTCAAGCCTTGTGATAAACATCTAGCATATAGGTTGAACAAAGTGGGTTTTTCAAGCATTATTTTTTTCAAAGTCACAAAACAATTTGACAATTTAATCTTAGCGTTTATTATTTTTTGTAATTTGTCTTTTTAGAGCAGCAGCAGCCCCTGGACTCCAGATGTTTTGGACTACAACTCCCATAATTCCTGACCATTTGCCATGCTGGTTAGGACTGGTTGAAGCTGTAGTCCACAACATCTGGATAGCACCTTTTTGACGACCGCTACACCTGCTTTTTTCAGGGGTTACTCAAGGGCATGCAGTACTGCCATCTCTTTTTTGTTGTTGGTAAAATGTGGCACTTACTGTAACAACTTCATGGTGAGTACCAGCACCTGTTTTTCTAGAAAAAAAGCACTGGGGATAACCACTCATTTACAGCAAGGCAATACAACATGCTTCCTCAACCTCGGCCCTCCAGATATTTTTGGCCTACAACTCCCACAATACCTAGCTAGCAGGACCAGTGGTCAGGTGTAGCGGTCGTCAAAAAGGTGCTATCCAGATGTTGTGGACTACAGCTTCAACCAGTCCTAACCAGCATGGCAAATGGTCAGGAATTATGGGAGTTGTAGTCCAAAACATCTGGAGTCCAGCACATGGGCTGCTGCTGCTCTAAAAAGACAAATTACAATAAATAAATAAATAATCTCAAAACATCTGGAGGGTCGAGGTTGAGGAAGCCTGCAATACTAACTAAAGCTTTTGAACTGCAAGAAAAAGAAATTACATTTTCCCTAACACCAATATTAAGACATGAGTCAATGTAGGGTAAATATGAACCTGATTTTATTAATACAGCTTATCTGCAAGGTGGACTATGGCCCACCAGTAGACCATTGCAAATCTTTGATGCTCTTGTAAACAGAAGCCACACTCTTGAAATGACCTGGGCTTTGCAAACATTAGGGTTTGTAGAACTTTTTATCCATTTAGGTGTTCTCTTTAATGTAGTCAGAAGGATTTTTGCCAAGCGCAAAAATGGGATCACTCTGTCATACTATTATTTATACATTTGGAAACTGGATCACTTAACTATACAGTGTACTACAAAACCGAGAATGTATGCTATATATGTTCTAAAGATGTATCAAGAAACTGTTCCCAGAAGGCTTCATACCCACACTTTATGTGCTCAAACACAATTTTGCCATTTGTACTCTTTGACACAATTTTGTCATTTGTACTCTTTGACTATTCTGCTTAATGGCAACTATAATCACTTGATTATAGCCCTGCATCATGAAAGAAGGTAGATATCACTTTCTAGATTTTAATGCAGACATTCATTCCTTTTATCTTTTTGCTTTATAGAAATGAAGACGGGAATAAAATTGGTACATTACAGTGGCAGCATTGCTCTTATTCTCACAGCTATGCTCGTTTTTCTTGTACCCGTGGATAAAGTTATATCTATATATCTACTGTGTGTGTCATGAAAAAGAGAATCCATTCCAGTCCCTTATGAGAAAAATTACTGTGCTATATATAATGAACAACATTATGCAAATGCATCTGTAAACCAGGCACTAAACTAGCTTGACTAAATACTATAGCTCATTATAAGGTTCCAGGTTATATGCCCCTAAAATACCAGAGATCAGCTAGGCATTGTAATTTTGTCTGTATTTTGTATTGTTGTCTGTGGTTACTACTGAGTATGCTTAGGGGGGTTGAGACGTGTTTAATTTCCAAGCCATCTGTTTTTCTTTCTTCTTTTGGTAAGCTGTTGTATCCTATCCAACTACATTATAGCAGTAATGCAGTAATTAATAGATTCCACCAGTGGGAATGGAAACATTTTTTGGCAATTTTTCTCCCCACTCAACCCCTGCAGCAGCCCACACAGGGCCGGCTCTAGGTAGACCCCCGGTGGCGTGGTGTGCCAGGGCGCCAGGCCAGTAGGCAGGGCACCGTGCGGCAAAGCCGCGCGGAAACCATGCTGCACCCTGCGAGGGCGGGAGCACCGGAGCGATCTCTGCCCCTCAGTGTCAGGGCAGCCGACCTGCTCAAGACTGCCCTGAGCCCACATACAATTTGCACTGGAGGTTCCTGCAATCCTCCAGAATGTGTTTTGAGGCAAATTAGGGAGCTGCAAACTGGGGAGCTGCAGGGAAGACAAATCTTCTCTCCCTGTTTTGCTTTTGGGTGCTTTCTGTAAGTAGAGTGAGCTCAGTTGGATTCCACCCAGTGTGTTTAAGAAATTTACTGAGTGGTTTAGAATGAGACAAGTGTATTAACTTTGTTCAGATGGCCTTGTGTAATGAAGAGACTCACCAGCCATGCCATTCATGACATATTAAGAAGACTGGAATAGAGTCTTTAAAGGCAAACCCTGTCAAGGGCATGTTATATGGTACAGTTCAAAAATTATGAATATTGAAACTAACACAGTGCAAGGCTAGAAAAAGGCCATGTTGAAACACTTCAGATTTGATATGGAAATCCCTTCAGCATTAGTTTCATGTTGTAACTCCATAGTTTCAGTGAGGCTACAGTCAAAACTCATTTCAATCATTTATCAACATTTTTTTCCCCAAACTAAGAAGTGTGGGAGAAACTTTTTTATGTACTCTAGATCCTTTTCTTGTATACAAAATGCAGTAATTAGCTGTGCATGAGTAAATGTTGGTTGTACTGGGAATCCTACTAAATACGGATGCAGAGGTCATTATTAATCATTCATATGTGGCATGAAGTGTTGGCTTGAGAGTACTGCTGTGGAGCACAATATCATCAAAGGAGCAAAGCTAGTGTCGTATGTTCCCACTGGCTAGTTTATGCATTTGGCAGTCACCACTTGAAAAGGGTACATGCCTGAATAAGACTTCTGTTAACTGCGTACTCACCTTATGTGAACTATGGGAGCTGGCTAGTAGACCAATCATCCTTTTGTTTGTGGAGTATATTTTCTATTATACTCAATTCTCTTTACTGTTGCTTGTGTTTTATGTATAGTCCCATCACTCCAGCATCTAAGAGTTTCTTTTGTTTCTTGGTGTGTTGATTTTGTGCAGTGAATGGTTTGATTTCTATGTAGTTCCTCACCATGGCAAATGTTATGAATGAAAAATTTGCAGTAGGCAATACAATAAGGTGTATGCAGGCACACAGTACCATCATTGTTCTTTTGAAGTTAGAGAACAGCAGCTTATTGGAGGAGCCAGACTGTTTGATCAGCTAGATCCACCCACGAAGAGCAAAAACATTGCCTTAACTGTAGCTGACTTCCAAGGAAGAAAGTCTATTTATTTGGAGGCCGACAATGTCAGCAGATTGTCATTTGTGGGGTAAACTCAAAGGAGTGTCTGGGGTAAACTCTTAGTAGCACTGCTTCCTTTCTCCCCTATCGCCCTTAAGGACATGATTCATATAAATCCACACAACATGAAAAGTTTAAAACAAAGGAATGCTTAAGTTTTAATTTTTTAAAGCAGTACTGTCTACAACTATGCATTGGATTGAGGATTTTTAAAAAAACCCACAGCAAATTTCTTTTTGAAATTTTCTGCTTGCTGTGTTATTTCAATAATATGTTATATCTGTTTAGAGTAGCGTGACATGATCAATGTTTCTGCAACTTACTGAATAAATAGTGTGTAGATAGCATCATATCAGCTGAATAACAGAAGAACATTCAGGTTTCATAGGTCTGGAGTGGAACACAACATTAAAACACTAGTTTACTTTGTGAGTATTTCAACTAAAGGTTAACAAAATATGTTACCCACAGTGGTATGTTTATCGTGGAACATCACCATACCTTTCATGATAAATATAAATCTTTAAAGATTGGTATCTATAGCATAGTAAATCTTTAGCATTGGCAATTATTGCTACTAGTATAGTAGTTACAAGAATTCACGGTGTATTAATGGAGATAGTGTAAAAATACGTTATAATTGGAGATATCACAGAGTGCAAACATTTGATTTAATTGGGTCAAACTAACAGGGGGCTCTTTATCCTGTTCCCAAGACAGTTGTACTATCTGTATTCAGCTCTGGTTTACAAGCAAATTACAGTGTGTAACAGAATATTGTAAGTTAATTGGTCTCACTCTTCAAAGGTGGTGTGCTGAAACTGTGCTACACCTGGTACTCTGTATCAGGTTTGACTAGAGTTTAGAACAGGCAGCTGTATTAATTTTGCTTCCTAAAATTTCCTCAGTACCTCAAGATTTCTTATAATCAAACTATGTTACAATCCAGGACAATTTGAATGCTTCATTACACCCCACTGAAATCAATGGGCCTTCATTTGTTATTTAGGGCACCACATTGTTTTACAAACATATTCAGAGTCCTGGGAATCTAAGGTAAAATGAGGTGTTGCTCTCCAGAAAAACACTGATTTTGATTAATAAAATGATGTTAATAAAATGTGGCATGGTTTTGTAAGTATAGAACAAATTGCTTACTTTTGTTTTCACCAATGACATTTTAACATACTCTTGTGTTTACATTTCTTTTAACAAGGATTAACTGTGGGGACCCGGGTGGTGCTGTGGGTTGAACCACTGAGCCCAGGGCTTGCTGATCAGAAGGTCAGTGGTTCGAATCCCTGTGACGGGGTGAGCTCCCGTTGCTCGGTCCCAGCTCCTGCCAACCTAGCAGTTCGAAAGCAGGTCAAAATGCAAGTAGATAAATAGGAACCGCTACCGCGGGAAGGTAAACGGCGTTTCCGTGTGCTGCTCTGGTTCGCCAGAAGTGGCTTTGTCATTCTGGCCACATGACCTGGAAGCTGTACGCCGGCTCCCTTGGCCAATAATGCGAGATGAGCACGCAACCCCAGTCGGTCACGACTGGACCTAATGGTCAGGGGTCCCTTTACCTTTACCTTTAACTTCCCTCACAGTAGTTTTGCAGGCAATTATTTCACTATGAAAATATTATATATCATAGAAGTCCTCCTAGGAAAGTTAAGAAGGATGGGTTCATAGGGTAGGGATTTATGATAAATGGGGCAAGAGGAAACAACTCCAAAAGCAGCATGACATGAAGGTCAAGCACTTTTCATGCAAGCACCAGTAGCAGAGATTATTGTATTTAATAGATTATTGTATTTTAATGTTTTGTTGGAAGCCGCCCAGAGTGGCTGGGGAAACCCAGCCAGATGGGCGGGGTATAAATAATGAATTTATTATTATTATTATTATTATTATTATTATTATTATTATTATTATTACCATAAAGAGCACAGTACATTACCATAGCATCCCTCCATCAAGGCAAAGTAATTGGAGAGCCTTCTTAAATCAGGCCTTCTGATTAGAAGCTAGACTTGTCAGTCACAAAATAGCTCTACCTCCTCATCCCCATCAGGCTCTTGTTTTAGTATGAGCTGCTTTAGAGAGATCCTGAATCTTAATTAATTGATACAGTTCAGCTTGGTACTCAGATGAATCTGATCCACAGCTCTAGAACATATGATTCCAGCTTCTCCCTATTGAAGAGGGAAATCGTAGAGTTACTTATTCCACCGTGGTCCATCAACTTCAGAGCAACAGTGAGAATCACTTTTTATGGTATTTTGTAGCAGTGATTTTAGATTGATGTCGGCAAACCGCATCAGATAAAAAGCTAGCTATCAAAACCTTCAGCTGTCAAACACAACGTACAGTGCTGGCAAACCTTCCTGTACGTCAGTATGCACAAACACGCATCCGCAAGTTGGGTCAGGGGGACATTAGAGGGCAGCAGATCACTACTGGACTGGCCAGAGTTGGGAGGATCCTGATGGAACCGGTTAGAGCAGGTTAGAACAGGGGAGGCTAGTCCAAACCTGAAGGGTCAGACACAGGTGAGAAAGACAATGAGAAAATGGCAGAGTGGTGGAAAAACCCCAAGGATCACGAGTTAGAGAGGAGGGGGATGTTTGAGGAGTAGGCAGGTGACAGAGGCATGGTCGTGGAGAACGTGAGAAACAGGGACTTCCCTTATGGTGGGTTTCTGGGGTGTTGGCAGGAAGTGACCTATGCAAGAACACCACCTCTTTGGGGCTTGACCAATTGTCATTGGATGAAGGATGCACCTTTGGTTAAACATTGACAGTTCTTAAAATTTTCAATAAAAGGGGGCGCCTGCTTTCGTTCTGGGCGACCTTCCGGATCCACATTCTGTCTCCTGCTGTGTTTTTTATTGTGATCTCCCTACAGTATTTAGTAAAGAAGTTTAGAAAAGAATAAGAAATGTATGAGCAATTTGTTTTCCTTTTATTCTTGTAACTCTACTGCCATGTGTTAGGGAACAAGCAGGAAATCTTATTGCACAATGCTTCATTTTTTTAAAAAAAGTTGTCCTCAAGTCACTTCTTGCCATCAGATGATAAAGGAATTCAGAATTCCTCTTGCAACTGGGAAAGGCGTATAGTATATCAGGAATGGAAGCTATACAGTGCTACTCAAAATAGCTCTTGACAGACCTTAATATTCTCCTGATGATTTAATGGCATAGTTCAGTTGTGGAGATATTTCATCATAGTAGAGTTCAATTTTTGCCTTTTATTGCTCTCCCTGAGTGATGATGGCCAACTTCCTGCTGCTGCTAGTCAAAATATGTATTGGTTTCTAAGGGACCTGTGTGTGTGTGGTGGGGGTGATGTTCAGAATTATATGAATTAACTCTACTTAAATAAGTTTAGACTTGAAGGTAGTTCAGTAGAGAGCTAGAGATGGGAACAGGGATGGGAAGAGGAGGAGAGGGATGCCTTATCATTCAAGTAAAACAGTTTATTGATATATTATATCCATCCTGAAAATGTGTCTAGGTTGTGATGATAATAATAATAATAATAATAATTATTATTATTATTATTATTATTATTATTATTTATACCCCGCCCATCTGGCTGGGTTCCCCCAGCCACTCTGGGTGGCTTCCAACAGAAAAATGAAATAAAATAAAATTATTTTGGTATACACTACCCGTGTATAAGATGAGCACCAATTTTAAACCTAATTTCTTGGTTAAAAAAACTAGTCTTATACATGCGAAAATACGGTAATTATTGGCACCCCTAACACAATCAAAGTGACAACCTTTTGGGAGGGTTTTTTTGTTTTGTTTTGCACCTTTCTTTGCAATAATTAATCTATGTCCTCTGGAAGAGTATTAGCTTTTGCTCCAGTGCCCAGCTTGAAAGAACTGGGCTTTCCAGAACAATAACCTTAGCATGGCAGGAGTCAGTAGATGCCTTCTGCTCTGCTCTATGGCTTGCAAATACAGTATTTACAAACAGAGCATTCAGATCCATGTCCTGGAGCTCAGTTGCTTGCTTAGCTCTGCACGGTCATGCAAAGTGATGTTTTCCTCAGCAATAAAAACAAACAGCTCCATGCGCCTAGCAATTCCTGGGCCTGCACTTTCCGCTTGTGCTGGAGTTTGTAGGAAACTTCCTTACTTTTTGTATTCCTATAACTTTCTTTTTCTCTTGAGCACTGCATGTGCTTTCCTCTCTGCAAGAGCTTGCAACTGCTATGCCTCTTCTTCTTCAGCTCCATAAATGACAACAGCCTGTCAGCCTGCCAGCCCTCAGCTGGTCTGATTTAATACCATAAATAATACGATATTTAATGAGTGAGTCACCCATGCCTCCAAATCACAAGTTTGTAAAGCAGCTTTAATTATGTAACATGGGGATCAATTATTTTCCTCTTCTGTTCCAGCCCTGGTTAAATACTTGTCATGTTCTTTTTTGGAGCACAGTAACAATTGTGTTATTCTGCTAGTCAGCCTCTCAGTAAAAGGTTGGAAACTATTGAAAACCTCCCTGGCTTCTTCTCCAACCACATGCAGAAACAGAGCACTATTGAATCTTTCATCTTTTGTATCCACACCCCAAGAAATGCTATAAACATCAATGCCTTGCTTCTGCTTCATCCTCTTGCTGGCCGTGCTGCCTGGAAGCAGCAACTTTCCTAAAGGCACTCTTTCTGCCATAACCACACTGCTCAGATACCAGTGTGGAATAGGCCCAACTCTGACACCATGTGATAATCTTACATGGGTGCTTTGTGCATCTACTCAAATGATTTCACACCTCCCCGGTAACCATGCACCCCAGCAGACTTCTGCAGAACTGTTGAACAGTTGCTGTATTAGACAGTTAACAAACAGGAATGGATCTGAGCATTGTCCTTCCCACCCCTGCAAAACTCAGCTGGTGAAATAAAAGCACAAGCGCAAATCTCATTCAGTGAGTCATAGGAGGGGTGATCTTTAGCCAGTCTCCTTTTAAACATCTACACACCACATACCATTGATAGTTTTATTATAAAATGCAACAAAGATATTATGGCTGTCACATGGGATGTTTTAAGAAAGACTTATGGATGTGCCAAGCAGTGTCCATAATGTATAAGCGTTGCATACAATCTGAATTACCTGAGCAGATGGACTATTGCTATATTAGAGATAGAAATGACCAGAAATGTGTGGCATGGAGATTGGCTTGTGCTTTGGACAATCCATACAATAAACCTGATTCCAAATATTATTTCCTGTGGCATCCTAGATGGCAACATAGCATTAGAATAGCTCATTGTACAGCTGGCTATAGTTAGGAAAAAATAGGGATACTAAGGCATTTCATGATCACAGATAAGCCAGTGTTGGACTTTCTACTGATTTCTAAGATGCTCTCCAGATAACATCTGAACTTGGGGAAAGTAATGCTGTTGTGATCCTGGTTGGCACTGCTTGCTGGTGCATTCACTAACAAATGCAGCCACTCAAATGACAGGTTCATATAATGCTACCGAGAGTCTTCTTTTTCTGTCCAGAATATATGATTATTCTTTGCAAAACAATTCGTGTCACATCACTACACATTTTCCCATGCTGTGAAACAACCTTTTAAGTCTTTAGAAAAAAGAAAGAGGGTGTCAAATAAGGCATAAAAATCACAAGTCATAATCATTTTTTGTGAATGGCAGAGCACATCACTTGAGCTACATTCTCACCTATTTAGTTTTCGGGATAGATTATGTGTGTACCATTTGACAAGACCAAATGTGCATGAAGTGTGAATGAGCAAGCATAGTGTTTTCTAAGAAGGCACCAAAATATAAATTGCAAACTTCGGATTCCAGAAGTGTACTTTTGGGTATCTCTGTTTTGCTGTCTTCAGTAATGAAATTTAAAATCTTGCCTTTTAAAAGATTTGGTGGTTTTTTTTGTTATGTTTCAGAAAGAAAGGAGTGTTGAGCCTTCAAGCTGATGTTTGTTGGTTGTTGCTGTCTGCACAGGAACCCTAAAAGTAGTGGGGTTTTTTTAAAAAAATATATATAATAAGTACCGTATATTCCGGCGTATAAAACGACTGGGCGTATAAGACGATCCTCAACTTTTTCAGTTAAAATATAGAGTTTGGGGTATACTCGCTGTATAAGAAATACGACCCGGCGTATAAGACGACCCCCGACTTTTGAGAAGATTTTCCTGAGTTAAAAAGTAGTCTTATACGCAGGAATATACAGTATTACCTATTTTTCGGGGACATTTTTACATCTGCTTATATAATAGGCAAATAACAGTGTTAAAGGCTTTTCTGAACATATTCCTCAAAGTTATTAAAATTTAATTTTCCCCACACACAAATTATATAAATAATAATGCTAAATTCAGTTTATTTCTTAGTCTTTTTGATCAGAATGGCCCTGGCCACTTTCAAAGAGACAGTCATAAGGCCACTCCTTACGAAAGCATCTTTCTGACCATGAAAATTATTCCAACTATAAGCCAATTGCAAAGATACTTTTGGGGGGCAAGTTGTCTGAGTGAATGGTTGCTAAAAACACTTTTGGATGACATGGATGATCTAGATCCATTTCAGCCAAGTGTCCAGCCCAGTGTTGGCACTGAAATAGCATTGGTCACACTGATGGATGGCATGTGTTGGGAGAAAGGCAAGGGAAATGTGCTTCTTTTAATTCTATTAGTTTTCTTGGATGCTTTTGATACATACCTTTAGTCATTGTATCCTTATGGACTTGTTACCTGAAGTTGGAACTGGGGGCACTGTGCTTCATTGGTTCCTTTGGTTCCTTTCATTCCTGGATACAGTAGTTGGTTCCAGAAGCAATGCTGGGGGACTATTGTTCTGTCCCAAGGCAGCTATGCTATGGGCTTCTTCAGAGCTATATTCTGCCTCCCATGCTGTTCAACTTCTACTTGCCACTGCTGAATGGGGTCATATGGGGATTTGGGGTGTGGTGTCATCAGTTTGCTGATGACACTCAACTCTATTTCTCCTTTTCATCAAATTCAGGTGATGCTGTCGAAGTGCTGAACCGATGTCTGAGATCAGTAATGGATTGGATGAGGGCCAGTAAGCTGAAGCTCAATCTCGATAAGACGGAGATGCTATTGGTAGGTGGTTTGTATGTTTTGGGAGATGCTGTGTAGCCTGTTCTGCATGGGGTTGTATTGCCCCTTAAGGACCAGGTTCATAGGTTGGGGGTGGTTGTAGACCTGGCAGTAACTAGTGGTTTGGTGACACAGACCACCTTTCACCAGCTTAATATAGAGATGGTCTAGCCACAGTGATTCTCACTCTGGTAACATCCCTTCAGGACTACTGTAAAGTGCTTTCCATAGGGGTGCACTTGAAGAATTGTATAAAATTAGAAACTATAGTTAATACAAAATGTGACAGCTAGGGATACTAACGAGGACTGGGCATATGGAAAACATTTCCAAGTCTTGAAACAGCTTCATTGGCTTCCAGTCAATTTATGGGCTCAGTTTAAAGTGTTGGTTTTAACTTTAAGAATTTAGGACTAAAAGTACCTCAAGGATTACCTCTTTCTACACAAACCTGCCCAGGTATTAAGATCTTAATTTGAGGCATTTTTCAATACTTTGAGCTATTTATAGCAAGGTGGGCTGTGACCTAGGATAGGTACTTTTGTAGTGCTCTCAGATAATTTTACAACAAACTGTCATAGTTATATGTTTGTATAACTGTCTTTTCCAGTGCAGTCCTATTTTCTTCAACCATACAGATGTAACTCGGGAGATAAACTAGCCCACAATATTGTATTGTTTTTGTTTTGTGTATTATGGACCTGAGAGAACAAAAAGATTGGAAAGGTTGATTCCATTTCATTTTGTTGCATATTGTTTTTTATTTTGGATATAAGCCTTTTGGGCAGGGGTACCTATGAGGCTAGACATAAAGTAGCCCTGTGCCTCCTAATGTTTATCGTTAACAGCGAACACAATTTTAGAGGTGGTGACCCTCATTTGTCATACTGTCACCAAACTGTCATTTCTTCACAAGTTCCCCTATAAGCCTGAGCTGCACAAAATGAGTGGGACCTCAGGTAGCAAAGCACAGCATCCATAAAGAAACCCTCAATTTTCTAGTTGAGAAAACAAATCATTGCTGATTTTCTAAGAACTATCTTTTTGAATCAGGCTAAGAGGCCTGATGCAGTCCAGTATTCTGTCTTTATCAGCAGCCAGGCAGATGCCTCTTTGAAATTCACAGGTAGGGCCTGGTGATAATGATCTTCTTAGCACGGGTAGCCAACACAATGCCCATCAGAATTTGCTGAACTAGAATTCCCATCAGCCCCAGCCAATATGACCTATAGGAAGGAATAATGGGGGTTGCATTTTCTTCATTTATTAAATTTGTTATCCTTTTTTCATTATAAAGCAATCCTAACCTTGTAATCCAGCAACATCTGGAGGGTACAATATTGGCTACCCCTGCCCCTAGTTTGCATTGAGGAGCCCCAAATCAGGTTCTGGTACTACTGCATCTGAACATTATCGTTGGTAACATTAATCAGTCAAATCATTTTAAAATCAATCTTGGGTAGTGACCATTACTACATCTTCCAGGCAGTGGATTCCTTAAATTAATTTATATGCAGTCCGGTAATCAAATGTTTCATTTTGTCTGTCCGAAGGCTGTACATTTTCTTGGCAAGTCACATCTCTTCCTTATGTCCTTATGGTAATACTTAGTCTTAAAACTGGGATGCTAAAGGTTTATCCACATCATATAAGCCAATGAAGCTGAGTGTGGCAGGGAAACTGTAGCATATTCTTTGGTGCGGGGCTTCAGCAACCATCCAACCTGTGGAGATGTGGGGCTAAGTCAGGCTTCAGCAATCATTGCACTGTGCTTAAACCAAACCAACCTCCTGTTAATTTAATCAATGCAGTTTATTGTCTTTGCTTCCACACATGCAAACACACTGTGTGCTGTGATGTAATGATACACTGTATATACATATTCATTACATTGAAGATTGGTGCATGTTGTTAAAATCTTTATTATGTTGTACTGTCTTTGTAAATTACATCTGATTTATATTCATAAGGTCAGCTTTTCATTCTCCCCACAGCTGTCTATAATGCTTTGCTATCTGCTTATTCAGTGTGTAGACATGAAATAGCATGAATTGTCCACTTTTATAACCAATGATTAATACTCTGTAAAACCATCACAAATCAGCTCATATCTAGATGAAACTTCTCACGTAAGCTGTTCAAGTCAGTGCATGGGCATAAAATGCCCATGCTTTTAAACATGATTCTTGCCAGTCATGGCCTGCTCACTGTTAGACAGGTCTCTTTTCCCAGCAAACTAAAGGGCTATTTATTTTTAATGTTATTTCAAAATAGGTTTGCATTTGAATCAGAAAGAATCCAAATATTTGTAGGGCCTAAGCCCAATATTATTCACCCATCATGTTTATTCCATTGTTCCTCAGCCTAATTTATCTATAATTCAAAAAATGGGAAGGTCTCTGGCTTTATGTTTGGAATCAAAGGGGTGATCAGCTTTAACTGGCCAGTTAGTGGACATCATAACCCAGATTCAACTAATTAACACATTGCACTAGCAGAAGCCAGTGCAAGGGTTTTTGCTAGTGCAACAGGGCTCTCCCCCTTTCCCTGCACCTGTCTGAAATCTGCTCTGGAGAGTCAGGAGAAATGCAATGCTGAAATCCTCTTCTTAGAGGAAGAGGCTGGCATCTGAAGGATAGCTAGAGTTCCAGCCTAGGAGCCAATATTACTAGGATGTCCACATGTTTCCTGTGTTTCGGCTTAAAGCATGCTTGAATGGGGGTCGGAGAGAGATAGCTACTTGATGCGAATGAGTTGCCACCAAGGTGTTTATCCCATTGCCAGCCCAGAAATCATCACTGGGTTGCGGCAGCAGAGGCAGAAGGCTGTACGGTACAAGTATTATGCCTATGAAAAAGAAGACAGTCTCTTTGAAACAAAAAGGAAAGGAAAGTATCCATAAGTGTTTAAATACTTGCCAAGTATCATTTCTGGCTACCCTTGCCCACTTCCCTTACTTCCCTCTCTTATTAAAGAAAAAAATGCCCATCATTTTGTCAAGTGGCCATAAAATGCTTCCATTATTCTGTCTAGGAAGTGTTCTTTATCACACAAAATGTCATTCATTGGATTGACACTTTAATAGACATTAATAGTGATTGTTCATGATTACTATACTTACTCTCAGCACTTGCTTAGTACTTATGTATATGCACAGCTTTATTTTAGTATCTCCAACACTTCATGGATTTTTATCTACAGTGTTCACACTCAGTGCAATGAGGTTTTCTGCCTCATACCGAGGTGACTGTGACACCATTCAGCAGACACCTTCATTGTTTGCAAACATCATACTTTCCACAGTGAAAAGAATTGACTTTTTGTGACATTCCATTTTTCTCCTCTTAAACTTTCTGTTCAAACATAAGGGGAAATGACAACTACAAAGTAGTTTCTTGACATACTATAAAAGTTTCTTGAAAGAAGCAACGGATCTACCCTTTCCTATTCATCAGATTCTAATGTGCAAACATATCAGCTGCATATCTTTTCAGAGTACAAAATGGCAGGTCACCACACCAAGGAGCTTATGATCTATAATTTGACAGAGAGAAAGTAACATAGGAAGGCAGGCGGAGGCTGAACTGAACAGGGAAGCAATTAGCAAATGTTCCAGATGCAATTGCTTAGGCTTGGTTGCAGGACGTCAGGTACAAGGACCAGAGCAACTAGACTTCACAGAATACATGGATTTTTAATGAAAGGAGACAGAAAAATACACAGCATGTGGCCAGAACAATTAATATACATTAACAGAGGTTCTGCGTATTATGTTTCTGCTCAAGAAAATGTTACATCATTGTACTTTTCTGTAAATTTCTTCCTTCTGCGCTGTTTCATTTCCCTGGTATGTAGCCAGGGATTTTTAAAAGCACTAAACCACTATTTATGAAATATGCTAAGGTGGCTTTGCTGAGGTTGAATGATAAAACCACAGTGAAAGTTTCCTCAGGCTTCAGTATTTTTATTTCTTTTCTTTAAAAAAAGATGGGTAGAAAGATGGATTGAAAATCAGTGTGGCATAATGGTTAGTGTTGGGCTAGGACTTGGGAAGCCAGGTTTCAAAACCCCACTTGGCCATGAAGCTCACTGTCTGGCCTTGGGCTAATTTCTACCTCCCAGCCTAACCTACTTCTCAAGGTTGTTGTAGGAATTAAATGAGGAGGATGGGAACCATGTATGCCACCTTGAACTCCTTGGAGAAGCATAGAATTGTAGAGCTGGAAGGGAACCCAAGGGTCATCTAGTCCAATCCCTTGAAATGCAGGAATCTCAACATGTCCCCCCATCTAATTTGAAACCATACTGGACCCTGCTTTGTAAATGTACTAGCAGTTTTATTGCTGCATCACTAGGAGAAAAAGGTGGGATATAAATACAGACAAACAGACAAACAAACAACTAATAGCAATGAAATTGTTGGATGTTCTTGTAAATATTTTGGTTACATAACCATTTTCTCATGCAAGTGCAATCGGAATTCATTCTTGATTAAGAACCATTTAACCAAATAAAGGTTTCTAGGTTAAGACTATATGGCCAATGTTGCTGCTTTTTTTTACACAGTACAATTGAACTTGTTTTACACAGAGGAGTAGGATGTGGCTACACTGATTTGATGGAACCACCTCCATTAGCGAGGTCAGAAAGACTAGAAGCACTGAGCATTCCAATTATCTCTGGACAAATCAACAAAATTAGATGCTACTAATGAAGTCATTACTTCAACCTAAGCACATTTTAATATATTGGATGGTCAGTGATGTCTTTTCTTCATTGAATAGGTCCATTAACTAAGAAGCTATTGCGTGAAATGTTTTGCCTTTGCTGATCCTTAATGTGTTTTTCTATTAACAGATACAGAAGTCGTGTATAAAAGCAGACATGGGCATGTTGTTAAACTGAATGTAGAAACAAATACAAGTACATTATTGCTGGAAAATGCAACTTTTGTAAGTATTAACTCTTTTTATGATTACTATAGCAACAACAAGTTTTATTATACAGTCACAGACCTAGTAAAATTACTATACTATGTTTGGCAAAGAACCACATACAGTCAAACCTCGGTTTGTCACCGCCTCCGTTTGCGACTGCTTTGGTTTCCGACCACAGCAGACCCAGAAGTGTTTACATCCGGGTTCTGTGGCATTCTGATGCGCAGAAGCGATCTATCGGCGTTTCGCGCACACGCAGAAGCGTGCCTTCGGCGAGCGACCGATTCAGGGAGCTTTCCAGCTCCGCGGAAAGGATTGCGGTCGCAAACCAAGGTACCACTGTATCTTAAATGCATACCAACAGAACTTCTTTTTTTCTCCCCCTCCCCTCCTTCAGTTCAAACTCCTGAAGCTTAATTTTACAGATGGTTAGCAATGTGACATGGGGGAACTGCTCACCATACTTGTGGAACATCTTCAACTTCTTTTCAGACAATTCTGGATATGTAGAGAAGAGCAGATTATGGGCATGTAGACACTGGTTTTCCCTGATTATAGCATTAATTATTTCTGAATAAAATTGCTAGGTTTTCTGCTTATACTCCGCTTGGAGGTAGCAATGTGATTTTTATAAGCTTTGGCTGATTCACCATCTCTATGCTGTTCCGAGGCTGGTGGGGGAGATGGAATGGCCTAGCCACTATCAAACATGACCTGATATCTGGTTATATTATTGCAGTCTGCTTAATGTGGACCTTCCTTACTTGGATCTGTCTGTACAAAAGATCTGGAAAAAGTTAATACCAAGGACACTAGCTCTTCTTTTAGTGTGGAACACATGCCACCTGTAGAGAACTATGCTGACTACCAATTAGTTTCCTCAGATAATTCAAAGTGTGGGATTTGGGATGTGGCTACTTGAAGAACCACCTGCTCCCACAGAAGCCTGGCCTTTGTTAGTCCTAAGCAGAAGTCATCACTCTGTAGCTAGGTTGGTGACGATACAACACAGGGCCTTCTAGTTCTTGTTGCTTCTGAAACTCTCTGCATTGACCTATCATTCCGGCTTTGATGAATTTTAGAAGACAACTGAAAATGCTGGTCTTTCTCTTAACTGTTAATGAATTTGATTGGTGCTGCTGATAAAATGAATGTGCTGGTTGTGTTATCTGTTCAGTTTTGTTATGGATTTTTATTCCTGATTTTTAAAATAAAATAAAAAATTCCTTCCAGTAGCACCTTAGAGACCAACTAAATTTGTCATTGGTATGAGCTTTCGTGTGCATGCACACTTCTTCAGATAAAAATAATTTAAAATAATGTTTATGATATTAAAACATATATTTATAATGTCTAAAGAATCCTTGTGATTTAATTTTTTAAAAAATAAATAATTTTGTTTTCAAGTAGGGTATTAGTGGATACAACAAAGTCTTAGCATCATATAATTGTGGAGTTGCAAGGGACCAAGAGGATCATTTAGTCCAGGCATCCCCAAACTTCGGCCCTCCAGATGTTTTGGACTACAATTCCCATCATCCCTGACCACTGGTCCTGTTAGCTAGGGATCATGGGTGTTGTAGGCCAAAACATCTGTAGGGACACAGTTTGGGGATGCCTGATTTAGTCCAACCCCCTGCCTTTCCATGTAAAACATATTTATAGGAGTTCAGGACTTGCACCCAATAGGAGTGGATGGAATCTGTCACTTTGGGTTTCTTTCATCTTCTAATTTTTCCTGTCTTAAGCACAGGTCTCCACATTGCCACATCAGTTTGTGATTATTATTATTATTATTATTGGTTCTCAAGAAAATTCATCAGCTCTTAGTGTGATTTTTTCCTAATATACCTATGTTTATATGCAACTTTTCCTAATGCACACATGTGCATTTTTATGTCCGGGGTAAATCTCCTTCCACTATTTTGGATGGTGATGACAATCTGTTCCAAAACCCCAGAAAACCTTTTCCAGTTGTGCCCTATAAATGCTAAAGAAAAAAAGATACCACAATAGATCTCCCACAATATAAAACCAACAGTGTCCCATTCCCCAGTTTGTGTTCCTTTTTGTTCTCCTCATTTGACAAGATTTCCATTTTCTGAACGAAGCCTGCTTGCTTCCTTGATTATGATTATTAACTATACACACACTCTCATTGATGTATTTCCTGATTTGCGGTATACATTCTACCTGAGCTGGTGTTAATGTGCTTTTGAATAAATGTCAAAAATTCCGGAGATATTTGACTTTCCTCATTTTGATTTTCATCTTCCATTTTACCAGTCTCCTCATTTTGGGGGACATTTAAAGTAAAATGTAATTGTTGGACTTCCTTACGTGTATGTTGAATTTGATAGCACTGTGGTCACTTTTCCTAGTCAGTTCAACAACACCAGGTTCTGGGCACCACATAAGATTAAGGTCAGTTCCATAGCCAGCTATTCTGGGGCACAGTCATTTAGAGTATCTAGAAATCTTACTTCTTTATCTAGAAATCTTACTTCTTTATCATATCATAATTTATCATAATTTATCATAACTTTATCATTTTCCCAGTCTGAAAGATTAAGAGGCTGTTTAGACAACAGAAATATTAATAAATAATAAGTTCAGGAAGATGTAAGATGCCATTACCCCCCCCACCACCACTATAAGTTTCGTTTTCTTCATCATTACAACAAATTCCTTCTCCTAGATGTATAGCCCTGAGCAAAAATGTAGAGGCTGGCTGCTGGGACAAAAATTAATATAGTATGAGGAGCAAAAGTGAAATTGAGTCCATATTTTCTCTAATATTCATGACAATAATCCAGTGTTGTAGATTGAGGTTAAAGGTGGGTCTTGTTGAAGGCTACTACACAAATACACAAATGAATGAATTTTAGAAGTGAGCCTTTCTTTCTTAAACAATGGATGTGGTGCAGTTTTATGTCTCTCATCCCCTCATCTCTATTTCTTATCTTCAGTTGAAAGGGGGGAAGGAGGACACAAACTGTACATACTTTAAAAGCAATTAAAATTGATGCAGTAGTAAGGGAAAGGGAAAGGGACCCCTGACCAATAGGTCCAGTCACAGATAACTCTGTGGTTGTGACGCTCATCTCGCTTTATTGGCTAAGGGAGCCGGCGTACAGCTTCTGGGTTATGTAGCCAGCATGACTAAGCCACTTCTGGCGAACCAGAGCAGTGCACGGAAATGCCGTTTACCTTTCTGCCGGAGTGGTACCTATTTATCTACTTGCACTTTGACGTGCTTTCAACCTGCTACGTTGGCAGGAGCAGGGACCGAGCAACAGGAGCTTACCCCATTGCAGGGATTTGAACCGCCGACCTTCATAGCAAATGAGATTATTGAGCAAAGGACCAGCAGCAACACAGGGTATGTTTTTAGTCAGGAAGCACAATTAAACAAGAAAGGCTGGAGCTACGTTGTTCTTGCAGGCTGATTTGAAAACTAATTCAGTATCTCAGATATTGTAGAAAATTGCCACTTGTGGGAAATTAAAACAACGTGTCCTTAATTATACTGTTTTTAGGTACATTAGTGTGTGCTTTATTTGCTTGGAAAAGAACTGATACTTTTGGCAAACACAAATGTCAAGAGACATGTTAAAGTTGTTTACTGATGCGGGGCGTGGAAGTTACATTCTTTCTGTTCCCCTCATTTCATTGCATGGTCTTCTAGTCTCAGGGCCACAGTGGACTGACAGATCATTTCAGAGCACAGAACTACTTTTACTTTCAGCAAAAACTAATGTTTGTATTCCTAGAATACGTGAAACAATAAAGGTTGAGAATGGAGGGGGTGGGAGTCCTTCTTGGCTATCACCCCTGTAATCTGTGGAACTGGCAATACTTGTGGCCACGGTTGTCAAGTGCATTCTTGGGCGCAGAGAAGAGGCTGGTGCTGCTTGTCCAAGGAGCATCACACCCTCATGCATCATTGTCAAGTAGAGAATTAAAAGTCAGGTCACGAAAGGCACTTTTTCAAGAAAAGGCAAGAAATTCAATCTGTGACTCGTTTTACACAGTTTTGCCCAATCCTGCTGTCAGTAGAATGAGAATCCTCTTATCTGAAAAGAATAAACTCTTCTACCTTTTTTTTTTATAAAAAAGACAACTAATTAAATCTATGATTCCCTTGTAATATTTTTTAGTGTAAATAAAATTTTGGGGATACTTCAGATAAGTTGGGAAAGAGTTGTATTAACAAAACAACAGAATATATACATTAATTAAGGGGGTAATCACATGTTGCTGTCTTTAAATGTTGTTGCCAACAAGTCTCTGTTTGATAATCTCCGAAATAATCCCAGATATACCTGATGGAACCACATAACTTTAAAGTCGGTTGATGCAGACAATCATGCACCACATAAAGCAAAATCAGACGTAATAGATGATTTCCTTTGATTTTATTTGACCTGCTAGCATATTGGTGGGGGGGGGGGGCGAGGGTGTTATATATATAGATAGATAGATGATAGATAGATAGATAGATAGATAGAAAGACCCATATTTGTACTGTAAGAAATGAAGCATTTTGTTGTTGTTGTTATTTTATTTTTATTTAAACTGCTCTATAGTTAATATCCTTAAAACTACTGCTGGGCCATGTTCTTGAATTTGCTGCCAATCCACTATATGTTTCAGTTGCCAAATTATTTAATCAG
The DNA here is from genome assembly GCF_963506605.1 of Zootoca vivipara. Classification (NCBI taxonomy): domain Eukaryota; kingdom Metazoa; phylum Chordata; class Lepidosauria; order Squamata; family Lacertidae; genus Zootoca; species Zootoca vivipara. The sequence continues at coordinate 94,692,618 of NC_083276.1, read as the reverse complement.
GGATTTGCAAGAGAGCCTAAAACTGAATTAGGCATACATGGAGAGCTCCCTTCAGGGTTCTATAAAATGTCCACCTTGTGAATTTTGAAAATATTCCAAACATTTAATTGCTGAGAAGACTCCAGGCATACATTTTTATGTGTAGGGTGGCATTATCTATTTACTATATATTATATAACAGTAAAATGCTGGTGTACTGTTACATCAGGAAAATTCAGCTCCTCGACACATATATGCACAAAATGATCCAAAAACTAGAAAAGTGTTTACTTTCAAGTGACCATGTGGTCCAGGCTTAGTATGAAAAGCTGATAGATCTCATGAGGCTTCAAGGGCCTCCTGCCCCAGACCTCTCTCCAATGTACGCTCTGATGAACATAAAATGCTTTCAATCCATGAATCCATATAAATCCCAGAACTGCTCTTTGTTTCTGTTTTCTTTCGGGATTGCCTCCAGCCTGAATTTAAATATTTGGGAGATCATGGTCTTTGGTTTAAGCTGTTGTTGATATAGCATTCAATTTGAATACTTGTCTCTTCCAAGTCTCAAAAATGAGCTGTAGGTAGTCCCACAGAGCAGTAGAGTAGTAACTTCACTAAGGTATGCATGGGGGTCCATATGTGAAGTTTTCATTAGGGATGGTTCTCCTGCTCCAAGTGGTGCCTAGGTAGAGCAGTTATGAGTCAGAGATCACAGTTTTACAAAAGTCTAAACAGAGCAAGGGGACCCAGGTGGCGCTGTGGGTTAAACCACTGAGCCTAGGGCTTGCTGATCAAAAGGTCAGCAGTTCGAATCCCTGTGACGGGGTGAGCTCCCGTTGCTCGGTCCCTGCTCCTGCCAACCTAGCAGTTCGAAAGCACATCAAAATGCAAGTAGATAAATAGGAACCGCTACAGCGGGAAGGTAAACGGCGTTTCCGTGTGCTGCTCTGGTTCGCCAGAAGTGGCTTTGTCATGCTGGCCACATGACCTGGAAGCTATACGCCGGCTCCCTCGGCCAATAATGCGAGATGAGCCCAGAGTCGGTCACGACTGGACCTAATGGTCAGGGGTCCTTTTACCTTTTTAAACAGAGCAAAAACAAACAAACAAACAAACCAAGAAGCCAGGACAAGAAGCAGACAAGAAGTCTAAACACAGTGGCAACACAGGAAGAAAGATCTAGAAACTGTCTTAGGGTAGCAGTTTTTCCCCTTGTGCAGCAAGCAGCTAGGTGGCAGGCAAAGACAAGTGAGGGAGCCAGGCGCGGAGCTTCATGCTCCGCCACCAGGGGCGGAGAGCAGGTGCACTGCCCCCAGGGACGTGGCGCACGTTTTGGGAGTGGGATGCGCCGCGCGCAGGGGCGGGGCACACGTTTTGGGGCGGGATGTGCGTTTTAGAGGTGGGGTGCATAATTTGGGGGTGGGGTGCGCTGCGGGCAGGGGCATGGTGGGTGGGCGGGCAGCTGCGGTGGTGCCCCTGGGATCGTGCTGCCCGGAGCGCCCCGTCCCCACCACCTTTATCTTCCCATGCCCCTGGAGGGAGCTAGTGCAAGGATGTTGTACTTGTCCTCTGTGCTTGGAAAGGGAGAGTTTTAAACCTGAGTCTTCAGAGCCCCACCCAGAACACAGCTGCACATTGCTTACAGATTTGCTTTGCTCACAAGGAGTAGCTTACTCACAAGTATTCTTTTTATATGTCAAGTCCAGCATCTTGAACTAGCTCTGGAAACAGCTACACTAGAAACACAATGATACTAAAGATGCTGTCAGAGGGCCTGGTATGGCTACTCTAGAGTAACGACTCCAGCATGGTCTTTTAAGGTTTTTATTAAGTGCTGATTATTTACAGTGTTCAGAGCAGTAAAAATGCATCCTTAAGGTGAGGTGTCTGAACTCCCGAATGGCGATTGGCGCGTTTTCTTCCAGCACCACAGCTTTGGCAGACCCAACCTCTTCCCCCTATGTTTGCGTCGCAATTCGGGAGTTGGGGGAATTGGCCTCCCCCCTGTGCGTCCTACTTCCTGTCCCACCTGCGGCCTGGGCTCCACAACCTTGCCTGAGCCTCGGACACCACTTCCTGACTCTCCGCTGGAGGCAGAGCTCTCCTTACTCTCTCCCGCGCTTGGGGATGGGCTGGAACTTAAGATGGGAGGGACTTCCCTGTATCCCTCGTCCCTCACATCCATCCCCCTCCCAGGCTCCTCTCCCCCCCTTCCTAGTGGCTCTCCGCTTGCTGGGGACGAGTGAAACCCCAAGAAGTCTGTGGCATCCGAGCCTGTGGGTGTAAAAATTTCCCCCCAATCCTGCGATCTTTCTCCTTCCCCCTGAGAAGACGGGAATCCCAAGAAGTCAGTGGCGTCAGAGCTGGTGGGAGTAAAAATGTTCTGCCAGTCCTCTCCTGCCTCTGACGTCGTTGACCTCGGTGAAACCCACACCTCTTCTTCCGTGTCCTCAAATTCCGCTTCCCATCTCCATGGAGAACTGCTGCCTGCTATCCCTTCCTCCTGCCCCTCCCCCTCTCCCTCCCTTTCCATGTGCCAGGGCTTGGGCCTGTGGGGGAACAGGGCGTGGAACTCTTCCACTAAAAATTCCTCAGGTACTTCTGTGGCCGGTATCCACTCATTGTGGGACGGCGGAGTGTCCTCCCATGCTATCAGGTACTCCAGTCCTCTCACCCCTCTCCTTGAGTCTAAAATCTCAGTTGCCTCATTGAGCTGTCGGGCGTCTCCCGTCTCCCCCCCTCCCTCTGGAGGCTGATCGCTGTCCCTGAACCTGGTACTTTCCCTGTACGGCGACAGCAGCGATCTATGAAACACTGGGTGCACTCTCATGTCCTCCGGCAGTGCTAGCCTGAAGGCTACCGGGTTGACCTGTTGCGTGACCGTGAAGGGGCCCAGCCTCCTGGGTGCTAACTTCTTGCATCGCCCCCTGGTGGGAAGACCTTCCGAGGATAACCAAACCTTGTCCCCCACCCTGATGACCTCTCCCGGTCGCCTGTGGCGATCTGCCCCCTTCTTGTACGCTTCCTTGGCCCTCTCCAAGTGTTCTCTGAGCTGCTGGTGCACCGTCTCCAGGTCCTCTGCCCAATCCTCTGCCTGTGGGCCCTCTTCCTCCTCCTCCCCCTCCCTCTCCGGGAAAGATCTGAGGTCGCGCCCGTAGTTGGCCTTAAAGGGCGACACCCCTGTGGAGACGTGCACCGCATTGTTGTAGGCAAATTCTGCCAGTGGCAGGCGATCCACCCAGTCCGTTTGCCTCTGGCTGACGTAACATCTCAGGTACTGCTGCAGAATGGCGTTGACCCGCTCCGCCTGTCCATTGGTTTGCGGGTGCCTAGCCGTCGACAAGCTGACCTCCACCTGCAGGAGGTTCATGAGCCGCCGCCAGAACCTGGAAACAAATTGGCGGCCACGATCCGAAATAACCCTTAAAGGCAATCCATGCAGTCTGAATACGTGGTCAACAAACAGTTTGGCCGTCTCTTCTGCCGAGACCGCCCTGGCACACGGTATAAAATGGCACATTTTGGACATGAGGTCCACCACCACCAACACTGCGGTCTTGCCCCTGGACGACGGCAGGTCTGTGATGAAGTCCATGGACACTACTTCCCACGGCCTGTGCGGTGTGGCTAAGGGCTCCAGCAAACCAGCTGGTGGCGCTCTGACCACCTTTGCTCGCTGGCAGGTGTCACATCCCCTTACATAATCCCGAACATCCTCCCGCACCCCTGGCCACCAGAAGTGTCTCATGACTAGGTGAGTGGTTTTGTCCCTTCCAAAATGACCCGCCGTTGGGTTGTCGTGCATCTGCTTGAGGGCCTTACCTCTCAGCTGTTTGGTTGGCAGGTACAGGGCTCCCTTGTAAAAAAGCAAACCCCTCCTTTCCTCAAAGTCTTTGGCCTGCTCCCCCCCCCTCTCAGTTCTCTGAAGATGCGGGTGGCAAATTCATCAGCTGCTGTCAGTGCTGTGAGTTCTGCCTCGCTCACCACTGTTGCTCCGCAGGACCATGCTGATGGGGGGAAAATATGCCTGGGTGCCGGTGGCAACTCCTCCTCCATGTACTCTGGCTTGCGGGAGAGGGCATCCGCCCTGACATTTTGCTCTCCCGGGATGTAGTGGATGGAGAAGTTGAAGTTTGAGAAGAACTCTGCCCACCGTATCTGCCGCTGGTTGAGCACCCTGGCAGTTCTCCAGAACTCCAGGTTCTTGTGGTCTGTGCACACCTGGATGGGGTGCTTGGCGCCCACCAGGAAGTGTCGCCAGTGCTGGAACGCAGCGTGGATCGCGAGAAGTTCCCTGTCAAACACTGTGTAGTTGCGTTCCGGCTGGGTCAGCTTCCTGGAGAAGAAGGCACAGGGTCTCCACTCTCTGTTGGCGTCCAGTTGCAACAGAATCGCTCCCAGAGCCTTGTCCGAAGCATCTGTCTCCAGGCGTAGGGGCGCATCCTGCACCACGTGGAACAGGTGCTGGTCTGAAGCGAATACCCTCTTGAGGCTTTCGAACGCTGCTTGCGCCTCTGGTGTCCACCGGAACTTCTGCTTGCCTCTCAGGCAGTCGGTGATAGGAGCCGTGACGCGAGAGAAGTTCTTGATGAACTTCCTGTAGAAGTTCGCGAAGCCTAGTAGGCGTTGGGCATCTTTGCGCGTCCTGGGGCTGTGCTAGTCCAGGATGGCCTGCACCTTGTCCTTGTCCATCGCCAGCCCCTTGTCTGACAGCTTGTAGCCTAGGAAGTCCACTTCTTTGGTGTGAAACTTGCACTTCTCCAGCTTCACATACAGGTGGTTGTCCTTCAGGCGCTGCAACACCTCCCTGACATCCTTCACATGCTGCACTGGGTCATTGGAGTAGATAAGGATGTCATCCAGAAAGACCAAGCAGTTCTTGAAGAGGAGGGACCCCAGGACGTGGTGCATGAAGGCCTGGAAGCATGCTGAGCCCCCTTGCAACCCGAAGGGCATCACCAGATATTCAAAAGAGCCCAGAGGCGTGAACATCGTGGTTTTCCATTCATCACCCTCCCGGATCCTAATCAAGTTGTACGCCCCTCTTAGGTCGAGCTTGGTGAAGATCTTGCCCCTGCGTGCCGCTGTCAGGAGATCATCCACTCTGGGCATGGGGAAAGCCATTGGCTCTGTCACCGAATTCAGCCGTCTAAAATCCACCACCAGACGGCGCTGTTGCGTGTCTTTCTTGTCCACCCAGAAGACCGGGCTGCCCCCTGCTGCCTTGCTTTCTCTGATGAACCCCCGCTTGAGGTTCTTGTCGATGAAAGCGCGCAGATCCTCCAGTTCCTGATCTGACATGGCGTACAGCTTGGCTGGGGGTATAGTTGCCCCTGGCACCAGGTTGATCTGGCAGTCAAAAGGCCTGTGTGGGGGTAGGTGGTCGGACTCCGCTTCGCTGAAGACCTCCTGCAGGTCCCAGTACGGCTTGGGTATTGCCTCACCCCCCTTGACGTGCATGGTGGCCACCGTGGCTATCGGAGGCCCCTCCCCTGGTTGGTGCTGCATGCAATGTTCCAGACAAAAGTCCGATCCAAAAGTGATGCATCTCTGGTGCCAACTTATGGAGGGGTCGTGGCGCGTCAGCCAGCTCATGCCCAAGACGATGGGGGGGTCTGAGATGGTTGTGACGTTGAAAGCCAGTGTCTCTGAGTGCCTTCCCACCGTCATTCTCATGGGGGGGGGGTTTGATGCGTGATGGCCCCTCCCAGCAGCTCTCTGCCGTCAATGGTGGCCACGTGCAGGGGAAAATCCAGCTGCAGAAGTTGGATCTGGTGCTCTTCCGCAAAGTTTCTCGAGAAGAAGTTGGCTGAGGCACCACTGTCAATTAAGGCGAGGACTGTCAGGGGATAGCCATTTGGGAGCGTGAGCGTGACTTCTAGAACCACTCCTGCTCTGGGAGGGGTGGGCTGGCTGTGCTCCTCTCTGTGCGGGTGGGCGGGCGGGGGCTGTTGTCTGCTGACTGTGCCTGGCCGCTCCCCCTTGTCTCCTGCAGCCAGGCTGTCTCGTTTCCCTGCTGTGGTGCTGCGTCAGCTGGGGAAGGTACAACCGTTCCCGCCTTTCCTTGCCACTCTCTGCGATGAGGGCAGTCTCTGACGCGATGCCTGGGGGAGTTGCAGAGAAAGCAATTCCCGCCTCTTCCCTCCTTGCGTCTTGGCGCCGCCGGGGTTTGAAAAGCCCGCGCGCGCGCTCCTCCGATCTCCATCGGTTCCGGCTCTGGGCTTGGCCTGGGCGGGTGTGGGGGCGGGCCCTGGGGTGGGGTTTGGTGATGTGGTCTGTCCTGGGAGCGTGGGAACCAAGGTTTTGCTGCGCGCGTCGCTTGTTTGTCATTCCATCTGGATTCCTGTCTCACCCCCACCGCTAGCGCCGCTTTGCTTAACTCATCCATAGTTCGCGGTTTGGGACCTCTTGCCAGCTCATCCTTAACGTCTGCGTGCAAACCCATGTAGAAGGCTGATTTCACTGGCTCACTTTGCAGATCCCACCCCAGTTTGTGCACCAGCATGGTGAATCTCGCCCAGTAGTCCCTAACTGTCGATTTTCCTTGTGTTAAGTTATGAAGCTCCTCTTTAGTGGCCTCCATTTCACTGTCACTAGCGTACATTATTTTTAAAGCTTCTAGAAATAATTTTGCGTTCTTCATGCAAGGATTTTTTTGCGCGATGAGCGGTCTTACCCATTCTCGGGCGGCCCCCGTCAAATGCTCTATGATAAAGGAGACTCTGTGCGCGTCATCTGGGAATTCTGCTGCATGCAATTCCAGCGCATAATTTATTTCTGTCTCGAATCCTAGGTATTCCCTAGGGTCGCCGCTAAACTTGGTGACTAGGCTCTGTCCCCTTCTCACTTGGACTAGTGGCGGCTGGGGCACCCCCCCCACCTCTAGCGGCTTTCTCCTCTTCCAACTTCTTCTGTAGGCCCAAAACCATCACCCTTAGCTGTTTCTCAGTCTCCTCTTTTGTCCTCACCTGGTCCACCAGCTTGTTCAGCTCCTCCTGCGCCCCTCGCGCTTCCTCCTGAGCGGCATGCAATTGCTGCTGTGCGTGCGCTGTGAGGTTCTGCAGCTCCTGCTTCGCTGCTTCGGCCTCCAGCCTCCAATGCTCAGCCTCTTGAGCGCTCATCGCTGCACTCCAAAGTAGCCAAAAAAAAGAGATTCGGGAGTTGCTGTCAGAGGGCCTGGTATGGCTACTCTAGAGTAACGACTCCAGCATGGTCTTTTAAGGTTTTTATTAAGTGCTGATTATTTACAGTGTTCAGAGCAGTAAAAATGCATCCTTAAGGTGAGGTGTCTGAACTCCCGAATGGCGATTGGCGCGTTTTCTTCCAGCACCACAGCTTTGGCAGACCCAACCTCTTCCCCCTACGTTTGCGTCGCAATTCGGGAGTTGGGGGAATTGGCCTCCCCCCTGTGCGTCCTACTTCCTGTCCCACCTGCGGCCTGGGCTCCACAACCTTGCCTGAGCCTCGGACACCACTTCCTGACTCTCCGCTGGAGGCAGAGCTCTCCTTACTCTCTCCCGCGCTTGGGGATGGGCTGGAACTTAAGATGGGAGGGACTTCCCTGTATCCCTCGTCCCTCACAGATGCTGACAGAATTTATTTATTGGGGGGGGGGAGGTAATATGAGAATGCCAAGTCCAGGATATTAACAGTCTGGTTGCACCATTATGCCCAAGCTAAAGTTTCTTGATGATCAATGAACTATCTAGAAGTCACTCAAGCATGAATGACTTTGTATAGAACTTAGTCTTCCATGCCTATGATTTTATTACCTTACTTTTATTTGAATTCATTGTCTTAATTTGTGACTTTTTGTCAAATATGATAATGTATTTTAATGTTATCTTGATGCTTCTTTGGAACTAACAAATCTATGGGACAGTTTTCAGAGGAGGAACAATCATTTGTAAGAATTAGTAATGATTTGTTTTTTGTTTTGTTTTTTGTATATTTGCTTGAAAGAGAAGTTGCTGACTTACAACTTATTACTAAACTGTAAACTGTGGAGAGACCTGGTCTGAATAGAGATATTGGATTCTTGTCTCATTACATATGCTAAAGCTATTTTTGGTCATCTGCATACTATCCCTTGCTTTTTCCTGTAGGACTAATTGCAGTCATTAACAGTCGTCAACAGGTTTACCATACCCATTGAGTCAAACACCCATCTCCTACTACTCTTCTGAGAAAAACCTCACCCCACCCCACCCTCCCACTATATATAAGGGTCTGGTGACTTCTGTTTCAGTGTATCTGAAGAAGTGTGCATGCACACGAAAGCTTATACCCAGAACAAACTTAGTTGGTCTCTAAGGTACTACTGGACAATTTTTAAAATTTTTGTTTATTTCAACTGTGTCAGACCAACACGGCTACCTACCTGAATATATTTGCTTGTTTAACTTAGCATTATGATTTTTGACAGTTTACTTGCAGCAGTTCACAAAATGTTGTTTAAACACATTAGTAATTCATTGGTAATGCCTACAAATGCTCTATTTTCTGCTAATTAACTCACTACTGTGTATTCCAAATCTACACATGGGTGGCGCTGTGGTCTAAACCACTGAGCCTAGGGCTTGCTGATCGGATGGTCAGCGGTTCGAATCCCTGCGACGGGGTGAGCTCCTGTTATTCTGTCCCAGCTCCTGCCAACCTAGCAGTTCTAAAGCATGTCAAAGTGCAAGTAGATAAATAGGTACCGCTCCGGCAGGAAGGTAAACGGCATTTCCGTGCACTGCTCTGGTTTCACCAGAAGTGGCTTAGTCATGCTGGCCACATGACTGGAAAAACTGTCTGCGGACAAACGCAGGCTCCCTTGGCCTGTAAAGCAAGATGAGCACCGCAACCCCAGAGTCGTTTGCGACTGGACTTAACTGTCAGAGGTCCTTTACCTTTACCTTTATGGGACAAAGAGGGGCATAAGCTCATGCGCAAGACATTTCCCCACTATACTTTCCATTTTAGTTGTAATTCAGTATAATTCAGCTGCAGATATATACTCTTTTCATCTTCCCTGCACTATTGATGTGCTTGACCTCTTTGTTCTTCAGATGGGAAGTATCTTCATATCCATGTAAAAAGAAATCCCTTCAATGGTTCCATTGCTTCAAGTGTGCTCTGGTCCTTCCTCTACATCAGCTCCATTAAATTCTTTCTGACACCACCATTACCTCTTGATTAAATTATAGCCTTGAATTCAATTGGGAGTCATGTATTCTTATCTAGACATAAAGGGTTATTAGTTTGATAATGTTCCCTTCTCCTTTTCCATTTTTGCCACACCACTGAGGATTTTAAATCTTCTGTAAAGCATTTTCTTAAATAAAAAGTAGGTGTTGTGTAAAATGTTTGGACCAGGAAAATCTCACTGTATGATATATATATGCATTTTTATCAAGAAATCATGCTGCCTTGTTGCTTCTTGCATCAATTGCTTTTAAACTCTTGGTGTTTTTAATACTTTACTTTAATGTACTTTAATACTTGTTTTGTTTAATACTTGTTTTATTTTAAGAACATCCCTTTCTCTGGGGTCTTTAAAATGTAATATATACACAATGTAATTGAAATGTCTTAAGACAAAGTTTTCTTCATGTAACAAACTTACCAACACTGTGTTCTTTTCTTAGGTAACTTTCAAAGCATCAAGATATTCAGTCTCCCCAGATTTAAAATATGTTCTCCTTGCATATGACATCAAACAGGTAAGCTAGCAGTTGGCCAAAAATAAAATCAGAATACATGCTGGTTAGAAGTCTGAGCATAGTAATATGCAGAAAATTATACTTAAAACATCCTCATTTATGAAATAATATATATTTAACTCTTTTAATACTGATGACATCCTGTGTTAATAGGATGGATTCAAAGTGTTGGTCCCATTTGCTTTTTCGATTAAGCTTGTTTTGGTTAGAATTTCTTACTACTGACATTTCTGTAAGGTTGTCTTGATGGATTAAGAATTCTTTATTACATTTGGATAACTTTTTTTTAACAGTAGTGTAATTCTGTGGGTTAAACCATACACCATTCCAGAGATCCATAATCAAAGAAAAAAATTAAGGGCACTAGGGTCCAATGTCTGGGATGGGGGGGGGGAATTGGATCAGGATAAAAACTCTAGGGAGGGGAAGAATATGTGCATATGCAAGCTTCGCTTTTCCAAGGGATCTAAATAACTTGGCACCAAATCACTTATAGACATGGTCAGGTTTTTTAATATCAGCAGAGGGGGCCTCTCCACAGAAGTATATCTGGCACCTTCATTATCTATGAGCCCTTTGACAACTGAGTTATATATTTTTAGGATTCATCCTACTGAAAATTGTTGGAAATTGGTTTTAATATTGTGTTTTTAAATTGATGTGCCCCCTCTTGTGGCCTTATGGTTATAGAAAGATAATAAATCAAATAAATAAATATCACCATCATTATCTAGGTAGAATAATTAATATGAACCTTGAAAAGTGCATAGAAACATTAAGAAATGGCATGGTGGAACTGTGCTGCTTACCTGACATCTCTCTGGTCTTAGCCTGAGGCTGAAGTGACACAGAAAGAAATGAATTAAAATATGAAAATTATGAGGATGCCAAGATGGAATTACAGTGTCATTAAGTTAGAGGTCTGTCAGCTGAGCTTTTATTCTTATACAATATAGGTAGCAGACCCTTGGATAATGGCCACTCTATTGAAGATATTTCAGCTTACTTAGACTAATTGCAATTCTTCTGGCCACTTCGGAATGCTACAAGAGATTGCATGCTTGAATACGCTGTCATGTTTAAAAAAGAAAAGCAAAAACCGAAAACAACTTGCCACCAAATTCTTTGTCAGGTTTTAGCATGTATGTGTGTGGTGTTTGAAAAATAGGATGGAACTTAGAACTAACAACAACAACAACAACAACAACAACAAATTTAATAAATTTATTATTTATACCCCACCCATCTGGCTGGGCCTCCCTAGCCACTCTGGATGGCTTCCAAGTTTATAGCTCATATTGGCCAAACAAATTTTCTAGAGTGACATGAATGAAATGGTTGTTGCCATTTTATTCCCAGTTTTACTTATTTCTCCATTTACATGGTTACAGTTGATTGCATGTTAACAAATTACAATGTGTGTCAGCAGCATCACCATTGCTGCTAGCAGGTCAAATTTGCCTTATCCTGTTCTGTTGTACCTTTTTTACAAGAACATCTGAGTGAGTTACAATTCACAAAGTTAGTTTCCTGTCCATAATTGTCATTAAGTTAGGTAATTGTTTTCAAAGTCACACTAGTCTTCAAAGGGCAGGAGATGTCATTTGGATATGAAGAATCTTTTGAAAAGGTGGACTTGTTAGAAAATAATATTCCACTTTCCCTTCTTATTTCCTCCTAGTCACAGTTTAGAAATAGAGATTTCTAAATAAAATCTTAAAGTTCCTTGGGTAATACACATTACATAAAAGAGTGGACATTTTTTACATCAAAATTATTGCATGAAGAAGACTGAAAAGTTTAAACGAATTGAATAAAAAAACGAGGACACACATTCCACCCAACATTTGCCCTGAAATTGTAATTAGAGCCATAGCTATTTTGATGTTTGGATTAAAAATAAATGCAGAGTTAAATTAAATAGTTGAATATTTATATTTATGTTGTCAGCATTTTCTTTAATCTATTTTCTGCTTGGAAAGTCAAACTTTAATTAAATTTGAAGTCGTTCAGCCCAATTAAGAATATCCTTTATGCATAACGGGATGTAAATTTGCATGAAAATAAGCTTTCTTTCAATACAAAAGTAATAATTGAATGAATCATTTAAATCATGCTGGATATGATAGAATAAGGAAAGTTGTTAGATGCATGCTTTTGCAGTTGTTGTGATGTTGCTCTATAAACTGAAGTAAGTGTATGTTAATTCTTAGTGGGGAAAGTTCTCTTCAGTTTTTGTATCCTGAACTGAAGTAATTTCCACCTCCCAATACAGATGTTTAGCTGCCTTTTGCATTTTTAGGAGCATTATGTGCTCCAGAAAAGCAGCAGATAAGCAAACAGGACACCAGGTGTTGCTATGAAAAAACTGACCAAATCTGTATTGACTGGAACAGACTGGCATGGCAGTAGGGTTAGGATCAGGATCCATCCACCCGATGCTGATGGAATAGAATCAGCTGGGGTTGAACCATACCAGACTTGTTCCTTGGGAGTTGGCCAGTGTTGAACCTTGTTATGGTGCAAGTCAAGCTGGCAAGGTCTCACTGGGCGACCAGGGTGAGCATTCTAGCCAGGCAGAGACCTCACCCTTAGCTTGGGTGTACTTATGTCGATCCTGCCCAATGCCATTTCCACCCCTGTACAAGACAGTGTTCTTCCTTCTAACAAAAGAAAGCCATAATTGCAGACCCAATTGCAGTGACACCCCTCCTCTGCCCCCAGGGAACAAAGACCTAGACTAAGATGGATATAAAAAAAACTGCACAGGACAATGTTCTGGGATTTTAAAATTGGCTGCAACTTTATTGATTCTACAGTCATACCTCTAGTTACGTATGCTTCAGGTTGCGTACGACACAGGATACGTACACGCCGAATCTGGAAGTAACAGAATGGGTTACTTCCGGGTTCGGTGATTCGTGCACGCGCAGACGCGCCAAATGACGCCACGCGTGTGCGCAGAAGCGCCAAATCACACGGGGAGCATGCACAGATTCAGCGCTTCAGGGTAAGTACTGCTCTGGATGCATACGGGGCTCCGGAATGGATCCAGTTCGTATCCAGAGGTACCACTGCAGATGTATGTAGGCTTTGGCTCAGACATCAGGTGTGTATCTGTTCTCAACCTGCTGTTGGTGGGGGTCTGACACTTGAACAGAGTCAAATTTGGAATGGAAGGACCATCTCAAGGCAAGGGTCTACCTAGGTAGCCCTCTGAGGCTGCTGCTGGAAGCTCTATGGCCCTGAACAAGGCTAATACAGCCTAAATGTAGGCACAGTCATCCTAATTGGTATTGTAAGTAAGATTGGCAGTGAAAAGGTGAGATAAAGGATTCAGATTACTGGAGCCCAGTTTATGGATTCTTTAAAAATCATCCCTCGTATGTGTGTATGACATTCTGCTTTACTAGTCATGGAAGACTTTGATTCTGGTTATAAAAGTTTTCACACATGAGCTACTGATGAATTAAACTGTTAAAATGACTTTGAGCACGACAGAGATCATCCCACAGTCATTTCCTTTTTAAGGATTTGATATGAAATATTCAAGTACCAAGGAAAGATCTCCAATTAGGAAGGACAGATATATTATTGTGTTCCCATTCTTCAGATTAAGTGTGGTAAGGCTTCAGGAGTTTTTATCATGTGGTCTGTACACGGATTGGCAAATGAGGCCTCTGAAGCAAGTTGGAAATGGTAGATCTTTGGTTATTAATCCTTTGTTCACTTTCTCTCTTCCCACTGTCAAACCATGAAAGACTTTTTTTAGTGACTCATTTCACACATACTGTAAAGCTAAGCCAAACTTTGGCTTACAGTTAACAAGCTAGCATGCTGGTGCACGTTTAGAACAAACTTTGGTTAATGCTCATGGTCTCTTCCACAACTGCAGAATAAAAATGAAATGATGATAAAATACCAGCTGATACTTCACTACAATCTTCAATGTCTGTCACCACTTGGGAGCATGATACTTTTGTGGTTGTTCATGGATTAAAGGAGGAATAGGTAGGAGAAGTGGAGTTCAATAGTGAGGAGGCTACCTCCTCAGGAGATTTTCTGTACTTCAGTTTTCTACTTTAACATGGCTGCTAGTCTTTCTTTCATACATACCTCAGTAATTTCTGTTTTAATTGCTCGGGTTCTTATGATTACAATTTGAGAAAAGAGTTTTCAGGCTGTAACTTGGTTTTAGCTTTTTTTTCAAAAAACAAACAAACAAACAAAAACCTCCTGAAAGCTACTTGTCATTTGTGAAAGATAACTTTTTACAAAATACATCTATTCACAGAACAAGCATTTGCTTTCAATCATATTGACAGGCTTACTAAACTGCAGAATGCTCGCTTAAGAATGTTTGAGAAAAATCCCAAAACCCAGTAATAAATTTCCAATTACATTGCTCAAGTTCAACCATTTTGTTTGAACTTACTTAAATAGTAGAATAATTTGTTTATAGCAACTATTTATAGCATGCTGATTTTTCCATCCACATAATTCTGTACTGTAATAGGCTCATCAGTATTGGCAGGTGGTGATTGAGGTGATGATTGGAAGGCCAGGTGAGCATCACGAGACATTAGAAGAGTCTTTTTATTCCTTCCACTTCACCTCACCCACTATAGTTGGTATGTGAGCAAGTGGCAATGCTATACCTAAGGCCTCACTTTGCTTCAATATTGATAACACTATGGTTTCAGTGGAGGACTGTCAGACTTTGAGTAGCTAGCCTGAAATCCAAATTAGTCCCAAGTCCTGTGAAGGCAACATAGATAGATAGTGCAGATACTATGAAGTATGGCACTTGCTTAAAGGTAAAGGTACCCCTGACCGTTAAGTCCAGTCGCTGACGACTCTGGGGTTGTGCGCTCATCTCGCTCTATAGGCCGAGGGAGCCGGCGTTTGTCTGCAGACAGCTTCCGGGTCATGTGGCCAGCATGACTAAGCCACTTCTGGCAAACCAGAGCAGTGCATGGCAACGTCGTTTACCTTCCCGCCGGAGTGGTATCTATTTATCTACTTCACTTTGACGTGCTTTCGAACTGCTAGGTGGGCAGGAACTGGGACTGAGCAACGGGAGCTCACCCCGTCGCAGGGATTTGAACTGCCAACTTTCTGATTGGCAAGCCCTAGGCCCCATGGCACTTGCTTAGTCTTCACTAAAAAGAAAAGAAAAGAAAGTTTCTTGGAGGGCCAGGGATACATACTAAGGCTTTGCAGAGACAGGTGAACACTTATTTCTGGGAGGCATCCAAATGCAATGGATAGCAAGCCAGCAGCTCTCTTCAGATAAGCTGATATGCTGGTGTCAAATGTAAGGTGCTTAGGTACAAGGTGGCCAATCTACATCGCAAAATATCTAACAATTTTCAGACTTTACAGTGGGAGTGGGGAAGGAATGGGAGAGTATTTGCTTACCCCATTGTAGCAGAACTGGATTCCATTGTGTAGTTAAGGGGTAGGACTGGGCGTATCCTCTGCAGACATTCTAGCAGCAAAACATTTACTGTATCAAGAAATGTTTTGCACAGCAACAGTGTGACTAAAGCCAGCAGCAATATTGCAAATGCCCAGATAAATTAGTTAAGACTAGCCTTGTTTGTGAAGGGAAATTTTCCTTCATTCTTGATACACACCTACTGCTGCCTCTAAGAAGTGGCCAACTCCTTGCTGGTCTTAACTGGCCATAACAATGGCAAGCCAGGCAGAAATCTGAGTCACTCCTTTATCACAAAAGGCAAGTTCGAAAAAACCATCCATACACTGTCAGTCTTTAAGACTAGGTATGCCAGAAGAGGTCAACCTCAGAGCCCTAAAACATGTCTGGTATTAAGATTCTCAGCTGAGATCGTTCTGTATTTTCCTACACCAGAGGTTGACAGAAGGTAGATTAGCATCTAATGGCAGATCTGCTGGCTATTGACAATAGTTCAGCAAGGGTTTCTGAATCCCAATTTTTTAACAGCAAGAAAAAAATGAACAAAATAAGAGAACAAGGGAGGCGTTCATGGTGAGTTCTGGCACCTCTTTTTCTAGAAAAATAGCACTGCCTATAAGTATTCAAGCAAGGCTCTGAAACAATTGCTGAAGATAAGTACACTATTTTCACATCACGGTAAATGGCCCAGATTGAGATCAGTTAACTGGGGAGATGGGATTGCCACATTTGCTATGGTACTATGACATTTTGTAAACTACTTGGGGAGGCTGTATACCAGAAAGTGATTTATAAATGCTTAGAACTAACCAACCAACCAAGCAAGCCAACAGGGTTGGCTATTAGAGGGACAATTCTTTCCTGTTCCTTTGCCATATTCAACATGTGGCCTAGTTGTTACTATTTAGTCAAACTATCTATATTAGCATAAGTGAGCTATTTCTTGCTTGACTTTCCAATGAAGGAGAAGTGGGGACTGGTGGCATATTTTTTGAAGTACCAATTAGTTTGTAGTGGCCACACTTACCAAGATACAGAAATGTGAAGTACGCAATTACAATGGCTGACTTCCTAAAACTACTAATTTATTCATGGTTTCTCCAGTGTTGTTTTCCTCTTGGTTCTGTAAGGTAAAGCACAAATGCTTACAGATCCTGTATTTCTCTCCCCTGGGGAAACACTAAGTTGAACAATGATTTCGATATTGGACATTCCATCTCCATGGATACCACAGAGATTATCTGAAGCTCTGTCCTTGTTTTGAAACCCATGTCCTTTGACATGACCTGTTTCTTTCAGTTGTGCAGACAGTTTTGTCAATATAAGGTTTCCGGGGATGACAGAATAATTCAGGGAAGAATGACATTATTAGTGTAATCAGGACTGTAAACTAATTAAATAATAATTTATCGCCCACTAGCCAGTTCAATAAATATGTATACTACCAAAACTTCATAAATGCCTTTTTTGAAATGCTGATGGAATGCCATCCTATAACTGTTTACAAGAATTAAGTCCCATTAAGTTCAGTGACATTTACTTCAAGGTAAGTGGCTGTAAAATGCAGAGTAAAGCTGTAAGTTATTGCTGGAACTAAGTCCATCTTGAATGTTTCAAATTTGCTATTATAGTAGCACAGGAGAATAGTAACACTTGAGAATCAAAATTTGAACCCCTGCTATAGTGCATATAGAATGCAGTAGAACCTCTTGCTATTTGGCTAACTAAGCAAATAATAATAACAATAACAAAATGGTGTATGTTAGGCCTGATATTCAAATAACGCATTCAGTGTCAAAATTGTACTAATAATTCTACTTAATAAACACTTTTGTTGTGTTTCATGGAACCATGGAAATATGTTTACCCACACAGGTGGATAGTACTGAAAAATTGGGTATTAAAATGTATTTCAAATACTGTACAAACTAAATGGTATTTCTTAACTGCAAAACCTCAGAAAATATATTGGTGTTTTCTGTGGGAATTAACTTTCAGCCTAGCTGTGTTTTGCATTTGTATACTTTCTCGATGTTCTAGATACAGTGGAGTTCACTTCTATAGCTGTTCTATAGGGTTTTAGTAGTCTTACTGATGGATCATACTGAGTTAAGTTTGGTGAGCTTGGCTTATGCATACATACCACATTCTGGGAGGTCAGATGAACAAAGTCTGCTGATGAATAAATCAGTCATTTATACAGGATATCTACATCGTCATATAGGACTCTGAAAAATGATTTTACACAGTGTGTTTGAAAGCCATTACATGATATAATTAGAATTGTGCATCCATTGGGAATCTGAAATCACTCCTTAATCCTCTTGATTTTCAAGAGCACCACGTTGAGAGTCAGGGGAGCTGCTTTTGGTAGGACTCAGTGATGCCACTGAGCATGCTAAAGTGTTCTACAAAATCCTTTTCATCAGAGCTCATTTTAACGATCCCCACAAACTCTTTCCCTTTATCTACAGGCACAAAGCCAGGCAATCCTGGAAAATTGCCCTCACTAACAACAACATACCTTTCCATTTTAATGTACAAAACATTTTTAGCAAATCCATTTTTTTTTTAGAAAATGCTTTTTTAAATTAAATATGTCAATAAATACTGTGTTGTGGTTGGAAATCTGCAGTAGCTTGCTGCAGAGAATGTGCTGTGTGCTGTGTCTCATGCATTAAATATTTAAACAATATGCCATTAGTATTGATGAATTTAGCTGCAAGTGAACACTTAATCTTAAAAAATATTGAATCACAGTATTCTGAATTTTAATCTTACTGACAGCCTATACAGAAGTACCAAGGGGTACTAAATAGCAGAGGTGTACCTAGAGGCCCTTGCACCCCCATCAAAGAGCCCCTCCCCCACAAAAACATCACAATACCACAATAGCCACCTTAGTAATTGCTACATTTTAGGTGACCCAAGTAATCAAAGCAACCATGGGATGTATGAAACTACCTTTGAAGACTGTTGAGAAACAGCAGTTAGTGCCTACTATGCTAGCTGCCCTTTGCCAGTCTGTTCTGAAAAAGAAGGGTGTGTACAAAATTTTGCAGCCCAAAACCTTTTATTTGGCAGTCATTCAGCTCACCATGGATGGCAGTGGTATCATTAGAAAGCCCTCCAGTGAAATTATATGGACTAGGGCTTTCTAATGACACCACTGCCATCTATAGTGAGCTGAATGACTGCCAAATAAAAGGTTTTTGTGTGCGTGATGGCACTCCAGTCATGAAACACTCTAACCATAGGGGTTATTGTGCTTCAAGTACAAATATGGTTGAGCAGTGATGGTGTAGGTTGGCAGCATTTACCAACTTCTAGATTCTAAAACATTAGTTCCTCAAGCTGGCTGCAAAATTTTGTACTCACCCTTCTTTTTCTGTTGGAATTCCCACAGCTAAACTGTTTGTGACATAAATTCCACTGGCTTCGTGTAGCAACCTCACTCATTACTTAGAAAGGACCACGTTTACAACAGGATTTGGGGGTATAACAACTACTTAGAGATTTTTGAAATATTAAGTGGCATATAAATGCTTTTAAATAAAGCAATAAAATAAATTATAAAAGATTTAAAATTAACAGGGATTGTATAAGTGGAGATTTTTATATCTTGCATCAAGCATAATAAGCACTCATACAAGGATGGAAAACAGTGTTATTTGCTCATTATAATTTAGTCATAGTAAATCCCCCTGACCATCAAAGGTGAACACAATCAAACAAACTGTTGGCAATATTTTTCCTTAATGAGTAAACTCAGCAGGAGCATCAACAGCATCAACAGCTGTTAGTAGACTGAAATTATAAGTCTCCAAAAAGGTCAGAAATAAAGTTCGCAGGCAAGATAGACTGGGTACCAGCTACATTAATTATTGTAAGTGTATAACTGAAGTATAATAACAAGTTTTGAGGGTTTAGATATTTAGATATCTAAATATTCAGATATTTCATCTCTGAAGAACAAGCATTTCACCTTAACCAGGGGTCACCAAACTACGGCCCCCGGGCCGGATGCGGCCCAATCGGCCTCCCAATCCGGCCCGCGACGACCCCCGCCGCCCGCTGCCGCCGCCCGCTCTTACGGCGCGCGGCACGGCGACGATCTTAGAAATCGGCAAAAAATCGCCGAAAATCCTTTGTGCACATGCGTATGGGCCTCTCCCGACCCAGAAGAGATCATTTCCGATGCACTTCCGGGTCGGGGGAGGCCCATACGCATGCGCACAAGCGATTTTCGGCGATTTTTCCCCACCCGTGTGTGTGTGCGCATGCGCACGGGCGCGCACTCCCCCGCCCTCCGGCCCGCCGCGCGGTCGGCGCGGCGGGCACCGGCCCACTGCACGGTAAGTCTGGGGACCCCTGACCTTAACTATGACTGCACTTTTCAGTCATATCTGAGCTCTTGCAACAGACACCCTGTTCTTTTCAACTTGTGGCACACCATCATCAGTATCACATGGATTAATTTGTAAGTGTATAATTAGATAAACACTTTAACCTGAGTTGATAGAAGGAAGAATATTGTCTTATTATTTTCAAGCAAAGGTACATTGGCTCCCTTCCAACCCAAAATAGAATTCTATGGAAGAGTGGATATCCTGGCTAAAATCCAAGTCAGAGAAGTACAGTGGTGCCTCGCTTAACGAATGCCCTGCTTAATGAAATATCCGCTTAACGAAATGATTTTTCGAGTGGAGGTTACCTCGCTAGACGAATGCATTTTATGAAAGATTCATCTAGCGAATCTCGGTTTTCCATAGGAATGCATTGAAATTCAATTAATGCGTTCCTATGGGCAAAAAAAAAAAAAATCAAAAAAAATTCAATGCATTCCTATGGGATTCGCTAGACGAATTTTTCACTGTAAGAAAAGACCCGTGGAACGAATTAATTTCGTCTAGTGAGGCACCACTGTACCGTAAATTTTATGGATATAGTTACTTTATTTGTTCAAGTTACGTAAGAGATGCTACTCATGGTATTGTAACATGATTGTTTCCCAAGGCTGTGTCTGCCCTTTCCTTTCTCACTCTGATACACTACATTGAGGGATGATAGATTATAAGGAAGTAGGTGCCCTTTTAAAGTAGTAATGATGATATAATGGATTACACAGGGCAGAGCGTAGCAGAGAAGCCACAGTAGATCTTTATTGGATTGATCAGTCATTTCAAGTGTCATTTATATTTCAAGTGTCACTTATATGCTTTCAGTACACATCCACAACATCTCATGGACAGGTGCAGATCACATTGTTTATGGAATGAACCTCCGGCCTGCAAACACCTATTCTGAACTCAATGCCTGAGTTCAGGACGATCATCACACATGGGGCAACTGCATAGGGCACTTTGGTATTGGCAGCACAAATGAGAATGGACAAAGTCTGCTTGAGTTTTGCTCATTTCACAGCCTTTGCATCACAAACAAATTCTTCTCTGCCAAGGCAAAATGGCAAGTGTCCTGGAGATATCCAAAGTTAGGCCACTGGCACCAGCTGGACCTGGTGGTTATGAGGCAATTGGCATTGAACAGTGTTCATGTCACATAGGCTATCACAGTGCCGATTGTGACATGGATCACTCCCTGGTGGTGAGCAAGATCCTTCTCCAGCCAAAGAAGGCCCATAGCACAAAGCAGAAAGTGTGGCCTCAAATCAACAGTTCCAGAGCAGTCATATCTGAACTTTGTGAATGCTCCTCTGATTCCATCAAACCAGCACTACTGAAGTGCCCTAGAGACAGTGTCAAAATAAGCTGGAAGCACATCAAAGAGGCAACCTATAATACAGCTATGCCCTTTTTCAGCAAAAGAGAGCAGCAGATCCCTGACAGGCATTAAAGACATTGAACCTGTTGCCACTGCATAATGCTAGGTTCCTGTGAACTACAAATGTGTGTTCTGCAAGAAGACACTTGCTGCACTGAGAAAGGCAATGAGCAACACCCAGCAGATTGCCAGACAATGTGCCAGCGACTACTGGCTTAAGCTGTGTCAGATTATTCAATTTACTGCTGACTGCAGGGTAGAATTCAACATTGTGTTATTACGATTTCATCTGCACAAGCATATTAGCTTGCTAGTTGAAACCATCTCCCTGACACCCCCTGAGCCAATTTCGGAAGGTGGGGGAGAAAGATTGGAAAGCCCCATTGTGCAAGTGGAAGCCCTTGTGCAAAGGCTTCTACTGCTGTGGTTCATTAGGTGAATCTCGCCCATAGGATCTGGACAACAAATCTATAGATACAAAAATGCTTGGAAGATTAGAGTTTTTTAAAAATAGGAATTCGTTAAACATTCGTTTTCTAAAAGGAACTAGTTGCAGTTCAAATTTCCCTAAAAGAAACGAGCTCAGTACATGTTCGTCCAGATGAACATTTTAGTTCACAAAAAGATCATCTATAGCAAAAAGGAAAAGGAAAAAACACACACCAAAATTAAATATAGCATTCAGAATGTTACAAGCTGCTGTGCTGAAGTGTAGGGACCAAAAGTAAATTAGGGTCCACACACAAGTAATAAAATTTCTGACAGAAAGAATGCCAAGAGAACTGGAAAAGAAGTTACCCAATTTAATATGTGCTAGCCACACAGCTGTTAGACAAAGGGCATAATTCATTTTGTCCCTTTACCTGTACTACTTACTGCAACCTGCTCCTGCTAGAAGAGTGCAAATATATTCAGCAGGAAAGATACAGGAAATGCTTCAGATTTCTTCCCTTAAATTGCTTAGCAACAGTGATTAAGGGACTAATGAGTCTTAGCAACAGCAGTACAATACCTATATATCTGCCTCATTATGTTGTTTGTCTGGCACCTAAATATATGTAATGAAGGCACCAGGCAGGCCTCGCTGGGGAAAGCATTCCACAAACGGAAATGACATTTTAAGGAGTGGTCTTACCATGGCAGGCAGGGACCACCCCATCTTGCAGGGAGCCATTAATCACCTCCATGACCCAAACGTATCCAGCACAACAGCACTAGACAGTGCTCCGGACACCCTTGAGGTTCATCTGCTGTAACAGTGGAGTCAAGATCCCAGTGAATGCAAGCAATTTTACCTCCAAAGTGCTTTGCAAATGAGCATTACTTCTGCAACTTCCTTTAGGCCAGATATGAAAACGAACTTGAAATTCTTGAAGCTCTACCCCAAAATGAACCTAATGCACCTTTCGTTGGTCGGGGTGTAGTTCAGATATTGTTGTTGATGCTTAACTGAACTAGTTCGTTCTAAGAACTGAGACTCTGGGAAATAATTTTCATTAAATATCCTATACCCACCCCACCCACCTCATTTGGTAGTTGGGTTGTAGCCTGCACTAGGCCCTATTTGATTGCTGGCTCCTAAAGTGCACCTCCCCCATGCTAGATTCAGGTAGGTAGCCTAGCCGTGTTAGTCTGACGCAGTAGAAATATATATTTGTATCTGAAGAAGTGTGCATGCATACGGAAGCTCTTACCAAGAACAAACTTAGTTGGTCTCTAAGGTGCTACTGGACAATATATATATTCTCCCCCATGCTGTGTCTGATGTACACACCAAATTTTAGGGAGGCAGTTTCAGTAATGCATTCCATTGTGTAATGCATTCCATGTGTATAGTTGTCTCATCTGTAGATGGAATCCCATATGGAATCCCATATGGGTGGCCAAATCATGGACTGTCTGTTATTCCCCCCCCCCCCAACATGTTCACAAATAAAGATCCATTGTGGCTTTCACAATGATAGCCTCAGCCTCAAAGAAAAAGCTTGGAAGCATCTTGAGTACAGAGCTTTACTGTAGCATGAAATAGAAGAGTGATTAAATCCTGGCACTTTCCCCCTCTCCTCTTTCACAGACAACAGACTAATAGTTTTACCATGCTTTGGGTCCTGTGAAAAACAGGGGTGGTTCTGAAGTTTTTCAAACTCTGCCATTACAATTTATTGAAAGAAGAAACATCCAAGAGCACTTCCACAGTTATATTCATTGTTTATTTCAACCACACACTGTGTAACAGATCACTAGCATAACATGCTGAGATATCCCATGGAGAGGAGTTAATGGAGCTTGATGCAAACAACAATAAAGTTCAGATCTTAAGTGCTTCAACACCTTAAAATATTCAGGCTATTCATATTTTCCAACATTAAGAGCTCTGTGTTGTAAAGCAAACACTGTGAAATTATTTTGGTACAGGAGGTTTCTCTTATCTTTATTATATGGACCGCTCAGGATTGCCTATTGAATTTGTTTCATGCAATGAATATCTGATTTGTATTGTATTCTTCTCAAAGATGATTGACAGACCTGTAACTTGCATCAGATTGGCTTGGAAATAAACCTAGCCATTTCCTTGAGGTTCTAGGACATTTGCAAGACAGTCTAAATTAGCAGACCCTCCCCATATATTAGTCACAGATTGTACAAATTTGCAAGCCTTTCCAATTCTTGGCTGCTAAATGTTAAGCAAGAGGAGACCTCATGTGGTGAGCTCCGCTGGTCACATGAAGCTAACCTTCCATGAGTAAGTACTATGTGTCTGTGGCATCCATCCTTGACTGTCAAAGCCTAGACTAATGTGGTGTTATCTACTGGCTGTGCAAGTTGTTTAACAGATCTATGGCCACAGAAGCCATATGGTTCCCTGCAGTTTTGGAGTGTCCTTGTAAGGCAGGCAGAGCCGGTCCACCCATGAGGCAGTGTGAAGCACCTGCCTCAGGCAGCAGAAGTGCAAGAAGTGGCACCCACCCCACTGCTTCTCCCACCACAAGGGAGGCATTCTGGCATGTGGCATTTCTTTGAGGAGCACAATGGCACCCGCTGAGTTCAGCGTAAGCAGGGTATGGTGGTGGTGGGATTGGTGGTGGGATTTAGCATGGCAAGTGGGGCAGGAGATAGTAGTTTCCATTTCGCTTTGGATGGTGACATTGGATGGGCTTCCCCTGAGGGCAGAGATGGGGAACCTCAGAACCAGGAGATGAATACAACTTCCAGGTCTCTCTTTCTGGCCTTTGGACCACACCCTCAACAGCCCTGCTCTACACCCTCCTTGGCTATCTATCTATCTATCTATCTATCTATCTATCTATCTATCTATCTATCTATCTATCTGATTGTCTTGTGATTATAAAGTAAGAATCACATCATTGCTTTATCCAATTTCATCTGTGGTCTTCCACAACTGGTATGTGGTCCAGGTGATTGCCCATGAATGAATAACACCCGCAGGCCAACAAAGGTCCTGAGGACCTATTATATGGGGAGAATGGTAAGAGGCCCTCAGCAGGATGGAGGGTTTTTTTCTCTCTCTCCTACTCATTATTTATTCTTAGCATTTGTATGTCTAACACAATGTCCTCCGAGGAGCTAGGAGTTCACAAATGCCACTTTTTGTATCCTATATGAAGTCAAGTGGAACGATGAATAGGGAAAGGATACAAAATCATTCCCTTCCTGCCAAAAAACAACACGTGAGATTTTGTCCGATGTCCTGCGTGGCAGGAAGCTGGCCATGTTTTCAGCCAGAGATTTTGCTTGCAAGTTGATATTGGATTACAAAGGAGAATACCAAGGAGTTTGCCACTAAGAATTAAAGTAAATTCCAGAATTAAAATACCTAGACTATTGGAACATAGAAACATATAAGGCTGCTTTGTACTGAATCTAGCCAATGGTCCATATAGCTGAATGTTGCCCACACTGAGCGGCAGTAGCTCTATGCATTTTTAGATATATGCTAGCATAGTGAAATGATTTGAGTACCATGGTTGGAAAATACCTTGGAAACTATTTCGTGTTGCTGTGAAATAACTTGCGCTAGCCCACATCTTGGGACTTTGTTCAAGAGACCCTGTAGAAAATATTGAGCAATGTTTTGCACAAATGTAAACACACCTCTAAATTTAATTCTGTTTTTTAACACAAGGCTGTCAAAAATTCCTTTCTTCTCATGGAAGAGAATATATGAACACCACCTGACATAGATTTTTATTTTCTGAGTTGGATTTGAAGGTGAGCTGAAAAAGCCGCTTTCCCCCAGGAGTTCATGAGGGGTTACCAAGATCCGTTCTCTTCTTGTATTGTCCCTAGGGAACGCTTTGCACCTATAACAATTAGAGCAAAGTATTGTAAAATTGCTGAATTGTACAACTTTTCTCTGTGGTTTCTCTTAAGTTACCGGTGTGCTTTTTTCCACCTGAATAGTTGTTATGTGTATTAAGACTAGTTTTCCAATATGTTGGATATGAAACGTCTCTTCCTTCACTTTCTCCTTCTCCTGTTTACACAGTAGAGAGGAATAATTGTTTTATTGTTTCACAAAAGAAAATATTTCTATATTGATTCATACCTCACCAATCAATAAAAAAATAAAAAATAAAGTTTCCTTCTTCATACCGGGTGGTTTCAAAGGAAGTTATTGACAATATAATAACCATCTTAAAGAAAGCATTACATTGAAAATGTTCAGGTAGTCTTAAATGCTTTTGAATAACAAACAACAATAATCACATTCACAGAAGTTTTTCTCCTGTTAGAGAGCATTAATTTTAACCTCGAATTGGTGGGGTCTGAATTTAGGAACTTCTGCATGCAAAGCAGAGCCACAGACCTTCAGTTTGAGACAGTTATTATTTCAGAGATGGATATAGGTGGGGAAATTGCCTTTTATGAAGTAAAAAAGAAGTGCTAGGAAAAAATGAATGCCTAGATACAATAGGCAGAAGTTTAAATGCATGTGACTTGAGGTTTGGACTAACACTGTAACAATGTGAAATAATTACTAGATACAGCATGAAGGGGTTGCTATTCCTGGGAGGCACCAGGAAGTAGTTAAGGGCAATGTCTACTCTTTCTGAGCCAAGGAGAAGGAGGCTGCAGGTAGTAACAGCTTTGTAAAACCTAAATTCAGTAAAGTTTAGAACGTTCAGTCAAAAGGCCTAAATGCTGCCATTGCTGCAGAAAGGAGGAACATGGAACAAAGGGTTTGTGGGACCCCACGTATGTTTTAGAAGCGTTAAACTGAAGTAGCATTGTACTCCCCTCCCCCTAATAAAATCAGGCCAGACTTACATACCACACTTATCCAACAAACACGAGTTCCACAAGGACTGATGCTGTTAGTACAAATGGAATCTTTCTGCACAAAAATGAATCTTCTCAACAATTCCTCAACAGTTGAATGATTTTTTTTAAAAAAAATAACAACAGGATTTCTTTATTTCAATATTTCCCCATTATGAAAAATTAAAGAAAATTAGGCAATGATACTGTAGGTACTGGAACAGCAGGATCATATAAGTGTAATATTATGCTTTTCTTTAACAGGAACCTTTTATGTTTTGGGATATGAGGACATAATGCAGATTCAGAATGATTTAGCTATAAAGGGATATGTTGTATTCACCTTTTAGTGGGATCAAAACTAGTTTTTGAGTGTGACATATAAGATGGGGGAAATAATAAATGAAACTAGCTGAATAAGGGAGCAGGGAGAGCTGGATTATCATTATTAGCCTTGTCAAGTAGTATAATGGCCTATGGACTACCCACTGTTTATTTGCAGATGGAAAAGAACCCAAACTAAAAACAGGACTTGGAATGGAATATAAAACTATACTTGTAAAAGTATATAACAGCAGGATAAAAAGATAGGGTGAGTGGTAGGTATTTTTATTGATTGGAATCCAGCTTTCCTATTGATATACCCTGGAAAACATATTAAGAAAGGAAGAGTTTGATAGGGATACTATTGCTACCATTAAAAAAATACCTTGGGTTGTTTTGCAGAAGTGCATAGTAGAATCTAAGGAAGCTGCTGTGAATAAAAGTAACAGAGAATCCAGTGCATGGTTTCTCTGTATATAAAGTGTGATTTTGTGCTTGCCTGGTGAAATAAGGATGAGAGGGTTTTGCTTCTAGCATGCTGTGAGAATTTCTATCCCAGAGAGAAATACAGGGAAACATATAATTTTATTTAAGGATTTCAAATGCCCACATTAGAGTGTCTTTTTGAGGTGAACTAAGTGAAATGGAAAAATTGACTGAACTCCCCTTGCATCATGCAAATTCCAGGGTAGAGATATCTGAAAAGAGTAATGGATCACATGTTGTCTTGGACTCTCGCTTGGAGGCATACTGTTTTATAGCTGTTTCTTTTCCTAGCAACGATTATGGTATTTCTCCCATTATATGCCAGAATAGTTCCAATCAACACAAATAATGACTCTTCATTTTAATTAATAAAATTATGTGGCTAGAAAGTGGTGTTTGGTAAACGTTAGAATACAAATTTGGGAAACTGGTACTGTAATAGTATTAAGTACATTTTTTCTTGTATTGGGATTGTTTGTGCAAGCCTCCTTGATCTTGCTTAGGATTGAATTCATACATCCAGATCCAGCCCCGACTCAGCACAAAAAATTGTTCTGTCCTGCTCTACAAATCCAAATCTTTGGTACTCCTAATCACTTGTACTGGCCAATCCTGCCAGTTCCCATGCTCCAGTATAGTAGCTCAACTTTCCTTGCTTTTTCAGCACTGCCATATGGGGTCTGTGGATGCCAGCCTGGCAAGAATATTTCTCCCTTGTCTGCCTGCCTCTCTGTGCCAGTGCCTGCTTTCCCACCTGCCTGCCTGGGACTGGTTTCTTTGAAGTAGCATGGCTGGGTGACTGGCCAGAGTTTTTTATATGCTACTTTTTCCCTACAAGGCCCACTGACCCAAAAGGAAGACAGACTACTAACACACAGAAAACAAACCAGAAATTATATCCCTCCCACCTAGGTAATGTGATTGGAAAGTGTTGACTTAGCTTCTACCCCTGGATTGGAAGCTTTCAATGAGCGAAGTCCAGTTCCCCTGCTCCCTCTCTCCCCACCCTGACATTCCCCTTATATGGTGTTGTGATTAATAATTGCAACACTTTGGAGACTGTGGGTGATACTCAACTAAGTTTTACTCTAGAACAGTTGAAATTATTGGACCAAAGTCAATCACATTCATTACTGTAATTTCAATGGTTCCACTCTGAATTAAATTAAGCCACCCAGTTCAGGAATCATTCAGATTGAATAATAAATATTAGGACTGTGCAACCAAAGTCAAATGATATTAATTATGCAATGGTGGCTGTGGAAAAATATAAATGTTGTACACTTGTATTGCTGTAGATATTGATGTCTTCTGAGGCAATGGAGTTGAATGGTTAGATCTTGGGTGCACGTCGCTTTGGAAAAAATGGCATATGCTCAATACATGTTTTGGAGTTTTATTATTTATTAGCTTCAGATCCCTTGCTTGATAATTTTCTAGATGTGCATGTTATTTCTGATTTGAAAATCTAACAGCCTTAGTTGATGCTATCATCTTGAGCATAATGTCCGTTCGATGCAGTGAAAAATGTAGTTCATCCAAGTTTAAATTATTTTGAGAGTCAGCTACACATAATGCACAGAGGCAGAATGCCTTATCTGAAAGGAACACTTACTTTGAAGTTGACATTTCTTTTATGTAGCAGTGATTGCAACTGTAGATATGGAGTAAATGGCATATTATGCAAAGTGAAAGTTTAATTAGCATGAGAAACTTCAATTGAATATTTCTGTTTGATTAATAATCTACCAGCAGATAAAATATCATTTACTCATTTGAAATTTGATGTAAGCTAAGCAGTATGGCTGATACCGGGATAAAAAAACTTTTGACCTCCCACCAATCTTTGACGTGTGCACGTGTGAAATTTTAAGTTTAATGTGTTTAGGAGGGGGATCAGCATTTGCTCTATGGAATCCATCATGCGCAGAGAAGAATTTTAAAATTTAAAGTTTACAATAACAAAGCATTAAGATTGCAAACCATGATGTCTTGCGGGGGGACCCTTAGTTAAATATGTTGGTTTAATTGTACATTGAACTGGAAAATAGCTCTGTATGTGTATTGCTAAAAGGAAAATTCCATTGAGCTAAACTAGGAGCTGTCTAAGTGCCACCAGGTTGATAATTAACCTTTTAAGTATCTCTGCTGGCCCTCCGTGTGTCTAACTTATATCACATGTTATTCTGTTGCAAATCTCCATTTTTTGTCAGCCTTTTTTCCTCAAGCCACAGAAGACAAAGGTGTGGAGAGAAAACAGCCTTCAGGATAATGGAGTCTGTGGGAGACAGAGCTCTATCAGCTCAGATTATAAATTGTACTGTATTTCATATTTGTAAGAAGAAGAACCTGTACTTGGACAAGCACATGATCTTATGCAACTATCTGGATATAGCATAATTATTTCATGTTCTGTTTTGAAGAAAGTTCTGTTAGTAAAGCTTTGAAGCCCTATTTTGGGTCTGGACAATTTTTATTCTAAGAGTAGTCAGTTTTTATTAATCCTGTTGCTTCAAGCTGAGCAATATTAATATCTGCAATAAAGATTGACACTCTTGTAAAGGCTGGTAAATTACGGTATATCAATATGTACCTATACTTGTGCCAAGACAATCATTCCTTCAGGGTAAGCATTTCTGCTCTCAGACAGAATGATTCCCCCTCTCCTCACCCCTCCATGTGCTATTCTGGAGACTCTCCTTACACACACACACCCGAGCCAATTTTGGGGTGTGTGGCAGGAGGAGAGGAGGGTTAAACCCCTTTGCACAAGTGAAAGTGATTGTGTAGAGTTTCTGCTAATGTGACTTGTTAGTTAAATGCTGCCAATGTGTATCAGAACCTTTATAATTTTTAAAATTCGTACCTATATTACGTCAAATCTATGCTGCTCCTAATGGCAATAGAAATGAAAATCTTATTCTGCTATGAATCAAAGTACAGTGTGTGACTGTATTTGAAGAGAATAGAATGCTTTGCATAATAATTTTGCTGAATGTGCAGGAAAATAAGGTGTTTAACTCTTCAATAGAGAATTAGATGTACATTTTGGTAGATCATGGGAAATTAGCATTCCATATACTTAGTAATATGGAAGACGAAGACAGGAGTGCCTGGCGTGCTTGGTCCATGGGGTAACGAAGAGTCAGACACGACTAAACAACTAAACAACAACTTAGTAAATTGTAGATTTTTTTTCATGCTGAAATTGAATATGAACATATTCAGTATTCAACTTTAATCTCAATAGTGACGGTTGTTTCTAGAAGTGAAGTACAGTAAATGTTATCAAAGTGAAGAAGTGTACTAACTACAACACAACTGAGTATTTCTACTCAATCATGTCTTTTGTTGCTCTCGTGTGTGTGTGTGTGTGTGTTTAAGAAATGTATTTTGCAACTAATGTTGACTAAAACTTGATGATGATTCAGCCTCAGCCTTTAATCAGTGTTGAAACATACACCCAACTTTTTAAGCTACAAAATTATCCAAATAGTGCTTTGATTTGCTTAATTTCCTTCTTTGAGCTTCAGAAAGTTGCTGCTGGCAGAACAGATTGTGGGCACTGTAGAGGTGTGAAAATATCTTGTCTCAGCATCTCTGCATCTGTGAAGATTTGATTTACCTCTTAAGTGCTTATCTTTTGGTTCTGCTACTAATTCCCAAGTGTTTCCCAAAAGTGATGCTGCAGAAAACCTTTTGAATTGCTTCCTTCCTTCCCTGGGCTTCATACAAAGGGTGTGAGTCCCAGGCTCTAAGCTGATTCTGTGGACCAGACACCACACCAACAGACTGTCTGGGGAGCCCTGGAGCATGAGATATTGATATTGTTCTTTCTGGCTGATTATTATTTGTTTGCAGTCTGTACATTTATTTGTTGATTAATGGTGGAGTTGATTTAGCTTGTTAATTGATTGATTGATTGATTGATTGATTGACTGGTGAGTGTCATAGGCTTCATCTGTTGACTTCAACCAGCTAAAACACCTCAGAATCCTTATCAAAATGCAGAATAGAAACATCTGAAACAAAATTATTTTTCAGTTTTATTAATGTAATCGAGCTTTCTTTACCTTTGATAAAATAATACTTTTTTAGATTAATTGTATCCAGAGATCTACAAATACTTCCTGAGTTTGGCAGACAGACAAAAAATTGTGATCTCCAGGACTAGAAATCTTTCCCAATGGGAAGGTCTTGTTCCTGATGTCATACAATGCAAGGACGTGTACTGTACAATCTCCTGCTCCCAGCAGTTTCAAGTTTGGAGTTTTTTGGGGGGGGGTTGTGTGTGTGTGTGTGTTTCCCTCAAGTCTGGGAGGGGACCCAGTGCAATTGTAAAGCCAGACAATATGTTAGTAGAAGTTAGCAAAGCCAAGGTAACAGGCCTACACTGGTCCAGAGCTGGTCAGCTAGAGGCTAGCTGTGTCTGTGTATGTGGTTGTTCTGTGAAGCTATCACAGAGCCAAGGCAACAAACATCTGCTTCCAAACTCACCATTGCCTTTGCAAATGGTTGTCAGATCTTTTCAATTACTTTGCCTTGCTTCTTAATACACTTTAGGATCCCAACATTGTTTTTTTGGGGGGGGGTATGTGGCAGGAGTAAGTGTAGGGGAAAGGTAAAGGTAAAGGGGCCCCTGACCATTAGGTCCAGTCATGATTGACTCTGGGGTTGCGGCACTCACCTCGCATTATTAGCCGAGGGAGCCGGCGTACAACTTCCAAGTCATTTGGCCAGCATGACCAAGCTGCTTCTGGCGAACCAGAGCAGCACATGGAAACGCCATTTACCTTCCCGCTATAGCCGTGCCTATTTATCTACTTGCACTTTGACATGCTTTTGAACTGCTAGGTTGGTAGGAGCTGGGACCGAGCAACGGGAGCTCACCCCGTCGCGGGGATTCAAACCGCCGACCTTCTGATCAGCAAGCCCTTGGCTCTGTGGTTTAACCCACAGCGCCACCCGCGCCCCTAAGTATAGGGTAGTAGTTGTTATTTTAAAATTTGTTAAAGTCTTTGACCCTGCTGGCTGCATATTGCTTCTGGAAAGGAATATGGCAGTGGCTAGTGCTGCCATACCTCTGGCAGAGCCAGTGCCTTTAACAAGTAAATAAAAAGGGGGGAGGTGAGATAAGAAATTCCCCGTCACCATTTGATTCCTTTCTTTTCAACTGAAGTGGCAAGGATTCAGCTCAGAGACAAATTGGAATCCAGTGTTTTAAGACCTCTTAGACAAACCAAGTGAAGGGATATATTTCACAAGCCCAGCTGCAGACTCCTGAAAATTCTAAAAATCAAATTGCACATATATTTGGAATGTTGTTTTGTTTTTATGACAATCTCAATGGCTTGGGTCCTGAGAACAATGAGCAGATGGAAGATACTGGAAGCTGGCTTTTCTGTCCACAGTTCCCTCTGCAGTGTTGTTTATGAAATTCCCACCTCCTCATCAGTTTCCAGATCACATATACCCCATCCTATGATGTTCAGGTACTCCAAATCATCTAGGGCAGGAATAGCCAGTGTGGCGCCTTTCAGATATTGTTGGAATACAGCTCCTATCAGCCGCAGTCAACCTGGTCAGTTTTCAGGGATAGCGGGAGTTGTTGTCCAACGTTTGGGCGAGGGGCACCACATAGGGCACCTCTTATCTGAATAGACTTTTCCATTTGCTGCAGGAGAGGGAAAGTCTGCTCAGAGCTGCCTTCTGCTTTTATATCATTTAGGTTCCAAGGCAAAAATTCCTTCACATTGTTATAATTGATTTTAGGATGAAATGATGTCTTTGCCTTCTCCTCCAAAAATAAAACTGGAGAAAATCAAATTCGTAGAAAAAGGACATGCAATTACAATTAACAGATGAAGCCAGGTACTGAGCCACAGAGAAGTCACAAAATGGAAGGAAAGAAACAAAGTGTATATAAATATCAGAAAAGCAAGAAAACAAAGGGATGTCACTCACACAATACCAACAGATTCTGAAAATTACAAATCACCTACTTTAACCTCGCAATGGGATTTTTCACTGAAGCTGATAATAAAGCAATCAGTCTGCAGACACCTTGAGGATAACAATATAATAACATGCCCACATGAGATGTGTGTTAGAAGAAGCTGCCTTTTTGCTACGTGTTTTTGGCTGACAAGTGAAAACTAAGGGACATTTAGATTTCAATGAGAGATTTTGCATCATTCCAAGTAAGAATCTCTTTGAAAACTTGTGTGTGCCCATAACCTCATACAGAAATACAAGCAGAATAATTATTAGTTATCTACCATCAGTTTTTATCAAACATTACCTCATGGTTTTCAGCTCATTTATTATCTTCAAATATCAAATGTGTTCTCTAATCATTTGTTAAACATATTTGCTTCTTTAGCCACGCTTTCATTTTTTTTAAAATTACAGCAGAAACAATAACAAAGCATATGTGAAATTAAGGCAAGAAGTTAAAACACCAGTTGTCCAGTTAAAAACACAGGTGCATAATATAGCTTAAATTCTAAAGAAGATGATATCTGTTCACTGGAAGAGGCTGTGGTCGATGTTCTTACATGGCATAATAGAATCCATAGGTCCTGAGTTGGCTTCTGAGTTAGTTATAGGGCCTGCTTCCTGATTTGTGTCTTGTTTAGGTGGTCTTTTGCTGCAGGCAAGGACCTCCTTAGGTTTAGGAAACTGTCTAATCATTCCATACTCTCTTAAGATTATTGTTAACATTCATATTATCAATTTACATTTTTTGGTGGTTTTTTATGAAGTATCAACAAGCTTGGTTCTAAATCAGTCATTCTATTTATCTTCCATAGTCATAAAGATGCAATGTTATCTGGCATTTGGAAAACTATAAAAGGTTTCTAAATGCCTAGTTGACAGGTGTAATAACCAAAATGGGCTTCAGCACTTATTCTTTAACAGCCATGTATTTGCTACCCATGCAAAGTAATGATTTTAAATGGTTGAGGAGATCATAATTTCAGTCATTTTTCTAATTGAGGTAGAAAAATAATGAGCAGCCTTCTGGATAGTATATGGAAATAAATGCACTGATACATTTGTACAGTAGTACCTCGGTTTAAGTACACAATTGGTTCTGGAAGCCTGTACTTAAACCTGAAGCGTACTTAACCTGGAGCGAACTTTCCCATTGAAAGTAATGGAAAGTGGATTAATCCATTCCAGACGGGTCCCCGAAGTACTCAACCTGAAGTGTACTTAACCCGAAGTATGAGTATAATTGGTTCTGGAAGTCTGTACTTAACCTGAAGCGTAGTTAACCTGAAGCGAACTTTCCCATCAAAAGTAATGGAATGTGGATTAATCTGTTCCAGGCGGGTCCGTGGAGTACTTAAACTGAAAGTACTCAAACCGAGGTGTACTTAAACCGAGGTATGACTGTATTGTGATTTTCGCAGTAAGCAGCACATAAAGAGAATGCTACCTCATAGAAGTGCATTTTTGTGTTCTTAAAACTACAGTAACATTAATATGTTGGAGTTTACTACCTCATCTAATAATCTTAAATTTACAGAAAGTAGGAAGACATCTGAGTAACAAACTATAGATTTCTAAAGCAATTGTCACATTTTTTAATGATGCCAAAGCTAACTTAGAATAATGAAAGTCATCAGAGATTTCAGTATATGCTGCCTATTAGAAATATTTAACTGAGCAGTTTGAAACATGGCATAATATAGGATTCCACAGCAAGACCGCCTTTTCCAAGCACAAACTGCTTCCTACAGCGGCTGAGATTGATGGAGCAAGGAAATGATTTACTAGTATCTAGGTTTCCTGCTGATCTTGTCATTTCACCTGCTTGCAGTAATACATTTTTCATATTATTTTAAAGAAATATCAGTGGAAACATAAGGGCAGTTCCAGGCAACTTAGAAATACAGAATTCCCCCCCCCCTTAACCCTGTCCCTATGCTGACCCAATCACAGTAATGTCTCCTCTTTATCCTTTCCCTGTGTAGGGAAATGTGTGTCGGAAACTACTACTTTGTTGTAATATAAAAGTTTTATTGTGTTCTTTATGAATAGATAAGGGCATAATCTAGCAAAAGTCACCTGAAACTAAGTTCCATTGAAATCAACACAGTCACAAATAAAGCTGCAATCCCACATTTGCTAACTTGCGAGGTGTTTCCTTTGTTGATACCATTTGATCACAGTGGCTGAGGGAGATGGGGGTTGGGGTCACTGTACCTTAGTGCTTCTGCTCCTACCTCCAGAGCAATTTCCAGGAAGTAGTTCTGAGGGGGGGGGCGGAACTGTTTGCCATGAGATCTTTCCTGTGATCCTGCAAGGTTCCATTTTGTCTCCCATGTTATTTAACATCTACATGAAGCCACTGGGAGTAAGCAAGTGGAAATTTGGAGCATCACCAATATGTGGATGACACCCAGCTTTATCTCTTCATTCCATCTGAATCAGGAGAGGCAGCTGAGGTACTAGATAGGTTCTTGGAGGTAGTGATAGGCTGGATATTAGCCAAAGTGCTGAAGTTCAGTCTCGAAAAGACAGTGGTGTTATATGTTTCAAGTCCTTGAGTCCTTGAGGTAAGAAGATTGTTCCAGGTGAGGGTTCTACTCCCCTTGAAGAAGCAGGTTTGTAGCTTCTTGCTTGAGGCTCAGGTGGCCTCAGGGCTAGGAGTGCCTATTTCTTGCTCTAGTTGTTCCACCAACTTTTCGGACAGAGATGACTCAGCCATGATACTTCACATTCTGGTAACTTCCAATTTGGATTATTGCAATGCGCTTGATTGTGGGGCTGCTCGTGAAGACGACTTGGAAGCTTCAACTGGTTCAAAATGCATCAGCCAAATGACTGGATGGGGTTTCCTTTAGAACTCATATGACACTTATTTTAAAATAGTTGCATTGGTTGCCAGCTCTTTTCCAGGCCCAATTCAAGATGGTCATGTTAGTGTTGAAAGTCCTAAATGACTTAGGCCCCAAATATCTGCAAAATCATCTCCTTCCATACAGACCATATTGGGTGTTAAGATCAGCAAGGTGGGAGGGGGAGGGGCTTGCTAATTTCATGTCCCTCAAAAGTTTTTTTCAGGAAGACAGTTGCCTGAGAGAGAGCATTCTCTGTAGTAGTTCCTAGGAATTCCCTCACTACAGACATGCACCTGGTACCTTCATTATACAGCTTTTGTCATATGCTGAATACATGCCTCTTTCCCCAAGCCTTTGACACCCTGAGATATGTGTTTTGAGGTCCACCTTATATTTGTGACTGTGATTTGTGTTAACTGCTTATAATGCTGAAGTTTAAATAGCTGTTAACTGCCCTAGGATGTACTGATGAAGGGCAGGGAATAATTTCAATCATCATCATCGTATTAATTCCATCATGTCGCTAGAATTAATTCCATCATGTTGCTAGAACCCTAGAGTTGGGTAATCTCTCATCTGTTTACATAATAGTATTGGTTATGATTTAGTTGAAGCAATTTCTGAAATATAGGTCTAAGTATTTATTTTAAATAATGCATGTCCCCATTCTCACAGCAGCATATTTAAGAGTAAACCGTGAACCAGTTATGTAGGAAATTTAATTGCACATGGTTCTACATGATACCATCAGTGTTTTCAATAATGTATAATGAATTAGCCTGAACTTACTGAAAAGCATGAGAAGTTTCATTTGATTTGATGAGTCATTTATTTTTATTAAGACTAGGACAAGAAAACAACTGTGAATTAAAGTAATAGTACTTTACCAATTTTACAACTCCCACCAATTAAATTGAATTTTGTAAAGGGCTGATAACATGCATCTTCTCATTACATATATAATTACTTTGGTTTAATCATTTAATTATTCATATTGAAATAATGGATGTGAATTGACTGTCAAATCAGTGCAACCTTCATGAATTTTTGTAATGTGTCCCAATCCCCCAAAGCACTGCATTTGCTCAGAGCTCTACATACCCTGTAACAGGAGCCTGTCTTTATTTATTTGGAGAGAGGGGTTATAAAAGGAATGGGGAAATCACATATTTCCAGTTGTTTCCTTATTGAGCTACTTAGGAATAGAGGGCTCAGATTTGGTTTGGCTACCAACATTTTATACTATATAGCAGGGGGTTGGACAAGATGACCCTCGAGGTCCCTTCCAACTCTATGACTCTGCAATTCTATGATTCCATGAGGTCCAAATCAATTGAAGCACATCAAAGCTAGGAAGATCTTGTTTCTCAAACAAAATCCCTACCAAGAAATCTTTTATAGCCCCCCTTCTCCCTAGTCTAGGTGGGTCAGGCTAGCCTAGAGTCAGAGAATACTTCACTGCCATGAAGTTATTCCAAAGTGTAGTTCTTATATGGCAGTGCACGGGGCAACTGCATCCAGAATGGAAGATGTTCAGTTCTAGCCTGGCCCTCCTGGCATTCTCACATGGATTGTACAGTTCAGTCCTTTAGGTTCATTTTCTAGGGTCCACCTGTCATGTTGTTGCACAAATGAATAGATCCACTCCTTGCTTGATCATGGTATTGATCACCCAAAAATATATGAGATGAAAAGGGCTCATACTATTTCCTATGAGAGACCCACTTCACAAGAAAGTCTTTTTTTCTGTACTGGATAAGGGTCAACCAACTCAACTCACTTCACCATACAGACCCTTTGTCATGTTTAAATTGAGTTTGAGTTTATTATTATAAGTCTGCCTATCTAGCTAATTTGACCCAGTTCTCAGTGTAAACTGCCCAATGATATCCTAGATGAGATTGTTTATATTCTCCTAGCTCTTCCTCTGTAGGTCCTTCATCTAGTGTTTTTGTTAGACTTGAGATTTAGGCTGAACTCACTCTTTGCTCCTATAATCTAAATCTGTTAGCAACATTACATTATTTTATAGTCCTCCTTGCTAAACCTGTTTGCACAGAATGAGGTTGACAGAGCCAGAATGTTTCATTCCCACATTTTGGCAGATGAAATAAATATAGAAAATATCAATAAAATCATCCTGATGTTCATTCTGGTTCTGATTCCATTGGCAACATTGCTGAATAATCCAAGGATCAAATGGATTATATATTATTAGTTGTGTTGAAAGTACTTATAGACAGAAATACTGAATGAAAAGTGCACTGAATGATCATGTTTGTTGAATGTCTGCTACCATGTTGGCATAGGAAGTACTAATGAAGTTAGCATAATTTAGTTAATACAGTATAGTTTATGATAATTCTAACAAGAATGATGATGGGATCTGGTGAGTTCAGAGCTTGTGCAATATTGGCTATAGAACGTTTAATGATAGCTCTCCTACAAATTTGATTATTAAGTGGTTGAATAAAATGTGGCACACACACAAAGCTTCATTGGTTATCTCACTTTTGTTTGCCATTGTACTGAACTGTTACTAGGAAGGCTGAAACTCCTAATAGCAAATTTAATAAATGTATCCCATACTATTTCACCAAAGCAAATGAAAAACAAAATTATTAAATTATTTCTATTAACCAGCCCCTCCTACCTGAACTTGGCATAAATGAAACTCACTGTCTCACCCCGCAAAGGATTGTGGGTCATTCAACAAAAAATAAATGCAAAGCAATATCTATTTAAGTTTTATTATGCATACAGCAAACTGAATAACTTCATTATGTAGCTATAAGAAATGGCTTTATTCAACCCATCCTTTAAAAACTTACAGTTAATATTGCTAAGGATTTTCCATATAAATTTAGTGAACTACTTATAATGTTGCTGATTTTTACACACACTGATTTTTTCCCAGTCAGATGATTGCAAATTATTTTTCAAGGGTAATCAACGAAATAGATTTGCTTTACCCGTGAGTGTTATCAACTTAGTTGGCAGAGTAACCTTGGAATTCCTCTTGGCATTAAACATTATGAAATTGTTATTGGTTATTTAATAAATATAGGTAGTTTAAAACATTCCTGGATACTGCATTGCAAAGTGATAAGTGAAGTGGCCACCAGGGAATTTTGTATGTATTGATAAACATCCTGTGACAATGGAACACGGCTTCGTAAAATAGCTGCAATAATGTGCTTGGAACCAATCTCACTTGATGGAAACAAGAAACCAGCCTGTTGACAGATGGGAAATTCAGATTCTATAAATACATCAACAAAATTATCAAATGTTGAAAGACAAAGGAACATGATCAAAATAAAGTTAATTCCCTCGAGCCCCGGATTAATATAGGCTGCACCATCTGCACTATCAATTTGTGCTGAAATACCTATGACCTACACATTTGATATAATGTATTCAGGACCAGCTAACATGAAGGCACAACAAAACATAGACAGTTGTTCTATTCTCTAGAAACCCATGCTCTGAGAGTTTAAATCATCTTTGTCTCTGGCTTGACAAGACAATAAATAAAGGAAATGAAAAGAGTTGGTGCCTTCACAGATGTTTCAAAAAATGTAAGAGGTTCACAGTCTCTAAACATCTTGCATCATGCAAACTGTATAAGGTGTAGGTCAGAGATGGCCAACTGGTGTCCATGGACCAGATGCAACTCCAAAGAAATTATTCTGGATGCTGATAGCCATACCAGAATTGTAAAGAGTTACACTCAAAAGTCACAGTTCCTTTCTTGGATTTCGTAGGTAATATACAAATATACATATTGATATCTAATGCTATGGCTGAGTGTATATGCTCCATAAATATGAAGACCTTGCTGTGAGATGGTGCCGTTTTCATTGTGGAGTTAGACACTCTTGGTCCCTAGACAAATGACTGGAGTAGCCTCTGAGAGATACGGTAGTTTTGACATTTTGAGTGCATACTATGCAGAATTAGTGCACTAGAGTGGAATTGAGCTAAATCAAGTGTCTTCATTCCACTAGAGTTTTCATAGAGAGTCTTTGAGCCAAATATGGAAAACCTGCCCCACCTCCATATTGTTGGATTAAATGTGTTTATCCTTGGACTTTGGCCAGAAACATCTGGAGGGCCACATACACTAGTATAAATGTTTATGTATCTGGTATAAATTATTCATTCTGGCACATGAAAACTCCTGAATAACACAGAATAGCTCACTTTGGACATGTACAAAATAGCATAACTGGCCTCTTTGTGCATGTTCCTGTTTGGAAGTGGTGCTACTCTGTGAGGCCACCTTGCAAGTTCTAAGTCTCCACAAAGCTTACACAGAGCTGACCGTTTCAACTACTGTTACCCATCTTATTTCATTATTGCTACTTTGGGATTCTTTAAGCTTGGCAGGGCTGGTTCAACACCCCTGATTCCAGCAGGAATAGCCACTGGGGGAGGTGCAGCACCATGGACAAACCCTCCTGACGGTGGAGTCACTGCCGTGTACTGGGATGGTAATGAAGAGGAGCGGGCAGTTCAGGCACACCAGCAGGATACATTCAGTCTTCAGAATGTTATGTGCTCAGTGTTATGAACCAAGAAGGGTAAGGGTCAAGCTCACAAGAGGCAGGCTGCATCTCTCCCAGAACCTTGCCCTCGTCCTCAGATTGGGTAACTGAAATCTTTACAGTTAATTCTTTATTTAACAGGAACTATGGCAGCTTCTTGATGTACTCACTTCATCTTGGGTGGGTGGGAAAGAATCAAATTATCACGAACCCTTTTATGGGATGTCCTGCACAGCCAAAAAGAGGAAGCAAAAATTAAAGACTTCAACAGAGGTTACACTGCAGAACAAAGTTGCTGCAGGCATGGCATTTGAATGTGATTCAGTGGCTCCCTTCCTCCCAATTTCTTTGTAAAGAATAAGTAATTCT
Source organism: Zootoca vivipara (assembly GCF_963506605.1). Lineage (NCBI taxonomy): Eukaryota > Metazoa > Chordata > Lepidosauria > Squamata > Lacertidae > Zootoca > Zootoca vivipara. Next base: position 94,651,847 of record NC_083276.1, on the reverse strand, counting down.
TTCAAATATAAGAAGGCATGATTGCCACTTAATGATGACTAGTTTTATTCTGTTTGCTAGTATAAAAGACTATTCCCAAAACCCAGGTGGGGGAGGGGGAGGGAGCTGCTATACACTTTTATTTCTGCATTTCTAAACACTGCATACCTGAATGTACAAAAGAGACCTGTTGAAAAAGGAACTGTTGAATAGGGGAATCCCAAGAGAATAACAGTTAGCTCCATTTCTGTGCTATAGATAAACCAAAAATGTTTTTGAAGATTTTCGAAAAAGAACTGAACACTTTGAAATGCAATGCAGAGCCAAGTCCTTTTAAATCAGATCTGCCAGTATAAGAAATGTGTTAAACTATATGCACCAAAGGTAGAGAAAATATGCTATATTAGACAAAGGAGGATGTTTGATTTGTTGGCTATAAGTTGTACTATCTCCATCCTGACTCTAAAATGTCTATTGATTTTCTTTAAAAAATATGCTTTCAGTTAAAAGGGGTTATAAAACTGCCAAGCCCGATACCTTCCTTTAAACATGTTTATTTTGTGTAGGACACCCCCCCCCCAATTGTGTGACATTTACTGGCTATAGCTACACATAGACATTGACTATAACAGACATTTCCTTACTGCAAATTGACTCATACTGAGAAACTTCCCATCAGCTGCAAAGTTCTTTGTTCATTCTGAAATGAATATGAAATACTTTTTGACTGCCTTTAGATATCATTCTAGCTTATATTCCAATTAGTCCTTTTTCATTAAATGGGACTCTACACTCCAGCATGCTTTTTAGGAGATTTGGCATGGCTATGTGGTCATGCAGAGTTCTTAGTTCTTTTGGCTCCGATAACAATTAAGGCTGCCTAAAATAGCTTATTTGGGTTATGGTAAGCTCTGATTCAAAAATATCAGAAATGACTGCTGGGCACCAGCCCTCGGCCACTTGGCATACTTTCTCTGGGATGGGGCTTCAGTATTCATTCAGCGACCAGCTTACTCCCATCTGTCATAGTTTAGCGCTGACTTCTCTTTCAATATCCTTTCTCCAACTGGGATATTAAGATAATGCCTTTCTACTACAGTCCCTTTTTAGGAGTGCACTGGCTCCCTCTCTCTCTCCTTGCCGGGACATGGGCCCCAGACAAACAGACTTTTTGTTCTTGCCCTTGGACTGGTACCAATAGTCTCTCACCTCTGGCACGACGCAAGCTTTTAAAGCTACATGTAGGAAAGTAGAACAGCCTCAATCAGTTTGAGTCCAGCTGGAATCACAGAGGTACAGATTCCTAGAAAACTCCTTCCCCTCTAACTTTGGCAAGGCACAAGTGTCTAAAGTAATATGAAGGAGAACAGACGGCCCTAGTGAGCTTAATATATGGAGAATATATTCATTCTATAATACAAAATTTACTTTTGAAAAGGATTTTGTCTCTAGTGAAGTATTGTGCTTTGTTGGTAGGGCAGTATGTTCTAATGTGTCTGAGATCATAATGAAGTAATCCCACAGCGAAGGCATTAGCAATATTTGAAATGAGTAACTCTGCTATCATGACTTTGTATTGCATTATGAAGAATTATTATGCTGTCATTAAATATGTAAATAGCAACAAAATACAGTTCTGAAAGTGACTAATGTTGACACCCAAAACAATAAGATCAATAAAATGACCCAAAGGTCAATAATCATGACTTAAATTGAAATGACTCAGGCTTGAAAGATGGGTTTACCAAAACACAAGTCTTCTAGACCATCCTAGCATCTTCTCTACATATTTCTTCTCCTGTTTTACTAACGAGATGCAGAATAGAACAAGTAATCCATTCCTGACCTTTGATATATTATTCAGCCACATTTATGTTATCAATTGCTTTCAGGGCTAATAAGCAGAACACTGAACTTCAGTGCTTAGTTTCAGCAAGAACTATTAACAGATGCATGTTAATAACACCTAAACATGTAAGGAGAGCTTGCCAATGGCCAATGGCTCATCTAGTGCAGCATCATGTTCTCACAGTGGCCAACAAGAGGTGAAATATACAAGCAGGACCTGAGCACGAGAGCATCCTCCTCTCCTCCATTTACCAGCAACTGGTATTCAGAAACATACTTCCTCCATCCATGGAGAAAGAGTGTAGCCTTTGATAACTTTATCCTCCATGAACATATCTAATCCTCTTTTAAAGCCATCCAAGGTGGTAGCCACCACCGCCTCCTGTGGGAGCAAGTTCCATGCATAAGGAGGTTGTGGTGATGGTTGTTTTTGGTCAGTCCTGAATTTCTCAACATTCGGCTTCACTGAATGTTAAAGGGTTCTAGGGTTATGGAGAGGGGTAAACTTTTCTCCATCCACTTTCTTCATACCATGTATAATTTTGTAAACTTCTATCATGTCACTTCTTACTCAACTTTTCTCTAAACTAAAAAGTCTCAAATGTTGGAACCTTTTATTGTAAGGGAGTTGCTCCACCCACTTCAGCAATTTGGTTGCCCTTTTCCGAACATTTTCCAACTCCACAAAATCCTTTTTTCAGGTGAGGTGACCAGAACTGGGCATGGTATCCCAAATGTAGTTGCACAAGGCATGTATTTCAACGACTAAAACAATCCATATCATTTTAGCATTATTCTCATTATTTAATTTTAGTATAGAAACATTAATCAATATTATTGGTTGTAAGACAAGAAGCTGGAGTAATTATATTTAAATTAATCTGGAACCACAAAGAGAGTAAGATATTGGAAATTAACCCTGGTTCATCTCTAGAAGGGTCATTTTAGAGCATATCGCCAGGGATTAGTCAATAAATATGATCTTAATAATATTTTATAACTTTAGTAATTTAATCTCTCCGCTATTATGTAAACTGTCATGAAAATAATCTTCATAATGGATAAACTAGAGTCCTGGTTAATGATACCAGCACTATTACAATTTATTCTAAATATATGAGCAATATGCCTGATGTTGATCCTTCTTTGAGCTGGCATGATGGTAATTAGAAAAATCACATTCCCACTTATTCCAGATTAACATAAATGATACATCCGTCTTCTGATTTTACAACCAACCATATGGTTTAATGCAAACGTTTTCATACTTCACATTATGCAATGCAGGTTAGGCAATCATTAAAACAGCTTTTTACATTAGGCAATTGGGGTTGTTAAAGTATGGTAAAATAGTGTGGAGGAGTTCCTCTCAAAATACAGTGGTACCTTGGGTTACAAACGCTTCAGGTTACAACGTTACGAACTCCCCTAACTCAGAGATAGTACCTCAGGTTAAGAACTTTGCTTCAGGATGAGAACAGAAATCGTGCTCCGGTGGCACAACAGCAGCAGGAGGCCCCATTAGCTAAAATGGTGCTTCAGGTTAAGAACAGTTTCAAATGGACTTCCGGAACGAATTAAGTTCTTAACCAGAGGTACCACTGTACCATTGTTATTCAAACGCCTAAGTTAGTGAACAATCCAACCTTCCTCCTCATTATACCAGGCTTGAGGTGGAGTGTCCTTCCGCCCAGTTCTCCTGCCTAAGCGGGCCCTCTGCAGGCTGCTGGTGCAACACTCCCCCTTCCAGCTGTCAAATGGGTGGGTAGACAGGAGTGCTTTGTCAGAATGCCCTCCAGTGATAGCAGATGGGGGCATTTAAAAGTCTGGTAGAGGGATGGGCAGAGCCAATTTGAAATCCATTAGCTCCTGGGCTGGTCACACTGCTGTCACGTGATGGTATCAAGCCCAATGGTCCTGCTACCCCACTTTCTTTTTTTCTTTTAAAAATATTTTTTATTGATTTTCCAATAAAAACAGCCAATTAACATATCCATCAAATCATAATCATAATCCAATTAAGAACAATAAACTAAAATAAAAAAACAACCAAATTACAATCCAAATTATTAATTATTTTCCCCAGGCTTCTCATAGTCTGGACCTCTGAAGTATAGCTCCAATATCTTCGTTCCTGCCTCCTCCTTCTTGTTCTTATATTTTCCACATTCTGATCTTAACGCTTTAAAAGTTCTCCGTCCCTCCGTCCCTGGCTTTTCTTTGAATTTCTATATAGAGGGAATGCTTGTTGTTTTGCTGCTGCTTTTGTTCCTTATTTTCTTCCTCTCCCTGCAATTTGTACTCCATCATATTTTGTGGTAGGGAGGAAAGGGAAGTGATGGTCTAGAATTAGAACCTTTTCTCATTACAGTCACTTTAATTAGTGCTACACTGAATGATTAACAAAAGTTGAACTTCTTAAATATGGTCTCAATATTTATTATTATTATTATTATTATTATTATTATTATTATTATTAGGTTGTTTCACTGGAAAATGCAGACTGAACAAAATCTCCATCTCTGCTAGAAAGTAATTTGTGAACAACACCTGTGAATGTTTTCATGGGCGGTGCTTATTATATCACTTGACATTAAAATTATTTCCATATTTTATGGTTTGGTTTTATTTTTCTTGCAGAGACTCCAAAAGAGGCATTTTTTTTACAAGATAATGTAGTAAAAGAATTTCCATTGACAGTGATATATGACGCTTTCAAATGTGGTAATGGGAAACATTTTTTGAGTAATTCACTCATCTCAAATGGCTAGGTACTAAAAGAGAAATGATTGAAATATGCATTCAAATACAGGACTAGGAATCTCAATGCTGGTAGAAATAGTAGCAAGCATAGTTGGGTTCCTCTAAAATAGTATTCATCTGCAGTGTGTATCACTTTTGAACTTTTGGTTAGCTGCATTGAGTTTAATTGATTGTGAATTAATTAACACTCCAAAGAAGATGACTTTTTCATGAGATAATTAATCTTAGTGAAAAATGATAAGTAGTGCAGCATAAGCCTAAGCAGATTTTCTAGATGTGCTTTTTTTGTTTAGTCTTGGTTGACAGCCTTTTTTCTTGTTAGATGAATTAGATGTCTAGAAATCTCCCTCACTTATATTTATTTTGGCTTGGCAGCATATCGTTGTTATGGTAGCAATATTTCACAGCCAAAAGTGTTAATACTATCCATAAATTCTGTCCAATGGTATGCAATAGTTGCCATCAATCATGACAAGTAATTGATGTTGATTGAATAAAATAAATGTGATGCTTTAGGAAGTTATGACCTTGTCACTTAACTTCATAGTATCTGTCTGTTATCACCTCCTTCCTTCCTTCCTTCCTTCCTTCCTTCCTTCCTTCCTTCCTTCCTTCCTTCCTTCCTTCCTTCCTTCCTTCCTCCCTTCCCTTCCCTTCCCTTCCCCTCCCCTCCCTTCCCTTCCCTTCCCTTCCCTTCCCTTTTTGAACTGGTGCTGTGCTTTATGACACCCAATACTGCTTCTGTAGGAATCCACAAAACTTTATAAATTCCTGGAAGTGAAGGTAAAAAAATCTGCTAGTTTGCACTTTTTAGGCCATCAAATTGAATCAGTAGACAAAATGGCAGAGAAAAGCAAAATAGTCTGTTTCTTGCAGTGTTGTCTGTTTCAATGTTCTTATCCCTGATTTTCTAATTCAAAGCATATTGATCCTTTTTGCTAGGATGGGTAACTATTGGCTGGGTGCTATTCATAAGAAGGAATTCTTGAATAGCAAACAATATCAGAAGTGCCACACGCCAACTGATCTGTTAGTAATTCACACTGATGTCATCTTGTTTTAGTCAATGAGATGAATATATTTGTGGCTGATAGTGAACTGGTCCCTTAATAATTTGATCTTATAATTCCATTCTTACTTATGTTGAAACTTCTAACAATTTCTAATAGGATTATTTGTGTGATCTTTGTATTGCAATTATGAGTGCTGCTTATTAGTAATTCTAATTTATTGGGAACATGTAAATTATTAGAAACAGGCAAAATAAAGAATGCAAGGTTCAGTTCAGGGCCCATGCATTATCTCTGGCAAGGTATATGGCATTAAATCTGTTGGTTATCAATTTTAAGTCTTAAAACTTCTTACATTACCGGTATTTCTGTGCTGATGAGGGTACAATATGCTTTCAGCATTGAAGAGTCATGGCATTGGAAACTAATATCCATATGAGAATTCTCAGGTTCACCAAATGAGTGTATGTGTGTGTGTCATGGTTCTCTCTCTAGAATCCAACATTGAGAGATTCATGGGACTATTTGCCCCAATGAGTCTACCAAGCCAACGACTGCATCTTATATTGATAATGGTGCTTCAACATAAAATGAATTTAAACTTTAGTACTATTATTGATGCTCTTACTAATTTATTTAGTAGATGCACTATGAACTGGAGTGGAGATTTTCTTCATACCATTTATCAATTCTACATTGCCATAGGCAACTGACATGCTGCTACTAATTTCAATTCATTAACTGCATCAGATGTTTTAGTAACAGGAAAGCTACAGTTCTCCCTTTGACAGAACAAGGAAAAAAATAAGTCATTTTTATTGCTGCTTGAAAATATTCTGAGCAAATTAAGTACTGATTCTATTTTCTTTATATAGTACTGCAATCTTAGCAATGTCAGATATCTATAAGTTAAAGCAGGGTAAGTATAGAATATTGCTTTGTTGTAGGAATGGAATGGGCCAATAAAATCTTGAGATGTGGGTGGGTATTTTATCCTTGGTGTAGGAGTCTAGTTTTCTAACTAAGCCAACACCAAAGGGTTTCATTGCCGCTTTCATGTTAGACTCAAAATATATCATTCAGACATCATTTAATATATCAATCTGAGTTACTCATCTTTGCATCAGTATAAAAATGGAGCAACATCATATCCCATCAGCACTTGCATATGTAGATTTTCAGGTGCAATTCTTCCATCACAGTTATGTGGAAAAATTGATAGTGGAAATTTGATTCATTGAAGGGGGGGAGAGGCTGATAATGCTTCCTTTGTGATCAAGTATTTATGTTTGATTCTGTATTCTGTATAATGATTTCAGATCAGAGACAGAATTTGCAATCTTATCTAGTCAGGATTAATTGGTACCTTGGCATCTCCTGCAGTCCCATCAATGACGTTTGCTGAAACAGAAATGTTATGGACCTGTGCTGAGTTTTATAAAAACTGGAGTGCTAGTTGGGGATCCACTGGGATCAGGGTGTTTATGAATCTGTAAATTGCTGAGTTTGGGAGCTGTTTCAGATACGCCAGAAGAGTTTGTGGCTAATTTACAATTTCAGCTCTGCCCACCTAACTCAACCCCCTTCCCTATCCTTCATCCTTTTTGTACTGGATTATTCCATTCCCCCCACCCCCAGTTCCTAGAATAGTAAAAACAAAAATGGTCATGCATTCACATAACTATATAAACTATAGTTGATTTAAACTTTATTGTGTTTCTCTAAGATGTAGATTGTCACACTTTTATTCCCATATACCAGGGGTGGGGAACCTTGGACCCAGAGGTCAGATGCAGCCCTCCAGGCTGTAGCCCACAGCACTCTCCCTAGGCCACACCCCTCACTGGTCCTGCTTTGCTCCCTTCTTTTAGTGTTTTTGGCTGGCCGGGATGTGACCTCGAACTCCGATGATGCCCCTTCCTTGCCTGGGTGGAGGATAGAGAGGGGTATGTTGACCTTGTGTAGAAAGCAGCTTGCTGTACAAAGATAACATTTACATCAATCATTCCACCCCTTTTTCCTCTGGCCACTGGCATGTGGTCGCTGGAATGTTGCCCAGAAAGAAATATTGCCCTCCGGCTGAAATATGTCCAACACCCCTGTACAAGACACCACCTGATATCTATCTCCCTCCACTTGGCATTAGGATCTGTTTATTTCTTCCAAGAATCTTGAAATAATTCTTAGGGTTGCTAAGCATAATCACAAATCCTTTATTTAAGGACTTGCATGCCAATCAACCAATCTTTGTATATAAAATTTGTACATTATTTTATTCTAACGTTGTCTGTTGAGGGATTGCTAATTCCTTTTAGTATGGTATTAGGGAAGTGTAATTTGCCAAATGGGATTTACTCCAAGGTTTACAGGAATGTATCTTTAGACCAGGCATCCCCAAACTTCGGCCCTCCAGATGTTTTGGACTACAATTCCCATCATCCCTGACCACTGGTCCTGTTAGCTAGGGATCATGGGAGTTGTAGGCGAAAACATCTGGAGGGCTGCAGTTTGGGGATACCTGCTGTAGACTGTTATGGTTGTCTTCACCCTTAGTACTGCTAGGTGACTGGACAGCACTGATGGGTCTGGTACCGAAATGGAATAAGCAAGTGGTGGCTGCATGTCACAAGTCAATGGAGATCAAATGACGGGGAAATTGGATCAGAGGCTAAGCAACAGATATAGAGGATGTGATCAGGGCACTGAGTTGCCTGGGTAAAGATTAAAGGTGCTTGTAATCGAGTGAAATCAAAGGGTTGAGAAATCGAGAGTGGGTGTCTACTGCAAATGTTGAAGTGCCTTATGATACAGATTTGGTAATCTCTATTTAACTGACTGAAAATAAAAATATCACGATTTTTATTTTTTTGAAACAATACTGCAGGGAAATGTTATAACTCTTTTATTCCTTTTTGCATCAGCAGCTAATAGCTTCTTACTTCTACTAACATATCTGTGTGTCCCTTTTACACTTACTCCTGAACCTCTAATTAGATAAACACTGTTTGTATTTGGTGAAGTTATTTGCAAATACAACAGAAAAGTTTGATGCCTTCTTTGTGTGTATCAGTGAAGTACAGAATCATAGCATTGTACAGCTGGAAGGGAACCCAATGTTCATCTAGTCCACCCCCTTCAATGCACAGGGTACTGCAACCCTATATTCAGTATGACACCATGAAAAGGAGGCACCTTGACTTTGTTTAATTATTGTAGTAATGCTTTGAAATAAACAACTGTTCACACTGAGGGCTGAACTGTAATTCTAGGATATCTATAAAATCTGCATTTTTTTTAGTTTATAAGTGGTACTTTCAGCAAAAGCCTCATAAATATTTAAAAGATTTTTCACTAAACATAAATGAGGAATAATTAAATGGAATATAGAATACCTTACTGCATGTATATAAAATATAATTTATTCTAAAGCGCATTTGACAACTAATGCTTTTTAAAATATAAGTTGTTGGCAACATAATAGCAGCCTTTTAGAAATACTAAATATAAACATGTAAATGTATGTTATTGTAAATACAGTAAGTTTCTTATTTCCATATTTAAACCTAGAAAGATCACCATATTAAAATATGCATGTAATCTTCCTTTGACTTTAATATCTATATTACCGATGATACTGTACTAATTACCTGTTAAATCATACCTGCAGTCATCCTTGCAAGTACAGTCATACCTCTGGTTACGTTTGCTGCGGGTTGCGCATTTTCAGCTTAAGAATGCGGCAGACCTGGAAGTGTTTACTTCCAGGTTCTGCCATGCTCGCATGCGCAGAAGCGTTCTGCGCACTTCGCGCATGCGCAGAAGCACTCTATTGATGCTTCACACATGCGCGGAAGCACTGCTCCGGATACGTACTTTTCGGGGTGAGAATGGCATCCCGGAACGGATCATGTACGTATCCAGAGGTACTACTGTATGGCTGCTTTTCTATGGTAGCTGGAGTTGTTTTTCCATGATGTTTTCCCGTATGACTTGAGAGTTCCTTTGAAAGCCACAACCATATGGGCATATTCAAGTGAATACACTTGGTCTTTGTCATGGAACCTTTAACTTCCTCCCATGGGAGTGCTATTTTGCATTCCATTGACCCATATGATTGCCCCACCAACATGTTGTCTCATTTGACACTGTGCTCTCCTCACCATGTGGGGGCGAACCAGTTTCCCCGCAAATTGGGGTTCTTATAATGAACATTTACTTAAACTTTCCTAATTAATTTCAAATTCACTGGCTTTATGTTGGCATCACACCACTTTATAGAAGACGATGACTTTAAAGCCTGCTAAAGAATGTCATTGGAACTGCAGTTCATTGGCATAATTGTATATATGATTTAGTTGTTGGGCTGCCAGTTAGAGTGTTGGACCTGGGTTCCAATTCCTACTGAGGCATGAAGCCCACTGGGTGACCTTGGGCCAATCATTGTTTCTCAGCCAACCAGGATTGTTTGTGAGAATAAAATGGAGGTGTGGGGAGAGAAAAATCTATGCCACCTTGAGCTCCTGTGTTTATGTTTGCGTGCCCAGAATAGGGTGTCAGAGCAGTAAATGACAAGAGGCTTGAAGAATGCCACAACTTTTATTTTGGTTACAACAACCATGGCAGAGTGCAAGATCCATTCATTGTGCAGCCCCCTTGCTGTCCAATGTCCAGGGCCCCTAGCTCATGGGCTGAAGTATATAGGCCCACTTCAACATAGTCTAGTCCAGGCATCCACAAACTGTGGCCCTCCAGATGTTTTGGCCTACAACTCCCATGATCCCTAGCTAACAGGACCAGTTGTCAGGGAAGATGGGAATTGTAGTCCAAAACATCTGGAGGGCTGAAGTTTGGGGATGCCTGGTCTAGTCCCACGCAGCTTGGGAGTGCTGCAACCCAGCACAAAGCAACATCCCACTATCCCTTAAGGCAGTGTTTCCTAAACCTGGGTCTCAAGCTGTTTGGGGACTACAACTCCTACAATCCCTAGCTAGCAGGACCAGTGGTGGGGGATTATGGGACCTGTAGTCCAAAAACAGCTAGAGACCCAAGCTTGAGAAACACTGCCTTCAAGAAGATCTTCCACTGGGGAGCGGGGAGCTGATCCCTTGCCTTACTCATCAAGAGATCTTGGTCAATTCCTCTACTGCTAAGGGAAATTGTGAAAGAAAAAATATGTATCAATATCATCTAGCACTGTTGCTATAAGGAATGCAAAAAGCCCACAGGTAAAAGTAACCAGTGTCTGACTAATACCATAGCACAGTGTATCTTGAGGAACAGGCAAAACAGCAAAATGAACCAGGTAAACAAAAACAAAGCACAACCTCTGTAACTAGGGAAGGAGACTGGGGAAGTCTTTATCACACTGGGCTGGGCCTATTTTACTAGACCATGAGCCAACCAGAGAAAGGCTAATCCACTCCCAGGCCTGGCTCCCCTCCCCTGGGAAGCCAAGCTGAAGCCAATTACCCACCTGAAGTTGGGCTTGTCCACATTCCAACCCAGCTGTTTATTGTTGCTGCAGTGGCTGTGCAGCCATGCTTGTTTGCATTCAAACAGCAGTGTTTCCCACCCTCACTGTGCTTGGGTGCAATTTGGGAATTTTCAGGTAAGGTGGAAAATTGGGTCATACCACTGTATCTAGAGTTTCATTCCAGAAATTTGGGTGTCTTCTTTTTTTGTAGTTGTTCTGAGCTGTCCATGTATTGCATATATTAGATCAGCCTCTATTTTAATTGAATGCTAATTCAGTTCTGTGCTTTATTAATTTATAATGTGCCTGTAGGTTTGAAAACATCTCATATAGGAATTATTTTTAGTTTGTTGGTCTACAGAAATAGTTTGATGGAGTATTGTCCTTATTAATTTGTGGTTGTAGTTCCCTGCTTCAGCTGAAAACTAGATTAAGCTTTGGAAAACCTTATAATTATTAGTAAGTATTCAGTGTAACAAATTGGTTCCCCCCCCAGCCAAATATGTTTGGATAAAATAATTATTCTGAATCAAAAGTATAAACAGCAGGTTTCCAAGGGCAGTTATTTATCTTTACTGCAGTTTTGCAGGCATGATTTTTAGAGGTTTTAGAACTAAAAAAATGTTTTAGAAGGTAGAATTATGGATGTTAGGATCCCAAGGGTGTCTGTGTTTATTTGTTTGAACTGCACAAACAAGAAAAAAAATCTAGGCTACAATTCAGCACAAAAATCATGTGGTCTCCAGTGACACTTTATCCTGGCCATGTTCACACACATGCAAGTACCTCTCTTGACTTCTCTTTTCTTGATTATTTAATGCTTCATAACTCACACAGCTGAATGTATGATTCTACTGCGAAGTATTGTGCTCGTGATAGTGTTTGAAAGTTCAGTCTTTAGTAATTGATCTGTGGTGCATATTCAAAGATACATGTCACTGAATGGTGTTATACTCATTAAGTGATAATAAACATGCACTTGTGAACTGGAACAAAGAGTAAAGGTAAAGGGACCCCTGACCATTAGGTCCAGTCGTGGATGACTCTGGGGTTGCGGTGCTTATCTCACTTTACTGGCCGAGGGAGCCGGCGTACAGCTTCCGGGTCATGTGGCCAGCATGACTAAGCGCACGGAAACGCCATTTACCTTCCCGCCGGAGTGGTACCTATTTATCTATTTGCACTTCGTGCTTTCGAACTGCTAGGTTGGCAGGAGCAGGGACCGAGCAACGGGAGCTCACCCCATTGCAGGGGATTCGAACCACCAACCTTCTGATCGGCAAGCCCTAGGCTCTGTGGTTTAACCCACAGTGCCACCTGCGTCCCAAAGAGCACTAACAACTAAAGATAGCACAGCTTAGCACAGACCAAGCACACTTATGCAAGCCTGCCACGTTAATTTAGACAATGTGATATCTAACATCATGAATAAAAGTTTTCTTCTCCCCAAGCTTTCCAAATGTATCCCATGACGGTGCTCATGTCTGCTCTTTCTCCTTGTTTTACAGGTTTTTCATTACTCGTATACGGCTTCATATGTGATATATAACATACGTACGAGGTAAGATGGTGTTATATAGATGCTGTTCTGTGCCATGTAATGGTGCAAATGTGTTCAAGTAAAATGTTTACCTTTTTTCAAGGGAAGTTTGGGAGTTAAACCCTCCGGAGGTAGAGGATTCAGTTTTACAGTATGCAGCATGGGGTGTACAAGGCCAGCAACTGGTAAGACAAATAATTTTCATATTTATCTGCGGTTGTGCTTTAAAAGGGCTGTTATGTGTATGGGGCGGGGGTATAAAATATAAAGGGAATTATGGTTATTATTCTGGATTTCTAAGCATTTAGTCATTTTAATCCACTTGAGGTTTCCTTTCAAATAAGGATCTACTTGAGTAGACTGCACACACATCTGAGAATAAGGAGACAAAACACTAGATTTCAGATTAAATAAGAGAAACAACTTTATTCATTAATTAACCTGTAGTAGGTTGTGATGTATTTACTTGTCTACCAGCATCCCCATGAACTTGCGATGAAGTTGGCTGAATGGTACTCTGCCCACTTTACCAAGTACACAACAAGCCACGTATCCTTCACACCTCACACATCCAGTGACCATCCCTTTGGGCTTATTAGTTTTTATTGTTGAAGTGGACAAGTCCCTGTCCTTATCCTGAGCTCAGTAGCTCTGAGAGACAAGTCTAGGGATTCCACATTTACTGTCTAAGTGACATCTCTTGAGTACTCCCAGGGAGGAAAAGAGAGTGTAATTATAAAGAAGTATAAATACAAGATACCTTTAAAGACTCAGTGAAATCATTTATTGGTTCAGTGCATTTGCAGTTTTGTGACTCTTCTGAATACTTTTATCTCAGTCCAGAGTTCCATTGGAGGAGATGGAACTCCACCACATTTTTTGATTGCCTGCTTATTTCAACAGAGTCATTTATTTCGAATGTTCAATTGAAACGAATAGGGAATTCCTTCCAGGTGCAGAGCTCCCATACACACACAATAGCTCAGAGGTCCACAACTGTTATTCAAAGTGTGGCAATTAAACAGAATTCTTCATATGTTTGGCCAGAGCTAAGCAAAGATGACTGCATAGCTCTGAGGTATCTGGGATATCTGGGACTGTCAATGGGAGCTTCTCCTGCTATCGGAAATATGTGTGGCAGGCAGATTATGCAACACACACACACACACACACACACTTTGCAGAAGGAGACAGAGAATGCAAACCAAAGTTTCCTTTTCTTGTTTGGAAGTTGAGGTGCTGGGGTTTCTCTCCTCGCTCCCACTCCCTTGCACACATATGCCTTCTAGCTCCAATAGCGAGGACCATGTCAGAGGTTTTTGCCCAATCCCAGCTTTCTTACCATCCAACAACACTTTTACAAGTTCTTTTACAGGGCTTGTTGTTGGGAAATGAAGTCCAAATGTTGAAAAGAATGCCCATCAATTGGGGGGGGGAGTCAAATATTTTATTGAGGCAGGATGAAGGGACCTGGGCCCCTAGGAGTTGGTGCACACACACACACATATTCAAAAATGAGTATGTTTTATTGTTGCCTTAAGAGATAAGAGACAGATAGTCTATGCAGCCTAGCACTTGGTAAGGATATATTGCTTCATGTATCGTTAATCAAGATTGCACGAATGGTGAAAAATGCCTCTGGTTAGGATGTATCACATTAAACAAATAGGGGCAGGAAGCACTGCTGAAGGGAGAAGTAATTGCATCCATCTGGAACATGATTGGTAATGTTTAAATAATTAACTATGCTAATTTATCAATACATCAGAGCATAACAACAAAATTAAATATGTAGGAAATATGAGGAGAGCAGCTAACTGTAGCATGCACACTTGACAGAAAGGCAGGTAAAAGTACAGAAGACATAAAGGTTTCCGTATATATGCTGCAAGATGTTTCCAGGAAGAGTGGGCTTATTTCTTCACACTTGGCTATATAACACAGACAACTAACAATATAATGGAACATAAGCAAGAACACTCTTTGTGACTGACTGTTGCTTCATCAACTTGCACATCCCTGAAACCTTTGAAAAAGACTGTGTGTGTGTAAAAGCAATGGAAGCAAAGAATGATTTTGTCTAATTGTTATGTATGGAAATATTTGAACAGATAAACAAGATGGCTGGGAATTAAGATTCCGGGGGGGGGGGGGAAGGAGGCTAATGTAATACATTTTGGCTAAACATGAACTTGGAATCACAATCTTAAGCAGTTGTCTGATAGGTGCACAGTTGTGTTGATGTAAAATATCAGCTTCTGATACTGTTAATAGTGCAGTATGACCCACTTTAAAAACCGTTTGGGTGAATATTAAAACTTTAGCAAAATGTATATCTAAACTAGTTAAGCAGGATTCATCTAACCAGTCCCATCAGCGGAAGTCCCATATGAGGATATCCATTTGCGCAACGGAGCTTCCTCCTCCCTCTGTGCACTCCAAAATTAGTTCTGGTAACTGAATCCTGAGCCAAAACTGAAACCAGATGTTAAGGGTACCCTGGTAAAGGGGTCCAAGGAAAAACTTTTGTCCAAAGGCTCACAGACCTTAAAATGTCACACCGGAGGAAAGGGTTCACTTTAAAAAAAAAAAAATCCCAGTGCAATAGCTCCATTCCAGTTTGGAAAACTGGATGAGAAGAAACACCTAGAAGCAGATATGAATATTTGTCTCTTGGAGAGACAAACCACAAGCCTGAGTTTTAATGTAATGCTAAGCCAAATGATGGCTTAGGTCCAGTAGTACAGGAGCAGTTCAGGAAGAGGAGCAAAGCAGCCATGAATTTTCCTGTTAGCAACCACATTCTCATGCACCTATGCTTAGCCATGATTTGGCTTAATGAAAACCAGGTCTACTTCTGTTCACTTCTCATATCTTTGGGAATTCTCTAACCAAGGTTTAGCGTCCCTGATTCTTGCATATGCTTGCATCCTTAGGAATCATGTTGGAATAGCACTCTAGATAAATCATTTCATTATAGAAGCTTAATTCCTATTAGCTATATAACATATTCTAACTTTCAAAATATAGTTTTCACACAATGCAACACATCTGTTGTTGTTTTTGGAAGATATTGAGTTACATGTTTATACCACCATAATTAGTATTTAGTACCCTTGGAATACTTAGCATACTTTGTTGGGATTTTATTTATTTATTTGCAATGTAAAGAGGGCGAAATATGACAAAGTTTATGAGCCAAGTGGGAAATTAATTAATGATAATGAAGCCTCTTTATAAATAAATATATTAAAGGTGCTATTATTATTGGTGTTTTTTTTCAAAGCCTTTTGCTAAGCTGCTAGATGAAACACTTATTTTTCATTCTTCTCCTAATGAGACAAATAGTAATAGCACTGACAGAAAGATAAAATGCTTATTGAATATATTATGAAAACCATGTGTTGATAACTGAGTTGTAATTAGGAATCAACCCCAGGATTTTTTTTAATGGATGTGGGTAAAGAGTTTCCAGCCATGCTGCCTAATTGCATTTGTGTGCACTTGTCTTTATATTTGACTTATTGGGGCATCTGAGGGATTATTTGTGAGAAAAATGCATGGTTAGATGATGAAGGCTCATCTAATATGAAACCTTAAGGAGTCTGCAACTGTTCCTTTCAGATACATCAAAGTCAGTTTGGTGTGAATTCATCATTTACTTACTTAATTACCAGAGCTTCACATTTTAATATAAGCATTGACTTTCACAAGAAAATAACACAAAGCAAGCAGATCCTGTAAAGAGCAATACCTTGTTGTAGCAGCAGAAATTCTGCAATTCCAGCAATTCCTACTTTGGGAGGCTAAATCTGTATAGCTGCCATTGCAGTGGGAAATCAGCTTTGAACATGGACTTTGTTGCATTCTTTAGAGAGCTGATTTCATTTCTGCATTGATTCTTTCAAACTGTGTCATTAAATACTTCCTAAATTTGGCAGGGTGGGTCCCTGAATTCCAAGCTAGGTGGTTCCCCCCCCCCGAGCAGCCGATGTATGTTCAAACCACAATTAAATGCAAGAAGTTGTATCTGCCTGACTAAACTCAGAGCATCCCCCCATAAACAGTATTTTTATTTTTATTTGCTTCAAACTGCATGTTATACATTGTCTCCTTTATTTTTATTTTTTATAATTATTTTTATTAAGGATTTTCTTGGGTTATAAAGGTACTGCAATGTCTCTTTTTCTTTTTCTTCCATGTATCATTTTTACACATCAATTTTACTTGTTGAGACATTATGAGGAAGGGGGGAAAGAGGTGGGTGGGATGGGGACTTGTCTCCTTTATAACGATGGCTGTGTTTTGGCTATAACAACAGTGGCCTGTCTCATATCCAATTCCAAAGATTTGGAGTATATTTACTTGCACAAGCAGTTCTGAGACCACCTGGGACCTGCTTTATCTTAGTTCTTGCCACAACTCAGCTTAGGCAAAAGTATGTCTGTATGTTGAGGGTGGGGAGAGACATTTCTAGCTGTGTTCTGATGAATACGTGTCATTCCATGTCCTGGATATGCGTAATCAATGAAACACCAATTGAGATGTAATAGTCCTCTAGGTAATGTGCAGTTGTAAAAAATTATAATGCTAAAGCACAACTGTCAGATAGATAATGGCATTGCTGCAACTCAAGCAGAGCAGAGATAATACAGAGCCCTTTTTCATTTTCTTAAGATTCTGTATGCCACACTTATCCTAGCCACATTTAGGGGTTTTGCCCAATGAGCTGTGAGATTCTGAGAAAGAAACAAAGTACCTTTAATGAACCTATCTGAATACACCTCTCCCACTCCCTTATATTTTATATTTTTGTTTTAATTAAGGACTCCCACTGTGACAAGCTGTAATTGTGTCATTCACATTAATTAGAAGAAGAAGTACCTCTGGTGAATGAGTGAAATAATTGCTGGTATTTATGATGATTGTGCATTGTTATTTGATAGTTGTGTCACTGTCAATGTTACATGTAGGTTTTGAACACAAAACCTACAAGATATGGACAAGTTTTCTGCTCTCTCTGTATTTCTGAAGCAAGGGGAAGATTGATCACACTCCTTTTTAAGGTTAACCTTTTAGATCACTTGGGTCTTGGATTTGATGACATGTTTCAGAAGTTAAAAAGTCATTCAGGATATTTTTATTTATCCATTTATTTTATTATTATTTGTATCATTTATACCCCACCCTACATCCAGAGATTTTGTGACCAGTGACAAGAATATCAGTCTAAAAAAGTACCCTCCCTAATAATTAAGAGCAGAATAAAATGCACCTAATAATTCATCACAGAAACTGTAAAAGAACACTGTCATTTCAGCTGGGCATTATTAACTTTCAAAGGTACGGCTGAAGAGCCAGATTTTAAGGTACATCTGAGTGAAAACAGAGTAGATACCTGTTTCAAAGGGGAGAGCATTCCACAATTAAGATGCCACATTTTTCCTGTTTATGGTACAGTACTTATTATTATTACCAGGAATACTATGATTATAAGTGAGGATATGATAGGTTGCTCCAAATATATTAAGGATGAATGTCACGCATCCACTTCGGTCTTAAGATAAAGGTTGTAATTCTGGGGATATAGGGTATAGTATAAGAAATCCAGATTCATGTTATACACATTCAGATTCAAACACAGATTCAGAATCTAATCTGATTCAGGATGTAACTTCTTTGGAATTTCAGCTTTAATTGTATTGATGTATGTTTCCAGTCTGGCACAGAAAAGCTTGAAAGTGCATGTCAAGTGATGGCTGAAAGCTTAGTAATGAAAGTTGTGATCTACACAGCCTGCCTTCCTTTGTCTCTGTATCTTTTACTCTCCCTTTGCTAGCGTGGAATATGCATTCAATTAGTGATGCAAGGAGTGAATGTCTGGACTGTGGGTGCAGTGGTTGGATCAGCAGGTCTGGTTTGCTGGCTTAGGCTGTGATTCTATACACATTTCATTGGAACTCTGTTTCATTGAACTCAGGGGAGTAGTATCTGAGTTTGCATGTCTAGAATTATCTGCACATATTAAATACAGGTGGTGGCCATTTTGTGTGGGGGTTCTGTTCCCGACCCATGTGTGCATCAATGGAGTGTGCGTAAGTATGACCCTCCCTATTATAACCCACCCTGCCCCCTTCTGGGTACAAAAGGACCTGGACGTAAGCAATCATGCTTCAATTGGACATGCCTAAAATGGTTACCACCTGTATAAAATGTTTGGTCACTTCTTATTTTGTTACATTGGGTTTATAATTTGTTACCCACTTAACTTGGATTAAACTTCATGGAACTCAAGATGACTTCAGCATACTTCTGAATATATACTTCTGAGTATATTTGTATAGGATTGCATGGTAAAGAAAAATGTTAATAATTATTCCAAACTTCAAAGAAATTCATGTTTTATCTCAATGTTGAGCATTGCATATTGACGACCAGGACAACATGATTCTTGTCCATTTACTTGTGATGGATTAATTTCATCCACTATTTTTGAGGTTGGATCAATTATGTACACAGGAACAGGAAAAAGAACAAATAGATATGCAACTAGCTCATATGGGAAAACATCTTGAAGGCTTTAAATCATTCAGCTAATTAGCTGGCAATATCACATCAAGGAGAAATGTCATATAGGCTAGACTTTTAATGTAATGGGAGCTGAAGAATAGGACGTTTAGTTATTTGTGTCATGGATGATAGAGAAGTTGATTACCTGAATATAAGCAGGATATGCTGACAACATTTATTCCTGGAAATCAACATAGAGTATATTTCACTTTGTAACCATCCAATAATTTCAATAATAAAATGATCTTCATCATGTTGCAGTGAACTTCACCATTTAGATTTGCCACGCTCCGTTGACCTTGTACAGTTCACTTCCATTTGATGTTCCTATTTGTTCTCCATTTTTAGGAAAATGGAAGAGTCCAAACTAAACAATGGGATCCTTTATTACACGTCTTTCAGTATTTACACACTTGGAGTGACAATATTTTTACTGACCCTTTTATACTTTTTGCATAATCCACATTATGTATAAAACCTATATTTTAGTCTGATAGAACCAAAGATTCTGCCGCTTTTATTTTGACTTAATAAATACCCATTTTGTGAACATTTTACCTGCCTGTGAAATGTGCTCCCCTTCAGTGATCTTTTGGGTTGATTTTTCACCACTGTTTGACACGCGACTTCTTTCCAACACTTTGCTGCATTTTTCCGTGGGCCAAATACTAGTCCTGTCTTACAATATTATATAATATACAAAAGTTAAAAAATATAAGAAATAAGACAATAAAATAAACAAGCAGAACTGACAAGAATACAAGATTAATATTCTCAGCAATATAATATAGTTAGAATATTCCCATATGTTTATTACAAATCACACAAGAACGTTTCAGTGAGGTGTGAATTCTTGTGTACTCACCACATCAAGACATCGGACATTTGTTATTATCTATTAGTCTAGAACATTAAGTTTAAGGAGGTTATCAAAGGGTAAATTGTCACAAAACCTACTGATCCTTGAAACGTACAATGAATAATTCCATTATCTTTGATGGTGCATTGTACTTATCCAATTGCAATTCTCTTTTCCCATCAATCAGCTGATAAAACGCTGACACTGACCTTTAAAGCCCTAAATGGCTTGGGTCCAAAGTACCTCAGCAAGAGTCTGAATAGTTTTTACTGCATTTGTGACTTTTGTATTGAAAGCCATTTGGTGGGAGTAATCTAATGGATGGAACAATGTGATATAAAATCTTTCTCCTCTGCCATCAACCTAGTTAAATTCACACTTACACTCAGCCTAGGAATCCCAAGGGCCTCTTCTGTGCTTTTGATGCTGTGTAAAGGCCTATGCCTATCCCTCCCTGCATCCCCTCCAACATTTATCTGATGAAAATAGGGACGTCCCATTGCATAATGATAATTTTACTATTTATACCCACACATCTTATTGAGTTTCCCCTGCACTCTAGACAGCTTCCTATATAAAAAAACATAATAAAACATTAAACATAAAAACATCCCTATATAGGGCTTCCTTCAGACAGCTCGGGTAACTCCATACCCTCCAATATTCCTTCAATGAAAATAGGGGTATCCTAAGGAAAAGTGGGACATTCCGGGATCAATTCAGAAACCGGGATGGCTTCTCTAACTCAGGAACATCCCTGGAAAACAGGGATACTTGGAGAGTCTGTCTCTGCTCAACATTTTGCTGCCTAAATACAATCCATCTGTATTGACCTCCTGAAAAGGAATATGACTTTCAGCCATTTTTGTGCTTAATTTTGGGTTCAGTCTTGCTCAGTTTGTGTACTGATGTTCCCCTACTGGGAACAGGCACACAAAGTCAAGTGCAATGTGTGACTGATTGAAAGCCCCTTTGCAAACGGCTCTGCACTACTCTTTGTAGAGGCTGCCTGCCTTTCCTTATCCCCCCCCACCTACTACCTGTTGTCCCATCTTATGACAGCCTTAAAAGGTAAAGGTACCCCTGACGGTCCAGTCGCGGATGACTCTGGGGTTGCATGCTCATCTTGCTCTATAGGCCAAGGGAGCCAGTGTTTGTCTGCAGACAGCTTCCAGGTCATGTGGCCAGCATGACTAAGCCACTTCTGGTGAACCAGAGCAGCGCACGGAAACGCCGTTTACCTTCTTTTTGTCTGTAAAAGTGTGTGTGTATGTTGAATGTTTATGTTTTTAAAGAGAGAAATTAATAATTAAGAAATTAATAAAGTTTATTAAAAAAAAAGGTGGGCAGGAGCTGGGACCGAACAATGGGAGCTCACCCTGTCACGGGGCTTCGAACCGACCACCTGATCAGCAAACCCTAGGCTCTGTGGTTTAGACCACAGCACCACCTGCGTCCCTTATAACAGCTTTAGACTATGCCAGATTTCTCCAGGTTGGCCGACCCTGAGCTATATCAACCCGCGCTGGCCAGAGGTGGGATCTACCCAGATTAGCCCAACTCAGTTTTGGATTCGGCTAGATGCCAGTGCACAGTCCTAATTTCTATGTCAGCCTATAACCGAAATGCTCTGGGTACAGCATGTAAAAATGTAACATGAAATGTAACATATAATGAAAAAACATGAAAATACAGTTACAATACAAAATTCACCACAGCAAAAAAAAAACCCCAAAACTCCAACAAGCCTGGGGTTGGGCAATATATAAAAGCATATAAAAGCATTTAAAAAGTCACAAAAGGCCTGCTAAGTTATAGAAAAAAATTCTGAGAGAATTTAAAATGACCTTGTGCAAGAAAGCACAATGCCTGGCACAGATGTAAGTACACCTCTACATTTCAATATTCTTTCTTCTTACACCTTTTCTGCCTTGAACAGAGGCAGAAAAAAGTTCTTTTGCATGCAGAAGAGGCATTCAGCTTACAGAAGGGCACCTACTCATTCAACCCCTTGATTCTTGTGAGTGTGTCTAACATAAACACCATCCCTTAGCGATATCACCTTATGGCATAAAGCTTATGCAGTACTTTTAGAGAGGAAAAGGCTTGAAGTACATTGTGGCAGAGAATTTCCTTTGTCCTGTATCTGCAAGGGGTGTGTTTGTCAAGAACTTGGGAGGTAACCTGATTGCATAATAATAAGCTTACTGTTCCTGGGTGAGTACTGATTGCTTGAGCTTAAGAAGAAAATGGAGCCAAAATAGGTTATAGATATCATGCTATGGTATTGTAGCTCAAACTGCCTTGTAATAATATAGTCTTTTAACTTTGAAACCCTTGCATAAGTGGGAATTCCCAGGGCAGCCACAGAAAGAATGTGGCTGGTCAAGGGAGCCCTGGACTCAAAAAGGTTGAAAGTCACTGCCTTGAAGTATCAGAAGCTCTTGCCAAACCATGAAACTAGCAATTCCATTAATGTCTGTTCAGATAACGGCATGTGAACCAGTAACTGGGTCCCAAAACCTTTGTTTTTATCATCATAGAAATAATTACTTTAGCTGGATGATTAACGGTACATTTCATTTTATTATGAAACTATAAATATACAGTATCATGGAAGCTTCCTTACAGAGGTACCATGTTAATGCGACTGCGTCCTTAATTCTTCACAGTATCATAAAAAATGTGACTGTTATAAACTCTTAAGCCCTCTCTAATCCTAATTTCCGAAGATATATTTATTAAATAAGAAAATGGTACATGAATGGGTCTGCCAAAGGAGAAGAGCTCTGTGATGTAACATGGAAATATGCATGTGTGTGCATGTATTTGTGTCCCAGCTTGTAAATATTTCAAATTTACTAATCACTAAATAAATTGCAATCAAAGGTGTTAGTCTTCACACAGGCAAATTTTGGAGAAAAGCTTTTTTTAAAAAAAAAGAAAAGAAAAAGAAGGATTTTCATGCAAGGTAATATAGCCTGGTTCCACCTTTTGCCTTTTTCAATTTATTTCTTATCTTCATGCCAAAAACCAGGGAAAGCTTTTTAGGCACAAAGCCACCAATAAATTTATGAGAACACACTTGAATCTATATAGGATACCATGTAAGCAATTTCTCTTTCAACTATTTTCAAGAGAACTGCAGTTTCAGAATTATGCTATATATATCATCATAATATATAGGACTGCACTGAACATTCAGTACTTGCAATATAGTATTGATACAGTGAAAGAAATTACAGAAAAAGAAATATATGCCTCACATTGTTTTGATGCTCATGACTGGAAGAGAGCACCAAGAGGTTTTGATTTACCCTACAGGGCTGTTGTAATAATTACAACATGATAACGTTTTTGAAGCACTCTAAAAACCATGAAAGTGCTATACAGTTGTGATGTCCCTCTCACACCCACACACCAGAATGATCACACATGACAACCATATGAGGCTCAAGGGCCATAGCTTTATTAATAACATAGCAGACAACAACTTTGAAGTGCTGGCAATGCAAATCACTCTCAGAGTAATTTGGGTAAGGAAAAAATGTGAAATCTTCTAACTATTGTATACGACTATAGTGGTGAGCTGAGAGTCCGATATCTAAGCTTTGGAAGATGCACAAAATTTATATTGGATTGAGTACAGTGACCTGAATAATACAACTTCCTATACCTATTAGTGACATTTTTGCAGTCATCTCATTATCATGAATTATATCATATCAATTAGACCAGTGTTCCCCAAACTTGGGTCTCCGGCTGTTTTTGGACTACAGCTCGCATCATCCCTAGCTAGCAAGACCAGTGGTCAGGGAGATGGGAATTGTAGTCCCAAAACAGATGGAGCCCTTAAAAAAAAATTCCTACTTAGTCTTTGGCTTTAGTTTGTTGGTCGGGTAGCATATTTTTCCTTGTTTAGGTTGGCGGTGCTCTTCAAGGCAGCTAATATAAATGGCTGAGCAGCCGAAAGGGAGCAAATTCAGCTGGCATGGTCCAAGAGTCGGCCATTCTTAGCCTGCTCCCAAAGAGAAGCCAAGTGAGTACACACCCTTCCTCCACCACCACCACCCATGATTGTGTTTAGGAAGGAGAGACCTTAATCCCAGAATCCAGGGTTCAGTCAGACTTTGCTTTAGCTGTTGCAGCATGCTGTCCATGCTAAAAGGACCATGGAGGAGCAAAGTGGGTGCAAGCTTCTCTCCAGTAGACAACATGTTTGTGTGGATCTGATAAGCCATAGCTTGGCTTACAATCATATGTGAAGCAAATTATAGTGTCAGCCTTCAAGTATTTTTTAATGAGAAATTACACCCAGTGTTGCGATGAGGATTAACATGGTATGTGCCTGCATCTGTTTGTCTCTCTGTGTTATATGTGTGTTGTGTAATATAACTTTAAGTGAAAGTTTATAAATGTTTTGCATCTTTTCCAAGATGATACAGGAGTAGAGAAACAGAAAACAATTATTTTCTTTAGTAGCTTGGTATCTGAGATTAGTATTAAAAATAAATAACGACTATTATCTTTGTTAGCCCTGTAAATAACGTACAGTGCTACTTTTGGGTGCAATTCAACAGTGCCCACCAGTGGAATGGACACAATTGGTGGAATGGACTTCTCCTCTTTGGAAGATCTTCCAGGGCAGATTTTGGGGGCACAGTGGGGAAGGAGGGAAAGGTGAAGTCCCACGGCACAGGTAGAAGTCTACTTACACAACATTCAATCTTAAACCTGTGGATCTTATACCTTAGAACTGGGGCTAATGTAGTAATATTTTTAGAAGGCTAGAGAAACAAGCAACACTTCCATTTCATGCCTGTAGGTTATGTAGCCTTTCATTATTTTAATTATTACATGAGTTTCACATCTTTCCTAAAACGGGATGCTGTCACTTCTTTTATTTAATATTTGTAGAACTACTGATTTAACAGTCCTCTCATTTATTTAACAGTGCCTCTCATGGATTTATTCAAAAAGTTGAAATCATTTAAAATCCTTCTAAATACATTCCTCTTGTTTAGAAATTGGGTCATTCTGTACTTTGGGATTTGGCTTGGCTGAGTGCTGTATAGACCTGATTGGCCAGAGAACAATAGATTGATAGAAATGTTCAAATAAAAGCATAAAATGTGTGTGCGATAGGAAAGAGTGTATTGCTTTGAGCTTTAGGGGGCATGTTTCTTTAAAACAAAATTGCTTGACATTCTCTGTGGGAGTGCTGTGCCCCAGAAGCCCTGAGTGTTTGAGCTGAAGGAACAAAGGTCATACTGGTATGTGTAAAAATGAGAAGGTTTTGTGCTCTCCTAAAACGATTATAGTGATACCTGTGCATTTTTAAAGTATCAAAAGTGCATTTTTTTTTACACTATCGCTAGTATGTTCTTTTCTATTATGCAATTACGTCATAAAAAGTAATTAAGTTCTGTGAAAACACAGCTGTTCGTGGCTGCTGTTTACAAGCTTCCCATTGGAAAGGACAACTTTAATGAGTAACTTTGAGTCCCAAAGAGAGTGAAATAATAAGAGACTGTGGAAGATAAAGGAATAAACGTTTTAAAAAGCTAAGAAAAAATAGCCACTTAGTAGAGGACCACCATTTTTGGTATAATGCTGTAACACTTCATGGCCTGTCCATAAGGGATCCAGTATACAACCCTTTGTGTATACTGCGTACACAGTGTAAATTGCCTTTGTGGGACTATTGTTTTTTATTCAGAAATGAGAATTCATGGTTCTGGTTTGGAGCACTAGTATCCACATTGGATTTGCATATATATATTTATATATATTCTCTTCATTTATGATTCTCTTCACATGAGGCATCCCAAAGCGAATTACAATATAATGAAAACATATAAACGGTTCCAATATTTCCATAAATACTTTTTTAAAAAAAGTATACAGAGAGAGAGCAAAGCAAGAAGAACACATGCATCAAATCAATTTATATGCATATGGTGGCTGGTGGGCCCTGGAATTAGAATGGCAACTAAAAGGTCGTATATGTGGGACCAGTGCTTTTTTCTGGCGGTATGTGCTGGTACACAGTATTGGTACCTTTTTTCTAGAAAAAAAGAGCACTGGTAGATTAATAAATATAATTATGAATGGACATGTTTGCCAGATATTCAGGGAGGAGAAACTGATGTTAGGTGGCAAGGGCAGAGCGGGAAAGCCGAGCACATCATGGGGTGAGGTTAGGAAGACTGCACATTCTCCCTTCCCTTCCTATTTCTTGTGGGGCTACACATTTCACGGCTGGGTCACTCGGCTGTGACGTGCTTGGGGCCCAGCTGCAAGGGCAGGAGAGGCAGAGGGAGCTGCTCTGGTGAAGTGGGCTCTGGGGGGATTTCCCGGGCCCAGCTCACGGAGGGGAGGGATATTCAGCAACTAAACTGTAAAGTGTATTAGGTCTACTGTGCACTAACAACTGTCAGCACCACTAACAGATTGAATATTTATGGTCCAACAATGACAGCACGACAGCTGACACAGCTGGGTGGCCATAACACGGGTTGTAGGACTTCCAGAAAACTAGAAAATGGAGACTATGAAATAGCAAAATAAGCTTTAGCTTGTGGATATCAGCTGTGTCCTTCAGTTTCAGTCCTGTTTCAACATACAGCCTGGTATCTTGGTCCCCCTCAGGAACAGCATGAAGCAAAACAACATTTGCTATGTAGATGAATGAGAATATATTGGAGTTGTGAGAGGGTCAACAGGGTGAATGTGAATGTGCCTTATTCAGCTTCTATCCATTTCCACATTCTGGTAATGTCTGAAATCTACATCACAATAAAAAGCAGTAAATGGAAGGAAATGGCTGGTGGAAAACTAGAAAGAGTTTTCCTTTACATAATATTATTAAACTGCATATTTTTTTCCCTGTCACTGAACTTGAAAATATTCATTAGCTTCTGCATTAAACCTTTCCTCCTCTTACCTAATTTAGATTTACATTTTTGAAAATAACATCTACTACCAGCCTGATGTAAAGAGTAGCTCATTGCGACTAACATCGTCTGGAAAAGAAGGAATTGTATTTAATGGAATTGCAGACTGGTTATATGAAGGTAAATTGCACAGATGCAACTTTATTAGAAATGCAGAGGACCCACACATGTTCAATTTTCTGTTCATTATAGGACAATGCTGTTGATTTTTCTTTTTAATGTTTTCTTGCAAAATTGTCTGCATTATAACAAAGGGATGCCTATATATAAGCTTTTGTTTGTGATCATTTAAATTGTCAAAATCCTTCTTATTTTCTTGTTTCAAGAAGAAAACAATTGTATGGGGAAGGGAACAGAACAAGAACATACATTGTTTTGCATAACAGCCCTGAAAATTACTCCACCTATTTTTCATTGGCGAGAGTCGTCTGCAACTGGACCTAATAGTCAGGGGTCCCTTTACCTTTTATGCTCTACTTATAACTATTCTGATACAAAGAGATATAGGGATGCAGAATAATGAGGGAACCAACAGTGCCCTGGAAATTTGTGGTTATAAAGACAAGCATTAGAAATTGTGGTTCATGCAAGGCAGCTAAAAAGCTGTTGGCATTTTATATTTCTTACTGCAGCATCTCAATTTATTTTTTCACAAGACTATGGAAGGAGATACAGCCAGAGAGAGAGAGAGAGAGAGAGAGAGAGAGAGAGAGAGAGAGAGAGAGTCAATGAAATTATCAGGTGTTTCTTTCATTCATTAAATCATCCCACCAGTGGTCTTCACTCTGCAGCCTCTCCGGCTTTCCACAGATGAAGACTAGGTAAAGATATCATGAGGTTACTTCCCCAATTGAGTGTTTTCAGATCAGGAAGTGTGAGCAGCTAAGGAGACTGCAGAAAAGTTTACTGGAGAGGAAACAGACACACCACCTATGGTCAGCTCGAAAGAATAAAGTAAGCTGAGACCTCCAATTATGGAAATTCTAAGTGTTCTGAGAATGAGATCAAAGAAGAAGAAGAAGAAGAAGAAGAAGAAGAAGAAGAAGAAGAAGAAGAAGAAGAAGAAGAAGAAGAAGAAGAAGAAAAACCTTTTTGCAGTAAAAAAAAATTTTTTTTTGAGAAATTGAAGAACAGATTTCAAAACAGTAGCAATCTAGTTGGATATACAAAATCACAGCCTCCTGGCTGTGCTATGGCCTAACTGGTACACAAGAATGTAGCATTGTCTGTTTGCTCTGTTTAATTTATTTTTAACAGTAAGAAGTTTGCCAACAGCAGCAAAATGTGTATATAAAGCAATCTTCAGTGAGATTCTAAACAACAGTGGAGAAAGTGGAGAAGCTGTTGTGGGCAGCCAGTGGATTGGGATTCTCCCCTGAGATTGGGATCTGAATTATATGACAATGGTTAATTTCATGGGTTTTAAGAACATCTTCCCTCCCCTCCCCCAGAGGAGCTCCTTCATTCTCACATAACTCACTGGTGGTCACCTGATGGAGAGAGGCTGGCGTTTCTTATGATAAACGACTCATTGGTGCCAAACATGGTTATTCCTCGGTTTACTGGATTCCTGTATCCCAGAGGAAAACAGTACCCTTATCCAAAGGTAAGGAAACATTACATACAATCTTCATTACTTGCATAAGGTATAGTGTTCAGTGTTACCAAATGAGTTATTTCAAAAAGGAAAGGAAGCCATTTTTTGTTGTCATGGTTTTTACAGAAATTACTGTACACAATGTTTTCTCAAAAAGCTACAAAAGCTTTGTTCTTTTCTAGATTAAAGAACAAAACAAAAGTTCTTTTGTTTAGCACAGGGCAATATAACTTAATATATTAATATAACTACTCATATGATGCACATCTGGAGGGTCTGGGTATATTTTTTTACAAGCATTTGGATCAGCAAGATTTCAAGGATATATTTTTGCTGTGAATATTTGAATTCACCTATCAATATTAGTAAATCATAAATCAAAACTAATATAAACATAACAAGTTAATAATATCATGTAATAGGATCTGTTTGACAGTTGCAATTATTCCATTTAACTAAATTAAATTGTTAAATGATATGACAGTGCCTACAACTGAATGGCAACACTATTTTTACTTAATAAATCAGTTGATATCCTGTTTCTTTTCAGTAGCAGGGAAATTAATCTCTAGAATCACTTTGTTAGTTTTCTTTAGCAATGTCTTATTCTATAGTGCCAAAAGGAAAACAAAATTAAAGACAAAATGTACAATAAAATTAAGCTTTGGGAAGAGGAAATGAAAGTCTAGTTCCATTTATCACAGGCAATGCAGAATTATGCTCATAAAACCTTTACCTTTATTTAATACTTCTGTTAGCTTTCAATTCACCATAATTAATTATGAAGCTAGTGATCTGGTAATATTGACAAAGGACTTTGTTATTGCAGTACAGTATTCCACTTCATTACTACTGGAATATTTATGACTGCTGCTGAGCCAAAATAGGGTTTCCATGGCACTTTTTACAAATGCTTTCATCCCATACAAAAAGCACCAATCCATTTCAGCAACTTTGACATCCCCTTGTGAGAAGTGTTTGCAAGGTGATGGGTGTAAGGGAAGACAGAACGCATCCCTCTTGCTTAGGCAACATTTCCTCATCCTAATCTAATAATATATGTAGTTGATTCAGTGCAACATTATTGGGATGGCATTACACATTCAAATGGACATTTCAGTGAAAGGAATGAAATGCATATGGATGGCATCCACATTCAGGTTCTGCCCAAATTCTGCCATGCAGCTAGCAATCTATGATTTGAATTATTTCAATGAAAACACATATGCAATGAGAAAAGAATGTCAGACTGCTTGCTTTCTGCAGCAGTGATGATACATCCATCCCCCATCAGAATAAGGGTAATCTGAGAGATTCATTTGCCCTCAGTGGTATCTTGAAGTGGTCCTGATTGGCTCTTTGATGCCTTGATAATGTAGTCACTATATAATTCCTGATTAGCTAGAATCAGTCAGTGACAAAGAAGATTAAAAAAACCAAAGTAACACAATGGCAGCAGCATATTTGGGCTGTAAACAAGTGATCACTAAGGTTAGGTGTATTTCTTTCTTTCTTTTTCTTTTTACACAGTTTAGCTTGAAAGCTTGATTTCCACTTTTACATGGTTTGTGTATGCACTACACATCTTCCCCATACTACAAAGACAGGAGTCAGAATAGTCCATCTAGAAAGTCAATGTTTTCAGTAATAGTTGGTCTTTCCCCCCATTTTAGATTAAAATTCATATTCTAAAATCATTTTACACTGGATATGTAATGCATTCCACCAGGCCTACAGCAATATATGTTTTCTTGTATGTAGCCACTCATGGCCTCATAGCAGGGAGCAGAGGGTTGGACATTTTCAGCAATTGGTTAAGACACATGAATTCAACTAATGTATGTATTCGATGACAACTGGTTAGCTATGTTATCCATCTTTTAACATTTTCACATACAGCTATGGTTCTTCTCTGTGTCTTTGCAAATACATATCAGACTTATTCATCCATTCTTTTCAAAGGCAGGTGAAATGAATCCAACAGTCAAGTTATACGTAGTCAATCTGTATGGACCAACACATACACTGGAACTCATGCCACCAGATGGCTTTAAATCAAGGTAAGCAGCTATATTATATGAAAATTAACAATCTGTGACTCTCTTGTTGTTGTTTAGTCCTGTCCGACTCTTCGTGACCCCATGGACCAGAGCACGCCAGGCACTCCTGTCTTCCACTGCAGTTTGGTCAGACTCATGTTGGTGGCTTCGAGAACACTGTCCAACCATCTCGTCCTCTGTCGTCCCCTTCTCCTAGTGCCCTCCATCTTTCCCAACATCAGGGTCTTTTCCAGGGAGTCTTCTCATGAGGTGGCCAAAGTATTGGAGCCTCAGCTTCAGGATCTGTCCTTCCAGTGAGCACTCGTTGCTGATTTCCTTCAGAATGGATAGGTTTAATCTTCTTGCAGTCCATGGGACTCTCAAGAGTCTCCTCCAGCACCATAATTCAAAAGCATCAATTCTTCGGCGATCAGCCTTCTTTATGGTCCAGCTCTCACTTCCATACATCACTACTGGGAAAACCATAGCTTTAACTATACAGACCTTTGTCGGCAAGGTGATGTCTCTGCTTTTTAAGATGCTGTCTAGGTTTGCCATTGCTTTTCTCCCAAGAAGCAGGCATCTTTTAATTTCGTGACTGCTGTCACCATCTGCAGTGATCAAGGAGCCCAAGAAAATAAAATCTCTTACTGCCTCCATTTCTTCCCCTTCTATTTGCCAGGAGGTGATGGGACCAGTGGCCATGATCTTGGTTTCTTTTGATGTTGAGCTTCAGACCATATTTTGCGCTCTCCTCTTTCACCCTCATTAAAAGGTTCTTTAATTCCTCCTCTTTCTGCCATCAAGGTTGTGTCATCTGCATACCTGAGGTTGTTGATATTTCTTCTGGCAATCTTAATTCCGGTTTGGGATTCATCTAGTCCAGCCTTTTGCATGATGAATTCTGCATATAAGTTAAATAAGCAGGGGGACAATATACAACCTTGCCGTACTCCTTTCCCAATTTTGAACCAATCAGTTGTTCCATATCCAGTTCTAACTGTAGCTTCTTGTCCCACATAGAGATTTCTCAGGAGACAGATGAGGTGATGCCATTTCTTTAAGAACTTGCCATAGTTTGCTGTGGTCGACACAGTCAAAGGCTTTTGCATAGTCGATGAAGCAGAAGTAGATGTTTTTCTGGAACTCTCTAGCTTTCTCCATAATCCAGCATATGTTTGCTATTTGGTCTCTGCCCCTTCAAAATCCAGCTTGCACTTCTGGGAGTTCTCGGTCCACATACTGCCCAAGCCTGCCTTGTAGAATTTTAAGCATAACCTTGCTAGTGTGTGAAATGAGGGCAATTGTGCGGTAGTTGGAGCATTCTTTGGCACTGCCCTTCTTTGGGATTGGGATGTAGACTGATCTTCCCCAATCCTCTGGCTATTGCTATTGCTGAGTTTTCCAAACTTGCTGGCATATTGGGTGTAGCACATTAACAGCATCATCTTTTAAAATTTTAAATAGTTCAGCTGGAATATCATCACTTCCACTGGCCTTGTGACTCTACATGCACAAATAAATTGAAGTTAATCTCTGTTTAAGATAACAGTACTGCACCGGTTTTCTGGAAGTAACATGTAGCTGGAAAAAACAGCAGGATTATCAGTTTGGGTTTAAATAGAGTGTACTTTATTATAAGGCTTGTAATGGCCAATGCATTACAATGCAATGAACTAAAGTACAATCCTTTTTGCATAATAACTTGGTCCAGATTTAGTGGTTGTCATATACAGCATACTGGGTGTGAGATGCATGGGGCCCACAGGATATAAGGGGCCCACATATACCCTTAAATTTTGAACTGAACGAATTTAAAGTTACAGTACTGGTGTTAATTAGATTATTATTCTAATACAGCTTTGTCATGTTAATATTAAATATAAATATGGACCCATGATTTCTACGTAGTACATAGTGAAGACACAGGCATCATATTTAATTAAACGACTTCTCTTCATATTTCACCTCCGATCAGAAGGTATGTAGTTGGATACAGGTATATCATCAAACTCAATTTGGAGCCTCTCCAGCAAAAAAAGAGGATTTTGCACAAGGAGCCATTACAGAGTATGGCCACCTCTGTTCAGGTTCTCTTGACATCATAGCCAACCAGTATTAGGAAACTACAGCCACTAAGTTACAGCTTGCCAGTTTCTGTTCCATCTCTTTTCTTACTTGGAACCACAGATAATTCTTTGCATATATAATGCCCAAAATTGACACTCTCTTTAAACTGGTAATCCCACTCACAGGCTTGTATTCCAATAAAGTTTTTATAGAATTCCTAGAATATTGATGCTTCCCTCCTCTTTTAAGCACAAAGTTCTTTACGGAAACTGGCCAACCCCAGAACTAGAACCTGTAGCCATTACTTGTAAAGCCCACCCAGGATTCTTTGAGGGAAGCCATGCCTGTGAAAGTGGTAGAAATGTGCACATATAGTGTAGATGTAGATGTTACCTGATTGTACCATACCAAGGCCCAGTCATACCTGGAAATGATTCTAACTCATCCTTCTGGCTCTGATGATCAAACATGGCTTTCTCTAATCATTTCAACCAAGTGTAGGCACATAAGTAATATCCCACCAGCTGAAAGATTGCAAAAATGCTGCAGATCAAAGTGACAACAGTCTTGTTTTTAAAACTGTGGTTCATACATTCTTACTAAAAGCATTTGATATATTCTCTTTGAGTTGGAGCTTGTTTAAAAATCCATTCTGCCGTTACTTTACAGAAGCCTTGAGGACCAGGTACATTTCTAGGAAAATCCATTTTATCTATGAAATCATGCTCTGGTTATTGAATATTGCTGCTCTAAAGCAGTATAAACCATACACATATATGGTGTGGGTGTGGGTGTGAGAGACAGATTGTCCAATTTCTATCTCTCCTTCCCCCACTCCACAGAAATTGTGTGTTATTTTATATACATTGAAAACAGTCCTTACTCTAATGACTGTGTATGTTAAGATTTCTGTCTTGGTCTTGCTCTGTGCTGTTGGGGTTTGGATAACCCAGGCTGGATTCTGACAGTTTTTTATTCTAATAAATGTATTAGAATGCATTTGAATGCAAACAATTTGAATCATCAAATTAAAAGGGGGAAAGCACTAAAACATACTTTCCCAAAGAGATGGTATGTGATGAATAAAAAGATAACTTGTTAAAGTTCCTTTCTAATCAAATAGGAGCTAAACATCAGGTGGAATGAGTAGTAAAACATTCCCAAATGCTACAGATGTCAGGGCATATTCAACTATGAATTCATTCATTCATTCATTCATTCATCTATGTTGTTCTGAACTGTATCTCTCAGTCTTTGCATGCACATCTGTAGAAATACCTCTGTGTGTGTGCACATATCTATATTTATACCTATATCTATATATAGTGTGATTCATCATTCCTACAGTTTGGAAATATAGGTATATATATTTCAGTAAAAACAATAATGAACATTTAATCAAATCTACATTAATATCATGCTAGCCATATGCTATGATCCTCTTGCTAAAATGTGCTTCATTCAGTACAGTAATTGAAAATTGCATCCCAGGTTCCTAGAGTAGCTTAAATTAGGGGGGTGCTGATTCGGAGGCTTTTATGTGGAAGAGAAAGGTGAAAAGTCATCACCCCTGAACATTGGAAATTTCCTGTAAAAATGAGAGAAAATGTGAAATATTCCCTGATTTTTGGGTGTGTGTGGATTTGGAGTGATACTTACCTTAATATGGTTACAATTATGCGTATCCTTCATTTACTTTAAACCCACCCCAGTAATAGCATTGAGTGTCGCAGCCTCCTCAATGGCCCACATTTCCCATAGAAGGTCTTGTGGGTAAGGAGTCTGCTCGTAGAGTATGATAGGTGATAGATGTTTGTCAGTAGCCACAAATAATGTACTGAGCTGCCTAGACATGACAGATTGTACTAGGTGGTCTTGGTAACAGTTTCATCATGGCAATCTTACAAGGATTTAGAAGGAGAGAGCATTTTTCTGTACCACTGATAAAACCGATTTAGCTACAAATGTTTGCAGGCAGGCAATCTATTTGGCAATACAGTGCTGGGGATTATTATTATTTTTCTTTTCTTTTCCCCCCATGGAATCAAGTATCTGTGCTGCTTTGTCGTCTACCCTTTTTGCACAGAGTGTTTGCAGAATGTCCTTGGCATTTTACATTATTCCTGACTACTTCATATCACTGAAAATACTGTTTGTTATAAAACCTAAAGCAAAACTGTAAAACATAAGGCAACCTAAGTTGTTAAGAGCAACATGACAGTCAGAAACCAGTAAACCAATTGTTATGTCAATTTTGTAAAATACAGTACAGTCACTGTACAATAATTTTGCTATGTATGTTTTGCATGTTGAATCTGAATGTGGTCTTGGAATGTGGTTTGTTAGCAGTATGATGCTGAGTGGAATAATGGATCAGTGTCCTTCAACACAGCACACAGGATGTGATTTCACAGCTTATGTGGGAACAATATAACTACTGTAATTTTAAATGTGTATCTGCCACAGAGAATATTACATAATGATGGTGAAGTGGGTCAGCAATACTAAAACTGTCGTGCGGTGGTTAAACAGACCTCAGAACCTGTCCATCCTTACAGTGTGTGAGACGACAACTGGTGCTTGTAGCATGGTATGCAATTTATTTTTTATCGTTTTCATAGGATAGATTTACAGTTATTGTCACTGTATGCAGATCACATGCTTTTGGTCCTTATTTTTAATTTTTACTGCCAGTGCCAGAGGCCAGTTCATTTGCATGAGTTAGAATTCGCCTTGTGGTTGAAATAATGTGGAACACATTGTTCTGAATGGAAACACACACAAACACCTGCCCCGCTGCCATGCTTTTACTTCCTCTCAAAAGTTGGGCATGATCATCTAGTAGAGAGGGCAGCTGGGTGTGTGGAGCGGAAGCATGAGTTCCACACAGATTTCTACCTGCCAAAACTCAATACACCGAGGAAACATTTGGATTCTCAGTAGGGTCTTTGGAAGCACTTAGCAAACAGCAGCAGCAATAATTGGCCCTTTAGCCAAAGATAAATCTGTGTTCCAGCAGTGTTAGTAACCACAAGAGTACTCTTCATTATCAGAGTTATTGACATAAGTGTGATTTATGTCTAAGCAAAATGTACGAGTTCAACTCTCAGAGTAAGGCTGAGAATCATAAAAAATAGCAGGAGATTTAGAACTCCAGCCTTACTACTGTAAACACGCATTTTAGAAATGTTTCCTAATAACACACTTTTTGTAAATATTATTCAAGCACACACATTTGCTCACTTTTTTTCACTGAACAGTTAGCTAATCTATATATTTCATTTTCATATTGTATAATTGTTAACCAAAAGAACCATAAAATAAATTATTCAGTTATGATGGGCTGAAATAATTAATAAAATCAAACATTATTTGATATTGTGTGACAGAGCTATATTGCAAAGACACTGTATATAGGTGTATTGCTCATTGTTTGTATGCTTCCAGTATACTAGCATTGAAATGCTAGCTATCAAAATACACATTCATATCCAAACAAATGACACAGGTTTTTAAAAGCCTTCCTTCTCAAATTAGTGGTGACCAATCCAAAGCTTTCCAGGAGTTAGATCAGAGCTGAGTACAGAGTACATGCTATTTAATTTACCTATTCAGTTGTTTATAAGATTTCTTACCTTCCCTTCACTATAAGAATCCAGGTTGGGTTATACCAATATAACAGGCAATTAGAGGAACAGATAAAACAGTTACACTTGTAAAAGCAAGTAAAACCATTATTGCCAGAACAGTACAAAATTAGCAAAAGAAGGTCTCATAAATCAAAACTCCTTAACTGTCAAGAACGAAGATGCTAGATGCAATTAGATGAAAATGCAGTTTCCAGGCCACTATTCCCTGCACTTTGGTGTGTGTGTGTGTGTGTGTGTGTGAGAGAGAGAGAGAGAGAGAGAGAGAGAGAGAGCCCTTCTGCCAGTCTTAGCACCTGAGGGGGGTCAGTAGCTAATTTAATCTTCTGTAGGATACAACTTTTAATTTAATCTTCTGTAGGATACAATTCATTTATTAAAAATACTTGTATCCTGTCTCTTATCCGAAGAGCTCAAAGCAGCTTACGAAAGAAAATAAAAACATAAATTAGCCAGGAACATGTAAATTTTAAAATTATACAGTGGTACCTCTGGTTGCGGACATGATCTGTTCCGGGGTGCCGTTCGCACCCCGAAAAGTCCACAACCAGAGCGGTGCTTCTGCACATGCGCAAAGCGCAAAGAATGCTTCTGCGTGTGTGCGCGCGGCAAAACCCGGAAGTAAACACTTCCGGGGTTGCTGAGTTCTTAACTTGAAAAGACGCAACCTGAAGTGGACACAACCAGAGGTACCACTGTACTTTACAACCTAACATTAAAACAGTAGCGGGATATAATAACATAATGCATCAATTTTAAAAAAATTCAAATATTCACAGTCAATACCGATTCCAGCAGTTTACAGCCAAAACCCCTTCTAAAAAGGGGAGGTTTTTGAAAGGCCACTGCTGAGGAGACAACATGGGTTTCCATTGGAAGCTGGTTTGAAAGCCTTGGTGCAGCTAACCCCCCCCCCAAAAAAGTCCTCCCTCCATCTCAAATAAGCATATTTCTGGGGATGTTGAGACACACAAGAGAGCTTCCAAAGACTAGCCCAATTGGCAGCAGACTCCAACAGGGGAAAGTGGTTCTTCAACATCCTAAGCAAAGGTCAGCAGCAGCACTTTGATGCATGGAAACAAATCAAAAGGCAGTGTTTTCAACAAAGAAATTGCATGTGCTCTCTCTCTTAAAAAGGCCTGTGTTATAGGAACTATGTGGTTCAAAGTGCAATCTGCTGTTATTCCTGTTTGTGTGGCATTTTAAATAGGTAACAGAGGAAAATGCACAATGCAATGATTTTCAATTAGCAAGATTTTGTATATGTATTTTATAACTTTATATATATTTCTTTTTAGAAATACGAGTTTACATCTGAAGTGTGGCTTTCTAAACAGGTACTTATATTATTAATTGCTTTGAATGAAAAATGTATATCATTAATATATTGGCTGTTAATAAAATGTTGGTAAATGTCCACATTTTAAACCAGACTATGTCGATCCATTAATCTGAAAAAGAATTAAAGGTTAATTTAAGAGAAGCAAACAAAATGGTTTTTAAGCATTGGAGTAACTGCAGAAGTATTACAAATTCTGGAAGTGCACTGAACTCGCAAGGGTATTGGGATGGCATTTCAAGCAGATATTCTGGAACAGGTGCAGAGGAGCAGTGTCAGGTGTATACAGCTGTCTGATCTTAATTAATAGCATTTAATGTACCAGGCAAGAGTCACATGGCTTTTCACATGTATAGGGATGTGATTCCACCTTAGACAGGAGTATTCCTCCCTATTTCTCATCGTAGGGAGTTAGCAAGATGAATGGTAGGTGGGGGCCCATAAGTTATCTTGGATTTAAACCATTTAGGATTTTAAAGGGAGCCACCAATACTATCAGTTGTGCCTGGAGATAAATTGGTAACCTGTGCTACTACAGGATTGGTGTAATATGATCCCTCGGGCAAGCATAGTGTTTAACAGAAAATTTCAGAATTCTGATTCTATTTCATTTTTATAGAATGAGGAGCCAGTTTTTTCTAAAGATGGCAATAAATTCTTTATGACAGTTCCTGTTAAGCAAGGTGGTCGTGGTGAATTCCATCATATTGCCATGTTTAATGTTCAGGTAAGTTTATTTTCACAATTTCAAGTTCATAATTGCACAAGTCTGTAATTAATTATACCATCACTTAAATGTCTTTTGAAGCAACGTACATGCCTTGAGTTGCACGCTACTCCAAATATATTCTGATTTTAGTCTCTGATTTGTAGGTATTAACAAAAATCGTAATCACAGAACACTTCAAATGATGCATAGCTCTGTCCTCTGAAATGATGAAAAGCATTCTCCCAGCAGGTTGAGTGTGGTGATTTGATTTGGCAAGAAAGCCAGCGAATGATTAAATATTCCTTCACTGTTTCATGAAAATGCACTTGCAAAGAAGCCAGTGAATGAAGCATTTGGAACCATTTTGAGTATCTCAGGACATTGTACTCTGTGCTTTTGTTTTGTTTTGCGTTGTTTGAAAAAATGGTGCTGGTACTTTCCATGAAGTTGTTACAGTATGTGCCACACTTTTAACATGTGGGGAGGTGGGAGGTGGCAGTAGTAGGGTGCACCCTTGAATAGCCCCACAAAAAAAGCACTGGTTGTACTTACTTGGAAGAAACAAAGACCTGGTCTACACATTCAGCAGAATGTGACAGTAGGGTGCAGTGTGTAGTAGTATGGTGAAATGATATATTACTAGTCGTAGATCACATTATTTTATTGCTTCCTTACATTAAAAATGTAGCACAAATACCAGTAGGAAAAGCAGCAAAAAAAAAAAAAAAAGCAAAGAGCTGAGCTAGAACCGTTGTGAGGCACTAGCACTAAAGAGAACGTTTGATTAGTGCAAGCTTCCAAAATGATCTCCCCTGTCCTCCCCACATGCACTGTTCTGGGAGTCCACCCTACCCTCCAGAGCAGACTTGGAGAGGGGAGGGCATGGGGCCATATAGCAACAGGAGAGGGCTAATTTTTAATTGACGCGGAGGGTTGTTTTGTTTTTGCTTTGTATGAAGTAACTATCAAAAGTGCTATTGCCCACCAGTAGTTTAAAGAATCAACGCTCATGCTATCCTTCATTTCCAACCCACTTCATTCTGCTGCAAGTCTAGACTCAGCCAAGGTCTACTGGGGAATGTGCCGACTTGACTTTGAAATGTATGTGCTGGATTTGTATTTTCAGTGTGTTTCCCCACCACCTGATATGTTGCTCCTATATACCATGCTATTGATCTTGAGATTGTAGATTTTAAAGTGCACATTTATTGTACTTTATACATTTGTACTGACAGAAATATATGACAACTGTCTGTGGCATTTCATTTAATGTTTCTGTAGTAATTAGAGGAACATTCTGTGAAATGTCATGGGATTTTAAAAGCCATGGGAAGCCACAGCGGCAGTACTGAAGCTTTGCGTGATTATTGTGATCTGTCAGTAAATGCTCCTAACGTGTTTCCCTGTGTGTTATACTTTGGATAATGCTGGAACATCTTATTTTCTTTTTATTCAGTTGATTACATTTTTAAAGTAATTAAGAGATATTCTAGCATTCTTTCCATAGGCAGGGTGAATCTCAGTTGCTCAGATCCTATTAACATTTACTGAAATGTCAGTCCTTCTGAATGGAATCTCATACAAATGTATATATATAAGGCTTGGAACCAGAGAGGTCTTTATAACACATAGTTGGTTGGCCAGCAGGCCTGGTGCCTGAAGCCAGCTACACATAGAACACCTCCTTGGGGATCCTGCCATCTTCCATTCTGTGGACATGACCAAGCCAGCATAGATGTCGCTGAAACAAGAGTGTGAACAAGAGCACATCTTTGTTTGAGACTCTGTTCTGCCATAACCCACCTGATAGCTCATTCGGTAGAGCATGGGAATAAGATTAAGAATAGGCTGCCCATCTGTTTGAGTTGCCCCAGCCACTCTGGGTAGCTCTCAACAAAATATTAAAAACAATAAAACATCAAACATTAAAAACTTCCCTATACAGGGCTGCCTTCAGTTGGCTTCTAAAAGACAAATTATTATTATTATTATTTATTATTTATACCCTGCCCATCTGGCTGGGTTTCCCCCACCACTCTGGGCGGCTTCCAGCAAATACCAAAATACATTAAAATATCACAAGGCTGCCTTTAGGTGTTTTCTAAATGTCAGGTAGTTGTTTATCTCCTTGACCTCCGATGGGAGGGCGTTCCACAGGGCGGGCACCACTACCGAGAAGGCCCTCTGCCTGGTTCCCTGTAGCTTTGCTTCTCGCAGTGAGGGAACCACCAGAAGGCCCTCGGCGCTTGATCTCAGTGTCTGGGCTAAACAATGGGGGTGGAGACGCTCCCTCATGTATACAGGACCGAGGCTGTTTAGGGCTTTAAAGGTCAGCACCAACACTTTGAATTGTGCTCGGAAATGTACTGCCTGGTCCCCTGTAATTTCACTTATCGCAGGAAGGGAACCACCAGAAGGCCCCTGGAGCTGGATATCAGTCTCCTGGCTGAACAATGCAGGTGGAGGTGCTCTTTCAGTCATACAGGGCTGAGGCCATTTAGAGCTTTAAAGCACCAACACTGAATCATGCTTGGGAACATATTGGGAGCAAACAAAGGTCTTTTAGGTCCGATGTTATATAGTCCTGGTGGCCATTTCCAGTCACCAGTCCAGCTGCCACATTCTGGATCCGAGTCTCCTTCTTAGCCTCAGGGTCATGGGTTTGATTCCTACATTGCAGGGGATTGGACTAGATGACTTGTGATCCCTTCCAACTCTCCCATTCCTCGATTCTTTGGCAGCCCCACCAAATTCTCAGTTTCTCCATTACATGTGAGCCTCTCATGACATTCCAGGGAGAACTTCAAGAGCAGCAACAGTTTTGAGGGATGCTGGGGGTTGTAGTGAAGTTCTACTCATCTATGTCTGGGACTGAGAGAGAGAGAGGTGGGGGGAAATTGCTATCATACTTAGACCACTGTTTACCTTCGTTGTTAAGGAAGAAGTAAGAAAACATTTTTTCCCTGGGTTGATACTACATCTGGGGTTACATAATCCTTTTCAAACGCCACTGAACAAAGGAAGCAATTATAATTCCCTTTCAGTAACTACAACACTTTCAAGTGGTTTCCCACCATAACCAATTCACTGTTGCTGCAATAAGAAAGAAGGCTGCTTTAAATAGGATGAGGAACCAGTGTTAGCTCATGCCTTCCACGTGGAGCTTAAAAGGAGTATTGTATGATAGAATTCCATGTACATAGGTGCCTTATATCTTGGATAGGAAGAGACCAGCAAA
Source organism: Zootoca vivipara (assembly GCF_963506605.1). NCBI lineage: Eukaryota > Metazoa > Chordata > Lepidosauria > Squamata > Lacertidae > Zootoca > Zootoca vivipara. The sequence continues at coordinate 94,610,210 of NC_083276.1, read as the reverse complement.
GTTTTGGCCCAGGCCTCGGAGAAGCTTTGTGCAGTCCTGATTAAAATTAGCATCATATATTGATTTTATTTGAGATGCATAGAAATTAAAATGTATATGGAATTTACAATACCTGTATACAATATATTTCTATTTTCATTAGACTTTTATCACATAGAACTAGGTACAAAAAACCCCAACATATTCCCAAACCACAAAGTGAGCAGACTTATTTAAGGTTAATTTACAGATCACATTTCCCCTGCTATTTCTCCATTTCTGTCCTCTCACGTTTGCAGTATTCTCACATGAGTAAAGTGAACACCCTGCTGTGTGAACAAGTAGCTCAAATGGTGCGGCTGCCTAATTTTCATGATCAGGATAGCACTACTGTACAGTATACTTATCTGGTGCTAGAAATTGCTATAGTTCCTCTGCATAAGTAGATCACCTTCATGAAAAATAAAAAGAAATGACTGACAAAGTGTAATGCTGGTTCCACTGAATCCCACAGGAATAAGCTATTTTAAGGGCGCATAGCATGGTGGCTTGTAGCCAGAGTGTCACTGAGGATTGAAGGAAATTAATAGCGAATCATTTCAGAAAGACACAGGGCTTGAGCGTATGTGTCAGTTCTGCAGTTTCCAGTAAATGCACGGTTGTGCATAAAAATAAGTTGCTATTATATTAACACAAGGTTATGCCCTTGATTTTTTTAAAAAAAACTTCTTTTTTTGCAGCTTGGGTTTTCTGACCATGGTTGGCTTAGGTGTCCCTTTATCCTTTAAGTGACACATTTCTCCCACTTCTCAAACTTGACCAAATGGAATGCACTCTTGTCTCTGAACATACCTCTTTCCCAAGTCTCTTCAAGAGTCAAGAGGGACAGACCCAAAGATATAATATACCAGCTCTGAGTCCACTTTCTTCCACAGTTACTTTGAAGGGGGAGGAAAGGACAGGACGGATTTTGAAACCAATTAATATTCTCCATAGTTGCTTTGGCAGAGAAGGCTTTCCTTCACACCCAGGGGATCATGGGAAACAGGGATTTTCTGCTCCTTGTGTACATCAATTGTCAATGAGTGCCCTTTTAATTCACTATTTATATCTCTTGTCTCTCTGTGTACCTCTGCTTGTCTTCAAGAGACCACAAGCATTTCTCTTCTTTTTACTTTTCTGTAAGAACATAGGAAATGTCTTGCTGCATTAGAGTAAGACCTACAAGTTTAGCATTCTTTGAAAGAATGTCAGCTACTGGCAGATCATAGGTAGCCCCCCATAAATTAGTCAGTTCTTTTCTTGCCATTTGCCATATCCAGACTTTTGTAGATTAAAACCATTCTGAAATGAACTAACACTCCACATGTACACACACACACTTGAACTTCATATTAGCAGCCTTCAGAAATGCAGCCTGGCTTGTATCCAGGGATGTTTTTCAGAAGCAGATAAGAGCAGAAACTTCCTCACAGAACCCCCCCCCTTCAATTCCCCTCCCCCAATTTCCACATCTTGCAGCAGTTCCACAATACCCCATCAAATGCTGTTCCCAAAGGTCCTGCCAGAGTATCATTTTTGCATGCAAACCAGGAAAGCCCTCATTGCACAAGCTGACTTTTGATCATCTATCTCTGGCTCAAGCTAGATATTTATGCTTGGAATGCAATGCCTTTCATGCACATGGTCATGATCACCGTCTTCCTAATGTGCATTTTGTGTGCATTAAACTTGTACATTTGAAAATGCCATTATAATCATATTTACAGGTAATTCAGGAGGCAACAGAAAATCGTTTTTGAGGGGGGGAGGGGACACCGACATACCTATTGTTGTTGTTTATTTTCTTACAGACCAAGAGTGAACAATTTAGTATACGACATCTGACATCAGGAAACTGGGAAGTTATCAAAATCTTGGCATATGATGAATATACGCAAAAGATGTGAGCATTATTTTTCTTTGTCTGTTCAGGTAAAATATATGTGTTATCAAGATAAAAATCTGTTGTATTGGAAACCATATTAACTATTTCTTTAGTTTTCAAGCACTACCATAAGATATAGCCCTATATATAAATGGAAACTTAAATTGCAATCCACCCTGCTTTACACTAGGCTGGGGTGGGGGTGGGGAGAGGAATTGGATTAGGCAAAGGACCCCTCTTTCCAGCCCTATCAGCCTCCATTAAGACATGCCAATCCCCAGACAGGGATTGCAGTGCTAATTCATTTCATCTTTCAACGTACTGAAGAATCTTTCGCAGATAAAGAGCAGAGATAGACTGTGACATCTGACTACATTAACAGAAATAACAAAAATTAAAATAAAAAATGGGTTTTCTAGGCTCTTATAAATAAGGAGCATAACTTGAATACAACTTGTAAGGCTAATGTATTGGATTACATTCTCAAATCTTCTACAGATTAATTGTGTTCTTTAGAATACTTAGGGATAAATGTCGGATAGCGTCAGTAAGGATGAATGTGCTGGGGGCGTTTTGCTTATAAAAAGACTTGTCTGCCACCCTCGCAATATTATCATGGGAAAGAAGCATTCCCGAAGGTTAAGTAAGAAATGTTTCTATGACTGTTATTCTTCTATACGGTAGGCAGAGGAATCCAAACTGTAGGAAGCCAACATAATTTACTTATGCCTATTTCAAACTCTGTTCAGGAGCAGGGCTGCTGCCAGCTGAGCATGCCCAAGGCTGGCTGAAGGAAAACAACCCTTCAAAGTGGAGTTTGAATTATACCACCCTTTTTTTGCTAGTGTAGCTTCCACCAGGTGGGTAGGTCGAATGAGTCTGAAATAGAGGTGGCCCTGCTTCGCCACCACTATGCTACCAGAACACCCTTTCTTCAGCTGAGCCGGGATCTAGGTCTTACAAAGGCATATATCTGGCTTGAGCTCGGATGAGGGACTTTAGCCCGCATATCCCTGGCTGAGCTCAGGCATTCACCTGCCCCACTCATCCTGGTGGATCTTTGGTTTGGACTGCTCCCTAAGTTTGTAACATTTCACCAGTTAATTTCTGAAGAATTTTTATTATACTGAGGTTTCCACATCATAACATGGCCCTTTATCTGTACCTGATGTGAGAATGAATTAATCTACCCGGTTAAGAGAATACATTATTTATACATTATACTACACACACACAGAGAGAGAGACAATTTTAAGCCAGCTTGCATTCTATTCATAGCAGTTCAGTGCTATTGGCAATAATGTTGCAATCCATCTCTTAATTGTACCAATAGATTTTGTGATAGTTTGTCAAAATAGGATATTTTTTTACAAAATAACCTCTACTGCATATATATGTTGCAGTTATGATACTCATTTTATTTATCTTTACAACAAATTACTATTATCTCAGCTAAAGGTATTTAATTTTCTCTTTCATTGCCAGTTATTTTTTAAGTACTGAGAGTTCACCAAGAGGAAGACAGCTACATAGGTAAGCAGAACAACAACAGCATCTTTTCCCACTGATTGAAAGGACCTGTGCCTCTTTGTTTATGAAACCTGTTATCCTTAATGTCTGAAGAAATAGCTCCGTGCATTCTTATTCATGTGCCATCAGTTACCTGAGAAACAGACAATACGATTCTGTGGTCTTACAAAGGATGTTATTTTATATATGTGATGTATGTTGTGATAAAACGAGTGCCGCTTTCAGTCTCTCTCCTGATCCTGATACCGAGTCTAGTTAATGTTTTGTATACATTGAAACATTTCAGGAAAACAGAAATGGGACTGGGCGAATGAATTAATTTACAAAAAGTTTGTCCCCTTTAAACTAGTTTCCTGTATGCTGGTCCTCATGGTAGTTATATCCAGTGCTAATATTAAAGTAGACCCATTGTTATTAATAGAAATGACAAACTTAGATTCATTAATTTTAATGGGTCTACTCTGATTACACCAGCATTGCCTACAACCTAGTGTATCTGTATGTTGCATGCTATCGTAATGTCTTCTTTGTATATATTTGTTAAATGTCGACATGTGCTTTGTCAATATATGCATATATATTTGCATTTCAGTGTGTCAACGATTGAATTGTTGAATCGCCAATGCCTTTCATGCAACTTCATGAAAGATCAGTGCACATATTTCAATGCAAAGTTTAGCCCAACTATCAAGTATTTCATTCTGCAATGTAAAGGTAAGCCAGCCTCCTCAGTTTGATGTTAGTTGCATTTCAGTTTATTTTAAAAACCAACACTTTGCCTTTTTATTGTCCATTTGTCATCTTGCCATAAGCTTCATGCCATCAATCCATGGAACTTTATGGAATAGAGGTGGGAAGGAGCTGGCAGCAGATGTGGTAGCCACAACTGCACGGCACAATACTACACTGTTCATTTAAAGAACTTGGGCCTTGCAGAAAAGAAATAAAAATATGTGGCGTTGGCTAAGAGAACTGAGAAGAGAACACGAGGGAAGGCAGAAGCTGTAAAAAGGCAGCAGAGCAATCCTACGCATTTTTTCTCAGAAGTGGGCCCCACAATAGCCAATGAAAGTTAATCCCAGGATTGCAGCCATATGCAGTTATACAACCAATAGCAATTGGAGTATGATAATATCTGGAAGGCCATAGGTTCCCCCTTCCTGTAAAAGAGTATGGACACTCTGCAAGCTCTGTTCCAGACTCATCCAAAATAGTGATGGGTAAGCTCCTAGTGGCTCAGCTCAGAGCCGGTTTATGTAACTAGCTTTCTTGGACAGTGCTTTAACATTTTTTATTTCCAATCCAACCCCCAACCCTGCTAAAGCTCAATGACAAGGAGATGGAAAATATGTCTAGAATTATCTATAAGTGCATACGTATATGTATGTGTGGTGTAGTGGTTAAGAGCGGTAGACTCGTAATCTGGGGAGCCGGGTTCGTGTCTCTGCTCCTCCACATGCAGCTGCTGGGTGACCTTGGGCCAGTCACACTTCTTTGAAGTCTCTCAGCCCCACTCACCTCACAGAGTGTTTGTTGTGGGGGAGGAAGGGAAAGGTTAGTGTTGGCTGCTTTGAGACTCCTTCGGGTAGTGATAAAGCGGGATATCAAATCCAAACTCTTCTTCTATTGGTAGAGGAAAGACAACAGTCTGTATATGGCACTAAAGCCTAAGCCATGGTTACGGGGGCCACATTTGCTTTCTGATAGAAGATTCCCTAGTTCTCAACCTGATGCCAGATTTTGTATTTGGTAGAAATAAATATTGGGATCCATTATTAACAGACTCCACTAAGTCCCTAAAAGACCTAAAATGACATAAGCTCTCTATAGCCCAGTTAATACATAATGCTAAGGCAAACCATGACCATGACAAATGTGCAGGTTCTCAAGACTGATCCCTCCTCAGTCCTAATGCTCTACTCAGGCCTAAGCCATGGTTTGGCTTAGCGATATGTCAGAACCCAGGCTCATGGTTTGTGTCACTCCAAGGAAACCCCAAAGTGTAATCAAGGTTTGTTCTTGTTTTACTGCTCATAGTTTGTCTGGAAGAGAAAAAGCACAAGGCTGGGTTCTGATGTACCCAACAAAGCAGGAGCAAGACTGTGCGAGCAGTAAAGCAGTCTCAATCTTTGCTGCTGCCATTCACATGTTTGCTCATTTGCACTAAACCATGGTTTCGCTTAGTGTTACATGAGAACTTGTCCTATATCCTCAAATTGCCATGATTATCATGAATCTCAGGGAACAGCATAGGAACTTGCTGCTGCTGAAGGGTGTGTGTGTGTGTGGTTTTCCTATGTTCATCTTAGCAGTCCACGGTTAGAAAGAAACAGATTCAGAAGCCAGCTTGACTGTTGGACAGTAGAAATCGCAGCAGCAAGAACACAAATTGAGGTCAGACTGTCCTTGACTGTGATACTGTTGTCTGTCCCTTGAATCTTGAACTGAGCCTGGGACACATTACTTTTGAGTTCTTTCCCTAAATCTCTAACAGCCTCCAAATGACTTTGAAAAGTGCTGAATACTCACTGTTCTCTTTTGAATTTAATAGTAGCTGCAGGTGTTCCATACTTTTTATAATCAGACTATTAATCGCTCTATGTGTCAGTTTCTCAACTGTAAAATTGAGATGATAATAATAATAGTACCTCAAACTTGTATTATTCACCATGAGACTATCCTAGTAATGCACTGGCATTAACGAGACTACTCATGGGTTTAGTGTTGAAGAACATGCATTAATTGTTTGGAGGACTGAGTGCAGAGCTGCTAAAGCGCATCATGAGATGCTTGCTTTCTACTGAAGTGCTGATGCCTCTATATTTTATAATTTTATGTTTATTAATTGTATGTGTGTTGTCTGATGTTATAGGACCTGGTGTTCCAGTTGTCAGTGTGCATAGTACAAGCAATCCTGAAAGTAAGTCTATACTACTTGTTCATTGTGGATTTTCTCTCCTGCTTTTAGACCTTCACAGAATTAATTTATGAAAACCCATCTTAATTACAGCCTAGCAATAAACATCCCTGTAAGTGATAAGAGTAGAGGAAAATTAATCAAGTGACTATAACATACCAGGGATTTTGCAGACTGATGTTATACTAGATGTATATCTTTTAACTCCTGTTAATGCTTGCGTTAATTAGGTGGCACAATGGCACGATCCCTTTCACTAACTATGCAAATTGAGTTCCTGTTACAGGGACTCTGTTATATGCTTTGAAATACTTTAAAGCTGTAATCCAATTAGTTTGGATTAAGGTGCTGTTTTACGAGTGCTACTTGTCTAATTCAACCTACGTTTAATAAACCAAATTTTACTTTTCTTAATCTTCTGCAATATTACAAAACTCTTTAAAAGTGTGCAGTGTGTTTCTCCAAAACTGTAAGATATATCCAATAAAAACCCACCCACACAAATCCTTCAATATTATTTCTACTCTAATAAAAAATTTCCACTGATGATATAAAAGTACAAGCCTAGTAGGGTTGGGAGTGTGTGAAGTGACATATTACCTGCCACATCCAAAATCCTGTTGGCTCATCCTGGCCAAGGCAGGAAGTATGGACAACCTTCCCCATGTGGATTTTTTATTTTATTTCTTTATCCCTTTTGGTTCCAATGTGGGGCCAGGCTAGTGTAGATGTGAGACCCTATATTGGAGCCTCTGCTCTCCACTGGGAGAGCAGAGGTTCCAATTTAGGGTCTCACATCTACACTTTTCTATCAGTGAAGAGGCACCTGCTCTCCTCCCTAACTTCTTTCTGCCAACAGAGCTGGGGATTTGCAGTGTTCTCCTTACCTTTTTATTTGAAATTTCAAAAATAAATAAGAGCATTTCATTAATTTTAGCACTACTGTACTGCTGGCATTTAGTTTGAACATTCTTGGCATTAAATATAATTTAATTGCAAGTGTATGGATGGAAAGTAACATTTCAGTCCACTCCATGCAGCTGTGCATCATTTCGATAATGTAACTAATGCACTTTAATTGGTGAAGACTTGAAACCAGATGATCCCTTGTTCAAGTCTTTTTGATATTCTCTTTAAAGTACAATATTTTTGTCTATGTTAACTGGACTAGGCAGTTGTCAGCATAATGGTTTGATACTTGTACAAAGAAGCAATGTCTGGCTCTGATCCTTTTTAGAGTCTCCATCTGCAAAGGTTCAAAGGAAAGATTTCGTTTGTTCAGAGCATTTTTTAGCAGAAAATTGGATAATGTCTAGAGATCATTGTTTGCCATTTACGATAAAACCAATGACGTATCTAATGCCTGAATGCAAAATTAGATAATCTCTTCTATTAATAAAGCAGAAAATACACGATTGAAGTTTACTTCAATTACTGTATCTGAAACAATGATTACAATATTTTGGTTGACTGCCCAGAAATTACTTCCTAGCTAGATTATCCCTTGTTGCCCTAAATGAGGAGAGATATAAAAAAATGAAAAACGAAGATTGAAGCTGAGAGAAAACCAATCAAATATCCAGATACAGCTGGATTAAAAAATATTAATTCAAACAATGTTGTAATGTTAAGGTTCTGTGGCATTCTGAATTGAGCACTGGAAAAATGCATTACTAGAGTTTAACTTCTATTTTCATTCTGGCACACTGGGCAAGCTATCCCCTGATGTATAACTTTTTCTGCACTGGTTCATTTAATTAACGACCATAGGAACAGAGGACTTTGTTGTATGCTAAGTCAGACCATTGGCCCACCTGACTCACTTTTGCTCACACTGACTGGCAGCAGTTCTGCAAGATTTCAGGAGTCTCTCCCAACCCTACCTGGAGATGTCAGGGATTGAATTTTGGACCTTCTCTGTGCCCTGTTACTGCCCTGAAAATCACCTGCCCTGTCCTGGATTCAACAGATGCTTTGTTTCCCCTTAGCCTAATTTGGGATTGAGGTGGGGAGGCTGCAGGGCAGTTCCAAACACACCCCAGGCAGGTATGGCCTACAGTAGTTTAGTTGTCCATCCATACCCCAGAGAATCAAAAGGTGGAAATAGGAAAATACTCAAGGCAATCATTTGTGGCCTTACTCAGCTGAACATCCTTTTCTCTCTATATAGATAATATTATTCCTGCTCCACCTAAGAGAATGCTCAATTTGGTAACCATCAGTATTTAACAATGGATCAAATTCAATTGTGTTACAAATTGAGCTAAAGAGTGTTCATAGTGTCCATTATATAAATAGGTTTTTAGAACATGCATTTGGTTTGGGTTTAGCCTCCTTAAAAATATGGATTGTTATTTTTATACTATACCGATTGATACACACATATGTGTTTCTTTTTCTTGTCATTTGTTCTTGCAGAATTTTATATATTAGAAAATAATTCTGGATTAAATGAAGCAGTCTTAAAGAAAAGAACATTCAGGACAGAAACGAAAATGCTTCACATTGATGACTATGGTAAATATATCTGAATGCTGTTGAGAACCAAGCAGAACATTTTCAAATAATATATTTTTTTCATCTTTGAAACTACCAGCCTTTAATGTTTTACTCTTTTCTTAAAAGAACTTCCTTTACAGTTGTCATTTCCAAAGGATTTCACAGAACGGAGTGCATATCCTGTCCTCTTAATAGTGTGAGTATAAATAATTAAAATTATTTAAATTGATTTATGAAATGGTTTGTTTGCATGCTATTCTAGGTCACATGAATTTGTCATTGTATGAAGTGCTTCACTAAAAATCCTGTAAATTATTTATATATCAATAGATATGTGACCATCATTCCATTAGGGCAAACATTTAATCTTGCTGGATGGCACTATCCTCCCTCCTGCCATGTTCTGTTTCAGGAGCAATCCCAACACCCCAGAGCCAAATTTGAAGGATGTGCAGGGAGAGGAGAAGTTGTTGTGCAAGCAGAAGTCCTTGATCAGGCTTCTGGTGACAGCATTCATTCGTTTAATCCTGCCCAAAGATATAGTACAGCTGTCCATAAGAGGAGCTATCTGCTTGGTTCACATCATGCAGTCATGCGCATACCACCTTCGGAAAATGTTAAACCAAATAACCACTTGATCATCCCAAGAATATCTTCCCTAAGGTGGATGGTAGATTTTTCACAGAAACTGTTCAAATGTTGAGAGAAAACCGAAGGGATCTACACAAGTCGCTACTACTTTTCTCATAGTGATTAGCTCAGGATATTGCAGTTTCTCCATTTCTGAGCATGGAAAACATTCCTGTATGTCTCCCATCTTTCCTGTCCTGGAGCTCCTGCAAGCTTTGACCACTGCAGGAATTTCTTTGTTTGTTCATGATAACAATAGCCAGAGCCGTAGCTACGAGGGGTGGGGGGCTATCCAGGTTGTTGAGGTACCATTGAGGCTCGCAGTCTGTGTGTGTGTGCACGCACGCAAACACACACAGGTGTGGGTGTGGGCATGCCAAACTGGGTATTTTACCTGGGTGAAATTTCTTGAAGGAAAGCTTTTTAGCTTAAAAATAATTTGTCCTAGAATCTTTGCAAGATAGAATGATTTTGATTATATGTAATAGCTGAAAAATGATATTAGATTTGATTTAAATTGTAGTGAGCACCTACCACAATACATCTTCTTCTGACTTTCTAAGCATCTGATACATGTGTGGCAGGTGTAGTGGCCTCCAGATGTTGTTTAACTATTTCCTTGTTTCATAAAATCTATATACTGCTTGATAGTAAAAAACAAACAAACCTCCAAGCAGTTTACAAAAGATAAAAGACTAAAACCAAGAATAAAAGTACAACTCTACTTTAAAACATACAGAAGTTAAAATACTAAAGCAGATTAAAATTGCACCCACTTTCTCACTAAAGCTCCCACCATTCACAGCCAGCATAGTCAGTGGTGTGAGATGATGGGAGTCATAGTTTAGTAGCACGTGGAGGTAACTGTGCTAATAGAATTCATATATGATCATGGCAGGAACCCAGGTGGCACTGTGGTTAAACCACTGAGCCTAGGGCTTGCTGATCAGAAGGTCGGCGGTTCGAATCCCTGTGACGGGGTGAGCTCCCGTTGCTTGGTCCCAGCTCCTGCCAACCTAGCAGTTCGAAAGCACGTCAAAATGCAAATAGATAAATAGGAACCGCTACAGCGGGAAGGTAAACGGTGTTTCCATGTGCTGCTCTGGTTTGCCAGAAGCGGCTTTGTCATGCTGGCCACATGACCTGGAAGCTATACGCCGGCTCCCTCGGCCAATAATGCGAGATGAGCGCACAACCCCAGAGTCAGTCACGACTGGACCTAATGGTCAGGGGTCCCTTTACCTTTACCTTTTTATGATCATGGCAGCAGAACTGCACTGGCCATAATAAAAGTGCCTGATTCAAAAGTGTGCAAAGAATTAATTGGGGTATCTTATATATATTTATCTAATTTCCCCACAAGCTTAAAGCAGTCAAATTAAACAAAGCAAAATCAAACCATTATCAATCAAAATAATAGCACAGAACAGTTGTGATCGATAGAATCCTAATTTCCTTTGAACTCTGCTCTTGCTGGTAGAAAGCAGGAAGGAGAAGAGATTTTTATTTTTTTGCAGATTTGTCTTTTCCCCTCCACCTTTCTGTTTCCTCTAAAATGTTGCTCTGGAGCACTGGAAAACCAGAGCAGTGTTGGAAGTGGTATTGGGAGTTGCAGACAGGGAGGCAGACCAACAATTATTACCTGTCCTACCAGCAAGAGACTCCCTTGGATCAGAGTCCTTACCAATTGGAAAGGGAAAGGGAAGGGTTCTGTTGTAGTTAAAAAAAATCACCTGGTTTGTATGAGATACTTTTCACAAGTGGCCGTCAGTGTGAAGCTGAGTGTCCACCACACAATTACCTTTTTAACACAGATGTGCTATTTGAAGGCTGATATCTTACAGAAAGTGGTGGGGGCGGTGTGTGTGTGTGATGGAAGGCATCCAAGCTTAACAGATCTACATAGTTCAGACGGGGAATTAGAATGGCTACTGAGACTGCATCCATCATCAGTTAATCATCTGCATTTGCATCAAGGATTCCTAACTTACTGTTTGGGTTAGATAGTAAGCTGGTTTCAATGTAATACTAACTCATAATTTATCATTTAGGGAAAGTGCTACAGCTCAGTGGTAGAGCACAGGCTTTGCATGCAGAAGGTTGCACTTCGATCCCTGGCATTTCCAAGTAGGGCTGGGAAATACCACCCACCCAAAACCTTGAAGAGTCACTGCCAGTCAGTGTCAACAATAGTAGGCTAGGTGGACCAATGGTTTGGTTCAGTATGAGGTTGCTTCCGATCTTCACTTGAGCCCAAGGCTAGAGTAGGCCCTTTTTGGCAATGTTAAACCATGGTTTAATGTTATATCTGAACTGGACCACTTTTCACTTATTATATTTTACTTTTACCCTACTAGATATGGCTCATGTAGTTATAACTTGGTCTGTATACTTCCTTGCATAACCCCCATTTGTAACAGCTCACTGATGACTTGTCATCCTCTTGCTCCAGTGTTGGGAAATGGCAAACAGAGCTGTGTTATACAGTCTTTAGCCTACCTGCTAAATGAGCATTGCTCATACAGTATTGCTAAGTATAGCACATTTGAAATTGAGAACATCGTCATCTAGGTTCCTCGTCGTGTCTTTTTCTCATAAAGCTCTCACCGTGCAAAGGAAATTCTAGTTAATGAAACTGGAAGTTGCACATCTAAACTATACAGAATGTTACAGAATGTTTTCAGATCCCCCCCCCCCAGTGTAGCAATATGAAAAGAAATATCAATTAGCAAGGAATCTCATTAGCATGAATGGGAAGTGCACAGAAGAACCTTCAGCATCTGCTAACCTTTGATTATTGATAAGACTGAATTTAGCATACTCTCCCCCCACCCCTTTAGAACATCTAAAACTGAAAAGAGCTGTCTGCACTTGTGGGTTGTGCTGCTTTCAGGAAATTTGCCTCATATACTTTTCTCCCAATATTCTGTTTCTGTTGTCCATTTAGTTTTCGTTTTTTCTTACAATATTTAAATTATTGCTAGTACAACTGGGTTGCTCCTTAGTATATGTGGGTACTATTTGCTAGTATGCTAGTTATGAACTCTTTTAAAAAGCTGAAGAGTTTCTACAGTTGCACATGTCCGCAACATTAGAACGCTGTTGAGCAAGTTAAGTTACGTCATCAAGTATATGTTAATGTATGGATACATAAATCGTTTGTATAAGATGAAGCATCCACAATGATCAGTAAGGCAACAAAACAATACTCTAGATTTGGGTCGTCATGTGTCCTACTTTAACAGAAGATAGTCCTCTACTTGAAGGACTGTATAGTCCAAGTACAGTTTTAAAACAAAGAACGATAAGAAGGCAGGGCTGAGGCATTGAAGTTGTGCATCAACAATTAGTACTTGGGCAGAAGGCTGGTGAGATGTGTTGTATTTCTATTTAAAGTATTGCAATTGTTACTAAATTTGCATCTAAATATGCACATTTTAAGAAATCAGTGTTCTTTTTAGTCTTTTCTTCTGGTGATGTGTAAGTGGCTACTATTTTCTGTTTACTCATTTTATTTATTTCTTGGATTGGTAGTTGCCTTTTGGCCTAGGGGTAGTTGTAAACCAAAGAGCTACAGTTTGAAACCTCTTCAATCCAGGATGGTATTTTAAGAAATGCACTGATTTCCAGTAGTGTCGACAAACCTCTGTTGGCCAGTTCACATGTGACCGTGATATGTAGAACGGGATATAGAAGTGAACTTCGGTTTCACACACACATATCCCGTCTTCCACTGTGCATATTATCTTTAGTGAGACTGGGCCTTTGTTTGTAATGGCCTAAAAAACTGGACTCAACTTGTGCTATTCTGAGGGGTCGGGTAAGATGAGTTGTGAAGCTATAGGGTGAGGGGAGGTTTGAGCTAGCTGTGAGGGGGTAGCCAAGGGGGAGGGGAGTTAGCAAAGGGGTTGGTGAGTGGAGCAAGCAGGGGTGACAGACTCTAGTGTAACTGTACAGTATATGGAGATGTACCAGGTTGTCATTTTAAAGAACTATCAGAACATAGAAGCAAGAAGAGAGATCTGGGAAAAGAATAGTTGAGACAACTGAATTAACAGAAGGGTACTGGAAAAGTGTTAATTCTGAGAATGCAAGCTTTACAGTCCACCCATCTGACTCAATATAAAAACATAGAAATAGTTATATTTCTAAGACAGGGGGTCGCTTACATGGTACCCTCCAAATGTTGCTGGACTACAACTTTCCGCATCTCTGACCATTGGCCAGTCTCACTGGGGCAGATAGGAGTTGCAGTTTAACAAGTTGTGGGAGTCACCATATTGGCTACCCTGTTCAAATGCAATTATGTTGTGCTCACTGCCAAGGGAAGAAGTGGAGGGAAAGGAACACATTGACTTTTCTATGTTCTTCTAACAGTAAACCATTTTTCTTTTCTTTCTGCTGAACCCCTTACCTTTTCAGTTATACATTTTCACTGCTGGTGTTAGAGAAGTTATTTTTAGAAATCTCTTCACAATATAATGAAAAGTCAATACTAAAAGTCTGTCAGGAGAGACCTTCTGGGGCTGATTTAATTTGTCTTGGATCTTTCAGAAGAGCAGGAGGTGGTAATCCTCAATCCAATTTGCTAGAACCTCTACCCTGAAAGTGCCGAATTAGTATCCTCTTATAATTAAAGATAAGCCCAAATTGTACCTGAGAATACAGAACTACTACTGCGGTTTGCATGTTGCTTGTATCCAGAATGAATACAGCATTAAGTCCATTGAACTGTGTGCAGACTACAGAGATCTGGTTTGGGGTGGGGGGGGGGAATATAGATTGGCACATAAAAACACCAAAAAAAAACCTCTCATGTCCAAGCAGTGACCTTTTCCTCCTTCTCAACACCAGAAGTACCTGGTCTAAAAAAATAATAATACAGTCAAACCTCCGTTCACGTAACCCTCTGGTTACATAAACTTCGGGATGCACGCACGGCAAGCCCAGAAGTATTTTACCAGGTTTTGCTGTGTGAGCATGCACAAAAGCGGTAGATGGTCTGTGCATGTGCAGAAGCAGTCCTCAGGTTGCAAAAACCTCGGGATCCGTCTGCAACCAGAGGTACCACTGTACAGTGGTACCTCAGGTTACAAACGCTTCGGGTTACAAACACTTCGGCTTACAGACTCCACTAACCCGGAAGTAGTACCTCGGGTTAAGAACTATACCTCAGGATGAGAACAGAAATCGTGCGCCAGTGGTGTGGTGGCAGTGGGAGCCCCATTAGCTGAAGTGGTACCTCAGGTTAAGAATGGTTTCAGGTTAAGAACGGACCTCTGAAACGAATTGAGTTCTTAACCAGAGGTACTGCAGTACTGCTATTTCAGATACAGCAGCATGCTGTTTCTTTTGGGAAATATTTGGGAATATAAGTTAATTCTGAAGTCCCACATGTGTAGGAAACTGCAGAAGAAAAATGGGTGATTGTCTGAATTCAAAAGTGTGGGGGCCTGACTCACTCTTGGAGCTCCCAGCAGAGTTTAAAACAGAAATAAGTGCGGCATTTGCAAAGTGTGGGAAATATGGGTGGTTAAACCTTTATAAGCCCCAGTATTAAGCGCTTACAACTTTACTCTTCCACCTTGGAGTGAATAGACCACAACCTCAAGTTTAAATGCTTTACTTGCAGTAATCAGAATTCTCACTCTGTGCCCCAGCAGAAACAGTGTGGATAAGGTATTCTTAGTTACAAAATATAAAAAGAATATTTGGATATGGAGTCATTGCTTGGGAGCTCCAGCTTCATGCATCTGGTGAATTGCATGGTTCAAAGAGAATAACCAGCCCAAAGGAGAGAGGTCATGACCAACCTGAGTCTTCTCTAGAAATTAAGAACTCTGGGATCCCTAACCCCTTTTTTACTGACAATTATGTATAGATATGTTTGGCTGCATAAATTTTCCCCTGTTTCAAGTAACAGTGATATAGATGCCTTTTATGATATCAATTATCAAAGCTCTACATCGTGAAAGTGGTAGTTCTGCAATTAACATAAGGTCCTATCACACCAGGTCTCTGTGTGCAATCTCTTTTCGTATGATGGTGCACATATGGTAAACAGTTCATTTCCTTTCAGATGATATTGCAGGATGCTTTACAATAACACACCTAACTGAAAGCATTTTCAAAACTCTGCCAATGTTCCTGGTCTTGTTTGTTTTTCTACACTGTTTGATACAGTGCCGCAGTTTGATACAGTGCCGCAGCTACTGTAGTTTAAATTAATTTAAAGCGCCACATCTAAATGTGGGCATGATATGAATGGCTTGGGGCCATTAGATATAAGAGGACAATATTAAGAATCTGTAGCCCTCTTAATGTGTTGCTCACATATAAAGAACATAAAAATATTAGGTGAGCCCTGCTTCGGCCTATTCTATCAATCTGTTATAACAGAGGCCAGATGGACGCTTACGGGAAGCCCACAAGCAGGATATGAAGTCAAAAGCGTTCTCCTGCTTGTGATCCCAAACAATTGGTATTCAGAAACATAATGAAAGCATCTTGACTGTATATTTAGCTACACTGAATATAGCTTCTGCAACAGGGAGCGTTATCTACATACAGAGGCATTCCATGTGATTTAGAAACCTGAGTAATCCTGGGTAAGGCATGAGGAGGGCTTCCTCCTTTTAGAATGAACACAGTATTGGCAATTATCCTTTTATCAGTCTCAAAGAAAAGTCACTTCTATAGCATTCCGTTATTGAAGAAGGTAATTTTTTTTGGGGGGGGGGGTGAGTTAACCAAGTGCTCATAAGAATGAGAAGACAGGAGATAGCCAGCAAATGTGAGCATGGATGAATCTTCCTCCATACACTTACTAATACCTGAGCATCTGTTCAGACAATATTATCACCTCCTATTTCTCTTCAGGCAGCAATAGCTACAACATGGATTGCTTGAATATGCCTTATTGGTTGGAAATAAGTCATGAAGTATTTCTGAAATGAGGGTGAGGAAGGGCCTGGCTTGAGGCCTGGGTATTGCAAGCCCACAGTGCCAAAGGACATTGCCATACGAGTTTCTGACAACCAGCGTGGTGCCTGTGGACAGCTCTTAACTACTTATATGGAAGACATATATGGAAGGCCCATATTCATGATCTAAAACCAATAGTTGAGTTGTCTTTAGAATCATACCATGTTATGTTTATGCATTGCTTTTAAGGCTTTTATGCCACTATAATAATAGAATCGACACAGATTCAGATGAGAGAGGTCATAGCAAGGAGCTATGCTGGGATTCCTTTACCAGTCAACCTTGGCTCTAAGATATGCAGAGGCAGCACTTTGTGCCCTGTGGATGGAGACAGCTCTTTGTATGGTGACATGGGATAGAGCCTTCTCTGTGGTGGCACCCTGACTATGGAATTCCCTAGGAGGAAATCCATGTTGCACTAATAAAATCATTCAATCAGTGCAAGCATTTTTGGGGCTTCTCCCAGTCCTTCAGAGCAGATTTGGGGGAAGAAGAAGAGGGAAGACCTGTTGTATTAGCAGGAGTTCTTGCACTGGCTTCAGCTAGTGTAGTGGAATACTTGAATCTGACCCTCTACCTTTAGGGGTATGTTAGTCTACATCAATAGACTTCCCGTACCAAGTCAAAACATTGTGTTTTTATATATTTTTATATTGTAAGCCACCCAGAATAATAATTATTACTGCTACTACTGCTGCTGCTGCTGCTGCTGCTGCTACTACTCGTACTGCTACTATATGTTTGCAAGCAAGCTTTCAGTGGTACTGATTACCATCTCCAAGGTTTCATGATTTGAGCAGTATTGGTTTTTTTAATCTTCTACTTTATGCTACTTTTTGTCCTTTTTGCTTTAGTTATAGTTTATATTTTTATCTGCAGTTGTGTTGTTTGTAGACTGCCCAGGGATTCATTTGGATGAGAGGTAGTTTAGGAACAATGAATGAATAAAGGAGGAATGATCCCTATATTATTAGCATTAATGTTGTGAAGTCTCTTCCTTTACAACAACTGACTTTCCCAGAAAGGCTTTAGGCTCTTTTTGTCAAGCAAAGTTCAGATTTGTCTTGGCTGACTCCCTCAGCTACTAAAGCCTTTCTTTTTGTTGTAGATGTTTGATGTGGTTGCTTTGAAGGATGCAGTTTCCATTTGCGTTGGTCCAATAACTCCCTTGCTCCTTTTAAAAGGGTGTAGCATCATATGTGAATATTCAGTAAGGACCCACCCCACCTTGAGCCATTTCTCCTTTTCAAAGTCTAATTTAGTGTACGCTCAGTACACTGATTTTGTGGACTATTTCAACATAAATGGTTTGAATATTTCAAGGAAAGTTGTAAAATATGTATATATTGTATTTCCACTATAGCAGAATTGTTAGCCTCTGAATTTACACATGTTGCCATTGTCTGTACTTACCTCCCTCTTGAGTTTTGATGCATACACTAAAATTGCTAAGTAGATTGTGAATTGCTAATTTTACAGTTTGGCCCTCCAATTCTAATACGTTTCATGTTCAGCTTCCTTTAACTACATTATATATACTGTACTCTATAGATTAGAGAGTTGTACCATAATTGCCTGAAAGACTGCTTATTATCTCTCTTCTATATAATTAGGATCAAAGTTTAACTCTCAGATCTTTGATATTCCTCATTAATGTCCACCTTATTCATTTAGAGATTTGGAAGATACACTCCCTGGCTGCATAGGAAATAATTAAGTAGAGTGAAGCTAGCAGCATTTAATCTGTATAATAAAAGTGAGAGGTGATCATCATTCTTTTCTCTCTCTGACACAATTAACCTCTTTCCTTGAAATGTGTAGATAATGCCTCTTAAATGGTAGCACTCATTGTTTGAAAATTTGGGTATAGTAGAAGTGAATCAGCACATGTCTCCAGTAATCTTAACGATTAAATCATCAAGATAAGTTACTGTTTCTGTGCCCATCACATTCACAGTGGAGGCATCCACTTACGGAAGAGAAGGGGAGCAATTTTTGCCAAGCCCACTTTCCCTCTGCAGCCACTGATCTAAAAAGTCCTCCAACTCTCTGGATATGAGTTTAAGCTGGGGGCTGGAGGTGGAGGGGAACTAGTAGGTGATGTAAATTATTTATCCCCCCCCTTCCAACTCCCTTCCATGAGTACAAGGGCACCCACTGGATTCCACTCTTTTCCACCTCCCTTATGGCAGGGTTGGGGAACAAGTGGTCTTTTAGGTATTGCTGAATTCCTATTCCTATCAACTCCAGCCAGCATGGCCAGAGATCAGGGGTGATTTTAGAATGTCATATTCACTGTGGGTTTTGAAATTTTGAACTGCTTTGGGTGGCCTATGCCCCCAAAGGCAATCTATTGATAATTTTATAATTATGTACCCCAAACCTATACCCCAAAATCTGGAGGGTCACGGGTTCTAAATCCCTGCTTTATGCAAATGGAAAATAATTCAGATTTGGCATAATGTCAGTCATTGGCTACCAAGCTACAAGATTACTCATTATCATATTGGAATTTTAAAACATGATACAGTGAATTTTAGCTGCATAGAACAGCAGGATAGAATAACGCAGACTATGCTATATTAAATACGAACAGCAGAAAGTTCATAGGAAAGCCGAACTATCCAGCTGCAATTTTACTTTAAATATAGCACTCTTATACTTATTGATTTCCTCTGGTTTGTTTGCCGCAATGATATTCTTAGCTTTGATCAATATGTGATGCATATGATAATGGAAGAACCCATGGCTCAGTATAAAGTTACAATACATGTGGTATTTTCTATTGCACAAAATTGTATAGTCTGCAATCTAGAAATATAGGTGCATAAAAGAGAACCCACTGTGTACAGTTGGTGTTGTCCTTGGAGGTTTTCTCTAGGAACAGAGTGAGGAATTATTACATTTTGGATTAACAACATGGCAGGGTAGGAGAATCACCCATTTTCATAATTTATTTTAATACATGCAGATTTACATGTTATAATGTCATGCTATTTATTTTTTAAGGCAGAGCTATAACTATGTACTTGATTAAAAGGAAAGAAGAAAAACTTCTGGGAATGTATATTTAAAACAAGCCGGACAACCATAATGATGTAACTTACTGCATTTGTAAATGCTGCTTGGAATGGGTTTACAAGCATGTGTTAAGATTAATATTACTGTCCAGTATTGGAGATATCCTTAGGAGCCACATATGGTCATAAGGGCTGCATGCAATGGGAGGAATGGTAGACTAATCATTACAGGAAAAGCAGGGGTGACTAGGTGGCATTTTTTTTTCTCTTCCAGCTCATTTGCTCAAACAGTCCTTGGGGCTGTGGTGGCATCCCTCTTAGTCTGAAGGTGGTTATCTTAGAAGGTAGTTCCATAAATAGGAAGAGCATGGTTATCCAGGACTTGATCCTGGGTGAGGGAGCAGACTTGCTATGCATTACACAGATAAGGTTAGATGAAGTGGGCAGGGTGAATTTGCCCCAGATCTCTCCTCCAGGATTCTCTCTATAGCACCTGTCCAGGGAGGTTGGTAGGGAAGCAGAGCTGCTGCAGTGTTGAAGTTCCATCAGCATAACCAGGATCCCAATTAAACCATCTTCCTGTTTATACTTGAGGATAGGTGAGGACAGAATGGGAATTCTGTTGGGATATTGGCAGAGTTGGCTCTGCCATGAGGCAAACTGAGGCAGCAGAAGCCCCCCAAGTTGGACACCCAGCAGGTGCTGCCCCTGTCCCCAGCCGAAATCATGTGAGCTCTCGCCCAAAATTGTGGAAGTAGCAGGCAGGTAGAGAATCGGTACCAGTGGCAATAAGTAGCAGGAGCAGCAGGGCAGGGGAAAGCAGCACTTCCTGTTTTGCCTCAAGTGCCCCTGGGTTCAGGTCTCCCCACTGTGTCAGCAGTCTCCTTGCCTGAGCTAGCTGGAGTAGTATTGAGCACAGTAGTCTCTCTGATTAGTGGTTAAATGACTTCAATGCCCATGTTGATTCCACCCCTTCAATAGACGTTCAGGACTTCATGGACTACTTGGCAGCTGTGTGAATTTACCAACTGATGTCAGGACCCATTCATATTGCAGGGCAGATTCTTGACTTGGCTTTTTGGTTCTGTATGGGGTGGTGGTGACCTAGGTATGGACTTGGGTTTAGGGTCATAGATTTATTGTCATATATAGATTCCTACCTCGTGAGGTTTAGGCTTAAATAAGCTCCTAAGCTCACAGTGGTGCAGGACCCATTATAAAGGTCCAAATATGGATCTAAATCATTTCCCAACTGCTCTGAGTGAGTTTTCTGCTATATCAGTGATTCTGTCAAAGTCTCGGTCAGTCTCTGGGATAGGAAAATGACCTAGGCGGTTGACACAATTTCACCCAAACTGATGGGTTCAGGCAGCTGATAATGGAGCCACCTGCCTCCTTGCTTTTTGAGGGATCTCAGGGTGATAAAGTGGCAGAGACAATTATTTGAGCAACAGTGGGAGGAAACCTGAAGACAACATGACTGGACATGGACTAGAGCCCATGTTGAGTCCTCTGCTGTGGTGATGAAAAAACTCACACTTTTCTTCTACCCAGAGTCACCTAGCTGAACCACTCTGTGTTTTAGAGTCTGTTGCATCAAGAATTGGGGGGAAAGGATGTGATTTCCCATTCTGACACTATTGCTAGACATTTTGCAGATAAAGTTGCTCACATCTACTGTGACTTATATGCCGTGTCTGTACCAGATCCTAGTTATGTATCTCTGACTCCTGGATGTCTTGTCGTACTTGAGTCATTTAATTTGTACAGTCTGAGGAGATGGGCAAGATTAAGTGATCCTTGCCCTTCCTGACACATTAAGGAAGCTACCGTAAGTCTGCTTGAGTGGGCACAGAGAGTGGGGGATGTCTATTTAGCCTTAAGGTGGCTGTCATGAAACATTTATAGGAAAATCTCTCTCTGGGTGGGTTGGATAAGTTTCCAGCTAGCGTCTGCTCTACTGTTCTTGGGCAAGGTGCTTCAAGGGTGATTGGATGAAACAGATGAAACAGGTGTAGGTTTGGGGTTTCAGGCAGCTTTGGTCCCCTTGGTAGATTATCTGTTCTGGGAATTAGACAGGTGGAGTTTAGTGAACCTCAGTCCTACCTATGACAGAAGCATAGCAGGCTGTGACAGGAGAGGGGCTACACCCAAACTCTGGAGCACCTTGCTTCATGAAATTTCAAAGGTTTACTCCCTTGACAGCCGTCAGACAAATAATGCTTTAAGCAAAAGGTTTTCAATTACCTCTGTTCTGCCTCCCTCAATTGATTTTAAAAAATATATAGAACTGTTTTATTGTTATACTAAGATTTTTAAATGTTTTAAGCTGCCTTGACAGATGCATTTGTGTTAGAAGGCCAGGTTAAAATTCTTATACGAATAAATAAAACAATCCTTGAATTTTTAAATAGTGACACAGTAGATAGTAGCTACACATTTTATTGTCAATCTCTTTTGCATAGCTGTTTCAGGTTCATTTGCATAAGAGAGTTTATCAAGAGAAAGGAAGAGAAATTGAATTGAAATTGCAAGTCCTAGAAGATCGTGTTTTGCTTGTTTTGTTTTGTTTTGTTGCTTCATTCATTGAAATTAAGTAGCCTTTGTATATAGTGATACAGTGTTCAATAGACAAAAGAGGCTGAGAAACTTCATTGCATTCTTGATTGGTACAAAGGTGAAGATGCAGACAGAGTCCAGAGCTGTCAGATCTGATACTAATTGTAGTAAAGGAGTTCATATTTCCCTCAGAGCTCCAAGCAGAAATTATGGTTTAGTCTCCAGATTTCAAATACCAAGTGATGGGCTGCCATTTTCCCCCTCTTGAATATCTACTGTGTTAGGGACTGCACTGCTGGAAGCCTGCAAATTGCCTGCTGAGGTCCATGATTTTGCTGTGTAATTGGTATCTCCTTTATATTTAAAAGGCACATCAGCTTTGGCAGATGTTCTGAATCATAATACATCCTGCTAACACTGCAAGTTCATACGATATATATCATTAGTATCTGTAGGCACAGACTTGGTAGGTGTCAAATATGTAGACCAACGAAGAGTAATAGAACTGCACTGTTGGAGGATACTGCTAATGCAGAAATAAAAACATGGACTCATAAGGATTAGGGACAAGAGGAAAACTAGTTCCTGCCTAAAATCAATGTAGTACTGCTTGGGTAGAAGTGGTCAATACAAAATTGGAAGTAAGGGTATCTTCTGCAAATTTCCTTTCTGTGGTTGAACTGTGAAATCTGCAGAAATCTGCATTATCAGTTGAGTGGGAGCTATTTTTTTGCTGCTATTTCATTTACTAGAACAGAATGTACTTCTCTTTTTGTGGGGATTCAGATAAGATCTGGTGTCTGCATGTGTGTATTTCACTTCTTATTCCTTTATTACTCAGCACTTGATGAATGGCTGCAAAATATGTTAGCAGCCTCCATGGAAAAAATGTAGCATTTGATATAACATCGGGTGATAATATAAGTTCTGTCTGGGTTTTTAAATGCTGAAATCATTGATTGATGAATATGCACATGACATGGATAAAAAAATTGTAAGGTCTGGAAAGTAAATGCCTGTAGTATCTTTAATTGTGACATCATTGGAGGCAATGGACTGTTTGTTTTCCTAAGATTGTGAGGCCAGGAACTGTCTATGATAGCCTTTTCAGCTAAATAGTGGGGAATCAATTCTAATAGATAGATAGATACTGTAGATAGATGATAGATAAGTGTTCAGTATTTATATCTCTTTTAGTCCTGTGAAGGCATGTTAAACCTTCCTCAAAAAAAGCAAAGTGTCACATCTTTAGATGTAAAGAACCCCAAAAATTAAACAAAGATGTCATAACAACCCAAGATGTTATGTAATGGGTGAGAGATAAAGCTCCTGTAATTTACATAAACAGTTTTGTGGACAGTTGCAATCTGGAATTATGTTCATAACTGGAAACTTCTTTATTCTTTGGAAGTAGTTTAAAAGATTATGGCCTAGCAGGACTTACCGTCATGGACCATGACATCATGGAATGGAATGCAGTGGTCCTCGGGTTATGAACTTAATTCGTTCCGGAGGTCCATTCTTAACCCGAAACCGTTCTTAACCTGAGGCGTGCTTTCGCTATCGGGGCCTCCCACTGCCACCGTGCCGCCGCCACATGATTTCCGTTCTCATCCTGGGGCAAAGTTCTTAACCCGAGGTACTAATTCCGGGTTAGTGGAGTTTGTAACCCGAAGTGTTAGTAACCTGAAGTGTTTCTAACCTGAGGGACCACTGTAGCTTGTCTTGCTGTAAATTGGCAAAGCAACACTGACAGATGATTTCCATGTTCCCAGAAAGAACAGAGATTGAAGGGAATAGTTGTAATTTTTAGTATGTTCCTCTGTGTCTCTTAAATTTAGACTCCCACAGTGATTATTTTTCCTCCACTCTTCAAGAACCCTGAACAGTGAGCTCATAGATACTGTCCAATCTAATTTCCACACAAGGTACAAGCAAATATACTTTTCACTGAGATATACCACTTCTTGATAGATTGCTTGGTTTCATGACGTGTGTGGCTGGGGGGAAATAACAAACCTTTCTCAAAACTGACATTTCATTGTCATTGAAAAAAATATGAATAGCAGCAATGTTGAATGAAAATAGCCAGTAGAAGTGTTTCACCCCATCCTAGAATATTTGTATTTCCAGTCACAAAACAAGTTACAGTCATTTCTGTATCTTACTAACTTGGAAGGAGAAAAACATTTTTCTCAACAGCATTTCCTAAATCTCCTAGAGGCGATTATAAAATCCAATCGGGCATTTGCCTGTCTGGGGAAGACTATAAATTTAATAAAGAAAAATAAATCATAGTGCAGGAATTTGGCCTTTCCATCAGTTTCAGACCTGACTGAATCCTCCAAATAGCTGTTGTACTTATGCCTAGTAAACTCATCAAAATTATGGGAGATTATGTAAGTGGACAGAAGCAAGTGCTATTAGTTACTCACACGTCGTCTTTCTTTGATTATTGGTTTCCTGTGCTAAAACCTATACATCTTTTATGGGGGATCACATATTAACTACCCTGGGTAAGATGCACATGTATCGCGAGTGCACAAGTGAACAAGGGAGGAAAGCGCATCTGTTATTCACACATAGTATTTTGCTGATTTTATTTCACATGCACAGCAAATCTGAAAATATGCAACTGGAAACAGGATGATTATTATTTTTCTTTAAAAAAAGAAAGATGGTTCACAGGTGGCTGGTTGTGCAAGTTTAAGTTGATTGTTAGATATTACCAAACGTACTTTTCCTCCTGCACCACCAGCCACCTGCAAAAGTAGTGTTGATTGGAAAATGAAAATAGAACTGGCTAAAATGCAGGTACAGTGGTACCTCGGTTTACAAACACAATTGGTTCTGGAAGTCTGTACTTAACCTGAAGCGTACTTAACCTGAAGCGAACTTTCCCATTGAAAGTAATGGAAAGTGGATTAATCCGTTCCAGACGGGTCCGCGGAGTACTTAAACTGAAAATACTCAAACCGAGGCGTACTTAAACTGAGGTATGACTGTACGTTGCCTTTCCCTTCCCTGAAAACACTGCAGCAAATAAGACAGTTGGGCTCTAATTGTATCTAAAATGTTACCCTGCCTTTTTGTCCAGGTTAAGATTAATTCATGCCTTTTTCCTGGCCACTGTTACTTTCCCACCCCATCATATCCTAACAACAGGAAGTTTATTCGGCTTTACGCCCATCATAAAACACAACACAACAAAATAAATCAAATAAAACAGCGGACTCATTCAAGCCACAAATAATAAAACACAGTTCACAGCTCACAAGGACAAATATTAACAATTAAAAAGAATAGTTTAAGATAATGATTAAAAATTTAGGCACTACGCTAAAATCAATATCAGATGTCATTATAAAAAATAAATAAAAACTTATAACTATAAAAAATCTGCTAACATTCCATTCCGTCTCTTGTACGAGAGGACGGCTGTTAGGAATTTAGCAACCTGTAGAGTAATATAAGGATCCACATCTTGAAGAACCCAGGCAAGCTGTAGGTCAACTGGTTTGTCAGCCATAGGCTGGATTATAGAATTTAGTATACTAGCACGAGCCGAACTGTACATAGGGCAGATAAACATAACATGATGTAGAGATTCAGATGTTTTAATTTCACAAGCACACATTGAAGAGACTTGGCCCTTAGTAAATCTATGTCTCAGCACGTTTGTTGGAAAAACATTAAACCTAGCTTTAATGAAGGCATATCGGTGAGACGCGGCCGTAAGCGATGTTAAATAGGACGGAGCACGGTAGATAGGGGTTATGCCGAAATTTAACGGCGAGCAAACTCCACCACCAGCTAAGAAATTTTGGTATAGCTCCGCATCATCCAGCCTTTGATTTATACACCTTTTTGCCGCATTTAGATCCAGTTTGAACAATTCAGTGGGCGAGATCTCATAGGACAGCAATTTGGCATGGATTTTTCCTGACCACAAATTTGTGAAGTCATCCCGCCACATGCATTGAATGAGATAGTGGTTCGGGAGTTCATGCCATAGGGATATCCAATAAATCAAAACTCGCCTCCATAAAACTAACTCCACTGAGGGGATCTTCATTTCTAAGCGAATAGACCCATCATATCCTGCTTTCAGTCTCTCCGTTTAAAAGTATCAGGTTAAGTATCTCTCATGAAACCTTGGGGAGATGTTTTCAAAATGGACAAGTAGTCTGACATGGTACAAAGCATCTTCGTGTGTGCCTTCTTTCCTGGCTATGAGACTAGTAAACAACGTGTTAATCTTAACAGCTTATTTCTGTACAGTTCAAGAAGTTATTTGTGTTTATTGTTCCCCGTAAGTGATAACAGCAGTGGTTAATGTGCTGTTATAGATTAAACTGACAATAATTCAACTGGGTTGCGTAACTCCTAGTGAACTCTGCCATCCAGGTTAAATAAAATATTGAAGAACTGCAAAGTGCATCACATTGTCAATAGCCTTCGTTTGTGTCTGGTATGTTGGTATTTACAGCGATGAAGCTCCAGGCAGCCAGTTGGTTACAGATAAGTTTCACATTGACTGGGATTCTGTGCTTGTCAACTCTGATAATGTCATCGTAGCTCAGTTTGATGGAAGAGGGAGTGGATTTCAAGGTCTAAAGATTCTGCAAGAAGTCCACCGTTCCTTAGGATCTGTGGAAGTGAAGGACCAGATAGCAGCTGTAGAGTACGTATGTGCAAAAGATTATTCTATTTCCTATATTCTATTCTATTCTATTCGGGTTGATACAGTGTTAATTTTGGAAATGTGTATTTGCTGTATTGGATCAATATAAAAATATTTAATGTTTGATAGCAAGAAAATTAAATAAAATTCACTGAAACATTGTTTTGGGATTTCCTGATAAAGGAGACTTCTAGGTCTAGTCTGAGTGGGATTTTTAATTTACTAATTAAACATCACATAATGGAGAATGGGCTCCATATGTTATGCATAAAAGGTTAAAATGTATAAGACAATTGCAATATATCCCAGTTATGAAGAGTACAATTCTGCTTACCCCACTTCTGGGCTAAAATAAATTGATTTATCAGATCCCACACTCATTTGACAAAGATATTTAGGCTGTAATACTATGCACATTTTCCTGGAAGCATGTCCCAATGAACAAAATGAACTTAATTTTGAGTAGACGTACAAGATTGTACTCTTAACTGCTTTATCTTAAAATGTATACACCCCTAATCAGTATAATAGCTTAATGAATAATCCTGCTCAAGATATACAAAAGTCTGAATGAATGGGAAAAAATATGTTGTGTTATTTAGTAATAATAGCTAAATATGCATCAAATTGCATTACAACAGTATTCTTATGACGGCCCACCAAGTCTTAGAGGCTTATCATGCCATTTTGGGAAGCCACACCCACCTTCCTATGGCCTGACACCATATATAATGTCAGGAGTACGGAAGTTTTGGTTGCTTGGATGCTTTTTTTCTTTCCTGGGATCCCACATTTAGGGACAACAGGAATTGTGGCCTAAGCTCATAAAATGTCTTCAATATTTTATCCTGCTGTGAACATTGCAGCTGATTTTATTTTACTTTTATGTTGAAGATTGTTACAATAAAACTGCAGTATGTATTATTAATGGGATCAAGAAAAAATGTGGAAGGCTTAAACCAAACAAAGCGTAATTTATTTAATATTCCTTTTTGAATTATCTGCAGTACAGTAGTCATAAATATGAACATTCTTCTTCAGGAAATAACTTTAAAAATGAAAAACAACTTTTTGTAATAAGAGAAACTTTCTGTTACAGATACTTGCTAAAGCAACCATTCGTTGACTCCAAGAGGCTGAGCATATTTGGAAAGGTAACATTCTGGAATGAATATGATGTAGCAACGTGCTCCTAATAGCATTTCGTCTGTTTCTGATTCTTCTGTGGTTTAATTTTTGTTTTTATTACAAAAAAATTACTAATATCCCCCCTAGGAGTGGTGGTAACTCAACTCCAGGCATTCTTTGATTATATTATCTAGCTTAAATTAAATTTTGTTTCAGGTCTGGAACTCTCAGACACTGCTTTGATAACCCTGATGAAAAACCTATGCCAGGAATGGTATGTAGGGGGAGGACTTGGGTACCAATGGCCATGGTAACCTTCTCCATAGACTCTCTGCAGTTGGGACTGGTGGGTCTTGCAGTAGAGGCGTTTCCAAGAGTTGGTGTAGTGAGACTTCTGCTTGGTTTTTATATTAGGTGTCCTGCAAGGTCTCACTCCTTTTGGTATCTATATGAAGCGGCTGTGGAGGCAGCATCAGTATGGTTATTAAATCCAAGGGTATTTTTTCTTCACATCCATGTTAGCTGAAGCACTAGAAGTCTTAGGCCAGTGCCTATAATTCATAAAGGAGTGGATAAGGGGCCATTAAACTGAAACTCAGTCCAGCTGATGTTGGGAGATGCAGGGCCATTGTCTCAGGCAGGGTGTGCCTGGATAGTGATAACTACAGTTGCCCATGCTGTGAAACCTCCAGGTAAGACTGCTTCCATGGGGCTTTTGAGGATGATTTGGAAAATTCAGCAAGTTCAAAATACAGCTGCAAAGCTTTTGATCAATAGGCTGAGCCATATCAGAAGGATTCTTCAACTTCTGCATTAATTACAAATGTTTGTAAGCACACTTCAAATTACTGGTGCTTAACTTTGGAATGGGTAACCTGTTGCCCTACATAGGCTGCTGGACAACCACTCCCATTAGCCATGCTCCACGGGCTCACGGGTACTTGAGTCCAGTAACATCTGGAGAGCCCCAGGTTACCCATTCTTGTTTTAAAGTGCTGCATACTTTGAGAAACTGCCAGCCCATGTTAAGAAGTCACAACCAGCAGTCCTACTCCAAATGGCCCCACCATCATGTCAGATAAGTAGTTACTGGGACAGGGCCTCTTAGGATTTCTTTCCCCAAGAGGTTCACCTGAAAGCTTCCCATCATTTTGGTGCTAAATACCGGTACCTTTTTATTTGACTTGTTACTGTTTTCATTGTGACAACATTCTGAGGGCTATGCAGAGTGCACATTTTAAAAATAAAATATGCCAATTAGGGCCAAATGATACTATTGTATTTTTCGCTCTATAAGACACACCTTTTCCCTTCTAAAAACTAAGGGGGAAGTCTGTGTGTCTTATGGAGCAAAACCATGCACGGCAGCGGGATTCCTCGAATGGAGGGATGCCTCTGCCGCCCAAAATCAGGCTGTTCCCACCCCCTCCATGGCCCCAGCCAGCGGCAGGAGGTGGGGGGGGGTGAGGAGAAGCCCAAAATCGGGCTGTTCCCACCCCCTCTGCGCCTGCTGGCAAAGGGGAGGGGGAGAGAGGAACAGCCCAAAAGGAGCCCTTTCGGGCTGCTGGTCCCTCCCTCTTGCAACAGCATGCTGCCGTTGGGAGAGGCACAGCGCAGTGCCGCCCCGAACTGCGGCTCCTCTCCCTGCCTGTGCGAGAGGTGGCGGCAGCGGGACCAGCAGCCCTTTGGGGCCGCTCGCCCCTCTGCCGCCTCTACCGCTTGCAAGAGCCGGCATAGGATCCCCAGTTGGGAGAGGCACAGCACAGTGCCTCCCCCATCCGTGGCTCTTGTGCCTGCCCCAGCAGAACCAGCAGAATTTTGTTTTCCTCCTCTAAAAATTAAGCGCGTCTTATGGTCCTGTGTGTCTTAATGGAGTTAAAAATACGGTAATCTGGTTTTCAGCATCATTCTATATGCAGATATCATGATGTCTGGAATGTATCTCGACTGTTTCTTCCTCCCACCCTTAGGGGCGGAAGAAGCAGCCGAGATACATTGCCCAGCCCTACGACGGTAAGGGACACCCCCCCCCCAAGAGACACCAGGGCTCCTTCAAAGGTGCCTGCCTGTTTCCCCCCAAGCTGCATCTTTCCTCCTGGAGCAACTGACCACACAAAGAGGAAAGACACAGCTGACCTGCTCAGGCAACTTGTGCTGGTATTGCAATATGAACATCATACTATTTCAGACAATAAATTGGATTACTGCCCAGCTCTAATGCCAATTTTAGGTGAAGCTAGGAGTGCACCTTTGAGTGCTAACTTCAAAATAGCAAGAGTTAAGTGCTACTGTAATCTGAAAGAAAGAAAAAAAGTTAATCACTTCAAAGTCCACTTACATGGTCAATCTGCCTATGCAAATCAATGAGACTTGAAAGTATGAAGTTTTGACTTCATTGTGCCTTTAATAAATAACATTTTTCAATATTTTTGATTCAAGCAGTTTCATTTTTATTTATGTTTTCTGGAGGTGCTCGGTTACAGAAGTCATGGTAAAAGTAAAGACTACCTGTATTTGCAGTTGTTAGCGATCGTCAACAGGTTTACCATACCCATTGAGTCAATCACCCATCTCTTACTTCCCTTCTGAGAAAAACCCCACCCCACCCTCCCACTATATATAAGGGTCTGGTGACATCTGTTTCAGTGTATCTGAAGAAGTGTGCATGCACACAAAAGCTTAGACCCAGAAGAAACTTAGTTGGTCTCTAAGGTGCTACTGAACAATTTTTATTTATTTTGATTTTGTCAGACCAACACGGCTACCTACCTGAATCTAGAATCCTGCATTTGAAGTTATTTTTAAAAACCTCCCTTCCAAAAATGCAAATGTGGCTTGCTATTACTTTCATCATGTCCTTTTTAATACATATTTTACATGCAAGCCCATTCACAGCCTATTGTGCTATGAGTAACATCCTTTTGTGTGCCATCTGTTCAAGATATCCTTTGTTAGTCTGTCAGCTGTTGGATGCTATTGCCTCTGGCATTAAATAGAAGAGCCAGACAAATACATTCACCTTTAGCAAAAAGTTAAATAGATTCTCAACCATCTCTCTTGCTCTGTCTCAAACCGTGTTTAGAACTTAACCACAAAAAGAGTTGCAGTTTTCAGATATCGATGTTTGCTTCTTTTGGATGCAAGAGATGAAGCAACTCTTTTAAGACATCTACTCTTTGTGCCCTTCCTAGTTGTAAATCTCATTGTGAATGCTGTAACAATTTGTGACCGCATAAACCCATGCAATGTACTTACAGACTGCACACATTCGGTATCAAATAAAGTATCCATCTTTCATTATTTTAGCAGTCCAGGAAAGTTATATATCTTCCCCTTTATTGCTTACATTTTAGATATATCTTTAATTATGTGGCCATTAACACACAACCTTCATGTCCAAAAGCAAGGTTCCTGCTCTACCACTTCAACTGATGCTCCCCCCCCTATATAACAGAAATAGGCCTCCTTTTGCCATCTCTGGTTGGGCTATTTTATAATCCCATGGCACATTCCTATCACTTTCATTGGTATGCAGCACTCAGCCAAGCTCAGATATGAGCAGTGCTTTTTTTTCTAGAGCAAAAGGTGCCAGAACACACCTCCCTCAGAAGACCCACCCAGAGCCCAAGGAGGATATATTCAGGCTGGGGGTCTCCTTGTGAACCAGAGGCAGCTTCCGTCAGGCTCTGTTCACAGGGTAGCCTCAGCCACCTTCACATGGGCTACCTCTTTCTCCTGGGAGGAAGAGGCAGCCCCCCCTGCAGGGAGCACGGCTGCCCACGCCTCAACAGAACAGTTTGCCAAAGCCCCCACCCTGCCTCTGGCACATGTGAGCCAGAAGTAGGATAGGGAATTTGTTGAACTGCTCTGCTGAGATGCAGCCAGCCAAACACTCTTGAGTGGAGCAGTTTAAAGCTGCCGCCTGCCCACACAGTCCCATCTGCGGTAGGAGGGCCAGTGGGATGGCTGCTTCACCCAGCAGTATATCACTGGTGAAAACGCTGCCATTCCCGAGTCCCCCGGCACCCTGGTGGCAGAGGGGCTTAGGAGCAGCGGCAGTTTCACTTGTGATACACTGCCGTGTGAAGCCACCATCATGGTCTGGCCCTCATACCAGTCCTGGGTGAGGTATCAATACATCGTCCAGGCCTATTGTTGAGGTTGCTTACCTGAGGAGCTTAATGAGGTTCCCCCACGCATCTCTGGCTCACGTGAGCTGGAGCAGGTGGGGGCTTGCTCAAGTGAGATACGGCTTCCACACACATCAGCTGGGAGGCCGAAGAGCCTCAGCAAAGCCCCACTGTGCCTCTGCCTCTTCGGAGCCCATAGAGGATACCCCATTTGGGGTCTGGGGAGGGTTTCCTCATGAGCCAGAGGTGCAGTGGGGTTTTGCAGACAGTGGTCAGGTCTCCCCCACTACTCCCAGGGCCAGGGTGGGAGGTGTTGGAATGCTGGGGGGAAAGGCCTGGATATGTGTACATTGAGATAAAATAAATGTTTAAATTCCTAAGTGTATTTTATTCATTAAAATGCATTATTAATGTATTTAATGTCAACAGCTATATCACAGAATTTGGAAAAGTGCAAAATCCTAAAGATAATTTACATTCTGATTTCCACGTTAGTCTGAGAGTGGCAGATCAGATCAATGAAGGCACAGAATGAAGGCATTTCCCCCCAATCTTTTTATTTGTATTTTATAGTTATAAGTAATTTATTTTACAAATCTTAAACTGTGTGCTTTGCATAAACTTTGTTTATCTTCGGTTATATAGGATTTTGTTGTAGTTTTCAGGGATTTTTTTTTAAAAAATTAAAAATGAAGTTATTTTGAAGTAAGCAACCAACATGGATTTGTATGCATAGACATACACAGAACACAGTGAAAGTCCATATTGTCAAGATCCTCTGCACATAATAACGATTAATAAGTTATTATCTGGGTTTAAAAGGGATGGATTTCTTCCCACAGAGTGGGGAATGACACAGTTGTTTTTTTGGAGAAACCTGCTGTTGGTTATATAAGTCTTAAATTAGGGTTGCTAGACCTTGAACTCCATCTCTTAGAAGTGTGGAATCAATCAGCAAGCATTTTATATGGAAACAAAACAAGTGGGCTTTTTTTAAAACAAACAAACAAACAGCGATTTCAACACAGTTCATCTTCATCCAACAAAGGACAATTTATAAATTTTGAGTGAGGCAGGTGTTGGCTATCATAAGCTGCTTTGTGGGCATAATGTTCATCATAAACTCCTTGCACAAAAGCATGTGTTGGAGAGAGATATTTCTCCTGATATGCTATTTTTCTAGATACACGCCTCCTTCCTAAAAAAGCAAATAAATCAGATAAACACCCAAACATGAACTTCCTGCATATTAAGATGGCACAGTCTGAGAATCAACCTAAGGTATAGGTTGCCATAGCCACATTCAGTGTGTAGCCAAAAACCAAAGAATTTTTAAGCACACACCAAATAGTTCCCCATCACCACTTTGGAAGGCCCATTCCCCTGAAAAAAAAATGTGTGGGGGGTTTATGTTTGTTTACGTTTCACAGTTCTTACCTTAATCTGGGGTGACTGATTTTTCTCTTCTACTATTGCTCGAATGCCCATCATGATATAGCCTCATTCCTTAAGGCATTTGCAGGGGGTGGGGTGGCTCTGATCTGCAGAAGAAAACAACAACAAGGTTCAGCTACCTCATAGGAAGGTGAGATGCCTCCAATTCTTTGGCTTAAGTAGTTAATTTGATTTGTTACCATTTCTAGTGACACATGTGTAGCCAAGGACTACTATATGGAGGAAAATCAGCAGCCGAAATAACTGTTTGAATTTGCCTTAGCAATATGGTTAGTGTATACGTGAATTATGCTGTCATTGGCCATTTGTGTCTTTCTGGCTGCACCTATCAATCATGTGGCCTGCCATCAAAAACTTCATCTCCTGCTCCTCTCTTCCCTGATACTGCCAATTAATGTATGATGGCATCATGCTGTGAATTTCTATCCGTTGCCTGCATGTTATTGGCCATCACAAAGACATACTTTCTGTTACTGAAGAGAGAGAAGAGTTTTTCCTGCAGCAACCACACACATCTTCTGAACTCCAAATATTTATTCATAAGTAAATAAGAAACAAACAAACATGTCTTAACCTTTGAATAATAGGGCTTATTCCCTGCCAGTCACAGTCAACACCATCAAGCTGGAAGAACCAATACTGTAGTCTATGCTTCCCAAGCCACCATACTACTGAGAGGAAGTAGGAGGCTAAAATGCCATTTTTACCACCAGATATGAACTTTAAATAATTTAAGGGCACTCTGTTGTAGTGAATATTGGCTCAAAACACATTTTTAGACCAAAAAAAATGGCTTAAAACAGGTTTGATTCTCTCTTTAATTCACAGAAGATCAGAGGGCCATAGAAATAGATGTAAATGCTACGGTACTGCGTAAGAAAGAAACTGTTTCATTAAGGCAATAATGGGCACATTTTAACTCACATTAGGTTGTTTTGTAGGGGTATGGAGGATACATTGCATCAATGATTCTCAAGTCAAATGAAAGGCTTTTCAAGTGTGGAGCAGTGATTGCACCAATTACAGACATGAGATTGTATGGTGAGTATTTTGTATTATTCAGTTTGTCTACTAGGTAGGTACCCAGTTCCCCCCTCTGACGGATTAAAAAGTACTGTATATTCCTGCGTATGACTACTTTTTAACCGAGGAAAATCTTCTCAAAAGTTGGGGGTCATCTTATACACCAGGTTGTATTTCTTATATGGCGAGTATATCCCAAACTCTCTATTTTAACTGGAAAAGTTGGGGGTTGTCTTATACGCCCAGTCATCTTATACACCGGAATATACGGACAGATGCAGCAAATCTTTTACACTGGAAGGGACTGTACCTATTCTGTACCCATGAAGCCTTGGGTTTAGTTACATATGATTATGTCCCTAAATGTTAACTCATTTAATCTGGAAACAATTTAACAGAAACAAATAAAAAAGAACCCTGTTTCCCCTGCAGCATCAGCTTTTTCAGAAAGATACCTCGGCCTTCCATCTAAAGAAGAAAATGCTTATCAGGTAAGCAAGTTGTACTTTAGATATTTATGGTGTTACAGGGGCACTTGAAATGCAAATCAGTCATAGAGGTGTACAAGTGTGTGTGTGTGTTTCTTTCCTAAAGGCATCCAGTGTGCTGCACAATATTCACGGCTTTAAAGAAGAAAAGTTGTTAATTGTCCACGGGACAGCTGATAGTAAGTATACACACAAATAGTTCCATTTACAGTTGCAGCTAGTGGCGCAGCTAAGTTCAGTGAAAGAGAGGCATGTGTCTGTGTTCTTTTGATAATACTGAGCTTTGTCTGCCCCCAGAGCGCCTGTTGTCAGAGTCAATTGACAGTTTTACATCTGAACAGATGACATTTCTCCTAACTGAATATATTTGTAACTCTTAGCAGCTGTAGGTACCAATTTGTTTAAATCATATAAAACACCCATGTCATTGGTAGATGGCAACATATATTAATAAACGACAGCGTCAATATTTAATCAGCTTTCAAATTATTATTGATTCCACCATTGGCAAAATATAAATGTTGGTGGGGTGGGGGTGGGGGTTATAGCAAACAATAGATTGTAATGGATTAATTTCTACAGTGCATTTACAGTGTACTGCCCTTCACTGCTAAACAATGCATGATTTCTTATATTTATATGTTCAAACACAGGCTTAACTAGTATGGGAATAATATTTCCAGGGGAGTGGGTTTTCCAACACTGTTTCATGATGTTGGAACACCTTGTCCCAGTTCAATGGATGGGTATAACCATTCTACCTCATTGGACAGCTAAAAAGATTAATCATTCAGCCACTCCAGCTGAAGACCCAGAACCACTACCTGCTTGTGAAGGCAAAAGTAAAATTGAGTGGAGGCAGGATAAAATAGATTTTCCTGGGAAAATCAGCTAATTCTAAGAGGTTCAGTTTCACTTAGGAATGGTGAATCAGAATCTGATTTGCCCTTCTTAAACCAACACACAAATGAAAACAAAGCTATCCTTAAAAATCCATACTACCGCACTGTGAATTTTGTGATGCAGTTCACCAGTCCATGTGTCCAAAAATGCATATATTACCCAATACCCATACATATTAATATGTATATTCTATACATAATACATATAAAGGAGTCACGGCCCATACGGATTTATATATAGAATGAATACAACTGAATAAAAATACTTAAATGCAATAAAATATTATGTTGTGTATATAATATTATACATATAGTATGAAAAATTAGACAAACCAGTAAGGAAAATATTCACTTTTTAGATCAAGGAGTGAAATAGGGAAAAAAATCAAGTCTGGCATCGAGATGTCTCGGAGAATTCTATCCCTAGCTACTATGCTATAGCTGTTCTGTTATGAAGAAGGAAGATATTTCTGGAAGTGCTAGGAAAGAATATTCAGCAGAATAACCCACTTTATTTGTGTGTAGGGCACTCAATGCAACAGCAACAGAGAAGATGCACTTGTGGCCTCACTGATAGAGCCCTGTCATTACAGTGTCCCTGACCTTCACATGTTAAGTGCAGAAATATAATAAGGTCCTTTGTATGAGCATACTAGATTGATGCCTGAACAAGATTGCAGCTAATCTGTAAGATCTGATTGACATTAATAATGCTTTTTTGCTAACACATGTTATTGTCCCACAGCTAAAGTTCATTTCCAGCATTCAGCAGAATTAATTAAACATCTAATAAAAGCTGGAGTGAATTATACTATGCAGGTATGTAATGGTCAGATATCTCAATAGTGCATCCTTCAATATGTTTTAATTATTACCAGTCTTAGAATTTTTATTATTCTTTTCCTTGCAAGTACATAATATATAAGAAAATAGCATCATGTTTGTTTAGACTATGTATAGTTGAACAAACTTCAAAAAATGAATCTATGCAAAAATAAAATAAAATAAAAAATAGAGAGTTGGCTCCAGACTGATTTCTGCACAGAGGAATCTCCAGTGCAGGAAGGCGGCTTTAGTCATATAAGAGCCTAAACATCACTGCTGCATGAGCATCTTGGCCTCTTTGATGCTCTTTTAAGTAATTAGAAACACAATACTATTTCTATAGTGACACTGAAAGATAAGCTCTGAACTCTTATTGATCAAAGCTAATAACTTAATTATACTTCTGTGTGCTGTTCTTAAGTGTTATTCCTATCTGTTATAAGGTTAACTTGGAAATTAGAACTGTGCTTTTGCTGGTTAGAAAGGATGAAATGCTGGGAAGTAGCCAAGTCATTTATTTTTTTATGGTTGTGAAATACCACTGAAATGTAGACTACCTGTAGGTTTGGCAACTGTACAATAATAGTAGTTTTCATTTCCTATCAGCTGTCAGGTAAGTAAAACTGCAAAGGTAGTCCAGCTTCATTATCTATACCCATGTTTATGTCCAAATATTACCAGTAGCAACAATATACAATCCCACCCACTATCTGGGCTCCATATCATTAATATTGCTAGTGCAGGAGTACCTCGTTGTGAGTCCGCTCCGTTTAGCATCAATTTCGTGGAACGTCTGCAGCAAACCCGGAAGTACCGCAACTGGTTACTTCCAGGTTTGCTGCTTCGCGCATGTGCAGAAATGCAAAACCGTTCACTTGCGCAAAGCAGCGCTTTGTCGAGCGTCCCTTTCATCGAGCGTCCGGGGCTCTGGAACGGATCCCAGACTCAAAACAAAGTACAGTGGTACCTCTGGTTAAGAACTTAATTAGTTCTGGAGGTCCGTTCTTAACCTGAAAGTGTTCTTAACCTGAAGCACCACTTTAGCTATTGGGGTTTCCTGCTGCTGCCGCGCCGCAATTTTTGTTCTCATCCTGAAGCAAAGTTCTTAACCCAAGCTACCATTTCTGGGTTGGCAGAGTCTGTAACCTGAAGCGTCTGTAACCCGAAGCGTTTGTAGAGGTAGAACTGTATTGTACAACTGTACAATAAACCTTTGGATTAGTTTTGAAGACATACTAGATCCACATTTTTACCAGATTGTATATCAGGCTGTTACAATAATTGATAGAAATTAAATATCTATTCCCCCTAAACCATTTTGAAAATCCAAATCAGAAAGGCCATTTTAAATAAATATATGTAAATACTTTTAATGCTAAAGCTTTCAGTGTAGGTGATGAAATGCTGGTTTAAAATATCACGAAAATGAATTTTAGTTTGAATTTTATGAGCTTTCAATGAAGCCATAACATTGCCTAATGATTCATTCTATGTTGATGCAAAAGCATTTAAAACAAATCAGAGACCCCTATCATTTGGTTTTTAAAGCCTATTTATTTTTTCATTTCCTCACCCAGATCTACCCAGATGAAGGTCATTACATCACATCAGAGAAGAGTAAATATCACCTTTATAGCACAATTCTCAGCTTCTTTAGTGCTTGTTTAAAGGAGGAAGCGCCAATTTTATCACAGGAACCAGAGGAAGATGAATAAGGAAGCTATTTGTACAGAACTGAGGAGATTTTCAGTGAGGCTCACTGAAACCATAAATAAAAGTGACTGTGAGAGAACAGATTCTACAGAAGCCCAAGGGCAACTAAAGGATATACCAGTGGAGCAGCACATTTGGTGACAATGAGCTAACAAACTGGGATTTGAATACAAAAGTCCAAATGTATTACCAAGGGAGAAAACATATACCTTTGTGGAAGGCCAATGGTCAGATGCAGTTTCCTGGAAGAAATTAATTTTGCATAAGAGTAGGGTTAGTGCATGTTGATTCTGTTAAGATTCACTGTTTGTTCTGTACGTAGTTGCTCTGTTTTTATTTAAAATGCACATAATTTCTCAATTTCAGCATAATGCACACCTGACATAAATATTGATATTTGCACAGGGGAGCTGCAGTCTAACCAACTATTGCAACTTTTCAATTAGTGCAATTTTTCACAGTCAAGCTTCAAAATATTGAAAAAAATATTTTGTTTCAATTTACATTGGGAAACAATATCAGATTAAGTCTGATAAATACACATATTAGTTTGTTTCCCTTCCCTGTAAAAGTTTTTCAAGCATTCACTATTTTACTGTACCAACTATAATTAAATAAGCAGAATTTTGGTAGTACACGCTTGGACTTTATGTATATACACAAAACTCCTTCCACAGAAAATGTCTGTGTGCTTGAACAATTTTTTCAAGCCATGATTACAGCTATGTTTAAACCAGTATCAACAACTAAAATAGTTTTCCTGGTTAAAAGTTGTATCTTTTCATTTAC
This sequence comes from Zootoca vivipara, assembly GCF_963506605.1. Classification (NCBI taxonomy): domain Eukaryota; kingdom Metazoa; phylum Chordata; class Lepidosauria; order Squamata; family Lacertidae; genus Zootoca; species Zootoca vivipara. The sequence continues at coordinate 94,571,028 of NC_083276.1, read as the reverse complement.
TAAGAAATATTTGGGTTGTGTTCTTTCGTATTGTTTACAGTAGTCAATAGTTTGCTGGTTACACTCTAATTTTAGAATATGCTACTTTGTCACATGTAAATTAGATACATGAATATTAAATTATAGTTTCAGATAAAGAGATTTTATTAACAATGTAAGCCATTTGAGTACTACTTTGATTAATCATTTGTGAAGCTGGTTCTTGCAGATGGGCTGAGATTCCATTCTGAACTTCAACGCCAACTTGTGGTGGCACATCACAGAACAGTCTATCAGTTTTTATTTGGTGTATCACAGCTGCCCAGGCTGTTACATGAAAGATTTAAATTCAATCTGGGAAATGATTTGTTTTATTTCTAAAGAAGCCTTCTGATGAATGATTTTTTTTAAAAAAAAATTATTTTATTCAGGTGAAGTCCCTGAAATGCATCAAATGTATTGTCAAGGTGAATAACAGCCCTACAAATCACACTATGAAATAAACAACCCACTCAACTTTGGCCATCAGAATATTAACTTCTACGACTGAAGTTCTGTATTCTCTTAATTTTAGATATACATTCTAAGACGCTGTTTCATCCAAATAAATTTGCCAATTTGCACAAGGACTTTTGCTTCACAGCTGAACTCTCGTCTGCCCCTCATGTGAACATTGAAAAGTTGGCCGGGAAAACCCAGCAGAGACTGGGGGGACACATGGTGGGGAGAGGGAAAGTTTCATTGTGCAGGCAGAGGCAACTTGTGCTAAAGGGGCAAGTTAGTTGGATCCAACCCAAATAATGCTTTTGTTGTCCCTAGGAGTTTTGGTCCTGAGTATTTCACTTTTGTTTTTAAAAGCACTCTCTATGCACTGGGGTTTGTGATCCTTGCAAAAGCAGGTTACATGTGCCATAGCATTGTTTCAACACTCAATATGCTCTAGCTATGTCTTGCTGTGCAGCGAAAGAAAGCCCACATTTCAAGTTGTAAAGAAACAAAATTCTAGAGTTTCTTGAGGCAGCAGATTTGTCTAAAATATTTTGTAGCGCTTTCTCCTCCTGGGGCAAAAATGGCCAATGTGGTCTCCATTTCTCCACTCCAAATAGGGTGGTAAAAATCGGCCATCCTGGTTCATCTTTATTAGATGAGCATCTCTTTGACATGAATTATTGTTGTACCAAACACCCTGCAGGGTTAGAATTTACAACTTCTTGTGGTACACTACTCTAATGTGCTCTTGAAGCTGGTCACAGAGCTGTCTCTTCAGGTCCATATTCTGCTGTTCATGGCATCAAAGAATGGCAAGAACATTCAACCAACGACAAGTGGAATGTGATAGATTAATACATGGAAATTAGTCCTATAGTCCTGTCCTTTAATTCATTGGTATGATGAACAAACACAAATTTATCTCTTTTTTTGTTCACACAATACATTTACAAGACTGCACTTAAACGCATTAGCTGAATGGCCTCAATAGCTTTTACCACAATGTTGTGCATTTTGTTTCCTTTAAAAAATAATAATATCCTACTTTCCTTCTTAGAAAAGGAGTTGCTCAAGGCAGCTAACAAACAGCAATAATCCTGATGATTAAAATACACATTATCAAACCAAAATCAGCAAAAGAAGCACGAAGAGCAGCACTCAGATTCATATCCTTAAGTGTGTCTAGTAATCCACTATATGTGGGGAAATACTTACTTGAAAATATCCCACTTTAAAATTTTATTTGTGTCAAAACATTTTACTACCTGACATAATGGGTCAAATTTTTGAAATCTGATCTATATACACAATATTTTAAATAACTACAATTACTAGAAAAGGGATAGTTTGCAAATCAGGTATGCAAATCAGGTATGCCAATATGCATAAATAATCAGCAGATGCCACAGTTTACAGGCTTTCTTCATTAGTATTGTCTCCTGTTTTGAGTACCTTGCAGTGTTCATATTAGTTTTGAAGTATGCCTTAACATTTTTTGTATCTTAGTCCTGTGCAATTTTTGAACTACCAAATCAAATATGGCCTGCTAGCCATAGGTTAGTACCTTGATAACAGTTGTATCTTTGCTTCTTGCCTGGGATGCCAGGGCCCATCATATGAGTTTGGTTTCTAGGCTCATACAAGAGTGCGATAATCTTCCCAGGATGCTCCCTAACTCATTTACAGCTTAGATCTGGGAGGTTTCATTGTAGCTCCATGCCCTCAAATCATGAGTTTTACTAGCAATGGAGCAAATACTCCACTAATGCCTTTGGAAGAAATATGCAACAACAAAATAGAAGTGGGAAAGAAATGAAAATAGGATGGAAAATGGTTTTTGAAAAGGTGTTCCAACAACAAACAATTGCTGGTTTGTACTGGCATCCTAGTTCCATTGCTCAAAACAAAACAGGCCTGAAGAACGTTTAACGTGCTAAGCTGAGGGCACCATGCCAGCAATGTGGAGCAGCCGATTGGAAGAGTGATTCTAGTTTTTACTGCCTCCTGCAGAAAAAATAAGGGGGGGGGCAGTGCTTATCAAGTACCTGGCAGATCACTATAGATGGCTGGAGAGCTACATTGGGTTTTCTGGTTCAAAAAATGTTAACAGGTCTCTCTTGTATATGGTTTTGCTAGGGTACCACTCAATAGGAACAGCCACTGATGCCTTTCAAATAGTTTGTTACACAAACAGCTTTAGGTTTGAGAGTTTGCTATCAGAGCCAGAGGTAGCCGGTAAGATGAAAAGAAAAAAAGCAGGGAGCACAAGATAATTGCATACACATTCATCCCGACCTTGACCATAATTTGAAGGTGCAAACAATATAGATACTATCAAGTAAGCAGTGCCGCCATGTATCTATAACACCATTAGACTTTTCCTATTGATCGAGAGCCTAGTGGAAATCACTGATGAATTCAATTCAGGATGCAAAAGGTTAGGCTATAATATTTTCAAAGGCATGTTATCAGTCTTGTCACTGAGGCTACTAGTGGTGGTGAACCTGTCTTATCATGAAGCATGTTCTCTTAGTGAGCTAATTATCCCCACTGTTGACATATTTGCTTATTTATACAATAATTTATCTGCACACCACTGTAACATCTGGATATATTTGCATAAATTAAAACAATATATTAATCATTCTGCAAAGAAGGGGGATGAAGCTATATCCATTTTTTTTTTTTTCTCATCTGGGCTGCTCCAATTGTAGGTAAAAGTAAAAAATATTGGCCATTCTGGCGAAGCACTGTGCGCCCTAGGGCTGTGTATAACTCCATACTACAGCTGCAATGCACCCCAAAACCTGCCCTGGGCTAACCTGTGGACCACGAGTCCTGTTATGGATCCAGTCCCAAAGTCTATTTAGGGTCTCAATAAATACAGCTGGGAGGGTGAAAAGGAAGGGAGAAGAAAGGAAGGAGGAAGGAAATGTTGCTCTTAATTCTCCCCTTTCCCAACTGAGAGCAATGGGATAAATTCTGTGGGTCCTCCTTTGCAGGTGGCTTCTGCAGCAGGATCGGTGCCTCTGCAGAAGAGCTGCTCACCAGACACCTCAATTCTGCTTGGTGCATCTTGCTCTTTGCAAGCAATTTCTCTTCACGGAAGCCATTTGCAATGGAGCACTCTGCACCATGCCAGGAAAGAAAGTCAGGTGGTGGGCTCCTACTTTTTCTGGGTGATCAGGGATCTTTTCAGAGTTTTTTTGTCTCACCCAGTGCCTGTCTTTCCTTCCTGCCTGATGCCCCGCTCATTGACAGCCGTGGATCATTCTGGGCCAGCCATCCAACCCGACTTGTAGCAAGCCATGGCTGCCTGCACCTGACTCCCTCAAAAGGTGCTTGATTTGGCTTGGGTCTCAACTGAATCCAGGGCATAGCCCTAATTTATACTCACTGAAAGCAGCTCTTTAGTACCGCAGACCAAGATCTTTCTCAGTCTTACCTATAATTGCTAGGGATCGAACCTTGGGGCTTCTGTATGCTAAGCACATCCCCTGAAACTGAGCTATGGCCCCTCTGCCCATAAAAAGTAACCTTAGCTGTTCGTATTTGAGCAAATGTTTCAAGCCACTATGACAGGTAAGTGATGTTTGTGAAATCAAGAGCAACTGACCAAGGAGCAGAAAGTGTATAGATCACAAACTTATTTTAGCACAACCTCTCTACAATAATTACAATTTTGATAGATCCTTCTCCTCCTGCATATAAATTTAGTTTTTGAAGATAATGCCTAAATTTGATTGTGCTTTAACCATTTTGGAGTTTAGCCACTATCTTTAAACCATTGCAAGTACTGTAATGCAATATAGTAAATACTGCTATTTCTGACTCCTTGTATTGGCTATTCTATACACAATATGAAGGGTCCTTTCAAAGACTACAACTCCAAAACCAAATGCTGACTTGTCCAGTCCTAAATCTTGCCATACCGGCAATTAAGGTACAATTCATTAATTAACATTCATTGCTGCAACCACTGCAGCTCCAAATCTACACTCCAAATCATGATTTCATCACAGCTTCCATGCCACCTTAAACACAAGGGGGTTGTCAACCAATGTTTACTCAGAGCAGTGCCATTGAAATTAATTAACATGACTAAATTGGGCTCATTAAGTGTACTCTCAGTAATGAGTAGGGGACTACAACCACTATCATTTCAAGAGAAGCATTTCCCAAGATTAGATGAGTCACTAAGTGATAAAATGCCACATGGGTACATGGGTGTGTGAATTTACATATATTTTGATAAATAATATAGCCATACTTATGTATGCTAATACATTGTAGCCTGGGTATATGTACACTCAAAACTATTCAGGGATATACCTAAAATGTGGCGTGTTAGACCGAGTTAAATTTAAATTGGTGGGATTTGACTAATGAGTGTAAGTCCCATGAAAGGACTTCTAATTGCACAACAGGCTTCTCCCCTTTCCCCCCATGCCTCCTATGCCCCATGAAATTGGCTCTGGGGAGATCAGAAGAAGCCCAGGAACTGTGCCTGGGAGGAGGAGGAGGAGAGGGTGGAATCGTTACATCCGACAAGCCAAAATCCTTGAGCTAATGGAATGGCCAGGAGAGCATGGCACTAAATTCCTCCCAGTGTTTTACTCTTTTCACTGTCAATATTGGCAAGGTTGTGCCTTAGGCAAGAATTCAGGAAGGACACTCAACAGAACTGGAACCATAGCAGAGAAATCCTGCTCTGTTCCATTACGAATGTGTCATTTGAAGATGATGGCACCCAGTTTGTCTAATCAAAATTGCTGAATTTGTCTAATCAAAAGTGCTGAATTTTTATTGTTAATGCATGCCTTAGATCCAGGTGTCACATTTGAAATTCAGAATTACCAGCATTATAGGTATCTCTTGGTACTGGATCCTGAGTTCATAATAAAATATGCAGTTTGCAAATATTGAAAACTTAATTGTCCATGGGTAGAATAATCTCATGGGCCTCTTGTGCCCAAAGCTTTTGCAGCTACTTAGGGAATTAAGTGGCCTGGCAAGTAGCTTCAGCATGCAGATACACACAGCTTCAACACTACGGGAGGAGAACTGATTTAGCTGAACACCCTTGGGCATCATTAAAGGTGAAGTCCAGAGGCTTCCCTTCAGGGCTGGCATGGCTAGGGAGCACCTTTGGTGCCAACCTGTAACACCTGCCTGGGATTGTGGCGTCCCAGGAGTGGGTGCAGCAGGATGGAATCCCTAGCTGTAAGGTAGGCTAGAAGAAAAACTGCCCTTCACTGTTGGCATGCACTATAGACCTTTGTTCCCCTATACAGATCTAGGTAAAGGTAAAGGACCCCTGACCGTTAGGTCCAGTCGCGGACAACTCTGGGGTTGCGGCGCTCATCTAGCTTTACTGGCCGAGGGAGCAGGCGTTTTTCCGGGTCATGTGGCCAGCATGACTAAGCCACTTCTGGTGAACCAGAGCAGCATGGAAATGCCGTTTACCTTCCCGTCGGAGCGGTACCTATTTATCTACTTGCACTTTGACGTGCTTTCGAACTGCTAGGTGGGCAGAGCTGGGACCGAACAATGGGAGCTCACCCTGTCGATCAGCAAGCCCTGGGCTCTGTGGTTTAGACCACAGAGATATACAGATCTATTTGGGGTTAAATAAATAAATGTGACCCTATGCACCTAATCTTTCTGTCTTGCCTCTTTATTTTCTTGTGTGCTTGCAAAACAAGTTATTCTGTTGGAACAAAATTGCAGCTGTCCATCAATAAAATAAATAAAAATACTGATGGATGTTTTCCTGCAGTAGATGACTGCAGAAATTGGCAGGTGAGCACGCAGCTAGGAAACTGAAGAAACATCTAGAAGTCATATATCAGCTTTGTGCGATGCACTTAGAATGCTGCTCCTGCTCCATCTTTGTCCCAATTAACCAGCCACCTTAACAAAATGAAGTTTGTTTGCACATTATCATGCATGACCACTCAATGTAGCCAGAGCTGAAATAGTTCAGCAGAAAAAAAAGGCAATGCTCTCTTTATTGTAGCATTAAATTGATTAACTTCTCATTGAACATAGTTTTAAAATGCATCAAAATGTTTCCAAATAAAATATGCAGTCGGACATTCCCATTTGCTAAGAGGGGAGTAAAAGCTGCAAGCTATTTGTGACATTTAACAGTCGCATTAACATCCCTAATTGTAAATGACAGGGCAATTAAGCTTGAAAAATATCCTAACAAAGTGCCTTGGGCAATTACGATTCTTCCATCTGATATCTGAAAGACTACATTCCATTCAACATGGAAGCAAAGGTTTCCAAAATGGTTTCCAATGGATGTCTGACTGGATTGATGGTTCATCTTCCGTGCCCTTTCTAAGCAGTTGTGTCTAAAAAAGCCCTTTATCTAGTTATTTCATATTGCTTTGCTATTTGAAGATGGTGGGGAAACTCGTGTAGGTTCACCAAACATATATATGTCACATATATATAATGCAAAGGCACACCACTTGTGAGAAACCTACCCTGCCCAGAAACCTCAGTTTGTATGTGTGAACTTTTCAAAGTTTTATGAGTAGCAGCAGTAGTGTAGTTCCACTACACCAGGCATAGTCAAACTCGACCCTCCAGATCAGGCATCCCCAAACTTCAGGCCTCCAGATGTTTTGGCCTACAACTCCCATGATCCCTAGCTAAGAGGACCAGTGATCAGGGATGATGGGAATTCTAGTCCAAAACATCTGGAGGGCTGAAGTTTGGGGGTGCCTGCTCCAGATGTTTTGGGACTACAACTCCCATCATCCCTAGCTAAAAGGACCAGTGGTCAGGGATGATGGGAATTGTAGTCTCAAAACATCTGGAGGGCTACACTACACAGTGCAGACACAGCAGAAGAGCCCATTTGCTGCTGCCACTGCCCCATTAGTCCAATGCCAACCACCTTGCACCTTTCAATAAGCAACAGCAACTCTGCTGATCTGAGGCCAAGCATTGCAACACCCCTGCTGACCACTACTGCATTCAGCTTATCCTTTAAGAAAGTTGCTCATAGACAGGCAGAAACGTGTTCATGGGAAGCACAAACACTAGCAAATTTGCAGGCCATGCCTATAAACATCCAGCAGGGCTGTACCTAGCAGTGGATGTGGTGCTCTTGCAGCTAGCAAACTGTCCAATGGAAAGAAGAGAGATTTGCAAATCACCCAATTCCTTCTGAAAAAATGAGAAACAGATTAGATCAAGGGTAGGCAACCTGCAGCCCTCCAGATGTTGTGAGTCCACATCTCACTCCTAGCCATTGGCCCTGCTGACTAGAGATGGAGGGAGCTGGGGTCCCAAGAACATCTGGAGGGCCACTGGTTCCCAACCCCGGTTGTACACCCTGGAACAAATAACCTTAACCTTGCACTGCCCTCACACATAGACCTAACACTGGCCGGAAGCAGCTAGGAATAAGCTTAATTTATCTCTTCCCCACCTGTCCGACATATCTGCTCACTTAAGATTTCTCTGTTCAGTTGGATTGCTTCCTTTCAGTTGAAAAGGAGAGCCACATACATTGTGCATTATGGTTGGTTTCTAAAGGCTTCCAAAATTTATTATTATTATTTATTATTATTATTATTATTGTTGTTGTTATTATTGTTATTATTATTATTGGAAGTTATAGCAAGAGACAACTAATTTACTGAAAGGCTGAAATGTCATCTTCATCGTGTTTAAGGGCAGGGGTTGTACCATCTAATTTTCTTGGTGCATTCACGTCAATGAAACGACATTTTCAATAGAAAATCATTTTAAAATGCTTACACCATGAAATTACAAAGAACTGCAGGAGTCTGTAAGTAATGAAAACTTCAGTAACAGAATTAAGTATAGTGACTATGTAAAATAACAGCAGAAAAACAATATGTCAAATAGTGCAGGAGGGATTAAATCAGAGGGTTAGAACAAGTCGCTTAGCTTGGCTGTAATTCTTAGCGAAAGAACCCGTACCAAGAAAGGGGAGTTGTTTTGGCCCTAGAGAGGCATTTCTGTTCAGAAAACTATTCACAGCTACTTCTTTCTGTTGGTTACACACACACACACACACACACACACACACACACACACACACACAAGAATTGCTGGATGCAAAGACCCAGGTTTGGTGCAAGCACTCTTTGGTGAAAGAACCCCAGAAGAGATGTAAAATCACATACACACACAAAAGGCAGCAAAATAAAGCATAGCAATATAGGTCATTTCAAGTTCCTTCCAAAGTTTCTCTGTTCCCTAGCATAGAAAAAGACCAAACATTTGGTAATTTACTTACAAACTCTTTAGACGTCAGATTCGTGTGTCGTTCCATACAGAATTCAGGGGATAATGCACGAGCAGTAAAACTTTGCTTACTTACAAAGTGGTTAAAGTTCCTAAATTATTGATATAATAACTCAATAATGGTTGATGAAAGCTGAGTTGGAGCAACCAGCTTAAACCTCTTCACATGCTGAGGTTCTCAGGTAGACTGAGGGAAGTTTAATTACCTAGTAAAGGTAAAGGTACTCCTGACGGTTAGGTCCAGTCATGGACAACTCTGGAGTTGCGTGCTCATCGCGCTCTATAGGCTGAGGGAGCCGGCGTTTGTCTGCAGACAGATTCCGGGTCATGTGGCCAGCATGACTAAGCCACTTCTGGCGAACCAGAAACGCACAGAAATGCCATTTACCTTCCCGCCAGAGCAGTACCTATTTATCTACTTGCACTTTGATGTGCTTTCAAACTGCTAGGTGGGCAGGAGCTGGGAACAAACCACGAGAGCTCACCCCATCATGGGGATTCGAACTGCCGACCTTCCGATCAGCAAGCCCTAGGCCAGGCATCCCCAAACTGCAGCCCTCCAGATGTTTTGGCCTACAACTCCCATGATCCCTAGCTAACAGCACCAGTGGACGGGGAAGATGGGAATTGTAGTCCAAAACATCTGGAGGGCCGAAGTTTGGGGGTGCCTGCCCTAGGCTCTGTGGTTTAGACCACAGCGCCCTCCGCGTCCCTATTACCTAGTTCCTCCCAAAATGAGATGGACATAGCTAATCCTGGCAGGACAGCTGACTCTATGGTATTAACACCTTCATGAATTATAAGTATGTTTAATAAATTCATACTCTTAAAACCAAACTGACTTTTTTTAAAAAAAATAAATCATTTATTTGGTTCCTGTTGGTGCGCTCTTATGAAGACTGTCCTATGAAGTTATTTCCTTCAATTTCCCTTGCTAATACATAAGCTTTAACTTTTGTTTTCTCCACCTAGAATATAAATGGCAATGAGAAATATATTTTCTTGATCAAATACCTTTCTTTCCACAGTCTAAAGAAAGTTCCCCACACTGTGTGAAAAGCAATTAGCTCGTCTCTGAATATTAGCAAGTAATCCTCACTAGAAATTGAGAACAATTCTTTATCTAATCTGTCCCAGTAGAATACAAGAGCAACACTGATTAAAGACGGGAATGCAATGTGTCAATTATTTTAAAAATCCCTCTACATCATGTTAGCACCCACAGAAGGGAAACGGCCCCAAAGGAAATGGGGAGGGACACACAATGACATTCTTACCCTTACAGTGAAAAATATGCTCACAAAAGCCTTAGCTGTTCAGTTTTACAACTAGACATATATCACTGCATTCACTTAGCTCCTGTTGCCTTGTAGCTGCTTACTGAAAATAATGCCCTTCTAATGTTCATAGAGACTATAAAATAAACATTTATGAAGGTGAGGTTATTATCAAATGACAAAGGGTTCTATGCCAAACCCTCCAGGAATGGTTCCCGTTCTAATGGTGGTTGTTTTAGAAAAACCCTTGTGACTTTCTCCACCTCATCTACTTTCTATCTGGGTCTTTTGAATTCAAATCCATATGGCTGAAAACGCTTCCTGCCTCATTTTTTATTTTCATTTCTTACATTGTAGATTTAGTTTGGCTTTCTCACAGGTTTGCTTGTTTCTGCAATGTTGTCTCATCTCACAGAACAGGAGAGGTTTATCCCGCCTGCTTATAAGGACCGCGTGTTTGCAAAGCACAGATCTGTGTATCTTGCAGCTAACTGCTGCTTGCTTAATTTATATCCCATCCCTCCTCCAAATAAGCCCAGGGTGGCAAATATGTCAATACTAAGAGAATATAATGATACCTTCTTAAAAAAAAAAAAAAACTTCCACAAGCAGCAACAAAAACACACACGTAAAGGCAATCACCTGCTCTCAGGCTAACAAATTCAGAGTTGCCAGGGAGAGGACGTTCAGCTATCCAAAGCAGGAATGAGTTTTCAATTTCTCATAAAAGTCAATAACGAGGGAGGCAGACACACTTCACTAGGGAGGCATTCCAGAAACAAAGAGCCACCACTGAGGAGACCCCGGCAAACATCACCACCTACTGTGCAACCCCAAGTGGCAGCCCCAACAGCAGGGCCTCCCCTGGGTCTGACTCCTGCAAGGAACTGTACTGCAGCATTATGTACTAACTACAGCTTACGGATCAAGCATGAGTGGTGTCCCACATAACACTCATCCAATGCAAGGCCTGCTGTGGCCAAGCTTTCCCAGTCCATGACTAGAAATAGCTGTCATACCAGCCAAAGCTGGTCAAAAGCACATCTAGCTCCCAGCACATCTGGATTCAGAAGCACCCCCAGACCCCCAACCTGCTCTTTTAGTGGGGAAGGGCAGCCAGAATAAATTTCTCAGACATGGGAATCACTCACCCCCAGTTTCTCCATCTTGCCAGGATTCAATCTCAGCTTGTTTTCCTCATCCACCTCACTGCTGTATTAGTTAGTTAACACAGCTGCAGATCTTTAAAAGAGGTTACAGGTGGGAGAAGTGCATTTGACTAACAACATAAGCCTATTCACAGGTGAATTCTATTGAATTCAGTAGGGAAGGGATGTCTCCCAGATAAGTGGGGATAGGCTTGCAGGCTGAATTCAGTCCTAACTTCAATATTTCTAAAGAGACATGATTTAGAGTGTAACACCATTACATACAATGAACTCTTTTTATTATTGCATGCCACATATCTTACTTTCACAACAAAAGACTTTAAACCAAATGCATAACTAAATGTGTGCAACGTGATTTCTTACTATATACAAATCATCAAATCAAATCAAATCTATGCATTCTTTGATTTGTGGGTTCCTGTTTTCTTTTATTGTTTTATACAACTGGAATACTCTTTTTGTGTTTAATTTTATTTTCCAGTAAACCCATATTTGGTTTGTTGTCTGATAACTGAAGACATGCCCTTTTGCAGAAGAATAACCTGGAGCCACATTTAAGAAAAGAGAACTGTGTGCATACCCCCACACTCATTTAAAACCAACAAATTTTGGCTTAATTTTAACTACAGAGCCATCAACGTTCTTAGGTTAAAGGCTGCATACAATGATGGCACACACAGCTCAAAGTATGTTGAATTGCAAATAACATCTTTGTTGATTGGGAATTCTTACCTATTGGGACTGACATACCTAATAATGAGATGATTGAGCTGCATCTCAGCTACACAATGCCATGATGATGCTACATGTTGGCTGGTGGTTTTTCCTCACCACCATCCCTGGTTAGTTACTAGAACAGTGGTGGAAGTGCTAATGTTACAACTAGCTCCAGCAGGTGCCTTACTTACACATGTGATCTAAAATTGGCTTCTTGGAATACTAACTGCTTCATGCATAGCCATGGCCATTGTTAGTCATTGTAAGTAGAATATGCGCGCGCGCACACACACACACCACAGAATCTGTAGCAAGCTGCTCTTGCAAAGTGGTGTAAGATATAAAATTTGAGGCTGGAACTGGGCAGAATCTGCAGTCTCTAATATAATAATAATAATTTATTTATACCCCGCCCATCTGGCTGGGCTTCCCCTGCCACTCTGGGCGGCTTCCAACAAACATTAAAATACATCAAATATCACAGATTAAAAACTTCTCTAAACAGGGCTGCCTTTAGGCAGGGCCGGCTCTAGGGGTAGGCTGGGTGGTGCAGGGCACCAGGGGGGCGCCTCATGGCGAAGCCGCGCTGCGCCCACCCACCAGGGCAGGGGCGCCGGAGTGATCTCCGCACCACGACGCCAGGGCGCCCGACCTGCTTGAGACGGCCCTGCCTCTAGGTATTTTCTAAATGTCAGGTAGTTGTTTATCTCTCTGACCTCTGATAGGAGGGTGTTCCACAGGGCGGGTGCCACTACCCAGAAGGCCCTCTGCCTGGTTCCCTGTAACTTGGCTTCTCACAATGAGGGAACTGCCAGAAGGCCCTCGGCGCTGGACCTCAGTGTCCGGGCAGAACGATGAGGGGTGGAGATGCTCCTTCAGGTATACTGGACCGAGGCTGTTTAGGGCTTTAAAGGTCAGCACCAACACTTTGAATTGTGCTTGGAAAAGTCCACAGTGGTGAAGTTGTGGACTTGACTTTCAAGGAGAAACCAAGGAGAGGTGATGATATTGGTGGGCAGTGAATATTTTTGTGGGGGAACAGTTAGGGCCAGAGGCGCCAGATTGCAAGGGCGATGGTGGAGGTCAACATTGTGTGCATGCGCAGAAGTATCCCAGGCATTGGGAAGGAGGGGCCAAACTTTTAAATTTTAATACTCTAATTTACTGGGAATGTTTAGGGAACTAGCCTAGTCAACCCCCTAGTTTACTGACCACATGCCACTGGGTGGTGATTCAGTTACCTCAAACGCTTTCCCTCTAACTTGTCTAGAAATGTGGTTTCCAAGAAGCAGGCAAGACAGAGGAGACCCTTTCTGAACCAAAGTAAGACACTTTTAGGTGCTGAGCATTTGGATAACTGTATTGCATTAGTGTCTACTGCTTGTTTACAAGTGAAGAGGATGGGGACCTCACAAGCAGTCACTTCCTAGGCTCCACCTAAATGACCTAGGCTCTGTCCAGGCTCCACACCAGGTCTAGGTGCCGCCAGCTGCCACTGCACCACACTGAAAAGATCACTCTAGCTTTTTTTTTAATTTACTGGAATTTATATTTGTTTGCACATAATGTATGCCATCAGTAGGGTGGTGGCTGACAAAATAGTATCTATTCACAGGTCAACAAATCCTGCTCCTGCCTTGTAATTATCTCTGTGTGCACCATTCCTAAATATAGCTGGTGAGATAACACTTGCTGCATTCTGTTGCTATTATTATTATTATTGTTATTGTTATTATTATTAAAATCCCATCAAGAAAAGCAGTGGGTGAATTGAAATGCTTCTGGCAAAAAACCAAAACACAACATTCGACTTATGGTTTTCTAATGTAATTGAGGCTTCAGGTTCCTGTTGTCTTTGAAATGGTAGCATCGTACCAAAGCTGTTAACTGCATGGCACAGTTCACTAGACTACTGAATACCACAGCTTTGTAAATCAGAAAACAAATTCCAGACCCCGAGATCTTCCCCTGCCACCACATATATTTTTTTGCCGCAGAAGGTTTTCTCATTGAGTGTGTATTGGTATGGTTTGACGGATATCAACAAAGTCCACACAAACATACACATGCTTTTTAAATAACACCTGATAATACATGATACGAGATAAAATGAATTAAGATTAAAATAAGAGTCTGGACCTGGAGAGCTGCACAGGAAAACTCAGGCACTATCTACCTTTGAATAGACAAAAGAATCAGCTGCGATTGAAGGTTATGACTTTGCTTTTCATCTTAGGGTGACTCGGGCTCTTTTTTGCTAAAGTGCTTTCCCGTCTCTTAGAAGCCATTAATATTCCTGACAAAGATGTCAAATCCTTCAGTGCACGTGTTTGACATTTCTCATGCCAGTCCAAGCTCAGCCAGTGCTTGCCCCCCCCCCCCAACACTTCTGTCATTTCTGGGCATTATCAATGCTTTGTCAAGGTATTGTCACAATGGCTTTTACACAACGGTGACCATATATGATACTAGGCTTTCTATACGGACACCTGTTTTAAACTGGTGAAATTATCAAGAATTTTAATGTTTTGATTCTATAGCTTTATAAACTGCTGAGATGTTTCCTTGCAATGAAGTGGTGGATAAATAATTTCGAGAAGTTTCTCCTTAATCTCAAAATTGTATAGTCAGGGGGAAGGGCCTTGAACATCTAACTGTTTTTAGCCTTAGAGCCGGTGTACAGTTTAAAATGATTTATTTCTTTAAATATATATATATATCAGAGAAGGAAACAGTTGCTACCCATTTAGAAACTGTGAAGGATAGTTACTCTAACTCCCCTCTGCTGTTGGACAATATAAATGAAGCGTTCTAATGGGTAACTCATCAAGGTTAATGCAGATGATGTGGCAATGCCTCTTGTTTTTTCTTGAATTGATGGGATTTAAGTGCCGATGGGAACTTTTTTGTATTAAGCTGTGTGGCTGGTGGGAGTCATGGCTAGAAAGGAATAAATCTCCACCCCTGTGTGCCGTGATCCTGAGATCTATCTGTCTTCAGACTAAGTGAAATTCCATCCCTGATATCACTCCATGCCAGACACATGGTGGTCATGATCTCACATAACTGCTTCATTGTGTGTTGAAGCCTCGTGTTCTCAAAATATGTGCAACACATGTACACACTTTCCATGGGGAAAGGAATAATAAACAAACAAATAAATAAATAATTGAATGAATAAAACCCCGCTCATCTGGCTGGGTTCCCCCAGCCACTCTGGGCAGCTTCCAACAGAATAATAAAATACAATAATCTATTAAACATTAAAAGCTTCCCTAAACAGGGCTGCCTTCTGGTAGTTGTTTTTCTCATTGACATCTGCTGGGAGGACGTTCCACAGGGCAGGTGCCACTACCGAGAAGACCCTCTGCCTGGTTCCCTGTAACTTGGCTTCTCACAATGAGGGAACCGCCAGAAGGCCCTCGGTGCTGGACCTCAGTGTCTGGGCTGAACGATGGGGGGGGGGTGGAGTTGCTCCTTCAGGTATACTGGACCGAGGATGTTTAGGGCTTTAAAGGTCAGCACCAACACTTTGAATTGTGCCCAGAAACATACTGGGAGTCAATGTAGGTCTTTCAAGACCGGTGTTATGTGGTCTCGGTGGCCGCTCCCAGTCACCAGTCTAGCTGCTGCATTCTGGATTAGTTGTAGTTTCCAGGTCACCTTCAAAGGTAGCCCCACATAGAGCACATTGCAGTAGTCCAAGCGGGAGATAACTAGAGCATGCACCACTCTGGCAAGACAGTCCACGGGCAGGTAGGGTCTCAGCCTGCGTACCAGATGGAGCTGATAGACAGCTGCCCTGGACACAGAATTGACCTGCACCTCCATGGACAGCTGCAAGTTCAAAATTGCTCCCAGGCTGCACACCTTCAGGGGCACAGTTACCCCATTCAGGACCAGGGAGTCCTCCACACCTGCCCACCTCCTGTCCCCCACAAACAGTACTTGTGTCTTGTCAGGATTCAACCTCAATCTGTTAGCTGCCATCTACCCTCCAACCTCCTCCAGACACTCACACAGGACCTTCACCACCTTCAGTGGTTCTGATTTGAAGGAGAGGAACCCTAACTGACAAGGCTCACATCCACAACACACACTTCAAGTGCATTTAAAGCACACACGTTCCTCCACTGAATCCTGGGAACTGTAGTTTCTTAAGGGTGCTGAGAATCGTTACCATGTATTATCAGGCGTAAAGTACAGTTTAAACTACTTCTGAGTATTGAGGCGAATGTTGCTAAACTTATTAATACATTGTCTCGTATTGGACACCGAAGGGCCCCAAAAGCATTTTTTTAAAACTGGGCAATAGGCAAAAAAAAGACAAACGAGGTTTAGTGTGAAAGTGCAAAATCATCACTTGTAAAAGTGGTTGAGGGTAGAAGTACTGAAACATGATTCACAGTGGCGCAAAATGAATAAATAAATCCTAAATTCACACATAAACAGATGGGATCTGAACATGCAGTCACCAACCAAGAAAGAAATCTTAGAGTGGTGATGGATACAGGTAAGTGAAAAGCATTAACGCAGTGTGTGGCAGCAATGGAAAAGATAAATTGCATGCTAGAGATTGAAAACAAGAATACCAGTATCATAATTCTTTGGAATACCACCTAGTATTCTGGTCAACCCATCTCAGAAGGATATTATGGTGCTTGACACACACTCCCATGATTCATTTGAGAGCATTTTTAAATGCTACTTTTAAATGTGTTTTGGAAATGCACCCTTTTTAATGAAGACCTCCTAACTTGTTTTTTTTTAAATTGATGTTGTGTGTTAACTGTTTATTTTGGTGATAAGTATTTATATTTTGGTTTTAACATCTTATGTAAACTGCTTAGGTATCATGTACATCGGGCCACATAAAACAGTATTAATAAATAAATAACTACCCTCAGGGTAGTGGTGGAAAACACACACAATGGGGCAGCTTTGGATCTACGAGACAAAAGGCCTAGGACCATATACACCTCATGACAACCTGAAGCCATATGGAGAAGTTCCATAGCCATAGGTGCCAACTCCCAGATTGAAAAATCCGGGATCGGCATGGTGCGACACCGGAAGTCATGCTGCCGCCATTTTGGAACTGGGCAGAGCGGCACCGGAAGTAGCTTCCACGCATGTCCTGCCCATTTCCAAAATGGCTGCAGCGCCAGAAATCGCTTCTGCACATGTCCAGAGACTCCAGACATGTGCAGAAGGAGCCTACCTGGGCTGGTAAGAATCCAGGGGATTTAAGGGTTTTTTTTAAAAATCCGGGCTGCCAGTGGGAAACGGCTGGAAAAACAGGGGGTTTCCCGGGGAATACGGGAGACTTGGCAGCTATGGCCATAGCTCAGTGGCAGAGCACATGTAAAAGGTCCCAGGTTCCATCTCTGGTGCCTCTGGGAAAGGCTCCTGTCTGACACTGTGAAGGCCCAATGGTCTGACTTGGGACAAGGCAGCTTCCTATTGTTGCTGACCACCCAAATCCCTGCCAAGCCACGCAGAGGCTGTCATAGTTTTAATATTTACACCTAAATTTTGATGAAGGAAGTCCAGATCTTACAGCATGGTTATCTCAAGAGAGGATTGTTGCCCCCAGCAGTGCAGAACGGGAATCCAAAGCATCTCTCCCAGTCTGCCTTCAGCCAGCCTGCCCAAGATGGATCTCTGTCTTTTTTCTCCTATTCCAAGCCTTGCGCCAAAGGCCCCAATTTCATCCAGTGACATCACATCCAGTTACTCTGGCAACCTTCCAACCCCTCTGTTCACACCTCATGGGGGGGGGGAAGCACAGTTCGCTTGCACTGCCAATAGCCCTAATGGCCTTGTATTGTTTCTTAATGGCCCTTGCTTGGCCAGGTTGGTTTTGCATAGGCTAGCTAGCCCAAGAATTCCTCTGCAGCTGGTATTTCCCCCTTCATATCCCAAATAACCAAAATCCTACCATTTATCAATTTCTAACCCTAACCCTATGTTTATATATTTCTAACCTTACTCCCCACTGGAACCAATGGGGAAGTTGGTTTTTTTATTATTATTAAGATATCCATGCGTAAGAAGATGGTAAGTCCACCACATAGGAGTGTGCGTGCATGCATACATGCATGCATACACACACACACACACCCTCCCATACATCCTATTTGACTACCAACCCATTTGCAAGAGCTCTGGCAAACTCTGCTTTCATACACCACACAGGCTTTTTAACAACTGGATTTAATAGAATTACTTAATCAAATAAGCAACTCACGAAATCAGCTCTCTCCTTCCATCCTCCCCCAGTTCATAGAGCTGTTGCTGAAACTTAACCTACAGGACTGAGAAAATGAATGCATGACCTGATGTACCAGTAAATCTACTTCAGTGGCTTCAGTGAGACCACTTTGCATGAGGAATTGTAGGAATATGTCACTTTCCACCAATTCCCGTCAAAGCATCATTCCCTTGTATGGTACATACTTGCTTGCTTCTCCCCATTTTTTTAAAAGTGCAAAAGCTCACTTACTTAAGGGATTAGTCTGCCTTTGAAGGACTTTCTTTCACACAGAGGGATCAGGGGAAGATGAAACAGGTAAACTTTTAAAAGACGGTGCTCATCCTTAAGCTTCTGTCAGTTTCAGCTCCATTATCTCTTTGGTAAACATCTCCTGCTGATGTCTTCTTCCACTGACAGCTGTTTCCCCCTCACTTGAACACAAAATATTATACAACCTCTGTAATATTTCAAGGCTGTATTTTTCCGCCCCAGCTTCTAAAAAAATAAAAACCTGTGGGCATGCTCTAGTCAAAGGTGAGCAGTTTCAAGTCTCTCTCATTCAGTGGGGAATTTATTTCTTTTAACAAAATTTATATTCTACTTAATAATTTAAATAAACCTCTAAGTGGTTTAGACATACAATATAAAACATTCATTTAAAAAAATTATCAATAAAGTCCAACAGACAAGTAGATGTAACAGAAGTATCAACATTTTGAAAGCATATACTTAATCCACCCATTAACATCAGCAGGGCTTAAACTATCTCTCTTGTTCAGGTATCAATGGCAGAGACACAGGTTTCTTCCTCTGTTTCCATGTGCCATACCAGTATGACTTAGCTTGAAAGTGGGGCATTTTTGGAGGGGGAGACTTTACAAAAGATGTTTGTTGGGTCAACGCCAATAAGAAGCAATTTTATATATCTGATGTGTATTTTGATTAGGGCTGAAGCCTTAATCCGGCCTTCTAAAATAGATGGCCATTGAAACTCTTGTTGACCGAGCTGCAATTGGTAGGTGGGATGCAGTAGAGAAGCTAGGCAAAGTTTGCCTATGGCACAGAGCAGGAAGAAGGAAGGGCATGTTCTCCATTCCCTGTGCTGAGTCCGGAGTATAGTGCGATATCCCTGCATCACATGGGCAATCTGCAGCCCTAGGGCCTGTCTGGAAACTAGCAAGCATTCCTTCACGTTGAGGCAAACTTGTGTAGCAGAGAGGTGGGTCATCAAAACTCCAGAAGAAATGGGAAACAAGTACAGTGAGCCTGGAGGAACATTTTACACCACGCAACCCACTACCAGCTCACACTTTTTCTTTGGGTTGGGGGTTGGTGATACATCAGCCCAGCGACAATTACAACACCGCTGTATTTCATGGCTCCAATCCAGCTGTGGCTGTGCACAGCTAGGTAACATGCAATCAGTATTAACCTGGGGTGTGTATGCACGCATTTACCTGCATTAAAAGATGCATCTTGGCAGGCCTGTGTGGCCGTAATGAATTTCCTAATGCATCAAGGAGAGATATTAAATGTGTTTGGTATGGAAAGAGGTGGCAGCAGAAAAGGGAAAGGGAAGATGGTGCACCAAAGCAGTAGCAAACAAGAGCACAGAGGTAGAGTCGGTATTAGTGCAACATTTCCTTCTCTATGGGCATATTGGCAAGATGGGAAGTAAAGGATAAAGCCAAGAGAGAGAAGGATGGAGAGATGAGGGAATAAATTATGTAGCACTATAAACTTGTACTTTTAATTGTAAACAAGGATGTATTGGGGGCAGGAAATGATGAAAGTAATTTCAATCGGAATGTCAACAATTTTTAAAAAATAATGTAAGTGTGCGCTGAACTCAAATGAGGGGGATAATACCACTCATCAACACCCTCGTTTTCAGATTCACATTGATAGACAGCTACCGTGTTTGCTTCCTGAAGTGTACATTTGCATGCACATATAGGGCAACTTCAAAGCTAGAGGAATTTCAGGATAAAACAAATAGCACTAAATGTGGAGAATTGTCGGCAAATGGTGGTAGTATTTGAACAGCTTCCTTGCATTTACAGAACCAAATTAGATCGACTAAAATAGCTAAGCATAGCAAATGTACTGTTCCTGGGGAAGTTGAGAATATTTGCCTGCTTTCAAATTGCATCATTTTATTTTTATAGAACTCCCCAGAAAGCTTAACCACATAATGTTGAAAGGACTGGGGTTTTTTTTTCTTGGTAAGGAAATTGTATACGAAGGCTTTCTCTCGCCTTAGCCTCTCATATCCAAATATGTGAATACTTGAGTTCACTTATCTTTTCCATTATGGCTTCCAATGTATCCGGCCATTCCCCCTCTTGCCTCACAATAGAAAGTGTTTTAAGTTGTAAGACTCCAATTGAGAAGATGGTTAGCAGTCAGCTGGAGTTAAGCGTTTTAACTGCGAACAGGCATGCAGCTCAACCTCAAACGACAAACCAGCTCAAAATCAGTTTGTCTAAGTCAAGTTGTGTGCAAAGTGTTTCAATAAGCTCTTGTAAATGGCCATCAAAATGGCTTTGATTTGGATATTCAAAATGAAATCCTATATGAATCTACTCTGCAGTAAGCTGTGTTGAGTTCAATGGGACTTACTCCCAGGTGAGTGTGTATAGGATTGTATTTTTAGGATAGGGGTTAGCTTAAGGAAGTCCATGGAAGGAAAGTTTGCTGTCCCCTTCTCCCCACAGCAGATACCTGCACTACCAAGAAGCTTCTCCAGGAGTGAGGTCATGGGACGCTTCTGAATAATGTGGGATGAAACACAGGTGGTGCTGAGAGTGGTAGCAATTGCATCAAGAACCCAAGAACCCTTTTGTGGATGAGGCCAGAGACCCTTCTAGTCCAGCATCCTTTTCTCACAATGGGCATCCAATTGTGTAAGGGAAACCTACAAGCCAGGATCTGAGTGTAACCACACCTGGTATTAAGGCATACTGGCTTCAACAGTAGAAGAAGGGCAAAGCCATCCATATACCAGCCCTAGTTGGTAGCCATGAAGTTGCTTCTTCAGCTAATGTACTGCACAATCCTATGCCTTACTATTCAAGTGTAAGCAGTGCTTTGTTTCTAGAAAAATAGGTACCGGGACTCACCATGAAGTTGTTACAGTAAATGCCACACTTTTTAACACCAACAAAAAAAATTAGGTGTTGGTACTGCGTACCCTTGAGCACCCCCTGTAAGAAAATGCACTAGCTGTAAGTCCTACTGAGTTCAATGAGATTTAGACAAGTAACAATGTATTGGGTTGTAGCATTAGGTGTCAACCAGACCACTCAGCAAAAGCAACATTTCCAGCCTTCTGTAAAACGGAAATAATCACGTTTTCATCGTTCAGTATGAGGATGATTAAGTGATAGTTGCAAGGCACCTACATGTTGAAAGATATGTAATAACAACAAATGCAATGGGGTGGTGGGGGTGGTAGAGATCAACTTTTTTTCCTCCTGATTTGTCAAAATAAATAGCTCCCAACAGTCAGTTGGGGTGTATTTAATCCTTCCTTGGGGGATCTGCTGGATTCCATCTGGTTTTTTTCCTAAATGCCCCTCCAAGTGTTGCAATAAGTCTTTGCATCTTGCAGAATTCAAGGAGCCCAGAAGAAGGTGGGGCCATCGAACCACCAACCTCTACACACTTCTAGAGAAACAACAATGCAGCAAAATGGCAGCAGCAAGCCAAACCAGCATTCAAGCCTTGTCTTGCATAAGGAACATTAGAAATAAAAACATATTCAGGGCAAGAGTCAAATGGATCTGCACGATCCTTTCTCCAAGAGATGGCAATCAGTCAGGTGGTGAGAGATACCCAAAATGCTCAGCACTGAAATTCTAGTGGCAGCTGTCCTTGACATAAAAGAGCAATGATTGCTACAAATCATATGAAGGGAATCTTCCATCCCTATGAGCAATAAAATAGGGTTACCTAGGTATGCAGAATAGAGTATGGCAGAGCATGACAACGAACCTCGGACATTCGTGATCTGCCATTCATACGCCCACACAAAATTTACTTTTCTTTTTTCTTTTAGACCAGAGAAAATGCACAGGTGAGATATATGTACATAAGTAGCCAGCAGCAGAACTTGTGCTGTGGAGCTGTGGAGCTCCAAGCATACTGTCAATTATCTTCAAAAGGCCAAAGCAGAAGAGAAATTACTAAGCATTCTTTTGCAGAATTGCCAGTGCTGCTTTGCTATTCCCCCCGCCCCAGTGCCGCAGAAGAAACAGAAGCTAAGTCATTTATATGCAGCAGTGCTGATGACAACTAAATTTAATTAATCTGAAACTTTAATTAAGTTTATATGAAACAGTAAAAATGGAGGTAATGAAATATTGTTTGGTCCCTTGATTTGTTTGATTTCATTTTATTGATTTGCATGCAGTGATTTATAGGGAATCAGCAGTTCTGGCAAGGAGCTGTACAATAAATCAAAGCCGGGTGAGGCAAACGGGAAGTTAATATAACATTAAATAATTGGAAATGTTTCTCATTCTATAAAAAATAGGGCACAAGGATACTGAAGCATGTGACAAAGTGGGCCTTCCATCATGCTGCTACCGGTATGTTACTACATTATCGGAGCAAAAATGTTGATGTTTTCAACACATTACAGAGCAGCGCAAATGTGTTCTGGTGTGATATGTAGCAGGAGGAAAGCAGCTTTGTCAAGCTGAAGCCTGTGGTTCAAAACAGGGAAATGTGACTCATGTTTAATAATCCTTCTACCCTAGACCTAAACAACAACAAATTGGGTATTATGTAAGATTATTACCCTGATTTTCAGCACATTTAACTGGATATGTCCCTTTCTGTGTCAGATAAGAAGAAGCCCCTTGATATAATAAATAATTAACAACAACAACAACAATATATTATTATTATTTATACCCTGCCCATCTGGCTGGGTTTCCCCAGCCACTCTGGGCGGCTTCCAACAGAATATTAAACTAAAATAATCTATTCAACAAAATAATCTATGAAAAGCTTCCCTAAACAGGGCTGCCTTCAGATGGGGATAATTGGGGAATAATTGGGGAAATGGCATCCGCTCTGGATAGTTCTCTTATTTTGGATTGACTTGTTTGTCTGGGTCAAAAAAAAAAGTTTAAAAACAATCAGCCACAATGAATGTGGCAAATGTATGGGATAAATATTTTAAATTAGAGGTGTGCATGTGCTATTTTGGCAAGAAGGCCATGGTAACATGTTGGAGATGAAGGGGGATTGCAGTCTGTTTAGTTGGAGGGTGAACCTGCAATGTTCTAACAGGCAAGACACCTCTATTGAAAACACCCATTCTGTGATTTGTTCTCCCCTTTCATTTGTAACACCTGGGAATTTAGCTGTGTGATGTGATACCATCACTATACTGTGAGTTTCTCCACCCCTTTGAGGGAAACACAAAATGTGATGGCATTTGATTGCATGGTGATTTCTTCCAGACATTACAAAGGGGCGCCATTTACAGTGTCATCCACGAACCTGTTTTTCAGTTGGCTTTTGTTTCTGCATGCATTTTCCAAGGTGACATTTGGGGTAATTCCCATGTTGGCAGAGGAAGAAGCTACAGCACGATTCCTCAATGTGTGACCATGGATTTCCACTCCTATTCAGTTCCTACAACAGGCAGAAGCCAAGTTGTAGAGTTCCGAAGCCACAAAAAGTAACATTGGAATGGTCCTTAAATGTGTCAGATTGTTGGAAAACTGCTCCCCAGACTGCTTCCTTCCCTCGGTCATGGCCGTGCCCCTGCTTTCACTGTGAGAGAATGAAAGCAGTAGAACCAAACCTAGCTGTGATGCCTCCGAAGCCACAACACTAAATCATACTCATCACAGTGCTTAGGGCTACCGATGCAAAAGCCAAACATACACCTTATATCAAAGGCATTCAGTTGGCAGGTGAATCAATATCCTTTCTAGAGGCAGCGCTGCAGATGAATCAACAGTTTCCCTTCATCTTTGCCATATGAAAATATTGCCGGTTATCACTTTCAGTGCACTCCCTATGTAATTATTGACCTTCACCCCTACAGTATTTTATTGGCCCAACCCTTCTTCTAAAAATAGCTGAAGTGACCACTTTATTGTGTTTTGACGGCAGGTTTGTTGACTGAAATTAATCAATGACCACAAACTACCCATTAGTAAGCTTCTTTGATTTGGTGGTTTATTTGGAAGTAAAAACCAGCATCAACACTGACTTCAGGGCTAGAATAACAGGTTGAAACATAGCTGCCAAGTCTCCCGTATTCTCCGGGAAACCCCCGTTTTTCCAGCCGTTTCCCACTGGCAGCCCGGATTTTAAAAAAACCTGTAAATCCCCGGGATTCTTACCGGCCCGGGGAGGCTCCTTCTGCACATGTCTGGAGTCTCTGAACATGCGCAGAAGCGATTTCTGGGGCTGCGGCCATTTTGGAAATGGGCAGAGCATGCGTAGAAGCTACTTCCGGTGCCGCTCTGCCCAGTTCCAAAATGGCCGCAGCGCGACTTCCGGTGCCGCGCCACTGCCGATCCCGGATTTTTCAATCCTGGAGTTGGCACCTATGGGTTGAAATTGAAAAAGACATCTTGGGTCGGATAAACATGCATGAAGCTGTAGCTGTAGCTGTAGCTACAGATACACAGCAAACTGGTTTCTGATTTCAGGGAGAACACCTTCATCCACCTGAACATGAAATGTGAAGCTGTATTGACTTGGTTAACAATCCTGGTTTGTGTTTGTATATTTTCTCTGTGTTTCCTATGGCATATAAGTATCTCGTTATCTGGAAAGTTTATATTGCCTATTAGCCATGCTGACTATGGTTGAAGGCAGTAACCCTTCTTGATAGCAGTTGCTGGAAGCCACAGTGAATGAGTGAATGCTTTGGGTTCAGGTCCTGCTTGCAGGTTTCCCACAGACATCTTGCTGACCAAAGTGAGGACTAGTTGGACCATTGGCCTGATCCAGCAGGATCTTCTTATGATTGGCAGTAACT
Source organism: Zootoca vivipara (assembly GCF_963506605.1). Lineage (NCBI taxonomy): Eukaryota > Metazoa > Chordata > Lepidosauria > Squamata > Lacertidae > Zootoca > Zootoca vivipara. Next base: position 94,545,834 of record NC_083276.1, on the reverse strand, counting down.
TCCCAGCACAGGTCTTTATCTTCACCTGACACATTACCCCTTTTAATTTTATTTTCCTAAAAAGAATTTGGCTGGAGATAGCATGGATGGAACCTGGGACCTTCTGCCTGCCATACATAGGCTCTATCTGTGAGATATGGCCCTTCACTATAGTCTTCCCAAGAGCTGCTGTATTGGAAGTTTAATTAAATACTAGCATTACAGTGTCACTGATTCCTACTAATCATCCATATGTGCATGTTATAACTAACTGAGTTAGGAATTATAAACCATGAATATTCCACTGAGAATTAAAGGGGAATGAAGAACAGAGAACAAAAGACAGTCATACCTCGGGTTACAGCCGCTTCAGGTTGTGTATTTTCGGGTTGCGCTCTGCACCGAACCCAAAAGTACTGGAACGGGTTACTTCCGGGTTTTGGCGTGTGCACGCATACGCAGAAACACTAAATTGCACTTTGCGCATGCGCAGAAGCGCTGAATTGCAACCTGCACATGCGCAAACGCGGGTTGCAAACGCTGCGGGTTGCAAACGTGCCTCCCGCACGGAGCACGTTCGCAACCTGAGTCTCCACTGTAGGGTGTTTCCCCTTTTTCTTCCACCCCTCCGCCTGCATGTAATGCGTCAGATACTGCACTCAGAAACATGCATAAGGCCTCTGATGAAACCCCAGAGGATTTGAAAGTTCAGTAGCAGCAAATGCTGTTGTTTTCTTCACCATCTCGCTCATTTAAGATACTCCCTCAAGCAGCTAATAGTGTGTGTTTGTTTTGATGATTAACGTTCATGCCATTTAAATTATTTGGTTGGCAGGTAAAAGCTTCTGTCTGTGCACTCAAGAGTGCAAAGGCAATAGTACAAATCAAATGAGATGTGAAAAAAGTTTATCTTTTGTTTTGCGAAAATGTTCATTAGCAATGGCTGGGTTCCTTTTGCACTTTAATAGAATTTCTTACTCGGTTTTCAAAATGAAACGTAAAACTTTCTTTGCCGTTGAAGAAAACAACACCTGAACCTATCAGGCCCTGAGTTAAAATGTGCCTCCCATAACACAGATATTATCATAACACAAACAATGCAAAATACGGAAATGATAGGGTGGGGAACTTTACGCCCAAAGACCAAATGTGGCCCTCCAGGTCTCTCTGTCACACCCCTCACCAGAGCCTTGCTTCACACTGGTTGTACATGTTTTAGCCTAGCTGGAATGTGTCCTTGAACGCTGATGACGACCAGGTTGGAGGTTAGAGAGGGATATGTATGTGCAGGCACTAGTCCCCTGTACAAGATTAAAATTTTATATTCCTTGCCCCATCCACTTTTGGCTCCATCCACCACTTCCACATGGCACATTGCCCAGAAGGAAATGGAGCCCTGAGGCTGAAAATGAAAGCTGCACAAAATGCTCTAGTTTTGATATTTGCTTCAAAAGTAGCACATTTAACATGACTTACTGAAAGGCTGACATTCTTTCAGTGCCGCCTGACGCCTTTTTGTTCTTCTGATGATTGCTTGATTCTTCCTGGCACCATTTTCCTTCTTCGCTTCCACTGTCAGCGGCCTCGCTAGGCTATGTTGCTAGCTAATCTGGATTTTGCTGTGCCAAAATTTGAGTGCGGCGACAGACCTGGATTTTCTTTAAGTAGCATGTCAGAGGTGGTGTCATGATACGACCTGCAAAACATGATGGATTTAACCATTATTAGTTGATCTTAGCCAAAAGGCCAAGAAGCGATTAAATTAACTATTATTAGTTAATTAATTTATACCCTACTTGCCAGCCAAAGGAAGGCCTTTGTAGACATTAAAAAAATAAAGTAGGATACAGTTATCAAACTAATAAGCCAAGTAATAAGATCTGAAACAAACAGTCGGATATCGCATCTCCACTCCTCCACATGCAGCTGCTGGGTGACCTTGGGCTAGTCACACTTCTAAGTCTCTCAGCCTCATTCACCTCACAGAGTGTTTGTTGTGGGGAAAGAAGGGAAAGGAGAATGTTAGCCGCTTTGAGAGTCCTTAGGGTAGTGATAAAGCGGGATATCAAATCCAAACTCTTCTTCTTCTTCTATATGCAGGTCACTTTCTATGGGATTAGCCCTCTCCCTTCAAATGTGACTCACATTGTATTTAAAAATATAAAATTGATCAAACATTTTAAAGCCACAGTCTTAATAATCCTGGAAGTGCTACTGCCTAACACCAGGAATATATACTTCACACTTGGTGTGATGAATAGGATAGCTGGGGACAGAAACAATTTATGAAAATACAGGAAACCTTCCCTCCAATAGCTATACCAGTGGTGGCTGCTCCATGAGGACACATGGGGCACTGCCTCACCAAGCTCAATCCAGGTTTTTTTTTGTATAGCCCCCCCCATATATATATATATATATATATATATATATATATATATATATATATATGGCCGAAACTGCGGCCCTCCAGATGTTTTGGCCTACAACTCCCATGATCCCTAGCTAACAAGGCCAGTGGTCGGGGAAGATGGGAATTGTAGTCCAAAACATCTGGAGGGCCAAAGTTTGGGGATGCCTGAGATAGGCTGTCATTAGACTGAGATAATGAAAGCTGTTTGTATTTCTTCCTAAGCCTTTCAGACAAGAGTCCTGGGTCCTTCTTTAGCCCAGCTCTTGAAAAATGTATTAATAAAGGAATTTTAGGTTTACTTTTCTAAGCCCCAGAGGATATGAGATCTTACAGAACCCAGTGCACAAGGGGATACCTTAACAGGTGCATTTCAGTGAGAAATTTCAGAGAAAAGCTTTTTTTTAAAAAGCCAATGAATACAAATGTCAATGTATATAAAGGAATTCATTTGTGTACGGTGGTGGGGGTAGGGGTGGGGATGAAGGCTATGGACACACATAAACATCCAATAAAAAAGATCCAACATTGCTAGTTATGTAAGAACTTTTTGAGTAGAATATTGGGTTTCGGGGCATATGCAAACTTGCTTTTAGGAAAGAGGTTGTGAAAGGTATCCTTACAGAGCATCTTTGGATTCCTGATTTGGGTGGTTCCAAGTCCTGGGATGATGCCTTGCAGAGTTATGGGATTCCAAGACCAATTAAAGCCAGCCTCTGACTGGAGATGAATTGTAATTGGGTCCAATGGGGAGAAAACCTTCGTATCTGATGTAAATGGCATTGATAGCTGGCCCACCAGAAATGTACTTAGTCTTTAACTTTCATTACAGAAGAACTTGCACTTTCAGACCAGGTGAGGTTTTTTTGGGGGGGGGGATTGATTAAACTCAGATTATGCATTGGAGGTAAAGACCCAGGGTACTGCTTATTCAGCATGAGTGCCAGATCCAAGATGCTGCTAATGGAACTGTTGTTCTGCATCAAAATATGTGGGGTGGGTTTGTCCCAGTAGACCTCTATGTCTCAGGTCCAACCCTTCATTCAAGATTAAATTTCGATGACTGCGAGGATTTGTATTTTATTGGAATTTTTCGCAACTTACATTGGCCACCTTCAAAGTAATTAACAAGTTCTGCTAATCACCTGGTACAGTTAATTGGGAACAGCCTATCCATAGCTATTAAGTGTCTTTCCTTCCTCCCCCAGTCCTAAAGTCCCCCTTCCCCATTCTGGCAAATATTGATCTTCTGGACTTGCTTTCCTTCTCCTGTGCCAACACATTTTCATTCAATTGTCAGCTATGTGCTCAGTGCAACATCATCAAATTCAATGGCCATGAATGCAAATGGAGGGGAAATGAAAACAGTGGTAGAATGATAGAATTGCAGAGTTGGAAGGACCACAAGGGTCATCTAGTCCTACCAACTGATTGGAAAGAGGAGGAAGACTGGAAATAGCAACTCATAGAATGGAATTAAAGCATTATCGGTTTTTACGTTCAGCAGACACTTTCCAACACAAAAAACACACAGGTTGGGGAATAGTTGTTGGTTTCTCCCCCTTTTTCTCAGCCCTATTTTAAACACAGCAACCCTGTGATTGCTCTTGCAGCTATTGCAGTTTAGTTGTATTACTTCGAGAACCAGTGTAATAGCCTATGACGGACCGGAACTATAAAACCTGAAACTTCCCTATCTGGATTGTCCCAAGACACCTTTCCTGCTGTAATTCAATCAGATAAAGGGAAAAGATAGAAACAAAAACATTGCTTTTTCACACCTCATTTGCTTCACGGTTACAGTAGGAGAGCTCATTGACGTAAAATGTAAGATGCCCTGTTATCTTCCTCCCTTGCTGGTGTCCTCCCAATGGAACAGAAAACAATGTTCATTAAAAGAGTAGAGTGATTTGCCAAGATAATTTTAAATTATTGCTCTCAGCACTTCTTTTATGCTCATAGCCCATCCCTTGTGGGTTGAGAAGATGCTCGCAGGTGGGAGGGGTATAACCTCATTCCGGTTTCGGAATGCAAATGATTGATTCTGTTGCTGAAAGAGATGGCATGAACTACTGATGTGCTAATGAAAAATGAAAATCTGCATGGATATGAGAGGCACAAAGGGTATTCAGAAAGAACGGCATCCCCCCCATAAAAAGCTGAATCCAAATTTGTTTCCTGGAAGCAATGTGTAACCAAGGATGACCTACGACACTTTTCCTCAGTGAAGTCTGAGCAGAAGACATGGTACAAATTCAGAGTGCCAGAAAGTGGTATGTAGAGTCCCAACTTTAAATATGGGATTCTGTAAATACTGATCTGAGCAGACAAGGGTACACAGCAACTAACCGTTCTGGTTCCTTTGCTTTGTGGTAGATGAAAGAAAATCATTAATGAATTGAACAGTTGTACCTACAGGCAACCTTGTGGTTATCTTAAGGGTGAGGGAAGTGAGCATAATGGCAAACCTCTGCTTTTGTAGTGAAGACACACCAGACTTTTAAATAACATCTTCAAAGGCAAATCTTGGAGGTATGTTTGCGACTTCACTGAAGCCGTCCAGCGCTTTCCTGATCCTGATTTTAGACTGGTTGTTGTTCAGACTCTGACAGCACAGGCTTTCTTTGGTGCTCTTTGTGCTTACTCATCAAAGTCAATTTCCTGATTGTGTTTGAATGAAGAATTTATTTGTTTGACCTTGTATTCTTTGGGGTCACAGTGTAATCCCTTCTCAACACACTGTTCTGGCTTTGAGCTTCAACTACTGGCAATTGTAAATCATTTACTACTGAGAAAGTTCAGCTTAAATCTGCTTTGATTTGAGGTATTAAAGTCTCTCTAGAATGATTATCATGTTACTGTGCAATAAATTTCCAATTGCTTTAAGGAACCTACACATCTTGCCCCAAGGATTCATGCTGTTAACCTATGTTTTCCATTATACAGGGTTGCAGCATGGGTCCTTGTCTGCATAGAGGCAGGCAGAATCACTAATAATAATAATAATAATAATAATAATAATAATAATAATAGTTTTTATTTATACCCCACCCTTCCTGCTTTAAAACTGGTCTCAGGGGGGCTAACAGCAAATATAAAACATTGATTAAAATGCGACTTAAAAACAGCATTAAAAAATATGACCAAATACCTGCAGGCTGGGGAGGCCTTGTTCCTCAAAGGCAATGAGCAACACCAGCAGCACCAACCTCTCCCTTTCTGTGTGTGAGAGAGTAATTTTGCTCCTTGGTCACAAGCGGAGAGCCAAGGTTTTGGCTTCAGCACGGCCATTACAAACTTCCTGGCCCAGCTTCTGTAGAAGAGCTGTTTGCTATTGCTATGAACAGAAGTTAAGCACTGATTGAAAAGGCTGAGCAGGAATTTTACCCATATGCACAACTGAGACTTGGAGTTGTGGGGTTTTTGCTTTCCTAGTAGCAATACTACAGTTAGGAACTAATGAAGATATAATTTGTCACAACTTCTGTCGCAATCAGGGGAGACTTTGGTCTGCGTCCACGGGGGGATCGGCACCCTGCTTCCTGTCAGGGTATCAGGCTGTTGCATTTGTGGTCTCAACCCCAGTTCGAGAGCTGCCATGGCCACCCTATTTCCAGGAAAAGAACAGACTTTATGGGTCTGTCCAGTCCTATTCCTGTCCATGTTCCCAAGCCCCACAGCCTTGGTGAGTGAGTCTCCCAGTGCCTCTGCCCTTTTTCTCAAGGGGCTCACCAGTTCAGTCTCAGGACCAACATGTAGCTTTGAAAGGAAAAATATATATATTCTTATGTGGCAAAAAATATATATTTGGCAAGCAGAAACCTCTCACGTTGTACCAAGGGTGGAATGACGAGTGCTGGACTGATTGACTATGTCTAGAGGAGGTGGAGCCTGGCCATAAATAGCTCACTCAACAAACCTTCTACCTTGACACCATATGGCCTTACAACCAGCCCTGTCCCATCTCTTGGCATGAGGCCAATGGTAGAATTGGTCCTCTCCCACTTTGTTTAAAGAGAGTGAGAGAAAGCAGAAGGGCCCATCTATGGGAAGAGTTGCTCCTTCTTTCACTGCTACTGCAATGCAATGTTTTTAATGCCACCTGGATGAGTGGGGTTTTTTTGAGGTGGGATGGGCAGAGTGAGGCATCAGAAAAGGGCTTGTTTACGCACACAGCCTGAAAGACCAGAGGCTTGCTTCCAAATGAATGATTTAACAGCTATATCTGGATTGCATATTAACTTTTGTGTGTGTGTGTGTGATTTCAATAGACACGCACACGCCCCCTGGAAACAGCCAGGCTAAATTGTCAAGCAGCCAGTCACTTTCAATCAACTCGATGGCATCTCACAGCCTCTTGCTCCGGGAAAAGACCTCGTGCAAAACAAGGCACATCTAGTGGGATGCAAAGTGTGCCGAAGAGACTGAACAGAAGACAGAGCCATGATTGAGCTGCACTTTGGATGGGCTGGGAGGCAATGCATGCGTTATGTCCGACATCTCAATTTTTATTAGTTAAGGCAGGCATCTGTTTTGAAAACAGGAATTTTTGTTTCGTGATGTACTAAAATCTCAAATTGCCCTGTGGTGTTTTGCAGAGGGCAGGATGATTCTTACCGATGCTGAGGATGATTAGTTGGGCACAAAACTGGCAAACTCTGACAGCAGAGGGAGGAGATGATATAAATATACATATTAAGATCTCTGGAGATGGTATATCTGCAAGCATTCTGATAAGGCAACGGGCTGACTGAGTGTTCCTTCTGATGCCAAAATTTGTTTACTGATGTACCTCTCACATTTGTGCCTGCAAAGCATTAGACTGCTGCCTCCAAGGCATGTCACTGGTAGCAACCTCCCGAAAGAAGCAAATTGCACATGATTTTTGAAAAGCGGGAAAGGGGGCAGGTTGATTGTCCCACTGGCATGGTACAGTAATTAGACCCTAGGTCTGGAGTGCTATTGTTTTACTGCAGCAGCAAAGAGAATGCCAACTGTCTTTGTCTGTATAGCATAAGAAATCACTATACTGTATTTGATTTGGTAAACTGGTTGATCCAGTGATCTCTGGATTTGGTTCCCATAGGTGCAGCACCCTCTCCTGACCACAAGGGCAACCTCATTCAAGTTGATGGAGGCTATTTGATTGCTATTTGATTGCAGAGAAAGGCATGAATGGAGCTTCTGCTTCCATAGAAATGAATGGGAAAATAACACATCCCTTGATACTCACTCCCTGCCACTACTTGTGTGAGCATGGGTTTTTGGATTACGGCAACTTTCTTTTTTATCCCTAGAGTTTGAAACTCATTCAGAAGCAACTTTTGATTAATTTCATTGATTAAACTGGAGCTAATTCAAATGTAACTCTCCTTCCAAGTAACAAATATTGTAACAAAGTGTTTATACTACGATCTGTACCCATTAGGGAAATCATGAATGAAAAGCTAATAAAATTTATATTTATTCACATTTTATGAAAAGCAAGAGCAATTGAAATAATGCGATGCCCCAAAGTAGTGTTTGACTGTTTCTATTTGCAATTTTGATCTAACCCTCTTGGGATTTTTATTTTTTTAATTATCATTATAAGTCGTGTTTCATTAATGGCATTTCAGACTTGGCTAAGTCTACAGGGGATAACTTAGCAATATAGTGGCGAGCAGATATAAGAAGTAAAGTAAATGGATAACAAGGATAAATGAAGATCCCATGTTGTACAATATCTACTGAAAAAGGCCCGATCTTTACGAGCACTTTCCAGCTTTATGCAATGTAACGTTCACCGTATCAAATTAACTAAGAGCATGATCCTAGTGTATTCATGGTGCGTTACATAAAGTGCTATATAAACAGTTTATTTTAATGTTATTTAAAACTTGATTGCACATTGTGCTTTAATTAGTGCTGATGCTTGAGTCCATCATGGAAGGCCATAATATGTGAATAGTTAAACTGGGATAGTCTGATTACTGCAAATTAGAAGAGGCTACTGAATCCATTCATTGCCCTATTGTGGTCGCGAATGGCATTCCTAATATAGCTATGGGATCTTGGGAACTGATTAACGCAAAGTACCAATATATTGCAGATGTGTGCCTGGAGGCTTGTTTCTCTACATCATAGTAATGAAGGAATCCTCTCTTAAGCCATGGGCGTACCCAGGATCAAAACTAGGGGGGGGGGCAAGGGGAGGGGCCAAGGCACGGAAGGGGAGGGGCCACAAAGTGGGCGGGAACGACGAACTCGCGCTCCGCCGGGCTGTGCCCCTCCCTAGCAGCAGGGCTGGTGGGCGGAGGCGGAGCCCAGCCCAGCGGAGCGCGCGTTCGGCATTCCCGCCCACCGCGCCGCGCTCCCTGGTTCCCCGCCGCGCTTGGCCTTGCCTGAGGGCGCGCCGGGGAGCTGGAGGGAGGGTGCGGCGCGGTGCGGCGGGAATGGCGAACTCGCGCTCCGCCGGGCTGTGCTCCGCCTCTGCCCACCAGCCCTGCTTCTAGAGTAGGGCAGCTGCCCTAACTTGCCGCATGGTGGGTACGCCCTTGTCTTAAGCACTGCAACTAGTGAATCAGCAAACTTGGGTTCAATGGGATTTACTTATGGGTGATCTACAAGTTGAGAAACAAAATCTGGCATAGGCAGTGTTTCCCTTTTCTGGTAAAAAATGAGGTGCCGGTACATATCTTTGGAGGTCTTTAAGCAGAGGCTTGACAGGCATATGTCAAGAATGCTTTGATGGATTGGACTGGATGGCCCTTGTGGTCTCTTCCAACTCTATGATTCTAGGATATCTTCATAAAAATGCCATGGGGGGGGGAGGCTGCCCAGGACAGCAAAAAAGAGGTGACAGTACTCCACAATGGTGAATGCCACCACAAACAAAAACCACTGGGTATAGGTTTTCTGGGATTGTACTTCTACAGAATACACAGGTGAGTTTTCATAACTGAATAATGTCCATATATACAATATGTGAAGAACAGTCCATATAAACATAATGCCAAGTGTGAGGGACAAGGGATACAGGGAAGTCCCTCCAATCTTAAGTTCCAGCCCATCCCCAAGCGCTGGAGAGAGCAAGGAGAGCTCTGCCTCCAGCGGAGAGCCAGGAAGTAGTGTCCGGGGCTCAGGCAAGGTTGCGGAGCCCATGCCCCAGGTGGGACAGGAAGATGGGAGCAGGGGGGGAAGGCCAATTCCCCCAACTCCGGAATTGCGGCGCAAACGTAGGGGGAAGAGGTTGGGTCTTCCAAAGCTTCTATGCTGGAGGAAAACACACCAATCGCCATTCGGAGGTTCTGACACCTCACCTTAAGGATGTATATTAACCGCTCTGAACACTGTAAATAATCAGCACTTAATAAAAGCCTAATAAGACCATGCTGGAGTCGTTACTCTAGAGTAGCCACATCAGGCCCTCTGACACCAAGGTTGCAGGTTCGATCCCCATATAACACAGCTGCATTGCATTGCAGGAATATACATTGGTGGACTAGATGATTCTCAGGGTACCTTCCAAATCTACAATTCTATGATAGCACATCATGTACATTGTCCTGAGTACAGCTTTCCCTTTATATACCAATCGTTTGGAAGAGTTCGATGTGGCTAGGGAAACAATTCAGTGATGTGGTCCTTTAGGTGTATTCTGAAGTAGTGGCACATGGTCTATGGCTCTTCCTCAAAACTTGGACCTCCTGTGCTTTACCACTTGCGCTATGGCCCATTCCCTAAGCCTGGCGTGCATTATCGAAGTAATATTTGATTTCCAACAACAGAAGTGAGATTTACATATGTGCCTTGAGACCACAGAATTGCAAGAATTGGCATTTATAATGTATTAAGCAGACAAACTGCCAAACAGCTGTTGCCTTAATTTCCCATGTATTGCAATGCAGAGTGGTCTGCCCACACGTCCATTGTATTTTGTTATAAACCTGCTTCCATTCTACTAAAAAGACACACAACTCAATAGAGTAATGTACAAATATTATAAATGCCAACATGTAAATAATAATCCATGTTCTGACCAATGAAAAAATGTACACATATCCTTAGTCCTGAATGAAAAACAAAATGGAGCCTCTGACTAACATATATTTTATACCACTTCAACTTTTCTGGCTTCCCTCAAAGAATCCTTGAAATAGTAGTAAGGTGCAAACAATTCTCAGAGATTCCTAACCACCAGCAGTGCTTGCAGAACTACATTTTCCAGGGTTATCTGAGAATTGTAGGTCATAAATTAATAACCGATTATTAAACTAGTTTAGACCAAACTAAATAATTCACTTTAGCTCATTCCATTTTCATGGTATCAGCCTGTACCAATGTGAAAAGGTTCTTTGCAAATGCTTTACGGCACTCTCTGTACTAACAATTTTGCAAATTCACTGAACATCCTTTTTCACTGCATAACAGAAATGGCACTATCCAGGGAAAGTGCTTGGAAGGACTGGGAGATAGTATCATTCAGATGTGCTAATATTTTGAGGACGTTTGTAGTCATTGAAATAGGTTTGGGAGTTAAGTCCTGTCTAAAAAAGCAACAACCAAACCCTGTTTATGCATTAAGATAACTTCAGAAATGAAAAATTTGCAATTAATCTTTCTTTTGTTTACATTGCTTTCAGAGCTATAGGAACAATTAATGCACTATAACTTTTAACATTAGTGGATAATTATAATGTATAATTATGGTATAATGTATAATGGTATCTGTATAATTATGGTAAAAATGGATACCAGTCTAGTCACTGAAATCTGACCTACTTGCTCTAGGTGTGACGTTGGCTCTTGATATTTATAACTCCAATATGAGATGCAGAATTTAATGGTGTTATGCCAAGTTCTACCCACTTAGGACCTCGTCCTTTGAGTACACTGTCATCTAAATCAATCACCATTATTGGACTCATTTACGATGAGCTTGCCCTCAATCTATACTCTTTCTGCAGCAATGTCACACAGAGCAGGCAGAAGACAGAGGGGACGGTTGACATTTTAAAGGGACTGTGCTGTGATGTCCCATCAGATTTCTTCATACACCTGAATCTCATTTTCCATGCACCAGAAGCTCTTTCAATTACAGGCTTAGCAGATGATGTACTGCATTATAATGACGGTCTTCTGGAGTTTAGGGATGTGGGGCAGGAGGGGCTTTGTAACTACAGTGGTTTCTTAAAAGAGGGAATCTATGCTGTCAAATAAGGAAGGGGAGAAATGTTATGATTTCAACATTGAAAAGGGGTCCTGAATGAGCATAGAAATGTTCACAGTTCATGCATATGGAACAGAACAGAACAGAACAGAACAGAACAAAACCTAGCCAGTACAGTGACTCTGAAAGTAAAGATTTGGCCCACTTTGTGACATGTAGTAAATCACAAACTCCAGAAACCTCACAAATAGCCATATTGAAGGCTTGCTGAGGTTTGTGAACAAGTATACTAGTGCAGCATCTCAAATATGGATCTTTTCAACATATTCATCATGGTGCCGCAAGCCTCTGTACAGCTACAGAGCTGTTTGAATTTTGACAAAACTGGAAGACCCACAGGAAGGCAGAGAACACAACCATTAAAATATTGCTACCTCTTCTGCTGCACTTAGTACTTCTGAGCTGGTCAATTCTCCCTGCCAGCCATCTCCATAAAGAAAAATAATTTGCTTGAAATAATTATGAAAGGGAAGAGAAAATTTTGGTGAAAACCTCATGGGTGGGAAAGGGGTGCAGAGTTTTTGTTGTGCTTAGCATACTTTTGAGGCAACCAAGGGCTGTTTGTGATGTAATTTTTTCATGCTGAAAATTATCTCATCAATGGTCCACTCTGCCGCCTTACTGCATACCTGCATGTCAATCAAAGCCCAGGGCAACACATTGTGACATAAATTATTCCATGGGACTTTTCACAGTTATGGGCAGCTGGGGAGGCTACAGACTGCTGGAGAAGCGTTTACAGCAAAGAAAATCCCATGCATCACCCTTGGCAACCTCACAACAGTAGCCTAAGCTCAGAAACCCACCAAAATTATATATAAAAAAGCAAAGTGGAAGCCTCTCTTGCAGAGGAATAAATGATCTATGATCAAACCACCTGTCTAAGCAGCCTTCTGTTTCCATCATTCAGTTGTCTTGATTTCCCACCCTTTAAAATATTTTCATTTTGCTGTTGTACCTCTTCGATATGAAAAGAGAGGTAGTCAATATGGTGCCTTTCTGATGCTGTTGCACTACAGCTCTCATCATTCCTAACCATTGACCATGCTGGCCAAGGCTGATGAAACCAACAACACCTGGCAAGCACCACCTTAGTTACCCCTGATCTAACCTCCCCACCTGTTCCACAAGTGTACTTTTCAGGAAAGAGGGTGAATTTCCAGATGCCTTTCTCTCATGGCAGAGAGCAATACAAAAATGATCATGGATGGAGCATAGTCAGCACATATGTGCCATCAATAGAGTCTTTTCAGAACTCTTGGAAGCAGCCAAGCTTTTTTCTAAATACTAGCTAAAGGAAGCTTGTAAATACTGAGCCAATTCCAAATCTAGCCAAGAGGAATTTGTCCATTGATGCCTGGCCCTGGAGTTGCCCATGTATTATGTATCCATTGTACTGTATATCAATTCCACGTGAGATCAGGCAAGCCCTATCACTGGAAAATTTTAAACAGGCTTTGAAAACCTCTCTTTTCTCCACTGCTCTTGTGGTTTGATTTTAGCAGAGCAACAAAACAATGGCGTTCCTATTTTCATTTTGCCTATGATGTGCCCAATAGAATGCTAAGCTGAGGACTGTCTGTATGCTAGCTATTTTCAAGAGTATGAAAAGTATGAGTGAAGGAAGAATTCATTGAGTCCACTTTTTGCAGTGGACTGACCCCATTCGATGCGACCGATCTTGCTTGCAGATCAGAATGTAACCTTCAGTTAGATTATATGCACAAAATATTTACTGTATTTTCCGTCTATAAGACACCCCCATGTATAAGACAACCCCTATTTTTTGAGCCCAAAATTAAGAAATGTGTGCAGATTGTGTAATTTACAGAAAAATGCATTGGAAATGTGTTTTTAATGCAAAAAGTATATACAAAGGGAATACAATTTAAATGTGGACCTCTCCTGTGTTCTTTTTTTAAAAGAAACTACACAAAATGAGACAGGGTGGACTAAGAAGTCATAGAAGCATAGAGTTGGAAGGGACACAGAGGGTGATTTAGTCCAAACCACTGCAGTGGGATGTGGATGGTGCTGTGGTCTGCAGTTCAAATTAGAAGGTCGGCAGTTCAAATCCTCGTGACAGTGTGAGCTCCCGTTGTTTGGTCCCAGCTCCAGCCCACCTAGCAGTTCGAAAGCACGTCAAAGTGCAAGTAGATAAATAGGTACCACTCCGGCGGGAAACTAAACGGCGTTTCCATGTGCTGCTCTGGTTCGCCAGAAGCAGCTTTGTCATGCTGGCCACATGACCTAGAAGCTGTACGCCAGCTCCCTCGACCAATAACGCAAGATGAGCGCCGCAACCCCAGAGTCGTCCGCGACTGGACCTAATGGTCAGTGGTCCCTTTACCTTTACTTTACTGCAGTGCAGGAATCCCACCCATGGTGGGTTTGAACCACCTAACTTCTGATTAACACCCAGATGTACTGACCCATTGTGTCACCTGAGTGTGAAATGGAAATGGGGCAGAAGTAGGCTGCTCAATCCACCCTTATTGGGATATTGCTAAAAAAATTAAAATTGTGTTTTCCATTGGGGGAGGGGCAGTTTGATGAAGCATTTGTGTGTCACTTTGTGAGGTGCCCCCTCCTAAAAAGTACGTAAATGCTTCAAATCAATTACAAAATATTTGGGGACGCTCTCATCTCATTAGAATATGCATTTGGGGGGGGGTTGGAATCTGTGGTGCAAGAGGGGGACACACATCTCAAACCAATGGGGGGGGCAAGATACTTCACTTTTGTGAAGAATTCTATACCAGAAGGCAAGGCAGTAACAAAATATGAGATCTATAGAGTCCCTTTACATATATGAATTTATCTTAACTTGTCCGCTCCCTAAATAGCAGCTCCTCTTCCATAGAATTCTCCAAAATTTGTGGGCAGTTTTTCAGTCAGTACAGGAACTTGCTTTTAGGAGGAAAGAAGGTTCTCCTCTGTTAGGGCAAAGCCCTTTGGACTCTGGCCACAATCTACGAGCTTTCACTAGCCTCGCATGCAGGGAGATAAACCCTTCTAGTGTATGTATATATCTATCACCGTAACTTTATTTATGTCCATGCCAGTCGAGTCCTACCATATTCAAGTGACCCGGCTATAAATACGAGTTGAAGCTGCCACTGTATATTTATATGTAATTAAATTAGACAAGCTTTGAGCCTGGCAACCTTGACAATATTCTTTCAAGCTGGCCCTTTTAAAGCTTCCAGTTACGTGAGGACTCTTTGCAAAAGGTTGCAGTGATATAAATCAAAATGGTCAGCAGGCCAAGCATGAAGGTGCTCAGAGACCATCTCGCTGTGATTTCTGCGACAAGACCTTCTCTCTCCGGCTCATTTGTCATTTCCCTCTGGTCTGGGAGGGCAAGGCCCTGTCTGCCTTCAACTAGAGTGGCTGCTCTTGCCGCTGCAAGTCCCCAGAAGGCACCACTCCATTTGGTGCATGTTACGGGAACAATCGGTGGTGGTGAAGTTCGAGAGATTAATACACTGTTCCTTTTTTTTGCCCCTGCAATAGGCTTTTAATTGGTTTTAAATGACATGTTTTGGGGTGTTTTCTTATTTCCTCCTACCGATTATCTACATGATTTGAGTAAGATAATGGAGGGCCTGTTAGCTAAATTTGGAGATTTTTTTGGTGATAGTCATGTTTTACCAGATGCACAGGGAAATTTTAATTCTGAAGGGAGGAATTCAACATTGCACTTTTCCAAGTCACACTTCTCTGAAGTCTCTCAGCCTCACTCACCTCACAGAGTGTTTGTTGTGGGGGAGGAAGGGAAAGGAGATTGTTAGCCACTTTGAGACTCCTTCAGGTAGTGATAAAGCAGGATATCAAATCCAAACTCCAACTCCTCCTCCTCCTCCTCCTCCTCCTCCTCCTCCTCCTCCTCCTCCTCCTCCTCTTCAGCTTGCCCAATGGAACCATGTAACCCCCCCCCCCCAATGTTGTAATCCGCCTTGAGCCTTGCTGCTCGGGGGGGCGAGGGGTGGGATGCTGCCCCAACTAGCCTTTTTATGTGTAAAGAAGGGGAAAGTTGGATAATTTACAGCCTTCTTTCATCATGCAAAGCTCTCCAGCCCCTCCATGCATACTATTTACCCCCTGAAAATAATGCAGCTCACTTTTCTCCCAATATCGCTGAAAATACCTCCACCAAATGCTTCAGCCCAACACAAGAAAGGATGCATCTAGGCAATAGTCTGAACATTTCTTGTCACAAGTGGTCCAGGTGTCTTATATATTCACAAGATATCTGGCAGCAAGCCAGTCTTTACTTTGAAACATACATAATGACAAGCAGAGCAGATATACAATAGCTAGCTGACCTCCACTTTGAATGAAGAACAGTACACATCTACACCTATTTTCCATGCAAACTAAAGCAACAACGAAACATATACCTAGCCAATGTGTCATCAGGGGATGCACAGGCAGGTTCAGGAAAGATGAAAGTACATATTCAATATGCTTCTTCACCAACTCACATAGTGTACTTCTCTTTCATTTTGAGATTTAGCACTCCCACAATCTTATTAGGATGGGAAAACAGAACCAGTGTGCGAGAACAGCTTCTCACACTTATCCTGGATCTTCACGAAGCTAATGCTCACTGGGAGGGTGTGCTAACATTTGAAGTGGAGGCGCATAATACCTGTGAAAATAAGGTTCTTTTCACATTAACTGCATCACCTTTGCAGCAGGCTTTCATGTGCATGGAAATACGGTACATGAATTACCAAAGTTTGATGCCACTGTGTAAATTTACTCCTGTGTTGTTTCACTTCCCTCAGTGAGTTTTACTTGCACAATCTGGGCTGAATGAAACTGAGCTTCCAACGTGGGTGGCAAACTTCCATGCACGTACAAATCTCACCCGCAATGTGCAGCTAGCAGTCAAAAATTAATATTTTTTTACTAAGCTTAGAACACTCTAATAAACTCCCTGGAATCCTCTCAACTCATCCCTAAAGACTACTTATTTCTAGAGTGAAACTGTACACATTTCCCACAAGTCCTCTACAATAAGTAACTACTTGTTTATGTAGAACACAGGGTTTTACCACTACCTCATAGCAACATTATGGTTCTCTTTATCTGTTTTTTTCAAAGTAAAAAGTGAACGGACGTCCTTCACACTACAGTGGTACCTCGGTTTACAAACTTAATCTGATCCGTAAGTCTGTTCTTAAACCGAATCCACTCTTAAACCGAGGCGAGCTTTCCCTAATGAGGCCTCCTCCGCCGGTGCCCTTCCACCGTTCGGTTTCCATTTGTAGACCGAGGCAAAGTTCGCAAACCAGGACACTACTTCCGGTTTTGCAGAGTTCATAAACCAAATCGTTCGTAAACAGGACTGTTCTTAAAACCGAGGTACCACAGTATAGCTTTTATTCCAGGTATTCTTCATGTGTAGAATCTACATGCTTCTTCAGGTGGGGTCTGTGAACTGGCACAGAATTCTGCACAAGGAAAGCTGCTCAGATGTGGGAGGTTCCTATGCAAACATCTCTGCACTGAGATGTTATCTGAGAATTTTCTCAGTGTTACATGATTCTCATTTTGGGTTCAATATGTAGGCAAGCTAGAGGAAAAGAGGTCCATAGTTCATGTGTAGCATTGCATGTTTTGTATGCAAGGTGTATCAGGTTCATACTCTCTGGGCAACGTTGGCAATTGCTCCTGTCTGAAACTCCTGGAAAGTCCCTGCTAGTCAATGCAGACGGCAGGAACACAGCGACAGAAGAAACTGCCTTATATTGAGGCAGACCATTGGGCAATCTAGCTCAGTATTGTCTATATTGATCAGCAGTGGCTATGCAGAATTTCAGGCAGGGGACATTCATAGCCCTACCTGGAGACAGGGATTGTCTGCATGCAAAGCAGATGCTCAGTCTCTGAGCTATTACCCTTCCACAACAACTGAACTAGGCAGTCTAATGGTCTGATTTGGTTTAAGGCAGCTTCCTACTGACCTCATAAAATATATTAATCCGCTTTATACCAAGTCAATCACTGGTCCATCTAGCTCAATGCCAGTAACAGCTCTCCAGAATTTGGGATAGGGGACTTTCTGTGAATTACTTAGAGGTGCTGGGAACTTTTGCATGCAAGTAATTGGTGGCATTCAACTTTGTACTCAAAGTAAAACCACTGAAATTACAGGGCCTAACTTAGTCATGTCATTAACTTCAGTGGGTCTACTCTGAGTACACCCCATTTGCTCTACCAGTAACACTGAGCTTTAGTCCTTCCCCCAGATCCTTACCTTCTCTTCAGTATCTATAATTTTCTGGTCTATTGATTCTGTTTCATACTCTGCCAGTGGTGTGCATTTGGAAATGTTTCTTTATTCTAAATCTTATTCTTGTGCTGGTAAAGGCAATGTGGTGTAAAGGAAAAGAGATGCTGGGATTACACTGGTGCTTTTGAATTGCTCCTCATTTTACAGGCATATTTGCATGCTTAACATGGTCGAGGAAGATGCATTGATTTTCACCAAGTCCATGCACAGTGCATAAGGGTAAGCACAGGCACAAGGATTAGGATCTAATCTCCCAAAATCTGAACATTCAGGTACAGTACTCCTGAAGGAGAGTGCCTTTTGCTTTTGACCTCTGAAAGTTTTGCCACAGTTGCTAAGTGGCATCTCTATTCCCATCCTCTTATCTCCCTTGTGCTTAGGCTACTTCAGACCTACAATCCATAGCAAAGTTTGCATGTACTTAGGATACTAAGGAACAATTCACACAGCCCTTTTAGTCTGCCAGAAACTGGGTTAGTGTGCTTGTGGGGTATGAGGTGAAAATTGCCACCTGAGAATTTCAAGCTAAGCACAGATTGGGAGCAGTGTGTGCTTCTGGTGAGGATCCTTTCAAGACCCATTTCTCCACAAACTGAATACTGTAACTCAGGCATCCCAAACTGCGGCCCTCCAGATGTTTCAGCCTACAACTCCCATGATCCCTAGCTAGCAGGACCAGTGGTTGGGGAAGATGGGAATTGTAGTCCAAAACACCTGGAGGGTGGCAGATTTGACATGCCTGCTGTAACTGAAACAGGTCCTTGTGGGGTCAGCTGGGTTCATACCACCCAATCATCTAGTAATTTGCTGATCAGCCAGTTCCATTATAGCAGGAATCAGTGACCCTCCCACCAGCCCCAACTTGCATGTCTAATGGCCAAGGGTGATTGTGGCCTGTCAAAATCCAGAGGACTACAGGTTCTCCATCATTGATTTATAGGATTATAACCATAGGCTGCAAACATCAATAAACTTACATGAAGGTAAGAGCACAGTGGGATTTGCTTCCAAGTAAACATACACAGCACTCCATTGTTTGGCTGCACTTACCCAGAAGTCAATCCTATTGACATCAATGGGACTTTCTTCTGAGTAGACATGTACAAGGTTGTGAATTTGATCTTTTATATGTGTATCCCTATTTTCAATTGGGACTGAAAAATGCACTGCCATCTCAAAGCTATTGTAATGAAATGATTAAGAAACTGAGCCAGAAAATCTCTGGTTCAAATTTTCCCTCTTGATTCGAACTCTTAGGAAAAAAATAAGTACAGCTGCTTTCTCCTGGTTCAGACCACTGGCCCATCTTGATTGTCTACTGGCAGTAGCTCTCTAGGGTTTCAGATAGGAGGGTCATCCCCAGTCCTTTCTGGAGGATCGAACCTGGGACCTTCTGCACACAAAGCAGGAGCTCTTCACCACTGAGCTATAGTCCATGACTCAGTAGACCCTAAGGCAAGCTCCTGCCTTTCAACTGCAGCCCACCATCTGCAAAACATGGACAAATGTGGGGACCTACTTACAAGCCTGTTGTGCAGACTACTCAAGATAATGTATCTGAAGTATACTCAAAAGTGCTACGTAAACCTGAAGTTGTGTTGGTTTGTTTTTTGCTTTTTTATTACTATTCTGGCTGGTGCCTAAAATGTGAAGTCTGTCTCTTTCATGATTACAATATGACAATCCTCCTTTTGTATGGCATTCACTTTGGCACCTCTCATTGGCAATTACTCGACTAGGTACACTGCACAAGGTCTGAGCAATGAACACAGGAGAAAAGGGGAGCATAAAATGTTCTGCTTCTAAATAATCCGTGGAAACTGGCGGTACACTCTAATTGCAGAGATAGGAGTGGGGTTGGAGAGGAAAGTAAACCAACCCCCCACAAATCACCCTTCTAGAAGTCTTAAGCTTCTGGAATGAATTCAGGAACTTCAATATTAAAATAACTAAATGTCTATTTTATAAGGCATATGTAGCTTCCCTGAGTGGGCATCCATTCAGCTCCAACTCAATTTCTCATAACACTTTCACAGCTGGTACTTCCTAAGACATGCCAGCCTGCCCATTTAGAAAAATGAAGCGAGGTGTGCAAACTCTGTGAGCCTTTTATATCAACATTAGCTTCACGTGGGCACATTTTCATGGACCTTTTTAGCCAGCCACAGAAAACAAAAAGGCTTTTTCTGCATTTCTCTTATAGACATTGGTGACAAATAAAAAATGCACCCAGAGAATCATTCTTGCCATTTCTGAATTGGAGATGAGGGAGCCTTGCTGAAGAACTGGATAAGATCAGCTCTGTTTGCAAATGTGGTGTATGTATATGCATGTGATCAGGAAGAATGATTGTATAAAGAAGAGCAGCAGCTTTGCACTTTTTAATTAAGAACAAAATGGTATACCACTTAGTTCTAAATAAAACCTCTAAGTGGTGTTAAAGGGGAATTATTTTATACTGGGGCCCAGACCTGTGGAATCTAAGCTCAACACACAGAGAGGAATACAGTAACAGTGTAGTGCACCACCAAGATCTACTGGGATGAGGGAGTTTAATGTAGCAGATTTGGGGCTTTCCAGGCTGAGCTGGATTCACCTGAAAAATGCATCAGCATTAAGTGGGGTTCAGCCAGCAGAACTTATACCAACATAAGTTCCCAAAAGGGGCATTCTGAGTGTGTGGCAGGGATGGGACAAGGCAAGGAGAGACCTACACCTATTCCAAATCATTTCCTGCTGGGTCACATGACCTAGCAACTCAGCAGAACTTAGCCGGCAAAAAAAGGTGGTTAAGTCAAATTCCTCCTGAATTAAAGCTTGGCATGAGGGTAATTTATGCCTGTTCAAATTTTGCTGGCGTGAATTACACAGACTTTCTTTGGTTAGAATTGCTCTTTAAGAGCCCTAAACATAACAGGAGTTGCTTCTGACTAAACTTGCACAGGATTGGGTTCGAAACACAATACAAAACAGGAAGCAGAACAGCAATTACTGTCAATACCAGCCTAGCTGACTCAAAAGGGTTTCACTTTGTACATAAAATTCTGAAGTAATGGCTTGGCATGTCTCCTGTGACTAAAGTCCTAGTCCTACAGTGGCAGCACAGAGAAAATCCAGCACCTTCTTGGCCTGCCTCAGTGACACAGGTGATGCCAATATGTGATGCCATTGGAGACAGTGAGTGGATTAAGGGGCCAGTCGCTTGGGCCTTCCCCAGAAAATCTGTAATCCTTGCCAAGTGCTTATCATGTGGGAAAGATTCAGGCAACTAGCTGTTAATCGACATCTCTCTAAGACTAAAGCTCTGCCGCCTGTCCAACTAGATCATGCTGACCTAGATTTACAATTTGTTGTCCTGGTGAGGCACCTTGTTGGATTCTCTGCTTCAGGTTCTGAAATAATTTGGCTGACCTTGGGAACTGGCCATGAGGTACAGGGAATTTTGGGAGGAGGACATGTCCAATCTGCTCTTCCATCTCAGACAGCAAAATGTCCTGGGCCGGCCTTGAACTTGAATGAGCACAGAGCAACAGTATTATTTGCGACAATATTCAGAACCATACTGTCTTTTGTTTAATCAGCATAAGTTAAATAATTTAGAAAATACAAAGCTTGCTAGCTATCCTTTCATAGTTCTTTGAAAATGAAAACTTCCCCCTCCCACATTGTTTAACACAGAGCCCAAATTGGGTTAGCTTAAAGTATTGTCTTTCCCCATGACAGGCTGTGATAAGACTTTATTGGTATGCATACTGACCCTTCGCATATTCATTAAACATCTGTGAGATTTGTGCCTCCAGAGATCTCTTTGTTTCCAGACCAAAAGAAAATGGATACTTAAAACATATGCAAATTCTTTATGGACTCAAAATACCAAATGAATTCCCAACTATCTTGTAATGCATTAGAAATCCATAATCATCTTATTACACAGTTGCGTCTCATGGGAAGAAATGTAGACCACAATTAATGAAGCTTTGTCATTCTCCGTGTAAATAAAAACTAGGATTTCATACAACCTCCTTATGAATTAGCTATTTCAGAACATGCTCTCTTTTCCCAATGGGTGTCATCTTTTGGAATCAAAATCGGTTATAAACCCTTTGAAATATTCAGGAGCTAATAGTGGCTAATGAAGTGCTAGAACACATTTCAAAATAATGGCAGAAATGTCCTAGCCCTTTGTAAATGATCTCGTTCATTAATTATGTGTTAAAATTGTGCACTTAGTCTTTCTTCCTGTTGTCCAAGATAACATTACCCATTCAACAAGTATCATTTGTTAAAGTAAAACTGAAGAACAGTTGATTATGCAAATTTCTGTGTCACTGCTGTTTACACCATTACCCTGGGGGGGGGGGGGGTTGAAGCAGAAAGATCAGCAAATAGGGAAAAAATATTTACAAGGACTGGCAAAGATATGGTGTTAATTGAGGTTCAGCAACATGTGGTGTTGTGGAATTACATCTCTGAATTTTTTATTATGAGACAGACAAGAAACAGCCCTCGGCTTCTGAAATTTAGGAGCCTCCCATATCCCTCTGAGATGGCAGGTGTGCCCACTCTCTACATTTAACAAATTAGGATATTGGCAGATCATGCGTCTAAATTAATAAAGTCATGGCTCATCTTCCAATCTATTTACTGTTATGTGTCTTCATACTGGGATGTGTGGGGCAAGATAACTGGAGATGCACTTGAATAACTGTAGATGAAATTGCAAAATGATGTCTAGATCCACATGGAAACTACATTAAGAACTTAATGTAAGAAGATAAGAAGGGCCTTCAGGAACAGGCCAATGGCCCAACTAGTCCAACACTCTATTCTCCACAGTGGCCACCCAGATGCTTGTGGAAATCCACAAGCAGGGGACACAAGCAGAAGAGCACTCTATCTTCCTGCAGTTTCCAGCAATGGGTATTCAGAAACACTACCGCTCCCAAATGTGGAGGCGGAGCACAGCCATCCTGGGTAGCAGCTAGCAATAGCCACTGAATTTGTCTCCCTCTCTTTCATCTTCAGCGTGATTGTTCGTGAATTTGGTTATCAGTCCAATCACGGGGTGGTGTGGGATTACATCTCTGTTTATTTATTATGAGGCAGACATATGCACGTGCTAAGAGAATAGTCAACTACATAACTCTTTGGAACGTAAACAAATTTATTTGGGAAACAAACAAGATGTTTTGCTCCATATAGAGTTGTTTTTTCATCCCCTCATCTGTCTTGAGGCAAGGCCTGCGTCTCTAAAAGCCATATTGGAAGTGAAGATTAACTCTGATGACAGATGTACTATGTATTTATCTCAGCTAATTAGCTTCGGAGTATACTTGTTAAAGAAAAGCTGGATGCTCTTTTGCACTGGAAAATGATGAAGTGATGATGTTTCACAGCTTTCTTAGAAATTGCTGCTTTTTTATTAGTTAGTCATGCATGAAAAGGGAAATATCGCTAATTAATTCCCAAAACTATGAAAAGACAAATCTCAACATTCAACGTACCCCCAAAACAGTTTGGTTTTTGCCACAGATCTCTTATGTTGGCAATGCTAATGCACATTTCTTTGGTCTAGTGTTATAACAAGTGTACAGAGAATTCACATATGTTGTCTCAGTAATCGACAAGACCAGTCCTACTGTTAGGAAGAGGTAGAAGGCTACATCAGGAAATTTATTTTAGGTGTCATGAAAGGACAGCAAACTGTTTTTAAATTTATTATTGTTCTCTTTTTACAAGCCAGGCCTTGTGGGATTTTCTGCATCAAGTGCCAAAATAATTTGGCATGCTTTGGATACAGCACAACTTTACTTGTGTGTGGTGGTTGGTTGTTGTTTAGTTTTTTGTTGTTGTTTTTTTTTTTAAAAAAAAAAACACATTTCCCACTCCAACTCATGCAGCAAAATGTCTTGGTCTGGGCCTTTGTTTCTCATTTTAGGTGGAGATCCATGCAATATTATCTCCGCCATTTGTGTCCCAAAAGAAAATCCATATAGCACACACAGGAGCCTGAGTGTAATTCCCAGCAAAATGTCACTGTCTCTTTACTGTGCTTCCTAAAATAATAGCAAAATGAGGTCCTGAAAATACACACCAATGGCATTTGGATAGTATTTATCAACCTGTGCACGTGACTGCTTTTGACATTTTAGGGTTATGTGTGTGGAGAAAGGGAGAGCAGAATAGTCCTGTGAACTATGAGAGCTGCCAAGTTAATCCCTGGTTGCCTAATAAAAGACAGTGGCTCAGCATCAGCCCTGCGCTAGGGAGAAGGGAATACAGTACACTAGTACTGAAGGTCAATGACATATTAACCGCCTTCCATTCCTTCCAGTGTTTTCCTGCTCATTGTGAAAATGAATGTTTATGAGTGGATCAGGGATGCTCTGAAACCTTTCCCTCTGTTGAAGAAGGGTTTTACTCTAGAGAAATGTTGATGACACCCATTTCCCACTTTTTACTGCCTGCCTGTAGTATGACTATAAGGCGACAGCAGCGGTTGGCATGTGGAGGAACCCTACTGAGATCCCATTTTTCCCTTTGATGGCAGGCGATGCAGAGCAGGAAACTGAAGTGGGGCAAAGAGCAGTGGCAAAGGGACACACCTCTTGAACTTCTAGAGAAAATGTGCAATGTCTAGAGACATCAAAATGAACCTTGAGATTTAGCAGCTAGACTGGTGACTGGGCATGGCCACTCAGACCACACAACACACACGAGCACAATTCAAAGTGTTGGGAAAGGGAAAGGGAAAGGGACCCCTGACTGTTAAGTCCAGTCACGGACGACTCTGGGGTTGCAGCGCTCATCTCGCTTTACTGGCCAAGGGAGCCGGTGTTTGTCCACAGACAGCTTCTGGGTCATGTGGCCAGCATGACTAAGCTGCTTCTGGCAAACCACAGCAGGGCAGGGAAACGCCATTTACCTTCCCGCCGGAGCGGTACCTATTTAACAACTTGCACTTTGACGTGCTTTCGAACTGCTAGATTGGCAGGAGCAGGGACCGAGCAACGGAAGCTCACTCCGTCCCGGGGAATTGAACTGCTGACCTTCTGATCGGCAAGCCCTAGGCTCTGTGGTTTAGACCACAGCGCCACCCGTGTCCCTCAATTCAATTCAATTTCAAGCACAATTCAAAATGTTGGTGCTGACCTTTTAAACCCTAAACAGCCTCGGCCCACTATACCCAAAGGAGCGTCCCTACCCCCATAATTCAGCCCGGACACTGAAGCCCAGCTTCAAGGGCCTTCTGGTGGTTCCCTCACTGCGAGAAGTGAGGTTACAGGGAACCAGCCAGAGGGGCTTCTCGGCAGTGGCACCTGCCCTGTGGAATGCCCTCCCTTTAGATGTCAAAGAAATAAGCAACTATCTGACTTTTAGAAGACATCTGAAGGCAGCCCCGTTTAGGGAAGTTTTTGATGTTTTATCATGTTTTTAATATTCTGCTGGGAGCTGTCCAGAGTGGCTGGGGAAACCCAGCCAGATGGGTGAGGTATGAATAATAAATTGTTGTTGTTGTTGTTGTTGTTGTTGTTGTTGTTGTTGTTGTTGTTGTTGTTGTTGTAGCAGATTTTCTCATCCAAATTTTTGAGCAAAAATACCAAGGCAAAAATCAAATTTGCATTTTGAATGTGACATTGTTAAGGATTTGCTCATGATGGACTTATCTCTCCACTACTGACCTTCCTGTTTAGTGCACTGTCCCAGAGTGTGTTTGGAATATACATACAAGGCAGATTTTGGGCCTGCTGCAAACTTCTAGAAAGTACCACCTATGTGCGTGCACCCAAGTAGTTAATTATTGTTTGAAAAATGACATTCAGAATTCACGTCCAACACTATTCTTAGTGCATAAAGGATGAATCTTCGCAAATCTTTCTTAATATGCTCCACTGTGTTTGCTCTTTACACCATGTCAGCATTGTGATTCATTAACATCGTCTGTGATAAAAGGGCATCTTTATTCTCTATAGAGCAGGTCTCCAAGGGCCAGTGTCTTTTAAATGCAATTCCTGTTCACAGCAATGAAAAGTTGCTGGGACATGTTGCCACAAATGGAAGCTTCCCATGAAACCTTGAATGAGTCCCCATTGTAACAATTATACTTTCCTCTATGACCAGTTGGCATATTTTCTTAATCTTCTTAAAATGGATAGCTGGCTTTGGTTTCCTGGCGAGGGACAGTTGAGGAACTTCATTTTTTAAAATCCTCTTTGGTCTTTTGCTTCAAGCTGCTTGCTGCGGCAAATATATTTTTATCACTGTGAAATACAGATTATGAGCATTGCTATCATCTTTAACAGGTTTCACTGCACCAGAGGTAACTACAAGTACATTCTATCCGCCATACAATCCGAGAATGTAGTTTGCATTCATAATAATATCGTGCTTGAATGCCATTGTTTACTCTAGGACAAGCCTGGGAAATATTTTTCAGGAAAAAGGAATTCATCAGAAAAATGCAAATAAGATCAATAAATACACAACCGAACTGAAAGCCCTGCCTTAAAGCTATCCGAAGCTCAAACTTCAAAATCCAGCTGCATCCTCAAAACTGCATGGGCACCATTTGCAGATTTCTCAAGGAGCAGAAGCCTGCCTCTTTGTTGACACAGTTCCCCCTCTGCATTGATCTTCATGCAGCAGGTCTCCTTGCAAATGAAAGAGCTGAAATTTGCATACTGCAATCAAGGTTCTTTCCACACTCAGATGTTCCTTGCCGAACAGGGAGATCCATTACCTTTGGAAAACAGCTATGCCCCCCATGACAATCATCAACTGATACATGGCCTGTCATTTTAGTTGGTGAGCTGGCATCCTAGGGGTGGGGAGAGTTTTCACTGAAAACCATTATTGTATCCTAAAGGGTTAATTTCAAAGTATGCCACTCAAATTCAACCAACTGGAATGACCTCCATTTGAAAATGACAGGCTGCAATTTGGGTTTCCAAATTCAAGGAATGTATTTGTACCTCTCAGTTGTCAAATTTTATTCAGCCTCAGTCCCTGGTTTCTAAAAATATGAACTACACACGCTTATAAAGCAGATAAAGCAGAAACTCTTACTCAACTGTCTGTCGTCTTTAGCCATCTTTAAGACAGACAAAAATATA
This sequence comes from Zootoca vivipara, assembly GCF_963506605.1. Classification (NCBI taxonomy): domain Eukaryota; kingdom Metazoa; phylum Chordata; class Lepidosauria; order Squamata; family Lacertidae; genus Zootoca; species Zootoca vivipara. The sequence goes on along the minus strand of NC_083276.1, from coordinate 94,518,817 downwards.
CAAACACCATGTTCCTGCATACACCCCAAGACTTTCATGCTTAAGCTATTATACTTCCTCTGTATCAAGGTCATTATGAGATACCATGCAAGGGGAGTAGAAGATAAACCACAGGATGAAAGATGGGAAAAGTTCCAACCTTTGGAGTACAGTGGTACCTCTACTTAAGAATGACTCGACTTACGAATGGAGCTTCGTCCGCCATCTTGGATGCTGTTCAGATAGGATTTTTTCTACTTACGAATTTTTAGATAGGGTTGCTTCGACTTACGAATTTTTTCTCCCAATGCATTCCTATGGGATTCGACTTACAAATTTTTTCTACTTACGAATGTGCGTTCGGAACACATTAAATTCGTAAGTAGAGGTACCACTGTATTAGGTTTCATTTTAGGTTTATGTATACTGAACTTATCATTTCCTTCAGCAAAAATTCCTGAAGTGATTTTCAACAAGAATAAAAGAAATAATAAAGATAAATAAACATATTAAAAATATGGTCAGAATAAAATAATTCCCAATCATTGGTGGTGTTCAAATCCTGGATGGGAAGGGAGTCTTTGCCTGGCATTGAAGCAGTACAAAGTTCCATGCTGTTGTGCTTCCAGGCTCGGTAGATTAGAGGTAAAACTACTGTAATATGCATTAGAGTGGTATTATCTAATTCTTGTCCAAAGTAGACTTTCCATAAAGGTTGACCACTGGACTGCTAATAAATTATTCTACTGGATTGCCATCTTTCTATCTTGAAGCATTTATCTCCTTCAAACTTCATTCAGAAGTTCATCTGAGTCTCCCAGTCACATTCTGTATTTCCTTTCCCAGTTTTTGTAGCCCCCCCCCCCCCCGGCACAAGAGGGAAGCCATCTATCATTAGCCTACTTAACATATCTAACTACTTTGAATGGTGGGTTTGTAGCATTTGCACTCTCCATTTATGTCAGAACAAATCATGAAAACTGAGGTGGGAACATCGCGTTGCATGTCAGCAACCTAGAACACACTGGAGAATTGGCTCGGCAGATGCTCATTTATGGCAGTGACATACTATTTTCCCATTTATTCTTTTCTGCCAAGGCTAGATGTGATTTTGTTTTCAACTCTACCATTATTTTTGATAGAAAGATTTAAAAGAGGTATGCAAAAAATAAGCAGTTCATTCCTAGCCTAGTTAAAACCTTGTGAACTGGCTGCCTGTAACTCATTTCTTTCTCACTTTTGATTTCCTGAAGTCGCTCTATACCCTCGTCTTCAAATAAAGTTATAAATGGCTAGGAAAATTGTTCATTTTTTAGTTCTGTCCTCAGTGGCACGTACAAGTTTTTTCTTTTTCCTAAGGCAGTAACAATAAATAAATGTTTGTCACATTTCTTGCTATTCCATCTTTGACTGAAACTTATATATTGCATTATAAATACTGTCTTACATTTGGTCCCAAGTGCATCTCTCCTGTGGAAATGAATCAGATAGTGCAGTCATTATTCAACTTAATTTGCAATGTTTATTATCCTCAGTGGAAATGAATGTGTTAGTTACAACTGCAATAAATGACCTCTGGGTTCCTGAAGTATGTGAAGAAAACATTTTAAGCAGTAAATAAGATTCCCCGCCACCTCACCATCTACCCTTCTTTTTAAAACCACTGCAGTCCAATATTTATATACACACGCTTTCCGATGTGGTGATATTTTCAGGTCCCAGGTCATTTGCCATGACTTTCTAATGATGTAGCCCATATGGTTGGCTTCTTGAGTTAGGCTCAGACTCTAGATACACAGAGGAGATTAAGACTTTCCACTGTGACTAAGCAATTGTGCCTCTAGTCCAGAGCTACTAGTTGTTACCAGATTCCTGGTTTCCAAACAGTTATCAGGTTACACAGATTGTCCGTTGCTGACTGTGCATTGCTCCATAGCTGAGTGCATGTCCCAGGCTAAATCCCTGGTGTGTCTCTAGTTAAAATATGATCACAGGCAGAAGGCCTAGGAAAGAACCTGAATAGGCATTGTCAATGACAGCCTTTAGAGCTGAACTAGCTGGACTGATGGTCTTAGTCAGGGGTCAGCAACCTTTTTCAGCTGTGGGCCAGTTCACTGTCCCTCAGATCATGTGATGGGCCGCATTATTATTTTGAAAAAAAATATGAACAAATTCCTATGCCCCACAAATAACCCAGAGATGCATTTTAAATAAAAGCACACATTCTACTCATGTAAAAACACCAGACAGGCCCCACAAATAACCCAGAGATGCATTTTAAATAAAAGGAAATATTCTACTCATGTAAAAACACACTGATTCCCGGACCATCCGCGGGCCAGATTGAGACGGCGATTGGGCCGCATCCGGCACACAGGCCTGAGTTTGCCTACCCCTGGTCTTAGTATATGACGCTTTCATAAATTGTTAATCCAGCCAGAGCCACTCATGCAGCATGCAAACAATATTTTTGCTATTTGTGATCACTTGACTGGAGTTTCTTTGAATGGTAGGTTTTCTATATGCCTATGACAATAACCCAAAAGTTATGTGACATACTATGCCAACTACATACGAGTAATAATGATGATGAATAATTAAGAGGTTGCCCTGTATGAAGGCTGGAACTTCTCATAGAATCTGAGAGTTGGAAGGGACCCAAGATTCATCTAGTCCAGGCATCCCCAAACCCGGCTCTCCAGATGTTTTGGGAGTACAGTACCCATCATCCCAAAACATCTGGAGTCCCAAAACTTCTGGAGGGCCGAGTTTGGGGATGCCTGATCTAGTCCAACCTGCAAGTCCTCATTACTTGCAGCAAACTTTTCTTTCTCTTGGGATGAAAAAAGAACTTACAAATGTAGCACTCATAACATGAAGTCACTGGATCACAATGCAACACATGACATTGAGGGTTACTGCAACCATTGCCTTAGCTTGGCACTGATTTTTTTTTGATTTCAGGGAAATGTGTTCAATATGTTAACCACACATGCTCAACAGCTTACTCTGATCGTTTTGTAATACCTGTCATTCTTTTTGTCAGGTATATTTTCCACTCCTTGTATTTAATTTAGTTCTCCAAAGGTAAACTCAATCTGATGTCAATCTAAATAAATCCCTTTGATTTATCCGTAGGATGTCATCACTGTTTCACTGTCTGAAAACTACAAAATAACACAATTTCCCTTAATTACCTTTGTTCTTGTTCTGTCTGAAGACGAAGATTTAATCAGACAACTATATACAGTAAGCGGTTCTCTTATCGCTTCTAAATTATATTTCCACACAAAGGGACACAAAGGTAGAAGAAGCACATAACCTTACTATGGGTCACTTAATATCAGGCCTTGAGCAGCCTTTCCGAAACTGGTGTGGGTGGTGACTGCTGTCAGGCATCCGTCTGATTCAATCAGCAGAAATCAGTCAGCAGTGCAATGCAAGAACATGAGTTGTAGTAGTGAGTGATCAAAGCAAGCCAAATGTCAGCTACAGGATAGTTTGGCCTTTGGATGTCTTAAAACCTTCTTGCTGTTTGATTCACTGTTGCCTTTTCTCTGTCCGCAATTCCTCTTAGCCATTAGCTGACCTGCAGTTATGACAGTTTGGTAAAGTGCCGTATTAGAACGCTAACAGGGACGCAGGTGGCGCTGTGGTCTAAATCACGGAGCCTAGGGCTTGACGATCAGAAGGTCGGCGGTTCAAATCCCTACAACGGGGTGAGCTCCCATTGCTCGGTCCCTGCCCACCTAGCAGTTCGAAAGCATGTCAAAGTGCAAGTAGATAAATAGGTGGGTAGGTAAATGGCATTTCCGTGCGCTGCTCTGGTTCACCAGAAGCAGCTTAGTCATGCTGGCCACATGACCCAGAAGCTGTACGCTGGCTCCCTCGGCCATAACGTGAGGTGAGTGCCGCAACCCCAGAGTTGTCTGCGACTGGACCTAACGGTCAGGGGTCCCTTTACCTTTAGAATGCCAACAGACAGTTTGGCTTGCATGAAAGGAAGGTCTGTTGGGGCAAAAGACAGGACCCCAGGGTATGAATGGGAGTAACCAGCAATAAAGTTTAGGAGGTATGAGAAGCTAGAGGCACTGGTTTTAGATGGGCATGTAATAACTGCACACGGAAATGTGTTTATTAGAAGAAACTCACACTAAACTACTGTACTGGAGAATTTCCATGAGAATTTCCTTCAATGCAAATTGCATTACAGAAATGGAGAGAACTGAATTCGAGACTAGAAAAATGAGAAACTGAGAGAACAGAACCACGCCTGCCTCTATCATGTCCTCCCATGCGAGGGACACAGCAAGGAGGAGGCAAGGCATCAAAAGGAGGGGGGGTTCCTTTTAGACACCAAAGTGCAAAGAAGCAGGAACCTGAGGGAATATGAAGTGTGGAGGAGTCAAAAGCAGAGGAAATAAAGTGTCAACATGAAACTCCCTCTTGTGGAATTCTGTATATAGGTCCAAGACAGAAGAAGACCTGTGTTTTCTTGGAAGGAACTGAGTAGAAACACAAGGTTGTTTGGACAGCAGGGAAAGTGGGTTGTAGGGAAACCCAAGAGAGGACATGATGGGGGGGGGGGAGAATAAAACACATTAGCGGTAACAAGCCAGTTTTTGCCTGAATATCTCTAGTTTTCTATATTTTGCAGTCAAGTGTTTTGGGTTGGATGCAGGGACTCATGATGAAGGCTGAGGATACACTACTCCTCCCTATATGGCTGCCTCTTTTTTCATCACTGCTGGGAAAACCATAGCTTTAACTATACGCACCTTTGTTGGCAAGGTGATGTCTCTAGTCAGCAACAATTCCAGAGGAGGGATTACTCACCACCTACTCCTATTACCTTTCCTTTGTGACAAGGAAGAACATGATTCTCTTCCACTTAAGTAATTAATTCCTCTTAAAAAACGCAACTTCCCTCTGCTCTCCCTCTAATGTTGTATTTCAGTTTCTAGCTTTTAAGATAAGCAAAAAATGATTCCCCTGAGAGTAACATTTATGACAGTTTGACAGCTGTTGCCTAAAACAATTCTTGTCCCCCCCCCCCCATAATTATAAATCAAGGACAAAACTGATTACTATTCCTTTTCTTGGCTTCTCTTTTGATGCTTCTATATATATTTAAAGGAAATAGAAAGACAAGGCACACTCTCTGTGTGTTTTCTGGTCTGCAATCTTGAAAAAAATAAACTCTAATAACTTGGCCAAAAAAAAAAGTTTGTGTGATTAACTAGTAGTATTTGAAAATCCTCTCTGCCTTGACAAATGTTAAGAAGTAAATTGTACACCACAACTGTTTTTTTAACCTACTCTGGGCCTTAAATAATCATATTTTGTTTGTGTTAACATTGTTAACTGATCTGTATACATGAGCCTTTTATGTTTCTAAGCTACTATTTTTATATTAGCGTAACCTTGTAAAAAGGAGTAATCCCGCCCTTGAATAAAGAAGCTTTATCCGTAGGGCTTTGTTGCTCTAAATCAGGGGTCAGCAAACTTTTTCAGCAGGGGGCCGGTCCACTGTCCCCCAGACCTTGTGGGGGGGGTGGACTATATTTTTTTGGGGGGGAAACATGAACGAATTCCTATGCCCCACAAATAACCCAGAGATGCATTTTAAATAAAAGGACACATTCTACTCATATAAAAACATGCTGATTCCCGGACCGTCCACGGGCCAGATTTAGAAGGTGATTGGGTCGCATCCGGCCCCCGGGCTTTAGTTTGTGGACCCCTGCTCTAAATGTAAATGATGGATACAACCCATGGCTTCATGTACTACTGCCACTGAGTCTCAGACTTACAGGGTGACCTTGAGACAGTCTCTCAGCATTTCCATGGTTCATTTTCTCCCATCTGCTTTATACCTGTTTCACAGGACTGTTGTGAGGCTCAATTACTGCCAGAAGCCCTATTATTTATGTTTGTAAAGGACTTTGAAGCCCTCAGATGAAAAGTAACTTCACACAAGCATTATTATTATCATTATCCCAAAACGTTTAATATAAATCGATGGTAACACATCATCCACTGAGTGAATGGTGTGCAGTTAATTTCTGTGTTCCTGGGGAGATGAAACTCCTGAAATTCAGCTGCACTCATTTATTATTGGGTTGCATGTGAAAGTGGGGGGGGGATCTCTAATGTGAAATGTGACCTTTGTATTGCAGGTGAAACAAAAAAAGTCTCTTTAACAAAATCAGATTTCTCTCTACGGATGCACGCAAATGAGCATTACAGGTGACCTTTGTCTTAATGAGAATATAGTCTAATTTTTTCTCTGAGCCTGTGCTCAGCTGGAAACATCTGATTTGGACAAATTAAGGTTATAAGATGGCTGCAGTTTCCGTTGTTGTTCGGTTTTAGCCAGGGCCATTCCTGTAAATGAATTTCTTATAGGCTGGGACAGGCTTTGGGGCAAATTCTTTCTGGGCAGCAATTCTTGAGCTGCATCTTAAATCTTTGGGCATCTAAAAGTGCACATTCCTTACAACCCAAGGATAATTTTAAACTGTAGGATTCACAGCAACACACTCAGCTTATTGTTTTCTTTTGGCCAGTGTGGTGTAGTGGTTAAGAGCGGTAGACTTGTAATCTGGGGAACCGGGTTCGCGTCTCCGCTCCTCCACATGCAGCTGCTGGGTGACCTTGGGCTAGTCACACTTCTCTGAAGTCTCTCAGCCCCACTCACCTCACAGAGTGTTTATTGTGGGGGAGGAAGGGAATGGAAACTGTGAGCCGCTTTGAGACTCCTTCGGGTAGTGATAAAGCGGGATATCAAATCCAAACTCTTTCTTTCTTTCTTTCTTTCTTTCTTTCTCTTTCTTTCTTTCTTTCTTTCTTCTTTTCTGTCACAGAATCATAGAGTTGTAGAGGACCATGAGGGTCATCTAGTTCAACCCCCGGAAATGCAGGAATCTCAACTAAATCATACATGATAGATGGCCATCCTACCTCTGCTTAAAAACCGCCAAGGAATGAGAGTCTCCCAGCTCTTGCGGAACTCTGCTCCACTATTGAACAGCTCTTGATGTCAGAAAGTTCTTCCTGAGGTTTAGTCAGAATCTCCTTTCTTGTAATCTGAATCCATTGATTCAGGTTCTGGCCTCCAGAATAGGAGAAAACAAACTTGATCCATCCAGAGTGTTGGGCCATCAAGATAAAAACTGAAGTGCTTTCAAGAGACATATTCTTAAATACTGTACTGATCATAAGAAGGCTAAAGAACTGGAGTGGGGAAGTGAAGGGAGAAAATAAAAGCTGCTAAGAAGAACAATCCACAATGGTGAGCAGCAGAAAGTGATAGCTGTGATTAACTGATAGTCTACTAACTGAAAGGAACACTTGTAATAGATGGAAGAAAATGTTTGCATGACTGTGTGGCAAGGAGAAGCAGCATCAGCAGTTCAGATGGCAACAAAAAGAACTGCAGTCACATACCTGTGGCAATAGGCAGGCAGGCCTCGGGGAGCTATGCAGACCACCATTTTAGGTCTAGTGTAGCTGCACCATTAAGGGGCGCAGGTGGCACTGTGGGTTAAACCACAGAGCCTAGGGCTTGCTGATCAGAAGGTCAGCGGTTCAAATCCCTATGACGGGGTGAGCTCCCATTGCTCGGTCCCAGCCCCTGCCAACCTAGCAGTTTGAAAGCATGTCAAAGTGCAAGTAGATAAATAGGTACCACTCCAAGAGGGAAGGTAAATGGCATTTCCGTGTGCTGCTCTGGTTCGCCAGAAACGGCTTTGTCATGCTGGCCAGATGACCTGGAAACTGTACGCCGGCTCCCTCGGCCAATAACGCGAGATGAGTGCCGCAACCCCAGAGTCGGTCACGACTGGACCTAATGGTCAGGGGTCCCTTTACCTTTACCTTTAACTGCACCATTAATACAATGTGGAGAAGAGTGAGGCCTCTGATTGCAACTTTGAGCTGCCAGTCACAAAGAAACACTCCCTCCACCCTCTCACCACTCTGATCTTTGCACTCCCTATGGCAAACACAGATACCAACTCAGTCCCCATATCTACTTTTGCAACATTATTACAGCACAAAACAATGTAATGCACAACAACACGAGGAGTTCATTCACTTGCTCAGCCTTCCAATGGGAGATGTGCCACAGTGCCACCATCTGTCAACAATACTCTTCAGCATTCTGCATAGGAATCATTGGTCAGTCTCTATGCAAACAAATGAATGGGCATGAATCTGCCACCAGAAACAACAATATAGTAAAGCAGGGGGCGGCATTTCAGCCTCCCAGGACTGTATAAATAGCCGTAAACTGGTTGTACTGGAACAGAGGTTAACTTGGCTACCCATCTGGTCTCCACACACTATTTTTTATACCATTACATTTTTTTTATTCCTCCACTACATAGAATGGACAAAATATCTGAAATGATGGCAATACTCATTATGTTGCTATATTCATGAAGGTGGCTATGGAACTCCAGGGTTAATATTTAAATTTAAATATAATGTAATGTAAGTGAAAGATAACATTTTAAATGATCATTTAAGAAAGCTGAAAAGGACCTCAGTTGTTTTTGTTCTTAAGACTCACACTTTAAGATATAATGTTGATAAAGGCGTGCTAATTAGATAAAAAGATCTGTTAAAACAAGATTTTGAGTCACATACCAGAGACTGACAGATTGATAAGATGAAGATGGACAATTAGAATTTTGAAATTGGAACCAATGAACAAGAAAGCAGTACATATATGAAAGGCATTACCTCTAGAAACCAGAACATGGGGAGTCCCTGGAAATTAATTTAATTTAATTTAATTTGGAATATATAATTGGCGATAATGTATATAATTTGATATGATTTGATTTGTTAATAATTGGAAGATTTTTATTGGAAAATGAATAAAAATTATTTATATATATAGAAAGGATAAAGACCTACTTTCTACTGATGAAATAATAAAGCCAAAAGTTCTGACAACATTACTCTTTAAGGTTATCAAAGGACATGATCCCCCAAACAGTCTAATGTTAAAAAGTTCTTTTTGGCTCCCAGTATAGGGTTTGCTGACAACTTGCAATAATTTCCCCCAAAGTTCTGGCAGCCTATAAATATATTTTGTCATTTTACAGCCTCATGTGAACAGATGGAAATACATTTTCGAAAGGAAATGGGTTGACCCTAGCCTCCTGCTCATTAAGCAGTAAATCCATGAACTCAACTGTCAGAGAAAGTTTTGCATATTCTCTGACTTCATCCAGCAGCTTGAAGATCCTGGGAGGGCAGAAAGATAAGCACTAAAGGTAACTAACTAGGTGGCCCATTATCAGAGGAGAAAAATTGAAAGCTGAATACGCTAATTCTAAAAAGATTAGTCTTTGAAGTAAATGCTGCTAATATGACCCTTCAAATCTCTGAATGAAGATAAGCATGGGGTCAATGTTTTCTTTGACTGAGATGGTTGATTATTTTCTTCCTAACAGTGAAGTGTTTTTTTTATCTCTAACAAATTAAAACTCCTATAATTTCTTTCTTCTTCTTCTTCTTTTTTGATAAGGAAATGTCATGGCGTTAGCACCCAAAGATATCTGAAAAGTATTCTGAGGCAGCTTTCCATCTTGTTTAGGTTAAAAATCAATGCAACGTTCAAAAATTAGCAGACTGGCAACTTGAATCAGTGCAACTCAGTGACTATAGTACGTTTGGCTCCCAGTACGTTTTCGAGCACAGTTCAAAGTGTTGGTGCTGACCTTTAAAGCCCTAAACGGCCTCGGTCCAGTATACCTGAAGGAGAGTCTCCACCCCCCATCGTTCTGCCCGGACACTGAGGTCCAGTGCCGAGGGCCTTCTGGCGGTTCCCTCATTGCGAGAAGCCAAGTTGCAGGGAACCAGGCAGAGGGCCTTCTTGGTGGTGGCACCTGCCCTTTGGAATGCCCTCCCATCAGATGTCAAAGAAAAAAACAGCTACCAGATTTTTAGAAGACATCTGAAGGCAGCCCTGTTTAGGGAGGCTTTTAATGTTCAATAGATTATTTTGTTTCATTTTTCTGTTGTAAGCCGCCCAGAGTGGCTGGGGAAACCCAGCCAGATGGGTGGGGTATAAATAATAATTTTATTATTATTATTATTATTATTATTATTATTATTATTATTATTATTATTACTACTACTACTACTACTACTACTACTATAGCACTGGTCTTGGACATGGAAGGCACTTTAAGTTCTCCTGTCAGCTCTGAAGTTTCCTCAGTGACTCAGGGCAAGACTCTGGCTCTCAGTCTAATCTATATCACAGAGTTATTTGTGAGGCTACTTACGTTGTTGTTTGTTTAGGTGACTAACACAGAGCAGTCCCTAAGTGAATGTCTGTAAAGTCTAAACATGGCAAAGAAAGGATTCCATTGCTAGCACTTACAGGGTGTGTGTGCTTAAAAATGGCAAGACTCTGTCCCATGTTGCCACCCTCTGAGCCTCTCTTGGAAAGTACACACAGAGAAGAGCCTCAGGTGATGCCTGTAAGATCTAGTTATTTTCTTTTGGGGATTGCTATTGTGATCCTGAGCCATATTAAGAATCTACAGCAGGGATAGCTAATGGGATGGCAGGAGCAGATTGAGAGAAGCGTAACTGGTTCGGTCACACCAGGCACGTAGCCTCAGGGGTGCCAGGGGTGGGGGACACCACAGAGGAGGATGCTGAAATTTGAGGCCCCAAGGTCCACCACTTGTGCTGGTCTCTGGATTTTTAAACTACAACTCCCATCAGCCTCAGCCAGCTTGGCCAATGCCAATGGAACTGGCCATCCAAAACATCTGCATTGACTGATCAGTACTGAGAGCAGAGGTAGATTCAGGGCACTGCAACCAGTTCCCTTAATAAGGGTACAGGGGCCGGGGGAGGGGTGCCTTCTCACCTCCTTCCCAAAGCCTAATAAGTGCTGGGCTTTGGGAAAGAGGTATGTGTGCTCTGATGGGGTCCCAGAGTCCCCCTGCCTCCTTCCCAAAGCTTAGTTAGCGCATGCCCAGCTAGGGGATGGCGGCAGGAGGTGGTGCAAGAGCCCGAGGGGGGGGGCATCAAATTTTGGTCTTGCACAGGGCATAGTCCCTGCTGAGAGGGAGCTCTGTAGAACAATTGGGAGCACATGGTAAGCTCCCAGTTGTTTCTTTACATCTGCATCTTTACCCACCCACATCTGATGACATAAAAATGACATCAGATGTGGAGTAGGTTGGCATGTTTCTGAGGAAAACAACCTCACAGGCAAAATAGGACCTCTACCCAGGTCTAATTAGCACCATAGGCCGGAGGTTTCCCACTGCTGCACTAAACCATAGTTTAGTATGATGACAATGAGCCACACTGAGTTTTCCATTTGTGCACTGACTCCACACCTCTCCTCCTCTGGAGTGGTCACAGGAAGGAATTCATAAGCTTTCTTTTTCCATTTCAACGAACCGCTGTTTATCCATATTTTAAAGTAAACCATGACTAATGCCAACTATGGTTTATTAATCCAAGCCAACTTGTTCAAACCATAGTTAATATTAATGACAGTTTGTAGGGTTTGCATGACACAAGAAGGTGCAGCTAATCTAAACCAGAAATGAAAGCTTTCAAGTGCCGTCTCTTCACAGTCATACCAGAGATAGGGTAAGCTCTGTTTTCTCACTAGGCCCTTGCTGACATCTCACATGCATGTCAGCGGGCGTGCTGAGGTCAGGCCCACAGGTCCTGGAGCAAAAAAACTATGCTTCCCACTAATGTGTAGTGAAATTACTCCAGCCTTCATATATAGAAAGTGGCAAAGTTACATACTCCATTTTATAATTTACAAGATTCAGGAACAGGCTATTCATATCTTCAACTTTGCTATTAGCTCACAGTTCATATTGAAAGGCACACATTCTTTCAGAACTTAAGACACTTGAACAGGCTGGAATGATCGAATACACCCTGGTGACTTTTTCTATTGCACATTCATTGCAAAAGGGAGTGCTATTTTTTTTACACACCAAAAAGGTTATTATCCTTTCAGGTGCCAAGTCCTATCAAGTCCTCCTAGGACAAATGTTCTGTTATTAATCAAGTTTGGCAATGCTGCAATATGTCTCTCCTAATAATTTTAATGGATTGGTCTTTCAGTCATTTATGTAATGTTTAAGTATCCAACAGTGCAATCCTATGCATGCCTAATCAACTGCCATTGATTTCAGAGGGACTTACTGACAGGTATTTGTGTACAGAGCTGCAACCTATATTTTATAGGCTTTATTTACTGGAAGTAAACATGGTGGAAACTACTAAGGACCATTAAAAATAATGGGTGGTATTTAACAACATTTTACCCATAGCTGCTAAAATTAATAAACACATTTTTTTTATTAATTGTAATACCAATATTTATATCACACCTTTCCAAAAGAATGTTGCTTCAGGTGGCTAAAGAATAAAAAGAAAATGTACCAAACTGGAAACTAAAACAGATTAAAATACTCTGTGAAAAGCACACTCCAAGGAGATAAGCACCACACATAAAATAAAGAAGAGCACACGGCGCAGCTACAAGCAGCAGAAAGATTTGCAAAGTTCACCTGCTTGGTGAACTGGGTTCGCATCCCCGCTCCTCCACATGCAGCTGCTGGGTGACCTTGGGCTAGTCACACTTCTCTGTAGTCTCTCAGCCTCACTCACCTCACAGAGTGTTTGTTATGGGGGAGGAAGGGAAAGGAGATTGTTAGCTGCTTTGAGATTCCTTAAGGGAACTGAAAGGCGGGATATCAAGTCCAAACTCCTCCTCCTCCTCCTCTTTTACAAAAAGGAAAAACTGGTGTTGGGTGAATCAATATCTTGGCTTTTTCTGAAACAGACAGACCCAGATTAGTAAAACAGCTAGCATAACTAAGAACCATTATTTTCAATAGGTCTACTCTAAGTTGAAGTACCACCCGATGGGTCCCACACAGAGTAGAGCCATTGAAATTAGCAACAATAAGCCTTGCCTATTCATTTTAATGGGCCTACTCTGAGTAGGACTGACACTGGAGACATGGACTATTTCCAGAATCTCAGTCATATTCCAATCATATGCATGTTTATTCAGAAGTAAGTTCCAACGTATCTACTTGTATCCATACTCACTCCTTGTTATGTCCAGGGTTGAAGCCCTAAAGTATTAGCTCTTTGTAATTAGCTATCCCTTAACATTTCTAACCAGCTTTCCAATCAAGAGGATTCCTAGTGGCTTTCAGACAAACTAAAACCGTTACATACAAATAAAAATAAAATGTTATACTCCGTGAATGAATTCAAATCCAAAACTTTAAAATAAATTATAATGAAATAATATAGATATTAGGGTTGCCATATCTCAAAAAGTGTAAATCTGGACAAAAAAGTTGTTGAGCATTTTTTGGCAAAGTTGTTGATGGCCAAATCCCAGCAATGTCTGGGAAATTCCAGACATATGGCAACCCTATCATAGATTACTTTCAGTAACAAAATCTATTTCAGATTACAGTACTTTGTCACCAAGGCCAGAGTGGGTGGCACTGATTATAAATTCCCCACGCTTTGTCTGGTTTTGTTTTGTTTTGTTTTTACAACTAATTTAAAAACAGTTAAGTCATGAAATATTGAATGGCTACATTACCTTAGCAATGAAAATACCATGGGAGAGATATATGAAGAAAAGTGACAAGATAGCAAGAAGCTCATTTTAATGGAAGGGTACTCTCCATTGTATGTTGTATATTTTATTTGACAAATCCTTTTGGATTTGTGAAGTCAGCAGTTATAGCAGTTGTTATGGCCTAAGGATGCAGACCAGGTAAACAGAGGAGTTCAGTTCATTTCCCATTTGCTATATACACCTAGCAAAAAGGCACTGATTATATGGCTCCAGGAGGCAATCCCTGCTTCAAGAGAGAGGGGGCAGTTCCAGGTGCCTTGAAGGAAGTGCTGGTGCAGCTGTTCCTTAAGAGCACCTCTCTGAATCCAGAAAATTATAACAATTACTATCCCATCACAAATACCCCCTTCCTAGACAACAGACCTTGAGAGGGTGGTGGCTAGTTAACTCCAGGCTCTTGTAGATGAAATGGATTATTTAGCTTCAGACCTGCTGAGGGCACAGAAATAACTTCAGTCAGCCTGATGGAGAGTGACCTTCTGGATTCTCCTTGACTTCAAAGCATGATATTATGTCTGGGAACAAGACACCAGGAGCATTGCAGAATGAAGTTCGCTCAGCGTTGCTGGCAGATGTCATGAAAGTACACATAAGAAGAGCCTGCTGGATCAGGCCAATGGCCCAACTAGTCCAGCTTCAAGTTCTCACAGTGGCCACCCAGATGCCTGTGGGAAACCAGCAAGCAGGATTCCAGTACAAGGGCACTCTTCCCTCCTTTGGTTTCAGGCAACTAGTAGTTGGAGGCAATGATGCCTTCAACAGCAGAGGCACAGCAAAGCCATCATGGCTGGGAGCCATCAGTAGCCCTCCCCTTTCGCAAATTTGTTCAATCCTCTTTTAAAGCCATTTAGTTTGGTGGCCATCACTACCTCCTGGGGGAACAAGTTCTATTGTTCAATTATGTGCTGGGTAAGGAATACAGTGGTACGTATGGTTAAGAACTTAATTTGTCCTGGAGGGCCGTTCTTAACTTGAAACTGTTCTTAACCTGCACTGCCGGAGCACAATTTCTGTTCTCATCCTGAAGCAAAGTACTTAACCTGAGGTACTATTTCTGGGTTAGCGGAGTTTGTAACCTGAAGTGTTTGTAACCTGAAGCGTTTGTAACCCGAGGTACCACTGTACTTTATTTTGTCTGTCATAAACCTTCAAATATTTAGCTTCATTGGGTGTCCACAAGTTCTAGTGTTACGAGACAGTGAGAAAGTATGCCATGCATAATTTCATAATGCATAATTTCTATCATGTCACTTCTTAACTTTTCTCTAAAATTTAAAGTTCTTCATAGGGGAGTCGCTCTATCATAGCCATAATCTTGGTTGCCTTTTTTTTCTGAACCTTTCCCAACTCTACAATAACCTTTTAAAGGTGAAAATATGTTGTAATGTTGAGTTCTTTTGACAATTGGCCATGTGGCAGAAGAGTTGCTTTAGATTTCATTATGTGGGATTCATGTGCATCCACATGAATTTTTCTGGGGTGGTAGCAGAATTTATACAGGTAGGGCAAATTAAACCACTAATTTCTGTCACACAACAAATGAGAAGAATGTCTGTACATTTCCTCTCATATCTCAGGTTCTACAAATGCTAGAAACTTCTTGTACATTTTTAAATGAAGGCTGGGACTTGGGAGGCTATGGTTCTGATGAAAGAGCAACATCCCACCTCCACCCCACCCTCTGAAGATGGCCATGGCGGGATTCATGTTTGTATGCATAATATGGCCACACTGAGCAATGACTTTCTCCCATTATGTTAGGAAAGTGGTGGCTTCAGGTCATTTGCCAGTGAAAATGAGACGGGTACACCGAGCATGAAAACTGCCTAACAATCAGGAGCATGAAAAATGCTAAATAATATATATGGATAGAAATCTGGCAGCCCCAGCTTTCCCTTTGCCAAGAACATTGCAAGGTCTTACTTGAAATGCAGTACCTGCAATTCAAACATATAAAATTGATAAGGGTTGTAAAAAAGATTCAACAAATTCTTGCCAAGAGTGCCAATAAATATTGGATGTATCATGAAGCACCCATCCCATTGCTAAAGTTTACTCATTAGATTCTGGAGAAAGTTTGTCCCTCTCTATTTTTTTAAAAAGTTGATCCAGCCATATTGTGTATTTGCAATTGGCTTCAAGGTTAATGTGAATGAAGGTAACTGAGTTGCTAAATACCTCCTGGAGTGCACTTACTGGGGATGGAGGCATTGAAAGAGTGTTAGTGGAAGAACAGGAAGATCTTTCTGCAGCTAACACCCAATCCCTGTCTCTCGCACACAGTTTCATCTCTTTCATTTTCTTCTCAGAACAAAAACAGGACCTCTTTCTTCTGGGAACGGCCTATTAAATGGCTGCTTCTGAATCAGAGACTGGAGGCATTATAGGAGCATGGCATCAGAAGAAGGGAGAGCTGCATACCCACAGAGCATATTTTTTTTACCATAGTCAATCCAAACATGGGTTGTTTTGGTTGGTTGGTTGGTTTTGGTTTGGTTTGGTTTGGGGTTTTTTTGCGGGGAAGCAAACAAAGGCAAACATCTTTGCCTATTCAGACTGAAAACAGAAAGCATTGCTCTCACTTTGATTTGGCTACATGACATACTTAGAAGGGTTATTCAGAGTGAGAACAAATCAAAGTAAAAAACGAGAAAGAAAGAAAGAGAGAGAGAGAAAGAGAGAGAAAGAGAGAAAGAAAAGAAAATGGGTTGACTCAACTGTCAGGATTGGAAGTCCATCAGAGAAAAACTACCTCAAGAGATATATTTACGGAATATAGCTCAGCTGTATTGCCTGTGTTGTGTACATCATTCTTTATCATCAACTTGGTACAATGTTGCTCTGCTAGGTACACAAATATCCACATCACACCTAAGTATAACATGTCACTGGTGTCTACCAGTAAAGGGGAAATTCACTATTTGATGGTCAAGATTCATACAAGTTACTAATGCTAAATAATATGACCAAGGGATAGGAAACTTGCAATATAAAGGCCTGTCTTAGTAGTCCTTAAGGTAAAGGTAAAGGGACCCCTGACCATTAGGTCCAGTAGCAGATGACTCTGGGGTTGCGGCGCTCATCTCGCTTTATTGGCCGAGGGAGCCGGTGTACAGCTTCCCGGTCATGTGGCCAGCATGACTAAGCCGCTTCTGACAAACCAGAGCAGCACACGGAAATGCCGTTTAGCTTCCCACTGGAGCGGTACCTATTTATCTACTTGTACATCATGCTTTCGAACTGCTAGGTTGGCAGGAGCAGGGACCGAGCAATGGGAGCGCACCCTGTCACAGGGATTCGAACCGCTGACCTTCTAATTGGCAAGCCCTAGACTCTGTGGTTTATCCCACAGCACCACCCGCGTCCCTTAAGAGTGTTCCTTAATAAGGTTGTCTCAGCCCCCTCATCACCACCATTCACTCCCTGATCTTCTCTTCCCTTCTCAACATCTGCTTTCTTTTTCAGGAAACAACAGAGAAGCTTCAAAATGGTTTGTGCTTCCTGGTGACATAATTCTAGGACAGTTCCATCTTGGATACATGGGAAACCCCCTTCCATCTGCTACTGTCATATGAAGTTGGTGATGGTATATTATGCATTCAAAATTCGAAGTTCTTACATTGTTTCCAAATTCCTGATCTGAGGCCTTCTGTTGATCGACCTGACATTGTGAGGATTGTTGCCCAAGATATGTTATGGAAATTAGGTACACAGAGGTTCTTGTGTTGTTGTGCCGCATTTCACAGCATTGTTGTTTTTCTCCCAGTTGGAATCCCACTGTGGATTGCTGTTAGAAATACAAAATCCATCCATACAAGAACATTCATCCTCAGAAGAAAAAGAAAACACCAGCCAATCTGTTCACCCACTATTCAGAAAGCCATTTGGATGCACGAGCAAAATAGTTGTCTCTGGAATTTGAGAAGAATGTGATGATTTAGTTGTCATGCAGCTGGTAATGAAATCTACTTCCTTCTGGCTCTCCAGGGGTGGCAACAATTGCTTGAATATTGATGTGTGCCTTTTGACTATTAACTAAACAAATTTACTTGTCTGACATCTAAGTACCGGTAAATACAAATATTGTGTTTTTAATGGGCTTTGATAATGGAGCAGTATTATCTGACACTATGTCTGGATTAAAATACGCACCAAACCGTCTTAGTTGCTATTGTGTCTCTTGAAGGTTATCTTTGCATGTCTACGTTGCATATTGATGTATACAATGTCCAAAAATTCAATGAGAGGGAACATTACATGGTGGAAGCAATACAAGAACCCCCACGGAAGAAGATCTGAAAGATAACATTTTGGTAATTAGCTCTTAAGAGGAACAATGGAATGCTGGCAGCTCTCCTAGAAGCTAAAATCAAGATTTCATGGTATTTACAGCTAATTAATTGTACAACAAATGCTATTCAGAGAGATTTGCGGGTGTCTCTTGAATAAACGATTGTGTTTGGAGAGAAAGTCAGAATTTTTCATGGTAAATTAATTTGGGCATTTACAATGCCATTTATCATCACTGCAGCAACTATTGCACTTAATGATAAGTGGGCTTGTGCATTATCCCGACCTTATCAAGTTGTTTGTACTCATTTCATAGTGATTTACTTTTATGGACTCCATTTTGGCTTCACTGACTAATTGCTTATGTCTCTCTTATTGGAAACTGATGACTCCCTTGTTCCAACTTTTTTGCTTGCTACTGTGTTTTGAAATTCATGCTGCTCAGTTGCACCCACTGAATTGACCTCTAGGTCACTTGAGATATGCAGGGAATATAATCCTTAGGCCTCATTTAACTGTGGCCTCAGTAAAAGAAAGAGAAATCACCTATGTGGCATTGCACATGGCTAGCACATTGTTGCAACGAAGCATGAAGTGTTAGCAACCCAAAACATGGCCACCTCCAAATGTAATAGCCCAGAAGCAAGTTGAAATGAGATGTTGGTTGCATGCAACACCACATGGCATTTTGTTTATTGTCTGCCTGATGTCAAATTTTTAAACTTCAGTGTCCCCAATGCAGGAAAAAAAGGTCACATTCTGTGGCAAAGGATAGGTCTTGTGTGTTATATAATGCCAGAAGTTAAAGAATGCTTTTGTTATAAACATCAGGCCCAAGGTTTCAGGTTTGGGTGTGGGGGGAAGAGCTTCCACCTGTGTTTTTATAATATATAATATTTCTGTACTGCTTATATTAAAAGAAATCTCAAAAGCAGTTTACCAAAGTAAAAACAAATATTAAAAAATAAAAAATAAATGCTTCCAGTAGCACCTTAGAGACCAACTAAGTTTGTTATTGGTATGAGCTTTCGTGTGCATGCACACAAAAGCTCCTACCAATAACAAACTTAGATGGTCTCTAAGGTGCTACTGGAAGGAATTTTTAAATTTTGTTTCAACTACAGCAGACCCACACAGCTACCTACCGGTACTTGTAACTACAACTATTAAAACAAGTTAAAGCACAGGAACCACACAACAGATAATTGTGCAGAAGGGTACAGTGCCGCTATAGCTGGACAGGGAAAGTCTGAGCAAACAGGGTTTTTATGAAATGCTAAAAGCACCTAACAATCTGTGCCTTCCAAATAACAGGGGAGGGCATCCTAGAGTATCGGTGCAACCACAGAAAAGGCCTCCCTTTCTTTACTGCCACCAGATGACCAGCGAGTCACAGCACAATCAGTAAGCTTCCTCTGACAATCTTAATGATCTACTGGGAAGACAGAGCAGTTGCTCATGGGCATGGCTTTATAAGTTAATAGCAAGATCTTGAAGATGGCTCAGTAGCTAAGAGGCAGCCAGTACAGTTCTTTAAACACAGGCATAATGGTTGCCTCCACCCAGGATGCTGGCTGTTGAATTCTTCAAAAGGGCACTGGAGTTATCCAATCAGGTGGTTATCAGTGTTGAAATCACAGTGGCAAAGCTACCCCTATCCAGGGATAAAGGACATGCACTTTGCTTTAGAATGAGCTTTTCTGAATTGCTTACTTATAACAGAGACCCAATCTGCACTATACATTTCAAGCAGTGACATACGAATTTAAACAGAGCTACAATGCACAGAGTAATTGTTAAACAACTCTGAGAACTGTAGGTCTGTGAAGAGAATAGGGAGCTTCCTAACAACTCCCAGCACCCTGAACTAACTACAGTTCCCAGGTTTCTTTGGGAGAAGCCAAACTGTTTAAAGTGGTATAAGAGTGTTTTAAATGTATGTTGTGACCACAGGCATCTGCTATGAAAGTGTCTTCTTCTATGTGGAGGGCAGAAATATGAAATATGAGCTTAAAAATACAAGGCCCCAGAAGTCTGTTTTTAAAGGAAACTCTGCACGCTGAATCATAAACTCCTCTGGTTCTGTTAACACAAACAGGAAGTCTCATTAGGATGAGATTAGACATCGCTTTTTCACCTCCTCAGCACAATTGGAGAATGTATTGCTCCTATGGCACCATTTGGGGCAGCAGGAACCTTCTTAATGATGCTAAAGCTGAGTACCCTACTATTTTATTCTTTAAATAAATCTGGCAATGGATGCACAGAGAATTGCTTCAGTGTTGCTCTATTTGATGTTGGGGGCAGGCGCTTCTTCTATAGCTGCTAAAGACCCCAAAGCATCTAGTTGATGGTTAGATTTGTCAGGTAAGACAAATGCCAGCTACTGGCATTGGGTGTCCCCAGAAGGAGCTGTCCTCAACCCTGCTGACACTTGCTTTTCTTTGAATGAATGGAACAGGGATCCCAAAGGAAGGGAAACAGACTACACGGCTAACAGAGCACTTCATCTCTCTCAGTACTGTCTTTGGCTAGCACATTATTTCCTGTGTCAGTTGTCTTTGCCTCCAGTAGTAGGACTAAAATAGTAGTAGTAGTAGTAGTAGTAGTAGTAGTAGTAGTAATTTATACCCCGTCCATCTGGCTGGGTTTCCCCAGCCACTCTGGGCGGCTTCCAACAAAATATTAAAATACAATAGTCCTTCAGATATTAAAAGCTTCCCTAAACAGGGCTACCTTCAGATGTCCCCTAAAAGTCTGGTAGTTGTTTTTTCTTTTAACATCTGGTGGGAGGGTGTTCCATAGGCCGGGCACCACTACCAAGAAGGCCCTCTGCCTAACTTTGCTTCTCGCAATGAGGGAACCGCCAGAAGGCCCTTGATGCTGGACCTCAATGTCTGGGCAGAACGATGAGGGTGGAGACGCTCCTTCAGGTATACTGGACTGAGGCCATTTAGGGCTTTAAAGGTCAGCACCAACACTTTGAATTGTGCTCGGAAACTTACTGGGAGCCACTGTACCTAGGTCTTTCAAGACTGGTGTTATATGGTCTCGGCGGCCGCTCCCAGTCACCAGTCTAGCTACTGCATCCTGGATTAGTTGCAGTTTCCAGGTCACCTTCATAGGTAGCCCCACACAGAGCGCATTGCAGTAGTCCAAGCGGGAGATAACTAGAGCATGGTGAGACAGTCTGCGGGCAGGTAGGGTCTCAGCCTGTGTACCAGATGGATCTGGTAAGCAGCTGCCCTGGACACAGAATTGACCTGCGCCTCCATGGACAGCTGTGAGTCCAAAATGACTCCCAGGCTGTGCACCTGGTCCTTCAGGGGCACAGTTAGCCCATTCAGGACCAGAGAGTCCTCCCCACCTGCCTGCCTCCTGTCCCCCCAAAACAGTACTTTTGTCTTGTCAGGATTCAACCTCAATCTGTTAGCCACCATCCATCCTTCAACTGCCTCCAGACACTCACACAGTGCATATTCATACAGGTACAGAGATTACACAAAATTTCCTGACTAATCAAGGATTTTCAAGATTATGGGGACATGGAATCACGACAGTAACAGCATGTGATGGTTAAAAACAGGTATGAACTTAGAAGCAGAAGTAAAGGAAGGCTCAAAGAGCCAGGGCAGCCAGGAGGCAACATAAGGAAGGAAGGGGGAGGAAGAAGATGGTGGAAAAGGCAGTGGAGAGAGAGAGAGGAAGTAAAAGGTGGGGGGAATGGAGGAGGAGCAAGCAATGACCACGATCAGTTGAGGTGATGTACTGTGTTGCATTGGCTTCGCGCTCTTGTAGCCATCAAAATGTGGATCACCAAAAACTTGATCATATCCCATTTTACTGCTTGCCTGCTTTTGTGGAGAGATTGCAGGTTCCTTCCCCACAAGTGAGAGGAGAGAGAGCTTGATATGAATGTTTTCTACTTGAGGGTATTTCTGTATTGTTGCTTTCTTTGCTTGACAATATTTGTCCAGGTTCTTCCAGGTCACATGGTGCAGACATAACGAGTGGGTTGTTGGTTAGGGATGTGAGATTAACTTAAAGGGGGGGTTGCAGAGTGTTGATAATGTGATTGGAGAGTGTGCTGGAAGAGTATATTGCCATATAGTGTTTACGTATGTTGATTATGGAAGGGTGTGTTTCAGTTGTACTAATTGTTGTAATTATTTTCTTTTGTCTAGCTGCAAAAAAAAGCCGGTAATTATGTTGTTCTAAATTGTGAAGTTGTGATTGGTATG
The DNA here is from genome assembly GCF_963506605.1 of Zootoca vivipara. Lineage (NCBI taxonomy): Eukaryota > Metazoa > Chordata > Lepidosauria > Squamata > Lacertidae > Zootoca > Zootoca vivipara. The sequence goes on along the minus strand of NC_083276.1, from coordinate 94,496,632 downwards.
TTTTGTAGCTGATTTTCACATTCAGTGTTTTATTCTGATGTTTAAGAAGATGCCGTTTGCTGTTTAGGGCGATATTCTAAATGGTTTGTGTTTGTGTGTGTGTTATCTGATCATTTGTTACTATGTTTTAACATTAGTTACAGGTAGGTAGCCGTGTTGGTCTGAGTCGAAGCAAAATAAAAAAATTCCTTCAGTAGCACCTTAAAGACCAACTAAGTTTTTATTTTGGTATGAGCTTTCGTGTGCATGCACACTTCGTCAGATACCTTCGTCAGACGTACACTGTGGTGGTATGTTTTAACATAAAGCACATTTTATTTTTCTTTAAAGTTAGTAGTATATAAACTGTCTAACTAAATAGTAAGGGACAGTGCTGTTTGCCATTGTGTGAGGACTGCTGCATTTATGAGAAAGGAACCCACTGATGTGTATAATGTCTGTCTTAGTAGATCAAGGCCCACCGCAAAGAGGGTTCATGGCACTGCAACATTTCTATGTCTGTAATTGCTAGAGCTGAGTCAAAATTCCTCAGAAGACATTTTTCTGAGGTAATTTCTGATGGTTGTATCCAAAGCAGCACCAGCAGAGTTCTGCTTGCCACAGTGACATTTCTATTTCCTTTCCTCCCGCTGTGCCCCAAACACAAATCTTCTCTGGAGGGTTCCCCAGTGCTCCAGAGTTGATCTTCAGACTGAATAGGGGGCTGCAGGACTGAAGAGAGAAAGGTTCTGTTCCACCAGTGTATTAGTATTTATTAAATCTGTATACTCCCCTATAGCCACAGATCTAAGGGCGGTTCACAACATACCACCACAGTGTATGTCCCTTGTTCTAGCAAAACAGGCACAATAGATACCACGTGGAGGTTTTCCTTTTCCTCACCCCCTATAAAAGAAGGCCACTTTGCAGAATTTTCCCTACAATGTGTGTGGGGGGGGGAGCACCATCTCCCCTCTGGGCACACAGTACCCAGAATGATGCTTTGTGGAGGTTACAAAATGGATTCAAAAGTTGTTATTGCTATCTTCTGCAGAAGCACGGTGAGGGGAGGGCGGAATGGTAGGAGGAGAAAGAAGATATGCTTCTGCCATTTGGAAGGGTCAGCCCCACCCCCCAGAGAAACTGTTGGAGAATTTTAATCTTTAAATTTCCTGGATAAATTTAATCTTTGAAATTTAATTTTTTTAAAAAAATGCAGTTAAAAAAATCTATCTAAAGCTATCAGTTCCAACAAGCTAGTTCCTAGCAGAGATGCTAAACGTCCTTCCATAAAATAATTTCTGTCATAGCAGCTTTTTCTGGCTTGCATCTTCCCTTATTTCTCTGCCTGCCAGACTATTTGACAGTGTTTTCCTTTCTTAAACATGGTTGAATGCTCACCTCTGAAAGTAAAGCCTTTATATTATGTGGCAGGGGATGGCAATTTAAAAAAAAATTTCCTGAAGCCCCTTCCCACTGGCTTTTGCCCTCCCAGAAATTCGGTTTACCTTTTTAATAACCACAAAATGTGCTGTGCTTTTTAAATATATTTTAAAGCAGGTCTTGGTGCCAGTTGCTGCAGGACTGAGTCACAATTTTTTCCTTTTCTGTGAATTGGCTTTGACGGGCATGTTTTCTTCTCTCGTTTACTCTTTCACTGTGGGGCAGCGTGGTGAGGAAAGGGTGCAGATGGTTGGTGTGGATAAATAGGTTGATTTGGCAATATTTTGGCAGGCCGGTGTGTGGGAAGGAAGGGTTGTAAGATGAGAGGGTTAACACTCTTTTGGCACTCTTAGGGCAGCGCCTCTGGCTTGTGCAACCTGTGGGGCTAGATACAGAATACTTTTGGGGCTACCCAGTGCCACCTACCCAGAGCTGTGTGGCCCTGGCCTGGAGTCAGGAAGACTTCCTAGTCACCTTAACAGAGAAGCTCAAGTTAAGGGGTTATGAGCAAGTCATGCCCTAGCCCTGAGCAAATGGGGCTATCTAAGATTGGTTGAAACAAAATAAAAAAATTTCCTTCCAGCAGCACCTGAAAGACCAACAAAGTTTTTATTTTGGTATGAGCTTTCGTGTGCATGCACACTTCTTCAGATACACTGAAGTATTTGAAGATACACTGAAGTGTATCTGAAGAAGTGTGCATGCACACGAAAGCTCATACCAAAATAAAAACTTTTTTGGTCTTTAAGGTGCTGCTGGAAGGATTTTTGTTTGTTTGTTTCGACTACGTCAGACCAACACGGCTACCTACCTTTAACTAAGATTGGTTGAGTGATGGTTGCTCCTGCAATACTGTTGTACCCTCTGCGGAGATCTGGATTGAATAAAACATGGCCTCAATTCAACTCTTCATACTTGTATCTTGCCTCTTTTTTTAACCTACTAATATGTTGTCGGTGCAAACATTATGGCATTGTTTTTCAAGCAGTGCTCACTTGGCGGAGTTACAAATTGTCATATTACTTCTTTCTCCCTCCTCCTCGATGTGTGACATACTTTTATAAATTAAGTTCCTGTTGGGAAAGAGAACCACATAGACGTAGTTAACCAGTTCTAATTGCTGTACATCTGTGGATCCCTCTTCTTACTACTGTTTTAACCAGTCCCCTGTGCAATGAGATGCAAAATACATGCACAATATCACCACATTAGCATCTTGAAGGCGGTAACAAAAGCGGCATGTGCAAATTCAGCAAGCCCTGCATGCATTCTGCATATTTGTAGAAGGGTGTTCTGGGCATGAATATGTTCACACAAAAAAATGGGGAATGTTCTACATAAATGGTGATAGATTGATAGATTGATAGATTGATAGACTGGCTGCTGGCTGGACTTGAGGCTGAGGCATAAATAATAGAAGACAAGATTTTGCAGATGTAAGCTGAACCCCTTTAATAAGACATGCCCATAAGTTATACACTTGCAGACATCCATATGCTCATTAAAGACAGACTCTGATTATTCTTTTTGCAAATACACATAGCTGATGAAGGTGTTTTGTAAGGGTGCCAGGAGGGCTGTTTTGAAAATGAACACTGAAAGTTGGGGAAATGGATTGTTTCACTGTACCTTTTACTGAAGGATCATTCAATGCAACATCAGTGGGAATGCACATTTCATTTTGATATATGTGCCTTTAAAAAACTCTGTCCAACATCCAAGAAGAATCACTTGCCTTAAGTAATGCCCGTTCGGCAACATAATGTTCATTTGAGTGTAAAGGATAATGGAGAAAACAATCAAATCCATTTGTTTCCTATACTGTATAGGGAATTTCTGGATTCATAGAACTACAGATATTCAGTGCTGTGAATTTAATAATTATTCATTTTAGCAACCAAAATTTACAAGGTATCATACTACTATCATGCTACTGTTGAAAGTGAGTATTTAAGCATCTAAAATAAAGTTGAGGACTTTGGGAGCAATCCTATGAACTCTGAGGCTGTCAAACAAATATTTGGGACAGACTTCAACTATTGATAGTGTGCTGGCAGTAAAGCTAATGTACAATGTTGTGACCGTGTAACAAGATTGATCTGAAAGAGAGGGAATAAGGGGTGGGATACTAACGTGTATAATCTTACCTACTGTGAGATAGAGGGATTTGATCCAGACCTTGCCTTTTGTGAATGGAAAGGGCCTTCTCTCACTTCCATCAGTGGGATTGTTCCACTGGATCAAAAACCTTCTATGGCAGATGGTGGCTTTTGATTTTTGTTATTAGAGCCTTGCCCACATGTACAAGATAGATCAAAATGGAGCTGAAACTCCAGAGAGAAAGAATGAGATGCAGGAAAGTGAGCCCCACCCACCACAAGCTTGTTGCACAATTTTGTGACCTGACTCTTTGAGTCAGGAATAGCAGAGTGAGCCAACTGATGTACAATGGCAAAAGCTTCTTCATGTACTGGACATGGTAGAGAAACTAATGGACTTCCCAGGTCATAGCTCACACGGTATTAGGCACTACATTACATTTCCAGTTGCTAACAAATCTAGCTGAGGTTATAAGTAGTAAATTATCAGCGACAAAACGTTCATAGAGGAAGATGTTTGCAAATGTGTAACAGTATATCTTCCATACTGTGCAATGGGCTGTACCGTGGATCTGTCCTGCAAGATATATGGGAAACTCCAAAATTTACACTTAAGTGATTAATAGCTTCATAGCTGCGCTGTCTCCCTAACTGCAGAAGCAAGCTTATGAAGCACACACTATTCTGCACTTTCTACATTTCAGAGTGTGATTATTTCATACATTATTTATGCAAGATTCATGCTGAGTCTTGTAAGGGTCTAATACTTGGCTCTGGGGTTAATGGGATTTCTCCGCCCTTTCCAGATTACACTTGTTAGCTGGATGTACAGCCATCTGAGCTAAATGTGCAAATATACTTTACATGTGTAGAGCACATGGACTTGAGCAAAGATTATCTGTGAAAGACTAAAGTATATAGTCTGGACCAAGGGCATGTGAGCAGAAGGTAATTTGGGATCTACTGGTAGATTGATGAGAGAAGATCTCCAAGGTTTTCCATTCAGTTGCAGTTCATCCTCCACCAAAAGCTATGTTATTCACCTCACTTTCCAGTATGGAGAAATTGCATAATTTTTGTTATCATTTATGTAAGTTACATATATTGTGTTGTCATTATGTTATGTTATGTTATTTCACTCCACTCATTTCAGTGCAAAGGTAATGCATTGGAAATGTGGGGGTTGGGGAGCAAAATCTGTTATGTATCATTTGCAGACTGAAAGTAACAACAGTTTATGCGGATAGTATTTGATAGACTGATTTCTATTCCAGAGACATGGTGTGAATAAGTAACACCAGCAATTTCTGCTCCCATTTTCATTTCTATCGGAAGTCTTTGGGTTCCCTAGTTCTGGTACTGATTGCAAATTTCTAGGCTGAGTGTATACTCAGGTATATCTTATTCTTTAATCCTTAGCATCTATTCAGCTGCCTGAGCCACAATTTTGCACGATTTCAGCTGGTAGACCTTGCGGTTCTAAGTAAAAAAGCAACGTAGATCTCACAACCCTGAAGTCCCCCCACCAAGCGTCTTGACTACTATGTTGTAGAACAAAACTATGTTGCTAGATAACAAGCAGTCTGAGACGTAGATGCTCTTGCTAGTGAGAGAAATCTGTCATTCTGATGCCATTTGACTTGTGTGGGAAAGTCAATGTGAAGTAATGAATAGAGTATTGGACTATTGAGATCTGGCTTCTGAATAACCATGAAGGTCCATGTGGGAGAAAGTAATCCTTATGTGACCCTGGGTCCAGTAGTTTAAGGAGCCACCAGCCCCTTAAGAAAGGCTTACAATTGCATGCAAGATACTCATGTGATTAAACACATATCTGGTGGGTTCCCAGAAAGAGTTACAACAAACTGGGATTGATGCAAATCCTCAACAACCTATTGATAGATTAGTCTTCTTCCTTTTGTTACCCTAAGCTGCCCACAGTAAAATAATATCAAATCTTGAAAATCTATGGGTAGGGTTGACTCACAATATTTTGCTGAATCTTTGCTTGTTCATAATAAATTAAATTTGTTAGTCTTTAAGGTGCATTTCCTTAGGCCATTTGCTTTTGAAGCTACAATGCTGGTTCTCTCTTTCTCTCTTTCTCTCTTTCTCTCTCTCTCTCTCTCTCACACACACACACTTTTGTGTGCTTAAGATATTAACTTTATCCAGCAAGACGTGACAAGATAACAAAGGAAGATGCAGCAGTATAAAAATTGTTATTACCGTCGCTTTTGCCTTCTAGAAGAATCCCAAAAAGGAGAAATATTGCTTTATAGAATTTACATATCTGCAATGCTCTCAGTCATGGAGACAGCTCCGCAATTACTTTTTTCTACTCAATTTAAGCTCTGACATTTGGTGCAATGTCTCACAAAGGGATGCGGTAAAATTGGCTTGGCTGAGGAGTAAGAGGGTGGACAAGCAGAATTTAAAACCCAATCAAGCATTGTGTACTTGATATTTTTTGACACAGCTGAATCCTTTTGAGGCCAGAGTGTAGTAACCTAATTATCACTCCGACACTGCCCCTGCCCCCTCACTTGTGCTTATTTTATGAATAGCACCTCCGACTCCACTGGCTGTTTGTCAAGTAATGAAGAAAAATAGGGCTGTCCTGTAAGACTGAAAGAGCAGCTCCATCAGGCTTGGTGTGAGACTACTATGCCTCATGCTTTCTAAGTTTAAATCCATTTCAGTACATTTGCTACTAAAACATTCATGATGATGATGATGATAACACAATTTAATTTGTTATACAACTAACCCATGACAGTCTCTTTGTGACTTAGTCATGTTTAGAAGCATAAGATCTTGTAAAAACAGTCATCAAGATTTAACAAATCAACACATACATAGGAAACAAATGAAAAACTGAATCTGCAACTGAGGCCAGTGTTGTTGTATTTGCAGAGAGAGAAACACGACTAGAGGTATCAGACCCTGCTGTATACTATATAGCTTGCCAATTTTCCATGAATGTCTACTACGAAACACAGTGCTAAAAAGCAACCATAACATTTTATTTTCTGTGCACTACGGTGTTCTATTATTGTCATTCCACAATTTTAGTGGCCACGTTTGTGAACTTTTATTTTCCTTTTGCAGTTAGTAGATATAAAGCTGATCTAAATAATGCCAAATGAACTGTGAAATAATGGCAAAGAACTGCAAAGCTTCAGATGTGTGTGATGTGCTTAGCATGCTACGAGAGTCTTAAGTTTTGGAGAACTACTGCCTCAAAGTGAAAAGATGAAAAGATTTTGCTGAAAAGTTAGAAGGATAGTCTCCTCCTCTGTGGGAGTAAATGGACTTTCCAGGCTATGATCCTTTCCAAGCAATATTCTAGCAGCTCTGCCGTACAGTAGCACCCATCCATGGATATCACAAGCAAAGTTATCACCAGCATTTTAGAAGGTTTTGTACAATTGTGTTAAACTGGGTGTCTGACAGGAGCAGAGGAGGAACAAGTGACAACAGAAAAATGTAGGGTTGCCATGTTTCAAAAAGTAAACATGCAGACACAAAATTTGTCGACCTTATTTGGGGGGTTGGGGGGGAGAGCTGCTGAGCTTTCTTCTTTTTCTGCCAAAGTTGTTGAGCTGTTTCTGAGCCGTTTTTAAGAAAATTTGGCAAAAACAACACTGCTGACATGGCTCACCATATGTACAGACATTTCCCCAGACATTTATGCCAATTTCTGCCCAGACACTGCTTCCGACTACAGTATTCCAGATATGTCCAGGAAATTCCGGACTTACAGCAAGTCTAGAAGAATGCATATACTGTGGTATCTGAAGAAGTGTGCATGCACACGAAAGCTCATACCTATGACAAACTTAGTTGGCCTGTAAGGTGCTACTGGAAGGATTTTTTTATTTTGCATATACTGTGCACATTGTTGGTGTTACTCTTCCATAGCTATAAGCCACCAAGATTATCATTTATAGACAGAGGCAGGACCTTCACCAGAGGATTGAGGGGGCACATAACACCACGTGACATCCTGATGTCACCCCTCTGAGCATCGAGGGGGCCCGGCCCCTTCAAAAGAAAGATTGGGGGCACCCAGTGCCCCTGCCCCCAGGAGCTGGCACCCTTGTAGCAAGATGTTAAGACAAATACATAACATTGCAGGCATTTTCAAAGCAAGGCAAATGATAAAGACAATGCACACTTATAATGGGAATAAGCAGCCACATTATGCAATAGTATAGAATTAGAAATCAGTGGTGAAGAGTGAATGAAGACTCACTTTGCCTGCAGAATTAGCCACATGTGCTGCATTAAGGTGCAGCAGTACCAGGAATGGCCAGGATGGCGGGATGGCGCTGTGGTGCTGCAACCCAGGTAGCTGTGTCACTACTGCAATAAAGAGGGACAACCACGCGGTCGCGCAAGCAGCCCTGAGGGAACACCAGATTGGCTCAGCTAGTGCACCCATGCAGCCCCGACCTTGCTGTTGCCATGCTCCCACCTCAGCTAGGTAAGCACTGCTGTTGGGAGGGCGATAGCATGCAGGTAAGGTGGTGCTGTGATCTAAACCACTGAGCCTCTTGGGCTTGCCGATCAGAAGGTCGGCGGTTCGAATCCGCATGACAGCGTGAGCTCCTGTTGCTCTGTCCCAGCTCCTGCCAACCGAGCAGTTAGAAAGCACACTAGTACAAGTAGGTAACTAGGTCCTGCTGCAGCGGGAAGCTAAACGGTGTTTCCATGCACTCTGGTACTTGTCACAGTTCTCTGTGCACCAGAAGCGGTTTAGTCATGTTGGCCACATGACCTGGAAAGCTGTCTGTGGACAAATGCTGGCTCCCTTGGCCTGAAGCGAGATGAGGGCCACACCCCATAGTCACCTTTCACTGGACTTAACCATCCAGGAGTCCTTTACCTTTTTACTTTACCTAGCATGCACTAACCCACTGGGCCACCCACTCCTGCATACTGCCAGATAATAATAGCAATCAAACAAGTGAGTAGGGAGGGGAAATACTTAAATATTAGTATTTGATTCACTTGGATGCTGGAGAGGGATGCTAATATAAAAACAGATTGTAGTACATCTGTGCATCCCCCCCCCAAAAAAAAATCCAGCCCAATAGCCTGTTTGGCAGAATCTGTGCATTATGCTGCAGCCAGACACTCTTGTGGGAATTTCTGAGACAAAACAAAGTAATGACATTAACTCTTGGGGTTATTTGTAAACATCACTGCTGCGTGCTTTTCTCCTTGTCCTGTTTGAAAACCAAAGTACTGGGATCTTTAAAACATACAATTTTCCTTGAGTTGCCATAGGGAAATAAAATGACACCCTGTGATCTAAAGCTAATCTAATGAATATAGCAAACTTTGCTTCAGTCTGGCAGGGGACAGTTATTTTCACTCCGCTTGATCATCACTTTTATTCCTTTATTCTCAACAGCTGCACTTTCACTCGTTTAGTAGTACTTTTTCCTCCACAATCTAAGCGACAGAAAGAGGGGGTATGTAATCTGACTTTCACTACTAGTATAATTAAGTCACAAAAAGCATATTTAAGGCTGCATTAAAAGATCCAATTTAAGCTTGCAAAAGAAAAAGGAAATCAATGGGGATATAATGCTGAAAATATATCCTTAATGCAGCACGCTTCATCTTCAATACGTCCTGCTGGGCTGAGCTTGAGCAGAGCATTGAAAGGAAATAGTAATGTCAACTGCATATTCATGTTAATCTCCAGCAGCATAATGGGTGCATCCAATTCGTCATGATGCCACAGTGAAGATGGCACAGCAGTAGCATGGATTTATGTCACCTTTACTGCCTTCAGAAGTTGGTGCTTCTTGCTGGGTGGTATTTGTCAAATGAAGCTGGGTCTTGAATCACTCCCTGTGGAAAACTTGCAACAAGAACAAACGAAAATATTGCTTACAGAATGTGAGTGGGTTGGGAATACAGTGGTACCTCGGTTTACAAACACAATTGGTTCCGGAAGTCTGTACTTAACCTGAAGCGTACGTAGCCTGAAGCGAACTTTCTCATTGAAAGTAATGGAAAGTGGATTAATCTGTTCCAGACGGGTCCACGGAGTACTCAACCTAAAGCGTACTTAACCCGAGGTATGAGTGTAATTGGTTCCAGAAGTCCGTACTTAACCTGAAGCGTACTTAAACTGAAGCGAACTTTCCCATTGAAAGTAATGGAAAGTGGATTAATCCATTCCAGACGGGCCCACAGAGTACTTAAACTGAAAATACTCAAACCGAGGCGTACTTTAACCGAGGTATGACTGTATACTTCTAGATACTTTGATTCAAGACCCTGATTTACATTGTACTTCATCATCGCCTGCTATTCTTCCAATGCTCTATGTGATCCTGCAGAAAGTATTACTTAAAGCAGCACTGGGAAGCCTCAAGCCTGTCAGACAAATTAGGCCCAGTCGGGGTCCTAATTTGGCTCATGGTGCCATTTTCCCCGAACTGTGCCCAGCCAATGTCAGGTGTGAGGAAAGTGAACATTTGGCTACAAAGGAACAAATAGGAGCCTTTAAGTGTGGTCTAGATTGTCCTTTGGAAAGGGGGGGGGCTTGAATCTGGCAGCAAATAAAAAACCCACTGAGACTGCTTCCACTTGGGAGCTCCTGAGTGCAACTATCTGGGGGGTGAAATCCAACATGCATTAGCAGCACCGAAGTGACCTCCCCAGGGCACAAGCCTGGGCAGTGTGTATGACGGCCTTGGGCTGCCCAGACAACAAGACCCCTCTCTCAGCTTCACTGATGTGGTCCAAAGGCAATTCCTTTTGGCACCAACTTGGCTGCAGAAGTTGCTTGAAGGAGGTACACAAGGCATCATCCAATCATCTTAGGGATCCCACTCTGGATTTGTATAGGGTTAACTCCTAAGCCTGTTCTTTTCCCAAAAGGCAGCTGAGGTTTAGGATGAGAGTCTTCCTCCTCCTAGATGAGCTACATTTCCCAGGTTGACGAGCCCCATCTGTTCCTCACTTCCATCTATAGCAGATACAGAAACCGCCTTCTTGACCCTTGGACCCACTTTTGGTCTCATCTGCTCAATCTGCCAGAGCCTGTCTTCACATGCAGGGAAGTCCCTAGCTTACTGAAAGTTTGAGACTCATCAGCTACCCTCAACTAGTTTAGCCAACCTGGGGTGTGGCCGCTGTTGCATGCTGACAGCATCAAAGAGCCACAGGTGAGAGCTGAGTTCAGGGTGGGGACCAAAGGTGGACAAATTACCCGAGAAGGAGCATGAAGTTCCCCCTCAGAGGTACTACACTCCATAAACCCCAACCATTCCCTGCCAAAAGTGGCGGGTTGCAATAATTCAATTGGAGCTGACAGCAGCCACAGCTGGGATTGGCTGCATTCCCGAGTTTCCAATCAGGAATCCCCAAGTGCAGCCAATCCCTGCTAAAAGTAGGGATCCACTTGGGTGTCACTATATTTTTAAAAAAAATAAAATAAAATTAAAGCCTTGCTGTTCATTGGCAGTGGAAGAAGTTTTGTGTCTAAGTATTGTTGGCCTATAGTAGCATCGTATATTTGAATGATAATTTGTGGAATGTCTGTCTTAGGGCTGACAGTAGCAGATTCAGACCATTTTGTAGTTGCAGTTGTGATTAGATTTGCCATTAACTACAAGCTATATAAATTCATTAGTATCCATTAATGATCAGAGCCTCTGGCAATATCTGTGTAACTCATTCTCCTGAGACTGAGCACTTTGCCTTCATTACCGCTCTGTTGATATTTTCATACAATATGCTTTTGTCTTATTTATTTATTTATGCTATCTTCTTGATTAATCACATGCCTTTTATTCTTCCAGAGGGGTAGCTGTGTTGGTCTGTTGCAAAAGAACAAGGAGTCTTATAACTCTTTAAAGACTAACACAACATAAGCAATGCTAAATCCGGGCTTCTTAGACCTGATACAGGAGCATTGTTGTTGTTGTTTAGTTGTTTAGTCGTGTCCGACTCTTCGTGACCCCATGGACCATAGCACGCCAGGCACTCCTGTCTTGCACTGCCTCCCGCAGTTTGGTCAAACTCATGTTCGTAGCTTCAAGAACACTGTCCAACCATCTTGTCCTCTGACGTCCCCTTCTCCTAGTGCCCTCAATCTTTCCCAACATCAGGGTCTTTTCCAAGGATTCTTCTCTTCTCATGAGGTGGCCAAAGTATTGGAGCCACAGCTTCACGATCTGTCCTTCCAGGGAGCACTCAGGGCTGATTTCCTTAAGAATGGATAGGTTTGATCTTCTTGCAGTCCATGGGACTCTCAAGAGTCTCCTCCAGCACCATAATTCAAAAGCATCAATTCTTCGGCGATCAGCCTTCTTTATGGTCCAGCTCTCACTTCCATACATCACTACTGGGAAAACCATAGCTTTAACTATACGGACCTTTGTTGGCAAGGTGATGTCTCTGCTTTTCAAGATGCTGTCTAGGTTTGTCATTGCTTTTCTTCCAAGAAGCAGGCGTCTTTTAATTTCGTGACTGCTGTCACCATCTGCAGTGATCAAGGAGCCCAAGAAGGTAAAATCTCTCACTGCCTCCATTTCTTCCCCTTCTATTTGCCAGGAGGTGATGGGACCAGTGGCCATGATCTTGGTTTTTTTGATGTTGAGCTTCAGACCATATTTTGCACTCTCCTCTTTCACCCTCATTAAAAGGTTCTTTAATTCCTCCTCGCTTTCTGCCATCAAGGTTGTGTCATCTGCATATCTGAGGTTGTTGATATTTCTTCCGGCAATCTTAATTCCGCCTTGGGATTCATCTAGTCCAGCCTTTCGCATGATGAATTCTGCATATAAGTTAAATAAGCAGGGAGATAATATACAACCTTGTTGTACTCCTTTCCCAATTTTGAACCACTCAGTTGTTCCATATCCAGTTCTAACTGTAGCTTCTTGTCCCACATAGAGATTTCTCAGGAGACAGATGAGGTGATCAGGCACTCCCATTTCTTTAAGAACTTGCCATAGTTTGCTGTGGTCGACACAGTCAAAGGCTTTTGCATAGTCAATGAAGCAGAAGTAGACGTTTTTCTGGTAGACGTTTTCAGAAGTAGACGTTTTTTGTTTTGTTTTTTCAGAAAAACGAAAAACAGGAGCATTAGAAAGAGGCAATTGCTGACATCATTTCTAACTCCTCGTGATAACAAAAGACTTCGCAGTGTGACATTACAACCAGAGGTGGGTTTTTGGTATGGTGGGTCCATGAGCTTTATTCATTTAAAGCAGTATCATACCACTTTACACAGTTTTGTCTTCCCCCAAGGAATTCTGGACACCCCAAGAAGTGTACTTTGTTAAGAGTGCTGAGAGTTGTTAGGAGACTCCTAAGCCACTCACAAAGTGGTTCAATGATCAGTGCCCCCTCCCAGGAAACTCAACAGCATGATGCTGTTGTAACTAATTATGCTATAAATAATAGTCACATTTATATTGCTTCCAAAGAGATTGGGCATATGTGTTTCATCCGCTTTATTTCCACGACAACCCTGTGTAACAGGTACATAAATTACTTTAGCGAGACTGGCTATCTGGATAATTTTGTGGCTTTAAACGCTGATCACCTCAGCCAAAGTCACACATTCTGGTCAGTGTATCACATCACAATGGCTCTTTGAAACATCTGATATCTTACATGCCTGCTAAATGTTTGGTGGGCTGTTAATGGTAACACAATACCAATTAATTCATACACAATATTTGCATCCTTCCTAAAATATAAGGGTTGTCTCTCTCTACTGTAACATTCTTGCAAATTGAAAAGGGAAAGGGAAATTCACCCTCCTCTCCATAGCCTCTCTTTTCTTCTTGCTTGTGATGCTGTCTTGTGGGAGCACCTTTTTCCAACACTGGCAGCCTCTTAAGTAGAGAGGTGAGTTTCAGGAGAACTGAACATGCCCAATACATATGGGGTGCTAATGGTTCAATTAGACCAGCCATGGCCAAAGTTGGCCCTCCAGCTGTTTTTGGACTATAATTCCCATCATCCCTGACCACTGGTCCTGTTAGCTAGGGATGATGGGAGCTGTAGCCCCAAAACAGCTGGAGGGCCAAGTTTGGCCATGCCTGAATTTGTTTAAACCAGCTAGAACAGCGGTGGCGTACCTGTGGACCTCCAAATAATATTAGACTCCAACTCCCATCATTTCTAGGCAGCATGGCCAATGACCAGAGATTATGGGAGCTGAAGTTTAACAACATCTGAAGGGGCACAGGTTCCCTGTCCCTGAGATTGTAGTTTGGAGATAACTACATTGATGCAAATGGGCAAAGGAAGCCGAGCACATTCCACTTCAAAATTATATATGAAAATCAGTATCCTATCCAACTCAAGAAAGATGTCCAGTGTTTCAACAGTATTTCAAAGCAAAAATGTTCTGTGCTTCCCTTGCCAAGAATAATGGTCAAAGTGATGGATGTGGCAGCTTGCTATAAAAGGTCTCTTCTAGTTATTATCCTTTGTCATGTGAATTATCTGCAGAAGAGAATTTGACTATAATTTTATGTTGTTAAATCCAATTTATCACTATCATTTAAGATTATATGGTAATTTATCATCAAATACTATCAATTGCAACTTGACACGTCATTTGAATTCCCTCTCCAGTCTTTGCCTAAGGATCCTTTGAATATGTCTGCCTTTAAAACAGAAGCAGGGAGGTATGATTGCTCTGTTTTGAAGTAAGAAAAGGGCTTGAAAATGAATGATGATTGTCTATATCTTAAATCCAACAAAGGGAGTGCAGCTCTCAGTGAATTCAATGTAGGCTTGCTTTCAGCTTTGCAGCCCCAGCTAAACTATCAGCACATTCACTTTGACTGATGGCAAGCTGAAGGAAACATGGATCAGCCCATGCTTTCCCAGAGGAACAGGCATCTTCCTGACAGATGAGCTTTAAGGTAGAGAAGGACATTCCTCAAGACTTACCCCTCTGATGTCAGAGCATGAGGATAGACTACTAGTTCCTTGTTGTGGTACAATGGCTTGTCAAGCACTCACTACATATGATTAACAATCACTGCCCGCCATGCCTACATACCTTGCTATCAAGTCCCTATCGAGTCCTGCCCTCTGCTGTCCACATATTACCCTTGGGTAAAACAATGTTCTTGGATGGAACAATGTTCTCCTGAAAGTTCAGAGTTTCCACCCACAGGAAGAGTCTACCCCTGGTGCTACAAGGCAGGCTTCTATGATCAGTTAATACAATTTTCTGGATGTGAGGGGGAACCTCATCCCCATAGTTTTTCCTTGGTTCATATGATGGAAAAGATGCAGCCACAGGAAGAGCATTTGCTTGAATGTAGAAATTAGATTGCCCAATGAATGAATCCTAAACTTAAGTTTCAAGTGTTTAAGACTGCACACCTGAAATGGTGGTAGCAACAATGATTTCTTTGATGTGACAATATAATACCAGAAGAAAGCATGATTAGATTTTCAAAGATTAGAAGCTGCAGGGAGATTTGAATTTAATAGCAATATAGTCTGGGAAGCCTCAAGGAATCTCTGTCCTTCATGTTGAAATTCTAATTTGAAATTAGCAAGCTGTTTCATCTGCCAGATGAGAGTAATTGAACTTTGGTGCACTAGACATGGAGAACAGAGAAAAACCTGCCACTTGTTTCCCACGTCACCCATTTTATTACCTTGAATATCAGAGGAAGCAAAAGTTCACATTATTTCATATATGTATATGTAAAATATATTTCCTTCAATGTTTTCCTTTCCATCTGACTTCAGAACAAGTTCTGACAATGAGGAAAGGATGGAGTGGGAAAATGTGACAGGCCACCCACTTCCTGTGGAATAACATGAGCAACCTGAGGACATATCTAGGGTTACGGAGGATAACTAGCAGAGAGGAATATGTGAACCTCAGTCCTTGAAGTGAAATATCATCATCTTAGCTACAAGCCTTTTAAAAATACTTCCAGATGTGCAGTGATGTAATATTAAAATTGGTTTGATCTCCATACAGAAGCTAGAAGCTACATGTTGTGCAAATAATTGCTTTGCAGAGGTAACTACTGTGGAGTTATCAAATTATGCAAAAGTAGGGGAGCCGTGGCTTGGCTTTTGAAAAACAGGGGGTCCTCAGTAATTAGCTAATTGGGAAACACTGGACTAGATAATCTGTCTTCCACTGCCTCCCGCAGCTTGGTCAAACTCATGTTGGTAGCTTCAAGAACACTGTCCAACCATCTCATCCTCTGTCATCCTCTTCTCCTTGTGCCCTCAATCTTTCCCAGCATCAGGGTCTTTTCCAGGGAGTCTTCTCTTCTCATGAGGTGGCCAAAGTATTGGAGGCTCAGCTTCAGGATCTGTCCTTCCAGTGAGCACTCAGGGCTGATTTCCTTAAGAATGGATAGGTTTGATCTTCTTGCAGTCCATGGGACTCTCAAGCGTCTCCTCCAGCACCATATTATTACACATTTTAATAATGGTTGTTCATATTTCAATAGGATTGTGTATTTTAATTATGGACTGTTTTAAATGATTCTGTATTTTAACCATTTTGTGGAATTGTTGAGCATTAAGTGGTATATTAATTAATTAATTGCAATTATAATAGCAACACTTGAATTAAACTAGAAAAAGCAGCAAAAATCTGTTACATTTCTTCCGCTTCTCTTTGTTTATATGAACTGCTTATTAGTTACATTTAAAAATACAAATTATGGACAGCATATACTGATACATAACAAAACAAAGTGATTTAAGACCTAATAATTACAATTATTATTATTTTCCTGCCAAAAACTCCTGCCTACACTTGACAGTATTTTCTTGGCTGGCATAAATGTTTAAAAGACTGAAGATTATTCTGCATATTGATTTTCCTTCATACGCCACAGATAAATCAATAGGATGTGAAGATGAGGCTCCATTAAAATGATTTCTGGTGACATCAGTTTTCTCTGAAAGTTTCCGTCAAAATGACCCTTGAATTTCTCTATAAGAGGTCATTTAAACAATAACTACAGCAAAATATTATGGTTCTTTCAGTTTTAATCGTAATTTGTTGTGGGTTTCTTTGGCGGGGGAGGGGGGATGTTGTTCATACATAATGCCCAAGAAGCATTTGTTCTCTTGAGAACACAAAGCAGTATCCTTTATTAGGAAATACTTAAATAACCAAATTGCCATGATTTTTTCCAGGTGCATTACTTTTTTAGCACACTACATGGATGAGTCTACTGTTAATGATGGTTACTCAGTGGTTGCTTTTTGCGTGTGGAGACCTTTTAACCAGCCCTAGGAATAAATTCAGACAGGACTCAAATTTTGGTTTGGTTTTTGGCAGAATTTAGGCTACAACGCTATTGATTACAAATCAAGTGAGTGGTTGCATACGCTCTGGTTCGAATAGCTACCTGCAGCCCTGCAGGCAGCGCTGACTCTGGGCACCAATCATAAGTCAGCCTTGGGTGAACACCTGGGACAGAGGCAAGCAGGAGGATCTGCCAGGCCTCCACCCAGATGAGCCCTAAACTCAGGCTCAGGGCACGACCCCACACAGGGAAGACCAACCATGAGTCCGTGGATTCCTTCTTAAAGGAATACCCAACGCATAGGGATGGCTAGGGATGAGTCTACTGTTAATGATGGTTACTTATTGGTTGCTTTCTGCCAGAAGAGTCATTCCCCTGCCAAAATGAACTGAGGTTTCATCGTGGAGACCGAACACCCCAAATGCTGCAAATTCACCTCCCATTTGGGGTGGTGACGTCATCACCACACTTATTCTCAGAGGGGATTTGTGGGCTCTGAGCTACGTAGTTCACCCAGTTTTGGTGATGTTATAGTGACAGGTGGTGGGTTTCCTTCCTTCCTTCCTTTCCTTTCTCCTGTCCCTGGAATCACATTCTGTGGGTAGAAAGGTTGCCATAATTCTTGCTCCAAGCACCACAGCTTTAGTTTTAAATTCAGGTGCCACCTCCTTGACTTTCACGGGTGGTAGCTATTAAAATGTATTAGGAAGGAGGGAGAGGAAGTCATTGCTGCTATGGTAAGCACCCTCGGAAACCAGAAAACTCAGATAAAGTACCGTAGTTCAGACCTCACCAGCTTCCCCCACCAAACCATGGGGAATCTAATTGCCCCCTGACCTATTGACCCTAGCCATTATATAATCTTCTTAATTTATTATTTTTCTGACTTATTTTTCTTGTTTGACTTGTTTCTTGTTTAAACAATTTCTTGTTTAAGAAATGTTTTTTTGCAAGTTAAGGGTGGTGAGTCTGTGGTCCTCTAGATGTTTGGGGTACGGGTTTACATGTCTGCTTGTGTGCCTGAATGAGCCATCCCAGATGAAACTCCACAGAGAAAGTGTTTGTATTCCTTCACCTCATGCCCCAATGCTTTTAACAGCACCAGCTCCCACATTCAGCTGCCAGTCAAGTGCTGAGGAAATCAAGTGGCATATTGAATGTGCCCAACTGAACCTACCTTGTGTTGTTAAGTCTAGCTCAGAGAAAGGGCCTTGAAAAACCATTGCACAGACCTCATTTCCTGCCACACCAAACAGCTCGTGGCAAAGAATGCTTCCAGAGACAGTGGTAAGACTAACTCTTTATAGGCACACAACTGACAGCCTGTTGGGATACGATGACTCATTGGCACAGACCACAAAAGCCTTGGAAGAGTTGCATTCGGAACATATTTCCTGAATTCTCAAAAAGTAAATATTTGTTTAGGAAAAGAAATATCTATGGTGAAGTCTTTCTAGAAGCTGCCTAGAAACAGACTGAGGGAAATAGGGACTACTTAACGAAGCAGTGAATTGTCTGTCCTCAGCTCCACTACATAGGGTCTGGAAGAAGAAATGAAGAGCTCTACTCACCCAAGTACAAAATGTGCGCTTTTTAAGGTAAGCCAGGAAGCACTGATTATACAATTGGGGAAGGAGAATGGGCTCGAGATCAATTAATTAGCTATTTAATAACTTGGATGGATTAGTGCATGATGGTTTGGAGAAAAGTCCATTAGCCTCAGTTTATCGTTTTATCTGCTTTTGCTCAGGCTGCAAATGATTTTGCCAACTGTTTCCCTCTCTGTTGTCTTGCAGTCTACAAGATTTGCCCTTTGGCATTTTATTTTGGGTGGGGAGAAGAAAGTATCAACTCAATTTCTGCTTGTGTGTTGATGCTTGCTGCTAGTCATTGGCAGGAGTCCTTACTGGTTTATGCAACCACAGGGTGTTCAGACAAATGACTTCTGCTTAGCTTTCATTGTCCAAAAAAAAAAAACACCCATTGCATGCAATTTCCTATAAAAGATAACTGGAGTTAACTGCAAAGTCTAGAATAGCTGTCTTGCTTCTACAGCCTCTTTAGAAGCTTGATTCTTCTACTGATTGAAAATATGCTTTCATTATTTTCATTCTTATGACATATGGATTTAAATGACCAGGAAAATCTTTTATGTCCTGTATTCTCAAAAAAATAATAATATAAGGAAGCATAATTTAAATACAACCATCTTGAGTTGTCCTTATTAGTGTTATAAGCTGCAAATTTAGAATTGAACACTAATGGATTTTAGAACCTAATTTTGTGTAGCCATGGGTGTATAGAGCCATAGACTGAGAATGAAAAAGCCATGAGTAGTGTGTCATATATGGATCAAGGATTTTTAGCCCCTACTTTCTGTTCCAGATCCTCATGATCCCTGTGATGAACCTCAATGTTCTTATTGAATGCAATAGCATCATCTGGGCCACCCTGGGATTTTGCACCCCCTACAGTGAATCCTGAATAAACAGTTACGAGCTATTTGGTTTCTGCATATCTGTTAAACAAGATTAAAATTGAGATGATAATGGGCATAATTACCGATCATTGTGCATATTCACCAGGCATCACAAAGAATGTGCAAAATATCTTTCCACGAAGAGGGAATTGTGCACATTTACCAGTCAAGATGGGATGTGGGTGGCACTGTGGGATAAACCACAGAGCCTAGGACTTGCCGATCAG